>NC_079189.1:373449480-374649480 GCF_029499605.1 Hyla sarda | reverse complement strand
AGTTGTCAAACACCTGTAGGGTGTTATGGCTCACTAGACCCCTTGTTATGTTCCTTGAGGGGTTTAGTTTCCAAAACAGTATGCCATGTGTTGTTGTTTTTTTTTTTTGCTGTTCTTGCACCATAGGGGCTTCCTAAATGTGACATGCCCCCCAAAAATAATTTCAGAAAAACTCCCTCTCCAAAATCCCATTGTCGCTCCTTCCCTTCTGAGCCCTCTAGTGCACCCACAGAGCACTTTACATCCACATATGAGGTATTTCCTTACTCGAGAGAAATTGGGTTAAAAATGTTAGGGTGATTTCTCTCCTTTTACCCCTTGTAAGATTTCAAAAACCAGGTCTACAAGAACATGCAAGTGTAAAAAATGAAGATTTAGAATTTTCTCCTTCACGTTAACACACTTACTGAATGTAATTATGAATACTTTGAGGGGTTCAAATTTTATAATGGGGTAATTTATGGAGTATTTCTAATATGAAGGCCCTTCAAATCCACTTCAAAACTTAACTGGTCCCTGAAAAATTCAGATTTTGAAAATTTTGTGAAAAATTGGAAAATTGCTGCTGAATTTTGAAGCCCTCTGATGTCTTCTAAAGGTAAAAACATGTCAACTTTATGATGCCAACATAAAGTAGACATATTGTATATGTGAATCAATATATAATTTATTTGGGATGTCCATTTTCCTTATAAGCAGAGAGTTTCAAAGAAAAAAAAATGCTAAATGTTCAAATTTTTTATCAAATTTTTTATTTTTTCACCAATAAATGATGCAGATATCAACAAAAATTTACCACTAACATAAAGTAGAATGTGTCATGAAAAATCATCAGAATGAAAAGTAAAAGCATCCCAGAGTTATAAATGCTTAAAGTGACAGTGGTCATATTTGCAAAAAAAGGCTGCATCCTTAAGGTGAAAATTAGCTGCGTTCTTAAGGCTTTAATGATGCGCACACCACAGTTTACATAGCATGGGCAGCTAGGCTGCTGCTATAAAAAGCGGCAACTTAGCCCAAAACCCCTTAGTGACTGTCATAAAAACATGTATGGGCAGTCGCTAAGGAATTAAATTATGTAATAGTTTTCATCATGTAAAACTAAAAGTGGGTGATCTACCCTGGATATAACTTTACCAAATATTCAATTGTAAAAATTAGACAGCCCACAGAAAATCTTTGTGTAACAGAATCCCTAAGACACCTCTAGGTATTGCTTATGATTCATTATGGCACTGTATTTATCCTAAGTAATTTAAACGCACCACATTATTATTATTCTGCATTCTTTTTTTATTATTATTATTTTGACTCATTATTCTATTTCAATGGAGACTTTATGTAGTTATATATTATTATTCTACACGTTCAAGTTGGTTATTAAATACAAAAAATCTATTTTTTTTAAAACGTCAAAGTTTTTTCCCTAAATGTTTTGCTCTGTACTGTGCTATTTAATATCCTTTTAACATTTTGCTGCAATGCATTGATTTTCTTACTTAAAAAAATTTGAGTAATTTGGATAATGTACCCTTAAACATATGAAAACGTGATTGCTTCTATCAATTACACTTAGGCTACTATTTTTCATAAGAATATACTTTGTGTCTTTAACAAGATTAGTCATTCCTTAGCAGACAGCCCTATGAATACAATGCATGTACCATACAAAGATTGTCAAGCTAGAATTAGTCACACAGAGATATTGACTCAAAAGACCTCAATAGCTTGCACTTGTATAATGTGCATAGAATATTTGAATGGATTACATTGGTTTTTACAATTACCTACCATTAGTCACTGTTAGTAGATTGAAATTGTTGCCTTTTTATATTAAGCACTCTTTTTAAGAGACGTGAAAATGTCATGATGGAACTTTTCATTCTAAGCCAAAAATGGTTATTGATAAATAACTGCTAGTCATACATTGTCACCCAATATGCTTTCATTAACATGACTAAATGAACAATATTTTATTTATTGCAGATCTGTCTCGGAGCCATTTATAACCTGAAAAAGTTTCCTTTATTTGTCACCTTTTCAGTTTTTTTCCCATCCCGACCAGTTGACATTTTCAGTATTTGTGTTATTTTCCATAATGGCATTAAAAAAAAAGCATAATTCTACAATGTGCAAATAGTCCATTGCATGCATAGGATGCATAGTTCTTTTTAAAATGAGTGGACAAGTTTTTATTGAAAACATAGTGAAGTATCAATATGTGGTTAAACAGTGAAAAGTTTTAAACAATTTAATGCTACTTTCACAATACCGTTGTCACACGCTGTCACGCGCTGCTTGCGCTGTCTTTTTCTCCCGCTACTCCCGCTGAAAAACAGCGGCGCCCGATGGACGCCATTGACTATGATGGTGTCCATCAGGACCCGCTGTTGCCCGCTGAGCCCCGTCAAAATGACTGCCGTCAAACTTAAAAACAAAAGAGAGTTTGACGGCCGTGTGAAAGTAGCCTAAAGGTTACTGGTGCCAAAAAGTTAAACCGATTTGTAAATTACTTCTATTTAAAAATCTTAATCCTTCCATTACTTATCAGCTGCTGAATGTTACAGAGGAAGTTATATACCTTTCTGTCTGACCACAGTGCTGTCTGCTAACAACTCTGTCTGTGTCAGGAACTGTCCAGAACAAGAACAAATCCCCATAGCAATCCTCTCCTGAAATTGACAGAGGTGTCAGCAGAGAGCACTGTGGTCAGACAGAAAAGAACTATACAACTTCCTCTGTAGTATACAACAGTTGATAAGTACTGGAAAGATTAACATTTTTAAATAGAAGTAATCTATTTAACTTCCTGGCACCAGTTGATAAGAATCTTTTTTTTTCAACCGGAGTACCCCTTTAACCCCTTAACGACCAAGGAAGTATATTTACATCCTTAGCCGGCTCCCGCGATATAATGCGGGGTCACGCGGTGAACCCCGTGTTATATCGGGTCGGTCCCAGCATGTAACTGAAGCCGGGACCCTGGGCTAATAGCGCGCAGCAACGATTGCGGTGCCGCGCGCTATTAACCCTTTAGACGCGGCGTTCAAAGTTGAACGCCGCGTCTAAAATGATAGTAAAAGCTTCCCGGCTGCTGAGTAGGGCTGATTAGGACCACTGCAGTGAAAATGCACTGTCCCGATAAGCTAGGACTTGAGCAGAGGTCCTCTTACCTTCCTCTGGCGCGTCCGATCGGTGATTGATTGCTCCAAGCCTAAGATGCCGAGAACACTGATCAATGCAAAGCTATGGCTTTGCAGTGATCAGTGTAAAAGATCAGTGTGTGCAGTGTTTTAGCCCCCTATGGGAGCTATAACACTGCAAAAAAAGTTAATAAATGTGATTTAACCCTTTCCCTATTACAAGTCCAAATCACCCCCCTTTGTCCATAAAAAAAAATGTAAATAATATAAATATAAACATATGGGGTATCGCCACATGCAGAAATGTCTGAACTATAAAAATATATCATTAATTAAACCGCATGGTCAATTGCATACGCACAAAAAAATTCTAAAGTCCAAAATAACGTATTTTTGGTCACTTTTTATATCATGAAAAAATTAATTAAAAGCGATCAAAAAGTCAGATCAATACAAAAGTGGAACCGCTAAAAACTTCAGATCACGGTGCAAAAAATGAGCACCCACATCTCCCCATACGCGGTAAAATAAAAAAAGTTATAGGGGTCAGAAGATGACAATTTTAAAAGTATAAATTTTACTGCATGTAGTTGTGATTTTTTCCAGAAGTATGACAAAATCAAACCTATATAAATAGGGTATCGTTTTAATCATATGGACCTACAGAATAAAGATAAGGTGTCATTTTTACGTAAAAATGTACTGCGTAGAAAAGGAAGCCCCCAAAAGTTACAAAATTGTATTTTTTCTTCAATTTTCTCGCACAATGATTTTTCTTTCCGTTTCGCCATATATTTTTGGGTTAAATGACTGATGTCACTGCATAGTTGAATTGGTGGCGCAAAAATAAGCCATCATATGGATTTTAGGTGAAAAATTTTAAGGGTTATGATTTTTTAAACGTAAGGAGGAAAAAATAAAAGTGCAAAAACAGAAAAACCCCTGGTCCTTAAGGGGTTAAGGTAAAATCCTGATCAAGTTCATACCATTTGTTGCCTTGCATTCAGGATGAGCATCTAATAGGATCCTCTGTTTTGCAGGTTATGTCTTAAATTCCCACCGCTACTATGCCTAAAGACATATTCTATACCCATGACACACAGTGTTGATACATCACCTGCATGTAGATCTCGGAAATGTTTACAAAGTGCTGAGATGTGGAATTGGGTACTTCTGACATTAGCAATGTGCCTCTTTATTCTGGATTTGAGGGTACTAGATGTACAGCCAAGGTATTGGCACTGATACACTCTACCAAATGATGAAGTGTTGCAATTGATACAATGTAAAGTATTGTATGGCCTGGCACCAAACAAAAAGATGTAGCAATCACTATCAAGGACATTTATCATCGTTGCTTTGGTAAGCAAGTTCTATAGTCATTTTTTTCTTGCAATTTTTTTGCTTATGTATGACATATTTATCATACTATCACAGAGAGTTGATAAATTTGGCTTACATGAGCAAAAACCAATAAATCACTTTTAAATACCATTTTTTTAGCACACATAAGCAAAAACCAAATAATGACTACAGAACACCACTGTGCAGCAATATATATATATATATATATATATATATATATATGTATATATATATATATATATATATATATATATATATATATATATATATACGTGTGTGTATTTATTAAATTTTTTTTACCACAGATTTTTTTACCTAAATGTACTTACTCATTTTTTTTTGTTACCTCTTAATTCAGATCCGTGTATCCTGTGGACTCCTTCGGATTTGGTGGACTACTTCGATGACCAGCATTTTTCTTTGGTCGATATTAATAAAATGGTTAACGAGGGCTTATGGGGAGTGTTTTTTTGTAATAAATTTTTTTAAAAACCTGTTGTGTTTTTTTCTAACTTTACTTGACAGGATTAGTAGTGGAAGCTGTCTTATAGACGAAGTCCATTACTAAGCCGGGCTTAACATTAGCCACAAAAACAGCTAGCGCTAACCCCCAATTATTACCCCGGTACCCATGGCCACAGTGGTGCCGGGAAGAGCCGGTACCAACAGGCCCGGAGCGTCAAAAATGGCGCTCCTGGGCCTAGGCGGTAACAGGCTGGCGTTATTCAGGCTGGGGAGGGCCAGTAACAATGGTCCTCGCCCACCCTGGTAACGTCAGGCTGTTACTGTTTGGTTGGTATTCGGCTGAGAATAAAAATAGGGGGGACCCTATGCGTTTATTAAAATATTTAATTATTGTTATTTTTTTAAACGCATAGGGTCCCCCCATTTTTATTCTCAGCCAAATACCAACCAAACAGCAACGGCTTGACGTTACCAGGGTGGGCGAGGACCATTGTTACTGGCCCTCCCCAGCCTAAATAACGCCAGCCTGTAACCGCCTAGGCCCAGGAGCGCCATTTTTGACGCTCCGGGCCTGTTGGTACCGACTCTTCCCAGCACCCCTGTGGCCATGGTTACCGGGGTAATAATTGGGGGTTAGCACTAGGTGTTTTTGTAGCTAACGCTAAGCCTGGCTTAGTAATGGACTCCGTCTATAAGACAAGTATAAGTAAGGAAAAAACACAACAGGTTTAAAAAAAAAATTATTACGAAAACACTCCCCCACAAGCCCTTGTTAACCATTTTATTAAAATCAAACAAAGAAAAACGCTGGTCATCGAAGTAGTCCACCGAATCTGAAGGAGTCCACAGGATACACGGATCTGAAATGAGAAGAGAAAAAAAAACACAAAAAATGGGTTAGTACATTTATTATCACCTGCTCGCACATCTCCTGCCCCGCACGACTACAACTCCCAGCATGCCCTTACAGTAAGGACATGCTTGGAGTTGTAGTTGTGTGGTGCAGGAGATGTGTGGGCAAGTGACAAGCTTGTCCCCTGCCCCCAGCTGAAGGACTACAACTCCCAACATGCCCTTACAGTAAGGACATGCTGGGATTTGTAGTCCTGCAGCTGGGGGCAGGGGACAAGCTTGTCATTCGCCTGCACTGCACAACTACAACTCCGAGCATGTCCTTACAGTAAAGGCATGCTGGGAGTTGTAGTCCTGCAAAGAGAGACACACAGAGAGACACACACACAAACGCACACAGTCAGAGAGACACACAACACACTCACAGACACACACACAGACAGAGAGTCACACACAGTCACACAAACAGTCACACACACACAGTCACACACACATAGAGTAACACACAGAGTCACACATACATAGTCACATACACACACACAGACAGAGACACACAGAGATAGAGACAGACAGAGAGACAGACACACACACTCACCCATCCAGCGCAGCGCTCCTTCTCTCCGGGTGCCATGCGAGTGACGTCACTGACGGAGGGACGTCAGGCCGGCGCAATCGAAGATGTGGGAGCGGAGGCCATCGCAACCGAAGACATGGGAGCGGAGGCCGGGCACAGTGTAGGTGAAGGCCGGAGGGGGGGGGGGGATTTGGGTGTTACGGATAGGCCCACTGATATAGTGATACACTGATATACATCCCCCACTTGTCTCCCGCCCGCGCCGCTCAGCTCCCGCTGCTACAAGACTACAACTCCCAGCGTGTCCTCACTGTAAGGGCATGCTGGGACTTGTAGTCTTGCAACAGTTAGCAGACACATGGGAGTTGTGTGGCGCTGGCAGGTGAGAGGGGTGGGATGTAAATCACTGCAGTGTCCCTGTAGCGAAGTGAGGGTAGCGGGGAGAAAGTATGTTGGAGTCCAGGCGGCAGTAGCTTTTCCTGCTCCATGTTGGAGCTGGAGTAAATATAGTCAATTTTTACGGCCGTTGTGACATTATATTGTGCAGCTGCGACTGTCGCAGTTAATAAATACCTGACTAAAGCAAATCCATTTTGAAAAATGTACTACGTAAGCAAGTTTGAATTTTCTTGCTTTTCTTGTTCTTCGCGCAAATTGTCGCACGAAAACACACGTAGTCGCAGTTGCGACAATTTTGCGACAATTATAGTAAAGAAAACCAGACTAAACCCATTGATAAATGTCCCCCTATATGACTGCACATAACACATTTCATATAACCGCACCTCCAACTCCCAGGATAACTGAGCCAAGTCCTCTGTACAGAATTCGTTTTTCTTGTTTCAAATAAGCTTGGTAAAAGTGTAGCGCCCAAGAACAGGACCCTCCTGGAAACTATTTGGAAGTCATCAGCTAAAACTTCTCTTAAAGGGGTACTCTGCTGGAAACATCTTATCCCCAATTCGAAGGAAAGGGGATAAGATGTTAGATTGGGGATGGGGATAAGATGTTATCCCCAATTCAAAGGATAGGGGATAAGATGTTAGCTTGTGGGGGTCCCGCCACTGGGTTCTTTATTCTACAACATCATGGCTCATAATTGTAGGTGGCACAGTCGAACCACAAAGCCTTTATAGCTGGACATCATCAGGAGACAAGACAGCACATGCCAGGTGGCCCAGGATTAGTCTAGACTTGGAGGAAGGATTAGCGGTAAAATCGGTTATAACCAGGCAGAAGCCAAGGAGATGCTGCGGTTGCAAAAAGTTGATGATTACTCATAATAGGCTATATTGAAAAGTTTATTTGGCCCCACCTTTTAGTCATTGACTTCAGTTGTTTCATTTGGTCCCATTGCCACAGCTTAATTTACCATCAAATGCAATCTATGAATATTATCAGTAATGGCACTGAGTGATAAAATACTAAAAAGAGCACTACACTAAAGATAAGGACATCTCCAATTTTAGTGAGCACCAATATTTTGACTGGTGAATATAAGATGTAATGCCCGGTATAAGTACAATTAACATATGCATTCATTATATATTCTTTCATTTTTCAGAGGTATTTTCCAAAATGGAAGAAACAATCTGATTGGTTGCTCTGGGCAGCACAGAAACTTTTTCTCTGCACAGGTTTTGATAAATCTCCCCCCATTGAGTTTTATATTTATACTAGCTGAGTACCCGGCGTTGCCTGGTTTTTCCTTTCTAATCCTTATTCGGTGGGAAAATCAACAAAGGAGGAAGCTTTTGACTTCATATTCCATCCTCATATATTGTTGTCATATCCCAACCCCATATCCCGTCCCCATATCTCAACCTCATATCCTGTCCTCATATCCCAACCTTATATCCCGTCCTTACAGCTTGACCTCCTATCCCGTCCTCCTATTTCGACCTCATATCCTGTCCTCATATCCCGTCCTCCTATGCCGACCTCCTATCCCGACCTCCTATCTCAACCTCCTATCCCGTCCTCATATCACGGCCTTCTATCCCGTCCTCATATCCCATCCCCATTTCCCGACCTCATACCCCGACCTCAAATTCCGTCCTCCTATGCCGTCCTCCTATCTCGACCTCCTATTCTGTCCTCATATCCCGTCCTCATATCCCGACTTCATATCCTATCCTCATATCCCGACCTCATATCCTGTCCTCATATCCCATCCTCATATCCTGTCATCATATGCTGTCCTCATATCCCGTCCTTATGTCCCATCCTCATATCCTGTCCTCTACATTCATTTCCTCCCCCTTCTCCTATCCCATCCTCCTATCCCGTCCTCATATCCCGACCTCCTATCTCGACCTCCTATCTCGACCTCCTATACCGACCTCCTATCCTGTCCTCCTATCCTGTCCTCCTATCCCGACCTCCTATCTCGACCTCCTATCTCGACCTCCTATCTCGACCTCCTATACTGACCTCCTATCCCGTCCTCCTATCCCTCCTATTGGGGAGGAAAATAAACAAAGGAGGAAGCTTTTGACTTCATATCCCATCTTTGTATATTGTTGTCATATCCCAACCCCATATCCCGTCCTCATATCCCGACCTCCTATCCCATCCTCCTATTCCGTCCTCATATCCCGGCCTCCTATCTCGACCTCCTATCCCGACCTCCTATCCCGTCCTCATATCCCATCCTCCTATCTCGACCTCCTATTCCGACCTCCTATCTCGACCTCCCATCCTGACTTCCCATCCCGTCTCCTATCCCGTCCCATAACCCGAACTCCTATCCTGTCCTCCTTTCCCATCCTCCTTTCCTGACCTCATAACCCAAAATCCTATCCCGACCTCCTATCCCGTCCTCACATCCCATCCTCCTATCTCGACCTCCTATTCCGACCTCCTATCTCAACCTCCCATCCTGACTTCCCATCCCGTCCTCATATTTTGACCTGTAATATGTGTACCAGATATTTAAATATCTCCAGCTGTACGGAAGTTATGTGGGAGCATACATTTCCCATTGATTTGCATGGGACTTTAAACAATAACCCCAACCCTCACAAATGGGGGTAGTTAAGGGTTAAATTAACTATCCTATATTTTAAGTGGACATATAAGTAACATGTGACCAAGTATTATCGAAATATCTCCAGCCGTTTGGAAGTTATGCGGTAACATATATTTCCTATAGACTTGTATGGGACTATAAACAAAAACGTCGCCCCTGGCAAATGGGGGGTGAGTAAGGGTTAAATAACCTATCCTGTTTGTTGTTGACATATAAGTAACAAGTGTGTCAAGTTTCATGTTAATATCTTTAGCCGTTTGGACGTGATGTTGGAACATACACACATACACACGTGTCGCATCAAGCTACATGGCTTTAGGCCGACGTCTTCAATCTCCGCAGCAATCCCTGATCTGATGAAGGTCAATGTTTGACCGAAACGTTATCTATTTACCTTGTGGATTGCATATGAAATAAATCACCTGAACTGCAACTTTTGAGTGCCAAGTTTTTTGTCTTATAAATTTAAGGAGTGGGATTCTAATTGTGCACCTACACCGATCAAGAGTGCCATATTCTACTAATAGATATATATATATATATATATATATATATATATACAAATTGTCTACAATATTACTACTACTAATTCTGTTACTGAGAAGAAATGTATGAAGGAACTCACGAACTGCGTTGAAAAAACATCATATTCTTTATTGGTGAGGTAGCAAGGCCATTAAAACAAAGGAGCGGTAGCTTGGGACTTAATTGTCCCGAGTGTGTACATCTTCTTTCTATTTGCTGTTTACTACTACTACTATGGTATCTGGCACCAGGATGTGAGCAGCAGGTCCTGTAAGTCATGTAAGGCTGTGTTCACATATGTGTGTGATGCTATAACTTATGACAAGGTACATCAGTTGTCATCAGTTGTTTAGCATCCAGGATCCATTATTTCTGAATGCAGGACAGGGGAACACAGCAAAATACCTTCCCCTGCCGGTGATGGTTTGGCATCTCTATCCATAAGCCATAATAAATGTGAACTGTCCCATTCAAAGTAATAGGTTCAGTACTAGCATCAGTTTCCCTCTGTCGCTTTTCAGCAAGCAACAGAAGGAAAAGATGACAGACTCTGTACATATTTGCACAACCACCTTTGGAATAGTCCTAAGACAACTCTTACAAAGTTTCCAAGCCCATTCTGTATTAGCCAAGGAAATGATATAAAACAACATGACAGTTAGGAAAAAGATAAAAGATAGAATAAGATTGAAAATATAAGAATGTCTTCAAGTTATTAAGCAGTGACCTAGAGCTGTATGTTATAAATGTAGCAGGACCTTATTTCACTGCCCTTTGAATATAAATTTGCCGCAGCCAATCGAATTGCAGGATTGGCATTTAAAGTAAATGACAGTTGGTTCCAGTCTGGGATTGCTCTTTGTAGAGAAAACACCTGCTCACTTTATTCTTTCAAGCGATATTGTAGCTAGGAAGAGACTCTACTGCACACCAGTGTGTTCAGAGAGATTACACCGACTGTCTTCAGAGGTAAAGAGCCCTCATATGGGGAGATTTACCTGTGAAGAGGAAAAGTTGACCAGTGGCCCATAGCAATCAATCAGATAACTTCTTTCATTTTTAAAAGACATCTGAAAAATAAAAGAAGCAACCTGATTGGTTGTTATCAGCAAATGGTCAACTTTTTTTCTGCACAGGTTTTGATAACTCTCCCCAATAGTACCTAGACTTAGGCTGAGCTGACATATGTCCAGCATCTGGCAAGAACTCAGCCTATATCTCTACAAAAAAGATGCCACAACTGATGACAAGTTGTCATCAGTTGTGTTGCATCCGACATCCATTGTTTCTGGATGGCAGAAACTGTGTTCCCCTGTCCGGTGCCCTCCGGCGTGTCCAACCATCTGGCATCAAAATTTAGACGCTGGATGATTGTGAACTATCCCATTCAAATGAATGGGATCAGTTCTAGCATCAGTTTCCATCCAATGCACGTCGGAGGTAAACTATGTCGGATGACAGACATATATAAACCCAGCCTCACTGATCCAGCCCAGACCCCAGAGATGAGTGACTTCTTCACCAGTGAAATTGGAGATTGGTAATAATCTTAAAGGTTTTCACCTAAAAAGACTAAATAAACTATGGCTTCCCCTAGTCTGATGAATCCCAAGTTGTAGGACCATAAAGAACACATGATAAAAATTGTGTGTGCGTTACAGAAACCGATGTAGAGGAAGAGTGGTGCAGTTTTCCATAGCAACCAATCAGATTGCTTTTTCCATTTTTCAAAAACCTTTTTTAAAATAAGAGAAGCAAGCTTATTGGTTGCTGTGGGCAACTGCCCCCCTCTTCCTCTACACTATTTCCATCTCTTTAAGATTCCCAGGCGTAAGTACCAGAGATTTAAGTACACACTTTTATATCACTGCATTCACTGCAAATAGACCAGTACTAATACTAACCCCAAACACAGGTGTTTCCCTTACATTGTAGAGTGTAATGTTTTAATAATTTAAATTTAGTGTAGTATTCTTACAATATACCTACCTATAATATCTGTTACTTATATCAAAGATTGCTGACCTCAATGCTGGAAAATATCCAGAAGAAGAGGAAGGACCATACCCTGCAGCCAGAAGAAAAGGTTGCATTCTTCAATATGCATAATAAGATTTACTGTAGCTTCCAATGATCCTTACCATTTTTCCACATGACACAGTCTGGCACAGTAAGTCCTCCTTCACACACTGCTATAACTATAGGAATTGCAGCAGTCAGTGTTGTGGCAGGGCCTCTAAGTCGGGGGCATAGGTTCCCTTCACCACACTAACATTGACTTCCCCTAAGGATCAGCTCTCCCTTGTCATAGAGACAACTGTGAGTGTTACAGTTACAGCTGCACAGTCCTTTCCATTTCCACCCTACTCTTGTCTCAATCCTCAGTACATAGAGGATGCACAAAGTTAAAGGCAAAGCTTCTCTAAAACCTGGAGAAAAGTAACCACTTGGCCCCAGTTATATGGCATATATTTCATCAGTGGGTATCTGACTTCTGCAGAAAACATTACCTAGTGCCTTATTCACTGCTATGTATTATTTATTGTTTACCCTGTTTATAGTCAGTTAAGGCTGTGCATGGCACTGCATTTCTCTTTTATTAGTCCAATGCAAGTGAAAGGGACTAAGCAGCATTATCAGACATAGATATAACTGTTCTTTGCATGTGTAAACTCTAAAGGGGACATAACTTTAGATAAGCCATGAAAATGAAACTTACAAAAATCCCCATTGATATATTGTCAACAAGTATATTTCGGACACTTTTTTTTTCTTAGAAGACCACCACATTCAGCTGTTTTAACCAAGGACTGCTTAAAGGGGTACTCCAGCCCCAAGACATCTTATCCCCTACCCAAAGGATGGGGGATGAGATGTCTGATTGCGGGGGTCCCACAACTGGACCGCAGAAGAATACTGGCCCACATTTATCATTGTAGGTGTAAGTGAAGCATTTTTTACACCTTTTTTTTTGTGTGCTGGTAATGTGTAGGAGAACCAAATTTATTAAATGTTCACAGAGCATTTGATAACATTTGTGCAGGTCACATTTTCTCAAATTTCTCTCTTCACATACACTAAAAAGCTACGCCAAGTCTGGGATGGTGTTGTTTTAGAGACTTTTCAGTGGCTTTGCGCCTTTTTGCGCCTTTTTACAAAAAGGTGCAGTTCATAAATCCCTTCTATATCATGTGTATTGCCAAAGTCAGTGGATTACAACTCAAAATCAGTGGATTGCAACTCAAAATCAACAGAAATGGGTAAACAAAAAGGTGCAAAAAAGGCGCAAAAAACAGTCTAAAGACAATGATAAATGTATCTACTGATCATAACATAACATTTGTTTGTTGTAGTGAAACTGAGTTCAAATGGTCAATTCTGAAAATTCTTGAAATAGAAATTCTTAATTCTAAAGGCAAGCCTCATTGACCCAACAATGTGTTTCTTGGCATACAGAATGTCCCACTGTGGAGGCCTTCCAGGAAGTTCACCATCATTTTCCAATGTTCCTTATCAAATGTTTAAATAACCATATTTGCCTATTATATTTTACTTATCTAAATCACTGAAATAAATTATACTTTTCTAGCAGACTGTAAAAAGTGGTCCATACTGTAAAAAGGTACCCTTGTCATTTCATTGCATGTCCATGTAGTTCATTCCACTCTTTAAATCTGTCTCTTTAAAAAAAGGAAAAGACAATAGCCCAGATTTATCAAACTGTGAGAGAAAAAGTGGAGTGACTTTCACACGACAACCAATCACAGCTCAGCTAACAAGCTCTGGTAAAGTGAAAGCTGAGCTGTGATTGGTTGTTGTGGGAAAATCCCTCCAATTTTTCTCTCAAACAGTTTAATAAATCTGGTCCAATGTTTTCAAAACCTTTTTGTATAGTAAATGACAAATAAGTAAATAGCCATTTATAACAAATACTTTTGATATCTGCAAACATGACGCGACAAATTGCAACCATTCTCAAAAAGCGATTAATAAAGTGTTCATGCTTCTTCAAATATGGAGCAATAAAAATTACATTACATCATTTTCTGATCTGTGAGTGCTCAAACTTAAAACACTCCTCTAACAAACATAGTAACATAGTAACATAGTTCTTAAGGTTGAAAAAAGACCAGAATCCATCAAGTTCAACCTAATGAGTCCCTACTGAGTTGATCCAGAGGAAGGCAAAAAAAAAAAAAAACTCATACTTCTCAAAATTCCTTCTTGACTCCAATATGGCAGTCAGAATAAATCCCTGGATTAACATTCTGTCCATATAGATCTAGAATCCATAACCTGTAATGTTATTCCTCTCCTGAAATGCATCTAGACCCCTTTTAAACTCTTTTACAGAGTTAACCATGACCACCTCCTCAGGCAGAGAATTCCACAGTCTCACTGCTCTTACAGTAAAGAACCCCCATCTGTGCTGGTGTAGAAACCATCTTTCCTCTAAACGTAGAGGATGCCTCCTTGTTATAGATACAGTCCTGGGTATAAATAGATCATGGGAGAGATCTCTGTACTGTACCCTGATATATTTATGCATAGTTATTAGGTCTCCCCTAAGCCTTCTAAACTAAATAACCCTAATTCTGATTATCTTTCTGGGTACTGTAGTCCTCAACGGGGCTTCAGTGCTGGTTTAGTACTGTGGCTAGGAGTGGATTTAGCCTGATACATGTCTAAGTCAGTAGTGAGCTGCACCTTACTTCCTAGCAAGGATACATACCTCAGAACTACAAGTCCTATATGACCAATGGGACAAACAAAGAAAGTGTGAACTGGTATGTACTCTTTGGTGTGTTTTATATCTTCACTATGTCATACTGTTAGGAACATTTTTTACACAAGATGGATGGAATATAAGCATATGTACATTTTTTAAGGCAGAAGATTTTTGTACCAT
This sequence comes from Hyla sarda, assembly GCF_029499605.1. Taxonomy (NCBI): domain Eukaryota; kingdom Metazoa; phylum Chordata; class Amphibia; order Anura; family Hylidae; genus Hyla; species Hyla sarda. The sequence goes on along the minus strand of NC_079189.1, from coordinate 374,634,616 downwards.
CATGTTTTTCAATGGTATATGTAGAGACTGTGTTGTTTGGGAAACACTGACAAGCACTATAGCACCCATAGTAATTTAAGGTAATTTTGTTGCATTTGGGTGCTTGCAAATGTCAGGGCTGAATTCAGTTCCAGTCCAGACCTGTGTACAGTCCTTGTCCTAATGCATTGTGCACATACATGTGCCTTAAACAGCACATAATAGGTCCAGTGGGACAAATAATGATGAAGCAGTAATGGACTGTGACAGCCAAACCAACAATAAAGTAAACTGATGCACAGGCTTGTACAAAGTCCAGTAGTGAGTGTGGGCTAATACTTCTCTGTGCTCTCTCCTCTCTGATAGCACTCCTCTGTGCTCTCTCCTGTCTGATAGTACTCCTCTGTGCTCTCTCCTGTCTGATAGCGCTCCTCTGTGCTCTCTCCTCTCTGATAGCACTCCTCTGTGCTCTCTCCTGTCTGATGGTACTGCTCTGTGCTCTCTCCTGTCTGATAGGATTCCTCTGTGCTCTCTCCTGTCTGATAGTACTCCCCTGTGTTTTCTCCTGTCTGATAGTACTTCACTGTGCTCTCTCCTGTCTGAGAGGACTCCTCTTTGCTCTCTCCTGTCTGATAGGACTGCTCTGTGCTCTCTCCTGTCTGATAATACTCCTCTGTGTTCTCTCCTGACTGATATTCCTCCTCTGTGCTTTCTCCTGTCTGATAGCACTCCTCTGTGCTCTCTCCTGTCTGATAGCACACCTCTGTGCTCTCTCCTGTCTGACAGTACTCCTCTGTGCTCTCTCCTGTCTGACAGTACTCCTCTGTGCTCTCTCCTGTCTGATTGTACTCCTCTGTGCTCTCTCCTGTCTGATAGTACTCCTCTGTGCTCTCTCCTGTCTGATAGTACTCCTCTGTTCTCTCTCTCCTGTCTGATAATACTCCTCTGTGCTCTCTCCTGTCCTATCAGACAGTGCTAGCCACTCTCCCTTCCTGGACTTTGTCCATGTGCTTCAGCTTGGACAAAGTCATGATTTTATAAGCCAGGATTTCTATAAAACGGAAATAACATTTTCTTATGAAGTATATTAGAAAGTTAAATGTTTTGACAAGATTTACAACATATAATTTTTTTTTTGTATCTGACAGTGCCCTTTTAAGTCCAAGAACAACTGTGACTCTTATGGCTCACAGTAATCTATCACAATATCACAGTAATTTATCACAGTAATCTATGATCTATCTATAATGAGTCAAGATATCTGTGGTTTGGCTGGGACTTGCATCTGTAATATGGAATAAAAAATGAATCTGCAGTACACTCATCTGAAACCCCATGCAATATCTATCTATTTATCTATCCAAAGGTTGAACATTATAATTATAGTTGTGGTCAATGATGAACTAAAGAGCACCTTAGATACTTTTACTTTGTACTAAAATGGCTACACCAATATACAATACTAGCTCACAGTAATGTCATATACAGACAAATAATCCCTAGTCACATTTTATATGTACTACCCATTTGACAGAATTCCTGCTGCTTTTAACTGAAGGAGAAAGATTTAGAAAAAACGTGTTTTAATAATTTTATCAACTATACTGTTTAATAATGAGTTGATATGATAATGTTTATTGTTGTTATTAATAATAATAATAAAATATAAGGATATATCATGTCTTCAGTTTTATGCTTTATCGTATTATTTTTTCCTGCGAAACAGAGAAAATGATAACAGATAAATAAACAGATAAAAAATGTTCTTTCTCTGATCAAAATATCACCTGAATATAGTCATCATGTTTAGCCTGATTGCACGTTTTTCCATATATTTGCAGCTGCATTTGCCTCTCGATAAATGTCATTTGATTATGAGAAAATAAACAGGAAAGAACTCAAAGGGAGTCGGCACAGGCCCTACTTGTTTACCTGCTGCAGCTTTCTTAGCTGAAGAACAAATGTCATGTAAATGGTGCACTAGCAATGAGCTGCCAATCACACCGGCTTGGCATTCATGATGATTTGCTAAATCATTTAAACATGCATGCTTTACTAAATGAAAAAATATCAGCGGCAAGGGCCTGTGTTTAAACATGGGACTGAGTTATTATGCCAGTAGGCCAGAATGAAATGAAGACATCTTCCAATTAAAGCTTGCAGATGAACCCAGACAAACCCCCCTTTTTTCATAAAGACAGGCAGATTATGATTGGGAGCGAACAGCGACAGAGGCTTTCATTACAACCTGATTATGGTGATATAATTCCCAGCGCTGTGTGTCTGCGGGCCCAGCTTCACATTTGAAGGTTTTTAATATAATTTCCTTGGGGTGAAATGCTGAAGATTTATTAAACTTTATGAAGGGCTTACAGATCCAATTTAAGAGGACATATCATAGGGTAGAACTGACAGACTAAAAAATACATTCAAAGGAAAAAAAGAAAAAGAAAGAAAACTTTAGGTGAAACTGTTGTCAGCAGGCTAAAAAATACCGAAGATTGTTCCTGTGAATGGTAATATTGAGATAACTAAATCTTTAATCAAGACACTACAGAAAAACCATTAGGTGAATCATAGGTGCGGCTGTGGCACGGGAGATTACTGTTCATCATATTGTATATATATATATATATATATATATATATATATATATATAAAAACCAAAAACAGGCGCAGCACTCTCAAAAAAATGGGTGATTTAATATCTCATGTCAGCATTACAACGTTTCAACTCCTCCTGGAGCCATTTTCAAGCATGCTTGAAAATGGCTCCAGGAGGAGTTGAAACGTTGTAATGCTGACATGAGATATTAAATCACCCATTTTTTTGAGAGTGCTGCGCCTGTTTTTGGTTTTTGTCTATGGAGGACCTTGATCAAGTCTTTTTTTTGGACGCTGGCACCACCATTGTTTGCTGGATTGGATAAGTAGTGCTGCATTATTTTGGGACTTTATATATATATATATATATATCATTTTTAACATTATACACAGTACGATAATAAGGTGCATAAACATTTGTATAAAGAGAATGTTTCACCTTGTTTTATTGATTAGAGACAGATACTTAAAAATGTTCTTTTTATCTGATCTGTTTATATTTTCTAAGTGTAATTTTTTATTTGATTCTTGTACATTATTATTGAGGCAGGCATCTTGCCTGAGTTGTATTAAATAAAATTTACTGATATGCTTTACAGCAAGCCCCAAGAACATAGGCAACAATAGATTAAAACAGTCCCATAGACATTAATGGGAAAGGTGTCTGGGTGGGCTTGGTGGCCTGTCTAAAGGTAATTCCACAGGAAGGCTAAGGGAGGCTAATATCTGAGCTTCAGCTATTGTGAAGATGGTGACATATCTATAGACTGGTGTCACCTTTCTCTGTACTCCTGTTTGTGATCATAAGGAGGGCACTGCTGGCAAATGATCAGAACAGGAAATGTCAGCTTAGTTCTAGGTCTAGTGGCCAAAATGGAAACGGCAAGATTTCAGAATTATTTTAAAATATAGATAGTAAAGCAAAATTTTACATTAAAAACTCAATTTAAACAATTGGTCATTTTCTGATGTCTCATTCCTACAAGACCTGGAGGATATTGTGAAATTGGTGCCTATGTCTCGGTTATTAGCCAAGACTGTCTCTGTATTAATGTAAAGTTGTGTAAACATATAAACTATTACAGACACAGATGTCTGGCCCTTGCTGACAACAAAGAGGTTACTATGTTCTATCTCTACTATACCAATATATTAACACTAACTTGTATACCATCAGTGTTTTCCAAATAACTTACCATATTTACTTTTGTAGGATATGCTTTAAACACTTCTGTTATAGTACTCTTTTAAATCGCACCAGAATTTGTACAAACTATAAAATCAACCTTAGAATGTACATTTTAACTTAGCAAAATGCCTTAAAGTCACAAGACTTTGTAAATGGCAAAACTCACAAAGGATGTGAAATAAAAGCAAGCAGTCTATTTCAGCATTTGGACAGCGCTGCATTTCTAAGCGCTTGGCTTGTTGGCTAATATTGGGAGCACTTTCATTGCTGCGTAATCTCTGCAAATGATGGATAGTAGGCCTAATGTATTAAAATTGTCATGTGGAAATTGAAAGCTAAACTATATGTTTTACCTATAGAACTATTTGTTTGATACTTAGTGTTACTCACAGAGAATCTGTGGTCAGTGCAAGCAAGAGGAGTTTTTATTTTACATCATTTCATAGCCTCAGATGCCCACATTCCAACAGTGCTTTTATTCTCTTGGTTTGCCTCCACTTCCATTATAAGATATAAGGTTTTATTTATAATTTGCTTGAAGCTTGAATTTCTACACTTTTCACTGTGCCTAACATTCAGTTCACGCCCATTAGACTGTTCAGTGAAAAATACAGTTAGTCAAAACATGTAATCCCCCCGGAGCTTTGGTCAAATAAAGGGCTTGTTTTGCTGTTCAATACCTTTCACCATTGGAGGAAAGAATTATTGTTCCCTACTGGGGGAGTTCACTCAAATTTACTGGGAACTGTAAAAATGTATATGCAGTGAGTTTAGTGAATATTGAAGACAGACAGAATTTGATCATGTAACTGAGATTTAAATGGTATGTGTATCAGTACCTCTAAGTGCTGCTTATCTGCTATTTATGGTCTTCAGTATACTATTCAATGATTACTACCATTAAAAAAAAATTTAAATGTCTACCAGACATGTCAAAAGTTAAAAAACTGGTCTCAGTCCTGAGGGCCACTTCGATTGCGAGTTATAACCCGGTAAAGTGTGTGGTAGAATGCTTTTTACTCCCTGGCTATCAATTAAATGCAATTCATTCACTGCTTTAGTCTATGCAGTGATTGAGTCAGACAGAGTGGCCAGATGCCATACACTTCCCCAGCTTAACCCCTTAAGGACTCGGGGTTTTTCAATTTTTGCACTTTCGTTTTTTTCTCCTTACTTTTTAAAAATCATAACCCTTTCAATTTTCCACCTAAAAATCCATATTATGGCTTATTTTTTGCGTCACCAATTCTACTTTGCAGTGACATTAGTCATGTTACCCAAAAATTCACGGCGAAATGGAAAAAAAATCATTGTGCGACAAAATCGAAGAAAAAACGTCATTTTGTATCTTTTGGGGGCTTCCGTTTCTATGCAGTGCATATTTCAGTAAAAATGACACATAATAATTATTCTGTAGGTCCATACGGTTAAAATGATACCCTACTTATATAGGTTTGATTTTGTCGTACTTCTGGAAAAAATCATAACTACATGCAGGAAAATTTATACGTTTAAAAATGTCATCTTCTGACCCCGATAACGCTTAGGGCTGTTACACAAGTAGGCATGGATAGTGGATCTGGGTGAGAGAAGGGTTGCACTATTCCCTGCCCAACGTGACACCTGTAGAATACAGTTAACATGCCCTTTATACTACACAAAACCGAATGACCATGGATTCAGGAGTTTGTCTGGCGTAGAGAGGAACCATCAGGCAGCCAAGTAAAATCAATGGATTTATTAAATGCAACGCGTTTCGCTGCGCATGCACAGCTTCATCAGGCTTTATACTACACAGTGAATGTCATTAACCCCTTAACGATAAAGGACAAAAATATACGTCCTGGTACTTAATGCACCGGGAGGTACATTTATGTCCTATACATGACGCGAGCCCCAGAACGGTTCTCACATCATCAGCAGCCAGGAACCCGCTGGTAATGGCGGACATCAGCGATTGCGCTGATGTCCACAATTAACCCCTCATATGCCGTGATCAATCCTGATCACGGCATTTGCAGCAATGCGGGTGTTAAATTGGATGCTCATCCAGCATGGCGGACGGAGGTCCCCTCACCAGCCTCCGTCCGTCTCCTGGGGCCTTCTGCTCTGGTATGAGCAGACCAGAGCAGAAGTTCGCTGATAACACTGATCAGTGCTATGCATATGCTATACATAGTCCCATTGTATACAATTGCTATACATAGTCCCCTATGTAATCATGGGTATCATTTTAATTATATTGACCCACAGAATAAAGAAAACATCTCACTTTTACCATAAATTGTACCAAGTTAAAATGAAACCTTCCAAAGTGTGCAAAATTGCAGTTTTCATTTCAATTTCTCCACACAAATAATATTTTTTTTGGTTTTGCCATACATTTTATGGTAAAATAAAAGGTGTCATTACAAAGTGCAATTGGTGAGGCAAAAAATAAGCACTCTCTCTGTCGATGGAAATATAAAAGAGGTATGATTTTTAGAATGCGGAGGAAAAAATTAGTGCAAAAATTAAATTTCCTGTGTCCTTGGTGTACTCCAATGAAAAAGAAAAAAAAATTTCATCAACTGGTGCCAGAAACTTAAACAGATTTGTAAATTACTTCTATTAAAAAAATCTTAATCCTTCCAGTACTTATCAGCTGCTATATGTTTCACAGGAAGTTTTAATTTCAGAATTTATTTTCTTTCTGACCACAGTGCTCTCTGCTGACACCTCTGTCCATTTTAGGAACTGTCCAGAGTAGGAGTAAATCCCCAAAGCAAACCTATCTTGCTCTGGACAGTTCCTGACATGGACAGAGCTGTCAGGAGAGAGCACTGTGGTCAGACAGAAATAAAATTCAAAAAGAAAAGAACTTCCTGTGGAGCATAAAGCATTTTATAATTACTGGAAGGATTAAGACTTTTTTAATAGAAGTAATTTACAGATCTAATGGTTAAGAAGTATGGAAACACAATCGGCACTCACCGGTCTTCTCCAAGAAGATTCTTTTAATGCAAAATACTCACATATTCAAATGAAACCATGGGGGAGAGGGATCGATGTGCAGATGTGCAGGGGGGGGGGGGTTAAAAACCTCCGGCGACAGATTCTGTTTCACTCGCTAAACAAGCTTCATCTGGCCATATGAAGCTCGTTTAGCGAGTGAAACAGAATCTGTCGCCGGAGGTTTTTACCCCTCCCCCCTGCACATAGATCCCTCTCCCCCATGGTTTCATTTGTATATGTGAGTATTTTGCATTAAAAGAATCTTCTTGGAGAAGACCGGTGAGTGCCGATTTTGTTTCCATACTTCTTTACCATTGGATTATCGCACTTGTTCACACCAGTCAGAGCACCACTTCAACTCCATAGACTGTTCTCCTGGACCTTGTATTTTAATACGCCCAGTCCAGTTAGTCAGCTGCAGCAGTGCCAGACATTCTCTCTTTTTTCTTTAAAGGGTACCTCTCATCAAAAAAACTTTTGATATATTATAGATTAATGTATGCAGAATAACTTTACAATTGCATGTTATTAAAAAATTTGTTCTTTCTATTTAATTTTCCACTTTGAAGAAATGACCACTAGGGGTCTCCCTACCAGTCCTGGCAGCAAGCATTTCAGACTCATGCTGGAGTCCTAAACACTACGAGCTACCAGTCTGCTTTGTTCACAAAGGAGAACACTCAGAGCTGCCAGCCTGCTTTGTTCACAGCCTGTTTGGCTGTGAACAAAGCACACTGGCAGCTCTGAGTGTTTAGGACTCCAGCATGAGTCAGAAATGCTTGCTGACAGGACTGATCGGGAAAAATACAATAGAAAGAAGCATATTTTTCATTAACATGCTATTGGAAAGTTATTCAACATTCATTAATCTAAAATATATCAAAAGTTTATTTGATGAGAGGTACCCTTTAATTTACAAATCTGTTTAACTCACTGGCACCAGTTGATTTAAAAAATGTTTTTTTTTTGTTGTTTTTTTTTTCCAGTGGAGTACCCCTTTAAGGCCAAAATGGGTTGTGTCCTTAAGGGGTTAAAGGGATTGCCTAGTGAAAAGTATCTTATCTCCTGTGGTTAGGGAATGAGATATTTTTCACTGAGCAATGCCTTTAAAATGAAAGCCAAAAAAACAATAATCTAAAAATTGTGGAATTGCTTTCTGTCTCCACCCCACCTTCCCAAAAAAACAAAACATTAAAAGGGGTATTCTAGAATTTTCTATTTTTTTTATTTAACTGTGGTACGGGGGCTGTAAAGTTCATAGTTCATAATATAATGTCTGTACCTATGTTTCATGGTAGTCTTTCAATTCTTCTGTGACTTTTTAACAGCATACAAAATTAATGTCGTCTGGTTTTCCTAGGTTGCAGTGTGGCTCGAGACATTACATCACTAGTCACTAGGTGTTCAGAGGGAGCCCTTCATTGAGTGGAGCAATCGCTGGGTGGGAGTTCTTTTTGCAAAAGTTTGCAACAGCTGGAGGCACCCTGGTCAGAAAACACTAGTGTATTGCATTGAAGGCAGCACAGATGTGTTTCATGGGTAGGGTGGCTGATGTGTGGGAGGAAGAAAAAAGACATCACACTCACAAGCAAGGAACTATGGAATTTGTAGCTTGAGAGAACGAACTCCAACAGGAAATACACAGTTCACAAAAAAATAGCCACAGCGTTATGGTAATCTCACAACATAGACATTTAACCCCAAGACAAGTACTAATCCTTCCTAAGCATGTCCATTACTGTCTGGCAGGTACGTACTAAAATTACTTTATGGTGGATAACCTTTTAAAGGGGTAGTCAGGGGAACTCAACTTATCAGACATTTATCCCCTTTTCATAGGATAGGGGAAAAGTGTCCGATTGCTGGGGCTGTCGATAATCTCCTGTACAGGGCAATCCTACTTACCCACCCTTGGAGTGCTCCAGCCCTCACCCTCCTGGAAGTGGGCAAGTGACAGCCCGCTCAGCCAATCACTGACCTCAGCAAGTCCTACCTCAGCTGGTGATTGGCTAATCTGGCCATCAATTGCCCATGACTAGGAAAATGGGGACAGAGCATGCCGAAGGCGGTGCAATGAGAAAAACAAACTATTGTTCAGCTACACCATTGGAGAAAAAAGAAAACTATTTATTCTGATAGAATAGCTGGGAACCAGGGTTACCTACTTGTCAGAATGTATTAGGAAGTAGGGAATACCAGAGTATATAGGAAGTTCCAGCACAGCATTGCCTTAGGGCAATCTTAAAGGTGTACTCCAGCCCTAAGACATCTTATCCCCTATCGGGATGTCATGGCTACGCCCCATGTGATGCCATCATGCCCCATCCCTTAAGCTTGCATTGAGGGGGCGGAGGGTGACGTCACACGGGGGTGGAGCTGTGACATCACAATACTCCGACCCCGCGATCGTGATTACTCACACCCGGAGGCTGATGATAGCGGGGTGCTGCATGAAAGATTGCGCGGGTCCCCAGCGGCATGACCCTCGCGATCAGGCATCTTATCCCCTATCCTTTGGATAGGGGATAATATGTTTTGGGGCCAGAGTACCCCTTTAAATATGTTAGCCTGGGACAACCAGTGATTAGGGAACAGTAGGGATATCTAGGTTCTAGCTATTTTTCTATCATTTTGATCTGGTGGAGTTTCACTGCACTGATGTTTGAAGTATATTGTTTTTGCAAGGTGAACAAAGGTTGAGTTTTAAAAGGTTGTTTGTCAAATTTGCACATTTAGGATTTTTTTGGAATGCTTACTTGACTACAAATAGTTTGTCGAGTAACAGGTTCAGTTACACCAATATATGTGGTGTTGGGGAAGAAAAAAATTAAGAAAATAGCTGCATCATGAAGGCCCAAATAGGCTGCAGCAGGAAGTGGCTAAATGTATTTGAGTCCTTAATAAAGCCATATTCCCCCTTATATAAGATGACAGAGGCTGATGTGGTTTAATGCCAATCTCTTTTCATCCTGTTGTCGCCTTAAGAGTGAAATACTTGCCAAAATAGGAAACTTGTCTGTCAGAATACCAGTGAAGCAAATTCTCATCTGCAGTTTGTATTTTAAAAGGTCACCTTGAACAGGTTTATCAAAGAAGGGTCCCGGCACTCAAGTTTCTTGCTCAATCTCAATGGGAGAGATTTATCTAGAGGAAAAGTTGCTGAGTTGCCCATAGCAACCAGTCAGATTGCTTCTTTCATTTTTAAAGAGGCCTGTGAAAAATGAAATAAGCGATCTGATTGGTTGCTATGGGAAGCTCAGCAACTTTTCCTCCAGGCAGGTTTTGATAAATCTCCCCAATGTGTTTATTTATGCATAAACATAGCATACATGACAGTACGCCTTACGGTTAAGCAGACTTTCTCAACTGTGTGTTGGTATCCGTTAGGGTGCATTATATATGACATCATCCGACTCTAATACCACATGATCACAACTAATTAATTTATGAGAAACACATATGTGAAAATGTAAATCACAGTATCACAAATACTTGAATCATTCCATGCGGAGTCTTCTTGAGTACCTTTCAGTTCACCCTCGGTAGAAAATGTAGAAAATAAAGGAGGGATACTGTTAACACAAAAGTAAATCATATTCAAGTTAATAACTGCGACAGCTCATATTCACGGTAGACCGCGCTGTTCCAGGGTTCCCAAGCGGTGAATCCACAGCGCCTCTTTATGTATAAGCAGTTTCTTAATATCGCCACCCCTTCTTGGTGGCGCTTTCTCAGCTACAACCTGATATTGTAACTGCACAATGGAGTGACCCTTGTCCTTGAAGTGTGCTGGAATGGGAAGCAATAGGTTTTGGCATTGTATGCTTGACTTATGCCGGTTGATGAGGTCTCCTACACGCTGGGTGGTCTCCCCAGCGTATAGGAGACCACACGGACATTTAATAAGGTGCACCACGTTCCGTGATTGACATGTAAAGGATTTTTTAACAGTAAATTTTTTGCCGGTATGGGGATGTGTGATCTGACCTCCTCTAATGACGTTACTGCACTGGGCACAGTTCAGACATGGAAATGTGCCCATGCGTCTTGTACAGAGAAAAGTTTGTTTTTTTGTTTACCTTATTAGTCCTTGATGTTCCTCGGACATTTGTTACGTATAAGTGGGGGTGATTTAAACTCATCTATCAGTGGGTATAATTTTTTGAGAATGTGTCAGTAGCTTTTAATTATACCGTCTATTTTGGGGATGGTAGGTCCTAATAAAGGGCATTATTTTGGCTTCTTTATTACAGGTCCTTCATGAGGTGGGGGATTTAATACTCGTTTTGGATAACCCCTTTCTAAAAACTTTTCCACGAGTTCTTGTAATCTTACTTCTCTATCTCTGGGATCTGTCACTATTCTTTCTATACTCTTTTTTTGGGATATGGGAATAATCTTTTTATCGCTGGTTGGTGAGCACTGGTGTAGTGGAGCAAGCTATTTTTATCTGTTGGTTTTCTATATAAATCCATACATAGGCCACCTCTCCCATCTTTATGGATCATGGTATCCCAAAAAAATGACCTGTGATTGGTCTGCTGTCATTGCAAATTTTAATTCAGGTCTAACTCCATTGATGAAATTAAAGAATTCATGTAATGATGAGCATGGCCCCTCCTAAATGCATACAATGTCGTCTATAAATCTTCGACACATTTTGGCGTATTTTAAAAATTTTCATGTGAATAGACATATTGATACTCAAAGTGCGACATGTATACATTTGCATAAGGAGGGATCATGTTCGCCCCCATCGCCGATCCCCTGAATTGTAAGTAGTACACATCCTCAAATAAAAAATAATCCTCTTTCAACACATTTTCCATCATGTCCAGAAAAACTTTTTTGCAGATCGTTATAATCACTTTTGTATAAAAATCCATTTTGTAGCATCATACCCCTTATCATGTTCTATTGCAGTATATAAAGTCACCAACCAAATTTTCTCCGTTGCATTCTCAATTTTTGACAAAATGTCAAGAAAATCCCTTGTATCTAATTAAAAAGCTGGTGTATATTTTATCAAATGTATTAGGGCTTTTTCTAAAACAATGGATAGGTGGAATAGTACTGAGTCCATTGAGGAGACAATGGAGTGACCCGGGGGATCAGTGAGACTCTTATGTATCTTAGGCAAGATCTAGAATATAGGTGTTATTGGATTTTTACTCTGTAAAAAGTTAGCCATTTTTTATCTATCACCCCGAGTCCCTCATGTCTCTCAATAAGATGTTTAATCTTATTTTGAATACTGTTGAGTGGATTTCCACCCAATCTTAGGTACGTATTTGTATCTGACAACTGCCATATCACTTCTTTCTTGTATGAAGTTGTGTCCATAATAACTATTTATCTCCTGGTTTTATAGTGATGCTGCGGTCAGCTGCCAGATCAGATAGAGCTCTTTTTTCCAGTACAGAAATGTTACCATGTACCTTATTTCTCCCCCCCCCCCCTCTGTATCTCCTTTACCAATCACTCAACATAATTTTTAACTAATTTGCAATATGTTTAAACAGGATGATAATATTTAGGGAGCATAAAGTGGCCTTTTTGCCTCAGGTTAACGTCTTCCAATTTCAAAGTCCCCATATTCTGCTCCAATTCTGTTCCCCGTCTGGGGGTAATATCTTGCATGGTTCCATCTGTGGAGAAGTGTGCTTTCAGTCTGAAATTGTGGAAAAACCGCTCCAAGTCAATGTCTAGTTGGAAGGTGTCCAGTCTGTCTACTGGACAAAATTACAGTCCCTTCTGAAACACTCAGATCTCCACAGATGACAAACATTTGGAAGATATGTTAATCACAATGTTATTAGGGGGAGCTAGGGGCTTGATGTTACCTGTGATCTTGTCAGTACCAGTCCCGTAGGTGCACCGATGATAGCAGCCTCCTCAACTACCCGGTGTCCTCATCTTCAGTGAAAAAAAGGGGGCGCCAGGGTCGGCGTAACTGGAACTCGTTTAACATGAACAGTTCACTCTCTGTAGAAAATCTACAGAGGGTGAACTGAAAGATTACTTCAAGAAGACTCCACATTGAAGTATTTACTGTGATTTCCGTTTTCACATATGTGTTTCTCCTTAATTAATTAGTTGTGATGATGTGGTATCTGTAAGTTGGATGATGTCATATATAATGGGTCCTAACGGATACTAACACTCAGTTGAGAAAGGCTGCTTAGCCGTAATGCGTACTGTCATGTATATTTATGCATAAATAAACACATTGAGTTTGAGCAAGAAACTTGAGTGTCGGGACCCTTCTTTGATATACATGGATTACACACCGATCCACGAGCACCGATATCGTGCAATGCTGACCCGGATCTGCTATACCTTGAGCAGGTTCACCTCCTTTGGTTTATCTATATGTTTAAGAATTATATAGAATGGCTTCCAGCTGAGGCTTTCCTCAAACAATTTTCAATGTAATTTTAACCCCTTAAGGACCCAGCCATTTTACACCTTAGGACCCGGCCATTTTTTGCACATCTGACCACTGTCTCTTTAAACATGAATAAATCTGGAATGCTTTTAGTTATCATTCTGATTCCGAGATTGTTTTATCGTGACATATTCTACTTTAACTTAGTGGTAAAATTTTTTGGTAACTTGCATCCTTTCTTGGTGAAAAATCCCAAAATTTGATGAAAAATTTGAAAATTTTACATTTTTCTAACTTTGAAGCTCTCTGCTTGTAATGAAAATGGATATTCCAAATATTATTTTATTCACATATACAATATGTCTACTTTATATTTGCATCATAAAATTGACGAGTTTTTACTTTTGGAAGACACCAGAGGGCTTCAAAGTTCAGCAGCAATTTTCCAGTTTTTCACAAAATTTCCAAAATCACAATTTTTCAGGGACCAGTTCAGGTTTGAAGTGGATTTGAAGGGTCTTCATCTTAGAAATACCCCACAAATGACCCCATTATAAAAACTGCACCCCCCAAAGTATTCAAAATGACATTCAGTCAGCATTTTAACCCTTTGTGTTTCACAGGAATAGCAGCAAAGTGAAGGAGAAAATTCACACTCTTCATTTTTTACACCCGCATGTTCTTGTAGACCCAATTTTTGAATTTTTACAAGGGGTAAAAGGAGAAAATGTATACTTGTATTTGTAGCACAATTTCTCTCGAGTAAGCACATACCTCATATGTCTATGTAAAGTGTTCGGCGGGCACAGTAGAGGGCTCAGAAGGGAAGGAGCGACAAGGGGATTTTGGAGCGTACGTTTTTCTGAAATGGTTTTTGGGGGGCATGTTGCATTTAGGAAGCCCCTATGGTGCCAGAACAGGAAAAAAAAACACATGGCATACCATTTTGGAAACTATACCCCTTGAGGAACGTAACAAGGAATAAAGTGAGCCTTAATACCCCACAGGTGTTTCACGACTTTTGCATATGTAAAAAAATGTAAAAAAAATTTCAATAAAATGTTTCCCCCCAAATTTCACATTTTTGCAAGGGTTAATAGCAGAAAATACCCCCCAAAATTTGTAACCCCATCTCTTCTGAGTATGGCGGTACCCCATAAGTTGACATGAAGTGCACTATGGGTGAACTACAATGCTCAGAAGAGAAGGAGTCATATTTGGCTTTTTGAGAGCAAATTTTGCTCGGGGGCATGTCGCATTTAGGAAGCCCCTATGGTGCCAGGACAGCAAAAAATACCCACATGCCATACCATTTTTGAAACTAGACCCCTTGAGGAACGTAACAAGGAATAAAGTGAGCCTTAATACCCCACAGGGGTTTCACGACTTTCGCATACGTAAAAAAAATAATTTTTTTCACAAAAATTTGTGTTTCCCCCCCAAATTTCACATTGTTGCAAGGGTTAATAGCAGAAAATACCCCCCAAAATTTGTAACCCCATCTCTTCCGAGTATGGAGGTACCCCATAAGTTGACCTGAAGCGCACTACGGGCGAAATACAATGCTCAGAAGAGAAGGAGTCATATTTGGCTTTTTGAGAGCAAATTTTGCTCGGGGGGCTTGTCGCATTTAGGAAGCCCCAATGGTGCCAGAACAGCAAAATAACCCCCACATGGCATACCATTTTGGAAACTAGACCCCTTGAGGAACGTAACAAGGGGTACAGTGAGCATTTACCCCCCACTGGTGTCTGTCAGATCTTTGGAACAGTGGGCTGTACAAAATTTTTAATTTGCGCAGCCCACTGTTCCAAAGATCTGTCAGACACCAGTGGGGTGTAAATTCTCACTGCACCCCTCATTACATTCCGTGAGGGGTGTCGTTTCCGAAATGGGGTCACATGTGGGGTTTTGTTTAATTTTGCGTTTGTCAAAACCGCTGTAACAATCAGACACCCCTGTGCAAATCACCTCAAATGTACATGGTGCACTCTCCCTTCTGAGCCTTGTTGTGCGCCCCCAGAGCACTTTGCGCCCACATATGGGGTATCTCCGTAGTCGGGAGAAGTTGCATTACAAATTTTGGGGGGCTTTTTTCCCTTTTACCTCTTGTCAAAATGAAAAGTATAGGGCAACACCAGCATGTTAGTGTAAAAAAATTATTTTTTTACACTAACATGCTGGTGTAGACCCCAACTTCACCTTTTCATAAGGGGTGAAAGGAGAAAAAGCCCCCCAAAATTTGTAAGGCAATTTCTCCCGAGTACGGCGATACCCCATATGTAACCCTAAACTGTTGCCTTGAAATACGACAGGGCTTCGAAGTGAGAGCGCCATGCGCATTTGAGGCCTGAATTAGCGATTTGCATAGGGGTGGACATAGGGGTATTCTATGCCAGTGATTCCCAAACAGGGTGCCTCCAGCTGTTGCAAAACTCCCAGCATGCTTGGACAGTCAACGGCTGTCCGGCAATACTGGGAGTTGTTGTTTTGCAACAGCTGGAGGCTCCATTTTGAAAACAGTGGCGTACCAGACGTTTTTCATTTTTATTGGGGAGGGGAGGGGGGCTGTGTAGGGGTATGTGTATATGTAGTGTTTTTTACTTTTTATTTTATTTTGTGTTAGTGTAGTGTAGTGTTTTTAGGGTACAGTCGCACGGGCAGGGGGGGTTACAGCGATTTTCCCGCTGCGAGTTTGAGCTGCCGCGCAAAATTTGCTGCATCGCAAACTTGCAGCCTGATACTCACTGTAAGCCCCCTGCCCATATGAATGTACCCTGTACATTCACAGGGGGGGGGCTCCAGCTGTTGCAAAACTACAACTCCCAGCATGCACAGTCTATCAGTGCAAGCTGGTAGTTATAGTTTTGCAACAGCTGGAGGCACACGGGTTGGGAAACACTGAGTTAGGAAACAGAGAATGTTTCCCAACCAGTGTGCCTCCTCTTGTTGCAAAACCACAACTCCCAAACATTCTCAGGCATGCTGGGAGTAGTAGTTCGGCAACATCTTTAGAGCCAGATGTTGCCGAACTACAACTCCCAGCATGCTTGGAGTTGTAGTTTGCAACATCTGGAGGACTACAGTTTGCAGACCACTAATACAGTGGTTCCCAATCTGTGCCCTTCCAGATGTTGCAAAACTACAACTCTCAGTATGCCAAAACTGTCCAGGCATGCTGGGAGTTGTAGTTCTGCAACATCTGAAGGGCCAGATGTTACAGAACTACAACTCCCAGCATGCCTGGACAGTAAGGGCATGCTGAGGATGTGTAGTTTTGCAACATCTGGAAGGGCACAGTGGTCTCCAAACTGTGGACCTCCAGATGTTGCAAAACTGCAACTCCCAGCATGCCCAGATGCCAAGGGCTGTCTGGGCATGCTGGGAGTTGTAGTATACAGGGTCCCAATACAGCAATGCATGTCACTTTACGGCGACGTGCATTGCTGTAAAGGGCCCGACCACGGCTGAAGATCTACTCACCTGTCACCGCCGCCGACATCTTCCTCGCCGGGATCCGGGTCTTCGGGGACGAGGTAAGTACCGGGGCCGGTCCCCAGCACTCCCCCGTCCCCCGCCGCGTCCTCCGGTCTTCCTCCCGTCCTCTCCGGACTTCCAGGGGCCGGGCAGGACGGGAGGAAGTAACCGCCCCCCCTCCTGCGATTGGTCGGTTAACTAACCGACAGATCGCAGGGTATAGGAGGAGGTGGCAGGCTTGCCACCTCGCTCCTAGTCTTCAGCATGGTCCTGGCTGTCTGTGACAGCCGGGATCATGCAAAATTACCGGGCGGTCGGGTCCCAGAGACCCGATCAGCCCGGTATCGCCGCAGATCGCAAGGGCGATTTCCCTTGCGATTTGCGGCGATCGCCGATATGGGGGGCCTACATGGCCCCCCTCGGCATTTGCCCCGGATTCCTGCTGAAGGATTTCAGCAGGGATCCGCTTCCGATCTCCGCCGGGTGAGCGGCGGAGACCAGGAAAAGACATGACGTATGCATACGTCATGGGTCCTGAAGAGGTTAACATAGATAATTTATTTTTTTGTGTACGAAGAAGCTGTAATGAAGGTATACAAAAAATATATTTTTTTTCTCCTACCAAAATCACATTAACAAAGTCATAGACTGGTTTGTTGAAGGGCTATTTCAGAATATTTTTTTCTTCAGCCTTTGAGCCCATGCCAAGTTATAATACTGTGCAAAATGTTTCTATTACCTCTGTGCACCACTTTGTCCTGTTTTCATGCACAGGATCGACACCCATTCCCAGCATTCCCTGTGGTTAATAAAACTATAAAAATATGTTCCAGCATAACTTCCAAATGGCTGTATACAGGTTGATGAAACTTGGTACACGTGTTGGGTTGGGAAATTAGCACAGGATAGGAGGATGAGATATGAGGTGGGTTATGAAGAAAGGATTTGAGGACGAGTAATAAGGTCGGGATATGAGGATGAGATATGAGGTTGGGATATGAGGACAGGATATGAGGAATAGATGTGAGGTTATGATAATAAAAGGTCAGGCTATGAGTATGGGATATGAGCATAGGATAGGAGAATGGGATATGAGGATGGGATATGAGGTTGGGATATGAGGACAGGATATGAGGAATAGATATGAGGTTATGAGAATAAAAGGTCAGGCTATGAGTATGGGATATGAGCACAGGATAGGAGAATGGGATAGGAGGATGGGATATGAGGTTGGGATATGAGGACAGGATATGAGGAATAGATATGAGGTTATGATAATAAAAGGTCAGGCTATGAGTATGGGATATGAGCACAGGATAGGAGAATGGGATATGAGGATGGGATATGAGGTTGGGATATGAGGACAGGATATGAGGAATAGATATGAGGTTATGAGAATAAAAGGTCAGGCTATGAGTATGGGATATGAGCACAGGATAGGAGAATGGGATAGGAGAATGGGATATGAGGATGAGATATGAGGCAGATTATAAAGATGGAATATGAGGGCGTGATTTAAGGTCAGGATTTGAGGATGAGATACGACTACTTAAGTAATACTATCCACCCACTACAGTATAGCCATGCTCTCCAGAGACCATGTGTCTATGCATTAAAATAAATAAACTTGCATTACAGCATTTTCAGGTGTGGGTCCTGTGAATGAAAATGGGACAAAGCCACACAGAAGTAAATGAAGAATATTACACAGTATTATAACTTGGCATCATTGGTTCAAAAGCTGAAGAAAAAAAAATCCTGAAATGCCTCTGACTTTCACATGAACTTTTTGCCATACACTTGTTGCACATATTGTAGATTTTTTTTTCTTGCATAAAATGAATGGCAAAAAAGAATGCACATTTAAGTGCATACATTTCCATGTGTTGCCCATTAAAAGCAATGGGGATGAAAATACTGCTGACTTTCAATTTGCAGAAGGTTTAAAAAATGTACAGAAGCAAAAAAATTTGGGGAGATAAATTTGGCAAGTCCCATACTGAATTAATGGAGTAGTGGTGCATATGCATGACTGCCGCTTCATTCTCAGGCAGAAACCTTTTTTTCTGTTCTGGAGATCGTGGGGGATTCCCGCAAGTAGACCCCCTGTTTACAGATACAGTAGTTATCTGTAGCTGTTATACAGTAGCTTTCCTGAGGATAAGAGATTGTTTTCATGGGATAACCCCTCTAAAATACATAGAAACATAGAAACAGAATGTGTTGGCAGATAAGAACCATTTGGCCCATCTAGTCTGCCAATAATCTGAATCCTATCAATAGTCCCTGGCCCTATCATATATGAAGGATAGCTTTATGCTTATCCCATGCATGCTTAAACTCCTTCACTGTATTTGCAGCGACAATCTCTGCAGGAAGGCTATTCCATGCATCCACTACTCTCTCAGTAAAGTAATACTTTCTGATATTACCTTTAAACCTTTGCCCCTCTAATTTAAAACTATGTCCTCTTGTGGTAGTTTTTCTTCTTTTAAATATGCTCTCCTCCTTTACCGTCTTGATTCCCTTTATGTATTTAAAAGTTTCTATCATATCACCTCTGTCTCTTCTTTCTTCCAAGCTATGCTGTACATGTTAAGATCCCTTAACCTTTCCTAATAGGTTTTATCCTGCAATCCATGTACTAGTTTAGTAGATCTTCTCTGAACTCTCTCTAGAGTATCTATATCCTTTTGGAGATACGGCCTCCAGTACTGCACACAATACTCCAAGTGAGGCCTCACCAGTGTTCTGTACAGCGGCATGAGCACTTCTCTCTTTCTACGGCTTATACCTCTCCCTATACATCCAAGCATTCTGATAGCATTTCCTGCTGCTCTATTACATTGTATTCCTACCTTTAAGTCTTCTGAAATAATTACTCCTAAATCCCTTTCCTCAGATACTGAGGTCAGGGCTGTGTCAAATATTCTATATTCTGCCCAAGGGTTTTTATGCCCCAGGTGCATTATCTTGCACTTATCCACACTAAATTTCAGTTGCCAGAGTTCTGACCATTCTTCTAGTTTGCCTAAATCCTTTTCCATTTGGTGTATCCCTCCAGGAACATCAACCCTGTGGCATATATTTGTGTCATCAGCAAAAAGTCATACCTTACAATCAAGACCTTTTGCAATTTTTCTAATGAAGATATTACACAAAATGGGTCCCAGTACAGATCCCTGAGGTACCCCACTGGTAACAAGACCTTGCTCTGAATATTCTCCATTGACTACAACCTTCTGTTGTCTGTCACTCAGCCACTGCCTAATCCACTCAACAATATGGTAGTCCAAGCTCAATGACTGTAGTTTATTGATAAGTGTTATATGTGGGACATGTCAAAAGCCTTACTAAAATGTAGATATGCAATGTCTACTGCCCTTCTGCCATCTATTATTTTAGTCAGCCAATAAAAAAAATCAATAAGATTTGTTTGACATGATCTCCCTGAAGTAAACCCAGGTTGTTTTTCATCTTGCAATCCATGGGATTTTAGATGTTCCACAATCCTAACGTTTAGTAGGGTTTCCATTAATTTCCCCACTATTGATGTCAGACTTACTGGCCTATAGTTCATTGATTTCTCCCTACTACCTTTCTTGTGAATGGGCACGACATTTGCTAATTTCCAATCTTCCAGGACAACTTCTGTTACCAGTGATTGGTTAAATAAATCTGTTAACAGTTAGCTAGTTCACTGCTAAGCTCTTTTAATAATTTTGGGTGTATCCCATCAGGCCCCTGTGACTTATTTGTCTTAACTTTAGACAGCAAATGTAGAATCTCTTCCTCTGTAAAGACACATGCATCAAACTATTCATTAGTCTTCCTCCCTAATTGAGGTCCTTTTCCTTCTTTTTCTTCTGTAAAAACTGAACAGAAGTATTCATTAAGGCAGCCCTTTATTCTCTTCTACATACCTTCCTTCCTTTGTTCTTAATTTCGTTATTCCTTGTTTTAATTTCCTTTTTTCATTTATATATCTTAAGAATGTTTTATCCCCTTTTTTCACAGACTGATTTTGTAGATTTCCAATCTTCATTGCTCTGTTGTTGTTTTTTTTTTTTAACATTACTTAATGCTAGCTTTTTGTTTTTTATGATTTTGGCCACTTCTGCTGAGTACCTTTTTCTGCTTTTACTGACAAGTGTAATGCCTTCAATAATGCATCTTTTAAGTAGGCCCATTTCTCCTGCACTCCATGTACTCCGTTCCAGTCTGATAGGGACTCATTTATGATAAAATTTTTCTAAAATCTCTAACTTTTATTTTTGTGATGTGTGATTGTTCTTATATTAACACAGTTACACAGTTACATATGCTTAGTAAGAAGGACAAAGTGTGGGTTTATATGCCAAAATAAAGCAAATAATGAGAGATTCAACCACCTCTTTAACTACTGTTTCTTACTGTAAAAACTTGAATAACTCATCTTTACATTTGATAATTATTTCAGATTGTGCAATTGAATATTGTTCACACCAGTGACTAAATAGCAAGAAAATTCCAGTTTATTATATATTACACAGAAGAGCAAACAAACATGCTTAAAAAAAACAATTTAAAATATGAATTCATCCACATGAGCAAAATAAGCTTTACTCCTCCCCCCCAGGCACATAGTCCCATGATATGTAATGGGCAATTAAAAATAAATAAAGTAACAACCAGGTATATATAGCAGTGCTTATATAAGAAAACAATAAGGTTATGGCTGTACAAAAAATCACAGCAAAAATACTTAAACCAATAACACTTACATAAGAAGTACTAAAATGCCAAAATTCATGTAAGCTAAAGTGCTAGATAATATACTGCGTCCTGTTTAAAAATAAACCTGAATAGCTCAAACTTATAAACAAAGAAGCCAAGGGAGTTGGGGCAGAATCCCACACATAATGTCACAACCAGGGGAGGTTGTCAGGGGTAACAAACCTCAATACTATAGTCTTTTATATATACATATATCAGGTGTAATTATTCACATATTTACCTACAATAAGGTCTGGAATAACAGCATAAGATGGATTAATGGAGCAAGATGACGGCAAGCGGCAGAAATGACAAATCAGGAAGTGAGGTCAATCCTGTGCATTGTGAACCCAACCTGCTTTTCTCAGGTTGTGTGCCAAAGTTGTCTGTGCCTGAATTTTGGCATACTGTGCCAAAATTAACCTGTGAGCCTGACAAACAAATAAATGGGTGTGGCTCTAGGAAAAGGGGCTTAATCACCTGTAAAAAGGGGCGTGCTCTTACAACCCAACCTACTTTATTGAATTCCCACCAAATCATGTGACTACATGGCTGGAAATTCCTTCCAAGCTAAAGATGAAACTTTCTTGACCTGTGTTTCCCAATAGTAAATAGAGTGAAATCATAAAACAACATTCCACACTAATAAAAACCCAACACTCAGGGTCAATGAGGGGCATTTACTAAGGGGTTTAGTAATTTTTTCTGACTATTTTTGGCGCAAAATTGTCGCAATTGCGCCTACCCTATTTTTTGTGCGACTTTCTCTAGCAAGAGCTAGAAAGTCAATTTTTTTCCCCACTTAATTTACGCAAGTTTTCATTTTTTACTTGCAGTAGTCAGGAATTTATTAACTGAGACAGTCCCAGCTGCGCAATAAACTGTCGCAACGGCCGTAAAAATTGACTGAATTTACTCCAGCTCCAACATGGAGCAGGAAAAGCTACTGCCGCCCGGGCTCCGACATACTTTCTCCCCGCTACCCTCACTGCGCTACCGGGACACTGCAGTGATTTACATCCCACCCGTCTCACCTGCCAGCACCACACAACTCCCATCTGTCTGCTAACTGTTGCAAGACTACAAGTCCCAGCATGCCCTTACAGTGAGG
Organism: Hyla sarda; assembly: GCF_029499605.1. Taxonomy (NCBI): domain Eukaryota; kingdom Metazoa; phylum Chordata; class Amphibia; order Anura; family Hylidae; genus Hyla; species Hyla sarda. The sequence continues at coordinate 374,612,119 of NC_079189.1, read as the reverse complement.
ACACGCTGGGAGTTGTAGTCCTGTAGCAGCGGGAGCTGAGCGGCGCGGGCGGGAGACAAGGGGGGGGGATATCAGTGTCCCCATAAGTGAGGGTAGCGGGGAGGCCACATGAGGAGCCCAGCCTTTGGCTGTCCAGGCATGCTGGGAGTTGTAGTTTTGCAACATCTGGAAGCACCCTGGTTGGGAAACACTGGCCTAAAACAGTGTTTCCCAACCAGGGTGCCTCCAGATGTTGCAAGACTACAAGTCCCAGGTTGGGAAACACTGTGCCCGGCCTCTGCCCCACCTTACTGTAAGGGCATGCTGGGAGTTGTAGTCCTGCAGCTGGGGGCAGGGGACAAGCTTGTCACTTGCCCACACATCTCCTGCACCACACAACTACAACTCCCAGCATGTCCTTACTGTAAGGGAGTTGTGTGAGCAGGTGATAATAAATGTACTAGCCCATTTTTTTCTTCTCATTTCAGGTCCGTGTATCCTGTGGACTCCTTCGGATTCGGTGGACTACTTCGATGACCAGCATTTTTCTTTGTTTGATTTTATTAAAATGGTTAACGAGGGCTTGTGGGGGAGTGTTTTTTGTAATAAAATTTTTTTAAAACCTGGTGTGTTTTTTCCTTACTTTACTAGACAGGCTTAGTAGTGGAAGCGGTCTTATAGACGGAGTCCATTACTAAGCTGGGCTTTGCGTTAGCCACAAAAACAGCTAGCGCTTACCCCCTATTATTACCCCGGTACCCAACGCCACAGGGGTGCCGGGAAGAGCCGGTACCAACAGGCCTGGAGCATCAAAAATGGCGCTCCTGGGCCTAGGCGGTAACAGGCTGGCGTTATTTAGGCTGGGGAGGGCCAGTAACAATGGTCCTCGCCCACCCTGGTAACGTCAGGCTGTTACTGTTTGGTTGGTATTTGGCTGAGAATGAAAATAGGGGGGACCCTATGCATTTTTTTTTTAAATAAATAATTAAATATTTTAAAAAACCAGATAGTGTCCCCCCTATTTTTATTCTCAGCCAAATACCAACCAAACAGTAACAGCCTGACGTTACCAGGGTGGGCGAGGACCATTGTTACTGGCCCTCCCCAGCCTAAATAACACCAGCCTGTTACCGCATAGGCCCAGGAGCGCCATTTTTTCTCAATAGTAAGATTTATTAAAGTTTTGCACAGTGATAAAGCAAAAACACAAACACAAACAGATGCCAAGACACTCGCAGGTGTCTGGGCTCAGCATTCCTATAGTTAAGATGATAGCAATATATCTTAGCTCCAAGGTGGAGAGTCAACAAGACAGTTCTAAAGTGTGATCTGTGGCATATCTACTATAATGCGCGAACCATGACTACAACAAGTCCAACAAGAGTAGGATAATAACGGATATGGAGCATGACTAGGGAAAGCGGTAAGGGGGGGGAAAGAGGAAAGAGGAAAAGGAAGGGGTGGGGGAAAGAAAAGAAGACATATGAAGGCATACCTCTCCGTAGGTCGCGCAGGACGGACTCTCGGGCATGGTGTGTTGGCATCAGGTGGCAACCTTATAAAAAACAGTATGAGGGGTCGAACACTAACCGATCAGCCTTCATGTAAGGAATCAGGAGGGGGTCAGGTGTAGGTCTCTGTATTCAGTGGAGGAGAGAAAATTTATCCACGGGCCCCAGATGAGGTGGTGTTTGTCCACCAGGCGTCTGGAATCCGCAATCAGTTCCTCCATCCTGTGGAGGTGGGAGAGTTCTTGGAGCCACGACGAAAGTGATGGGGGGGTAGTGTTTTTCCACAGCCTGGGGATGACCGTCCTGGCCGCCAGTAGCATGAACCTAGCGAGACAGGCCGGCCATCTGGGTAGGTGGGGGGGAAGGATGGATAATAGTAAAGGGGCCGGCTCGATCTCTAATCTAATGGACGTCAGGCGTTGAAGTATATCCACGACCTGTGTCCAAAAGTGCCGCAAAAGAGGGCATCGGATCCAAATATGGGACATGGTTCCGCCGGGTTCGCCACATCTCCAGCATATGTCGGGGACCCCAGGGTAGAATTTGGATAGGAGAGCCGGGACCCGATACCATCTGGTTAAAATTTTGAAATTTGTCTCTTGGGCTTTACAGGAGGTAGAAACTCTATGGCAGTAACGAATCGCTTGACTCCAGTCCCCATCCGAGAAATCGGTCGCCAATTCTCTCTCCCATCCCCGTTTATACGGTAGAGGGTCGTTGCCGAAGTTATCAAGAAGGAGAGAGTAGATACTGCTGATCGGGCGAAACGGTCTGGAGGCAGCGGCGCACAATCTCTCGAACGGGGACAAGGGGCGATGTAGGCGCAATCTAAGGTGGTGTTTCGAATAGAAAAATTTCAGTTGTGAGTATTGAAAGGAGTGCATAAATGTGGGGGGTGTGTCGCCCAAGATATCTTCTAGAGGGCGAAGGGAGGTCTGTGTTAGGAGGCTGGCAAAAGTAGGCGATAAATGTTTCGTCAGTCCCAGGAAGGAGGGAGTGGAGGTGGTAGCGGGGAACAGAGGATTGCCAAACAACGGGATTAATGGGCCATCAGGGGTAAAAAGGCCAGGGGTTGGCAAGTAAAGGTTCCTGACCTGGGTTAACGTGGCCAGTACTGGAGGTAGATCTGTCAGGGAGCGGTGTGGGGACATCTCAGGAGGGAGCCACAATAAGGTTTTAGGGTCTAAAAGTGAGGCGTCCTTTTCTAGTTTTATCCAAATTTTGGTTGGGGAGCGGACATTGCAGTCTAGAACTCTCGTTAGGACTGAGGCTAAATGGTAGGAAAGGCAATCCGGGAGACCCAGGCCCCCCTCAGATTTACGTCTAATCAGTATTCTACGAGCTAGTCTCGGGCGTCCGTGTATCCACACAAAGCCCGAGAGGAGCGCAGAGAGCCTCTGGAAGAAGGGTTTAGGCAAGAGAGCCGGTACAGTAGAGAACAAGTAGAGGAGGCGTGGGAGGACATTCATTTTTAATATATTGACCCGCCCCAACCAGGAGAAATCTCTGCGCTCCCATCTGGCCAAGTCAGATCTCAGGAGCTGTAATAGGGGAGGGTAGTTAAGAGCAAAAGTGTCCGCCACATTAGAGGGAACTTGGATACCCAAATATGTAATTGACTTCTCGCACCATTTAAAAGGGTAGGTGTTACGGATATGAGCAACCACGCTCGCAGGGAGCGTCACATTGAGAGCCTCACTTTTAGTCGGGTTTGTTTTATAATTGCTGTATTGTGAGTATGTATGTATAGTGGACAATAAAGAGGGGAGGGTGGTGATCGGAGCAGAAAGAAAGAGCAGGATGTCATCAGCAAAGGCCGAACATTTACAGTGGCACGAGGCGGTCTGTAAACCCAGAATGTCCTGATTGTTACGGATTGCGTTGAGCAAGTGCTCCATGCAGAGCACATACAGGATAGGAGAGAGGGGACAGCCCTGCCGCGTGCCATTGCGAATGTGGAAAGAAGGGGAGAGTTGTCCATTAATTCGGACCTGGGCTTGGGGGTTTGAGTAAAGGGCCATGATGCGAGCCTTCATCAGGGTACCCAGGCCTATCTGGGAGAGAGTGGCCTCCAAGAAGCCCCAGTCCACCCGGTCGAAGGCTTTTTCAGCGTCAAGGGATAAGAGGAAGAGAGGATAATCTAATTTGCGCGCATAATAGATGGAAGAAAAAGCTCTGAGAGTGTTGTCTCTAGCCTCCCTTCCCTTAATAAATCCTACTTGGTCCGGGTGGACTAGGGACTCCATATGGGCAGCCAGCCTATTAGCTATCAACTTTGCAAAGAGTTTGGTATCTGTATTCAAAAGGGAGATAGGCCGGTAGTTTTGACAGAGAGTGGAGTCTTTACCCTCTTTGGGGATAACCGTGATGAAGGCTCTTAGAAAGGAAGGGGGGAGTGGGGATGATCCAGCAATGGAATTGAAGGCCAAAAGAAGGGTGGGGGTCAGTTCCGTCCGGAGGGATTTAAAGAATTTGGCCGTGTAGCCATCTGGACCAGGGCTCTTCCCAGCCGGGAGGCTTGTTATTGCCAGTTCTAATTCCTCCGGAGAGAACGGAGACTCAAGAGAGGAGATGATCTCCGAGGAAAGAGTGGGTAAGGCCGTAGAGGTGATGTAGTGTTGTAGGGATATAGATGAGGGAGAAGTCGAGGATATAGAGGAAGGAGTTGGTAGATTATATAGGTCCGCATAATATTGTCTAAAAGCAGTGAGAATATCAGTGGTTAGGTGAGACAGATGGCCCGAAGGGGTTTTAATGGAAGGGACAAAAAGGGAGGATCTCGTTTCTCTCAGTGCCCTCGCTAACAGCCTACCTGATTTATTGCCCCACTCATAGAAATAGCGTCCCGTAAGCTGTTTATAATATCTATGTTTAGAGTTTAGCAGAGCTAGCAGTTCCTGTCGAACACGGATCAAGTCTCTCAATGTCTGTTCCTGCAAGGTCTGTTTATGTAGGGATTCTAGGAAGCAGAGTTCGGAGTTGAGGGAGGCAAGCTTAGTCGAGTTTTCTCTCTTCAGTCTAGCCCCATGTTTCACCAGTACACCACGGAGAACGCATTTTAAGGCTTCCCATTTGATCATCTGTGAGGAGTCATCACTCACGTGGTCATTACAGAAGTCAGTTATCGTATTTTTGAGTTCTTGAGAGCAAACCTCATCTAGGAGGAGAGCTTCGTTTAGGCGCCAGGTGGCATGGGGCTTGACAAGAGAGGGCATGCGGAAGGAGAAAAAAGTAGGAGCGTGGTCTGAAAAGGTGATGGATCCGATGGAGGCAGAGGTGACAGAGGGTAATAAGTAGTGTGGACAGAAGGTGTAATCAATGCGGCTATACATTTGGCCGGGGTGTGAGTAGAAAGTAAAATCACGTCCCTGGGGGTGCAACGTTCGCCAGACATCACTGAGCTGGAGGGAGTGAAGTTTTTGTCGGATAATCCGTAGTTGGCGATATGATAGGTAGGAGTGGCCGGTGGAAGTGTCAGAGAGAGGGGCCAGAGGAATGTTAAAGTCTCCGCATAGGATGATGTGGCCCGTAGCGAAGGAAGACAGGGTCTCAAGGGTTGTGCAAAGGAAAGACGTTTGACCTTGGTTAGGGGCATAAATGGATGCAATTGTGTAGTTTTGGCCGGATAGTTCGCAGTTAGCGAACAAGTATCGTGCTCCGGGGTCTTTAGTAGTGTTTATGATTTTAATGGGTAGGGACTTATGAAAAGCCAGTGCAACCCCTTTGGTTTTAGATTCCGGGTTGACACAGTCAATCCAGGTCGGGTAGTAGCGGTTGTTAAATTTCGGGACACGTCCCTCCATAAAATGAGTTTCCTGTAAAGCCAGGATATGCGTTCTTTGTCTATGGAGGGAGTACAGGATTTGGGATCGCTTTTCGGGGGTGTTCAAGCCTTTAACATTAAAAGAAGCCACCTTGATGTCAACTGCCATGTGGATGTGTGGGGTGATGAAAGTACTTACCACCACGCCGAGAGTCCGCCCGCGCAGTCACATGAGGTTTCAGATCAGTCCATGAGGCATACCTAGATAGGAGAGGTGAGAGATAGTGAGAAGAAATTAAAGATGTGGGGAGGAAAGACAGTAGCGACCTAAAGGAGACAGCTACAAAGGGACTAGAAGAGGTGGTCATAAGGACCAAAAGCAGGACCAGATCCAGTCTGGTCGTATCCCTAATAGGGGTGGTGTGGGAGGGGCGCCAAGAAGGCAGCCAAATGTCAACAACAAGGTGTAACATAAATAACGTAGACATTAGTGCATTCGCAGTGTGAGCCTAAATTACATCAAAGAAAAATTAAACTTCGTCCATAGGTAAGGACTAAGAGTACAGTAGTGTAAGGGCATCACTTAGTCTAAGGATTGCGGTGGCAATCCAGTGAGTCAGGGGGTAGGGCGATGGAAGCTTAACAGAAAATGAGAAAACAATAGCATAACAACTATCAGGCAGTTATCACATTATACGGGAGATAGAATAGCAGAGTGATAACAGGTTTCATAAGCAAAGTCCGGTAAGGTCGGTGTCGACAGCCTAGGGTCAACATGGGAGTATAGTCCATGGGGGGTGTGAGATTATTCGCTCTATCAGGAAGACAGGAACCTCAGGTCTTGCGTTTCTGCCTTTGTGGCAGGGGTGCGGCAGGGGTAGTGTCCATTTCCTGAGGGGTTGGCATGTTTTTCCAAGGGGTGCCAGGATGGATCGGGAACGTGGGCAGGTAGAATGACTCCCAATCAGGCAAAGCAACCGGTGGGAGTTTGAAGGTAGACAAAAATGCAGGAAGGTCTTTAGGTGACCTAAGGGTTGCTGTTGTACTGCCATGTCTGGCGGTGAGAGAAAAGGGGAAACCCCATTTATAGAGTATTCGGGCGTTTTGCAGAGTCTGTAGCAGGGGCTTAAGAGAGGCCCTGAGGCGTAGGGTACGGATTGAGAGATCTGGGTAGAGTTGAATCGCTGCGCCATTGTAGGTTAGATGTTTAAGGTCTCTCGCTTTCTTCATGACGGCATCCTTAGTGGTATAATGATGTACCCTACAGATCACATCTCGGGGTTTGCTGGGGTCGGGGTTCTTTGCTTTAAGTGCTCTGTGAGCCCTGTCTAGCTCAATGGGGTTTTCAGCTGGTTTTTTGAGAACTTCATTAAATATGCGTTGGACCACTCCTTGGAGTTCCTGAGAGGAGACAGTCTCTGGGAGCCCCTTTATGCGGACATTGTTGCGTCGATTGCGATTGTCAATGTCATCTAAGTGCTCTATCATCGAGGCTTGAGACGCGTAGAGCGTGGTTGTGGCCGACTTGAGAACTTCAATCTCAGTAGATATATCAGTGCGGAAAGTCTCTATATCTTGCATCTTTTGGGTCAGTACAGCAACTTCTGCCTTCACAGGATCCAAGTCTTTCTGCCAGGCAGATTTGAGATCAGTGGCTAAGGAGAGTAAGTCCATTTTCGTGGGCAGTAGTGCCAGAAGGGCTTGTAGCTCCGGATGGTTCTTTAGAGTATGAACTGCCATCTCTGGTGTGGGGAGGGTGGGTTCCACAGTTGAGCTGTTGTGAGGAAAATCAGCATTCAAGACAGACGTAGAGGCAGGAGAACTGACGTCTTTGGGAGTACGTTTTTCTCCCTTCCTTGTGTCTTCTGAAGAAGAATGGTCGGAGCGAGAGCGTTGGGGTGGAGCAGCCCTTTGGGGGGTTCGGAAGAGTTTCTTCTTAGCAGGGGGGGGGGGCTGGCTCCCCAATATTCTGGGGGGCTATCTTCTCCTGTAGAACCTCCACTTGAAGCCGACGGCCCTGAGTCTGTCTGATGCAAGGCAGTGTGGTCTAGGGGTGAGGCAGGGTGGGAACATCGGACCTGGGAGGACAGGGCAGTTGAGGGGTTAACAAATTGTGGAGGAGAGGTTGTGCTGTGATGGCTGGGAGGTTGTGATGATCCCGGTTCTTTAGGGGACATTAGAGGACGTGGGCTGTGCTCTCCAGCAATGGCTTCTATAGGATAGTCTGACACAGGGGGATATTCCCCTGGAGCCTGGGTCGGCTGTGTGGCCACAGTGCCGCAGGGAAGCTGTCTCTGTCCAGGGGGGAGAGTGATATGAGAAGCGCTGCCTGCCGATTTCAGCGATTCGGCGCTCACAGAGAGAGACTCCGGGGTAGGTGAGTGCTCATGTCTAGGGGAGATTGTACTTGCCGCTCCACTTGGCGTGGTGTGGGGGGTTTCCACTCCATGTCCCGTCGCCGCAGTTTTAGCCTCCGACATCGCTGACAGTGCGGCGGAGCTGTCGCACTGTGCTGGGGTAATGATCCGTGCAGGAGCCGAAGTGGCAGTCTGTAATGGCGCTGGGCCCTGAGGGAGGTGGCGCGGTTTTGTGGAGTCCGGTCTCTCCTCGTCGGGCTGTGGCTGGAAAAATGATGTGATGGCACGCAGGGAGGTGCGGGGACAGTTCTGGGGGTCAGGCTTCTGTTTTTTCTTGTGTTTGTTGCCCATAACCGTTGGTAGTCGCCCTTATAGCAGGAGGCTCTGCAGCAGCACTAAGGAAACGCGGCCATCTTCCAGCGCGTCCAGGCCGCGCCCCCCAGGAGCGCCATTTTTTACACTCCGGGCCTGTTGGTACTGGCTCTTCCCGGCACCCCTGTGGTGTTGGGTACCGGGGTAATAATTGGGGGTTAGCGATAGCTGCTTTTGTGGCTAACGCTAAGCCCGGCTTAGTAATGGACTCCGTCTATAAGACAGCTTCCACTACTAAGCCTGTCTAGTAAAGTAAAAAAAAAAAAAAACACAACAGGTTTGAATTTTTTTTTATTACAAACGTTAACCATTTTATTAACATCAAGCAAAGAAAAACGCTGGTCGTCGAAGTAGTCCACCGAATCCGAAGGAGTACACAGGATACACGGATCTGTAGAAGAAGTAACAAAAAAAAAAAGTGTATGTACATTTAGGGAGAAAAAAACTGTGTTAAAAAAATGTAATAAACACACACACTAAACGCCGTTTACCACTATTCTGAGCCATGACTACAATTTAGTTATTGAATTATTTAGATGTGGTGAAAAAGCTAAAAAAAACAAAAACAAAAACAAAAGATCCAGAAGGAAACCAAGCAGCCAAACCTATTCAGACAGCAGGAAAAAGGAACAGACTATTTTTTCTACTACATGAAGTAAATTTCCCACTTTTACCTATGTGTGCCAAATTTATTAATGCCGTGCAACAATTTAGTAAATTTGTCGCACATAGTCAAAAATGAAGTAGAAAAAACAGGGTAAAAACCTGACTACATAGTAAAAGATTAGTAAATGCCCCTCAATAAGATTATCTATTAAGCACAGGTCATACCTGTTAAAGGGGTACTCTGGTGGAATTTTTTTTTCTTTTAAATCAACTAGTGCCAGAAAGTTAAACAGATTTGTAAATTACTATTATCTTAATCCTTCCAGTACTTATCAGCTGCTGTACACTACAGAGGAAGTTATTTTCTCTTTGAATTTCTTTTCTGTCTGACAGTTCTCTCTGCTGACACATCTGTCCTTGTCAGGAACTGACAAGAGCAGGAGCAAATCCCCATAGTATACCTATTCTGCTTTGGACAGTTTCTGAAAAAGGCAGAGGTGTCATTAGAGGGTACTGTGGTCAGACAGAAAAGAAATTAAAAAAGAAAAGAACTTCCTATGGAGTATATAGCAGCTGATAAGTACTGGAAGTAATTTACAAGTTGATTTAAAAAAAAAATTCGACTGGACTACCCCTTTAAGAATTTTTTTTTATCTGTTAAAGGACTGCTATGGTGTTTTTTTTATTTTTTATTAACCCTTTGTGCCTGGGCTGCAAAAAGAAACAAAGCAAATTATAAAGGGGTACTCCGCTGGAAAAACATTTTTTTTAATCAAGTGGTGCCAAAAAGTTAAAAATCCTAATCCTTCCAGTACTTATCAGCTGCTGTATGTTCCAATTTCCTTTTTGTCTGACCACAGTGCTCTCTGCTGACACCCTTGTCCATTTAGGAACTGTCCAGAGTAGGAGAAAATCCCCATAGCAAACCTATACTGCTCTGGACAGTTCCTAACATGGACAGAGGTGTCAGCAGAAAGCACTGTGGTCAGAGAGAAAGAGAATTTTAAAAGAAAATAACTTCCTCTGTTGAATACATCAGCTGATAAGTACTGGAAGGATTGGGATTTTTAAATAGAAGTAATTTACAAATCTTTTTTCCAGTGGAATACCCCTTTAACTCGCCTTTCTACGTTCCCCCGTTGCGCTGATATCGGTTTACCGTTCTCTTGTCCTTGTCTTCTTCCGCATCCTGTGGGACGGTGAGTCACACTGCGCTCAGCGCATCTCCGGCCACAGTGGAACATACTGGTTTGTTTTTTGTTTTGTTGTATTGTGCAATATTCAATATTGGTTTGTTAGATGGCATGGAAAAAAATCAACTTGGAGCTTGACCATCAAGTTCATTTACACCCATCAATTTGGAAACAAGTTTTTTGGAATATTTGTGATCTGCTTAGTTTTCATATCTTAACTCCTTAAGGACACAGGGCGCATTTGTATGCCCTGCGCCTTCTACCCCTCTATGACGCGGGCTCAAGAGCTGACACCATGACATAACGAGGTGGTCACGTCGGCTATTCTTATGCCGGATATGGACATCACCGATAATCCCTTAGATGCTGTGATCAACATTTACTGTAGCATCTAAAATAATAAAAAAAAACAGTCCCAGCAGCTCAGCGGAGCTGATCGGGACAACCGCGGTAAAACCACAGTGTCTCAATCAGCTGACAGGATGGTGGAAGGGCCCTTACCTGCCTCCTCACTGTCCGATCAGTGCTCTGAAGCTCCAGTCAGCCATGGCAGGCTGGAGAAGTCGAGCACTGATAACACTGATCAATGCTATGCTATGGCTTGGTATGCTTTGCATGTAATAGTTCCCAATGGGGACTAAAAATAGTGTAAAAAAATGAAAAGAAAAAGTTAACGCCCTTAGTCATATAACCACATTGATGAACATCTCTGCTTTATATGTATATTTACCCACACATAAAGCAGAAATGTTCATTAATGTGGTTATATGACTAAGGGTGTTACACGCCTGAAACACGTCATCATCTTGTTTACCTACCTGTGTTGCTGATTTTACTTCAATAAATGGGACTTTGCATTTCCACATTGGCATAAAAATATAATATTAATTAAACCACATAGTACCAAAGTGCAAAATTGTGTGTTTTTTGTCACCTCATATACCCTAAAAAAAATCTTTAAAAAGCTATTTAAAAATCCCATGTAAACAAAAATACAGAGAAAAACTGCATATCACAGCACAACAAATGAGCCCTCAGACATCCTCGTATACAGAAAAATATTAAAGTTATAGGGGCTAGAAGATGACAATTTTAAATGTACAAATTTTCTTGCAAAATGTTATAATTTTTTAACAAAAACAAAACAAAATAAAACCTACCTGCGTTGAAACGGAAGCTGCCAAATATAACAAAATGGGGGGGAATTCAATTTTGTCCCATTAATATTTTATTTTATTTAATTTTTTTGTAGTCTTTGTGGTGAAATGACGGATATCATTAGAAAGTAAAATTGGTAGCACATAAAACAAGCCCTCATACAGGTTTCTAGGTGGAAAACTAAAACATTATGATTTTTAGAAGGTGAGGAGAAAAAATGAAAGTGCAAAAATGAAAAAACCTGTGGTCCTTAAGAAGTTGAAAAGCTCTGGTAAAATTAAAGCTGAGCTGTGATTAATTGTTATGTGAAAAACCAGACAGTTTTGGTTTAAGGCAGATTGATAAATTTGGGCCTGTGTTTTGGTCACGGCCAGCATAGCCATCATAATTTGATCAATGATTATTGATAAGAAATAGTGTTGAGCGGCATAGGCCATATTCGAATTCGCGAATATTCGCGAATATATGGACGAATATTCGTCATATATTCGCGAATATTCGCATATTCTCGTTTTATTTTCGAGTATGCGAAAATACGCGCATGCGAAAATTAGCATATGTGGAAATTCGCATATGCGAATATTAGCATATGCTAATGTTCGCATATGCGAATTTTCGCTCGCCAGTCTCACACAGTAGTATTACAGCCTTCTTTACACCACACAAGCTGGAAGCAGAGAGGGATGATCACTGTGATGTGTACTGTGAAGAAAAAAAAAAAAAACGAATATTCGTAATTACGAATATATAGCGCTATATTCGCGAAATTCGCGAATTCGCGAATATGCGATATTCGCGAATAATATTCGAATTGCGAATATTCGCGAGCAACACTAATAAGAAAGAGATATGGTAAAATGAGAGGGAGAATGGTGGGCCACATGCCTGGGTAACTGAGTACCAGGGGAAGGGGCATAAATAAGCAACTCTGCTTTGGCCAAGATATTAAGATATATAACCAAGGACTGAATCTTTGCCCCAAATAAATGAAACCCAGCTATTACCATTAGGTAGAGCTGGATTATAAAGAGGGAAAATAAGAAAATTGCTCTGGAGCATTGCCAATTTGGGGCCTAAGTGAATTTTCACCATCATGTGTTTAAAAAATATCAAATTACAATATAATGCTGCGGAAATATTATACATGAACTGTGTCCAAACTACCTTAGGAGCTTCAGGTCACAGGCAGGACCTTCTTTTAGGAATGATACTTCTCACACAATTACCACCTTCTGCACTGCTACAGGTCAGGCTGCTTTCACTATACCATTTGTGCCCCGTAGTGTGACGGCCATAAGTAGATAGCAGGAGAAAAATTTGTGCTTGCGACGTCTTTTTTTCCTGCTATCTTCCGGCGGAATAACGGGAGTTATAACGGACGTTAGAGGAATCCCATTCAAGTGAATGGGATCCTCTTTGCCCGTTATGACTCCCATTACTCTCCGTTACAATAACGGACATTAATGGTGTTCAAAGTGAAAAAAAATAAGAGCCCTTAAAGGGGTTATCCACCATAAGGTGTGTAATGTCCCAGTGCAGGTACATGTATTTTATATTACCTGTAGGCCCTGTCAGGTTGAGTCCCTCAGTGGCCTGGGGGCTCCCCTGCAGGGTCTCCTCCTGTTGTCTCCCTGTTGGTTTAATAAATGTGTGTATGTTCCTTTAATGCATAGACAGGATCCCTATGTATAGATAGTCTCAAGGACCTGTGGAGGTCTCAAGGACCTGTGAGTAAGCCTGTCACATGTTATGTTATGCAGTTATATGATTTGTTGTAACATGTACTCCCAGAGAGCACCAGCTTAACCTATGACCCACAGCTTGACCAATGGGCTTTTGTCCAGCCCCACACTATATAAAAGGGGTGGCCATCTTTAATTGTCTATCTTAGCTTTACTACCTGCTGCTGAGAACAAGTCTTTGCTGACGCAACAAGCACCAGAGGCCTTAGAGCCAAGTGATCAGCATGTGGAGTACCCCAAAAGCTACAAGTCTCTTCAGTAAGTCTGCAAGTCTATGTCTGCTGTCACTACATCTAGTCAAGTCCTGCACATAGTCAAGTCAAGTCCTGCACATAGTCAAGTCAAGTCTAATTACAATTCAAAGTCAATTTTATTACAAGTATTGGTCCAGCAAGCTGCGAGGTCCTCTGGGTACTTGCCACCTCTCTGGGAATTCTGGCCTTAGCTGGGAAGATAATTACATCTGTCTTCTACTCAGTAAAGCTTCCGTTTACCCATAACTGGCTGTGGACTCTTCCTTCACTACTAGCCCCTGGGATAGCGGAGAATGGGGGCGTGTGGTGTTCCAGAATCCAAAAACCACATTGGCGTCATGAACACATAGGAGTTAATACCACCGGACCCCCGGGGTTAATAACATCTGATCCCACCACTCTCACCGCAACACCCATGGTCCTGCCACATGCCGGTGGTTACCACCATAAGGTGATTTTAGTACGTACCTGCCAGACAGTAATGGACATGCTTAGGAAGGATCTGCGCTTATCTTGGGGCTAAATGGCTATGTTGTGAGATTGCCATAATACTGTGACTAGCTTTTTGTGAACTGGCATTTCCTGTTTGATTTTTCTTTTTTTGACTACAAATCCCATAATTTCCTTCCTCCCACACATCAGCCACCCAACCCATTGAAACATAAATGAGCTGCATCTATTCAAAAGATCTATGGTTTTTAATCAGGGTGCCTACAGCGGTTGCATTAGCTGCAGATTGATCTCTCCCACCAAGCGACTGCTCCACCCATTGAAGCAGACAGGCTCCCTGCCATCAGCTGACTAGTGAGTCAGGTCTCGGCCGCATTGTAACCTGGGAAAAATCCAAGACAACAGTCATTTTGTATGCTGTTAAAAATAAATATTGGTGTGAAAATCACATAAGAATTGTGATAAAACCATCACACACACAGGTACAGACACTATATGATGAACTACACTAACTTTACAGCCCCTGTAGCATAGTCAAATAAAAAAAATCCTGGAATACCCCTTTAATGTCCGTATGTAATGGAGCCTCACACATAGTGTGAAAGAAGCTTCAGCTTTCATTACAAAATGGCTAAAGACTCAAGGCATAGACCCTTTAAAAGGGTTGTCCAGTAAAAATGTTTATTTATGTACTGTGCCCAGACTGCCTAATAAACTATTAAAAACTTAAACTTAATCTCAGCTAGTTTCCTCTGAACTTCGCTTCCATGGAGCCGGCCACAGAGGTCTCCCCCGTTAGCCAGTGACTGGTAAGCAGCACTATCACTTCCCCTAACTGGAAACACTACGCTCTGCAGATCGGGAAAAGCGATGTCCCCGGATGTGGATGGGGATCCCGAAAACCGGAAGCTACAAGGGAGCAAGACAGGTTATAAAGCAAGTGAATTAAAGTTTTAATTATTTTATTAGGCAGGCTGGGCATAGTACATAAATACAAATTTGCAATGGAAAAATAGTGACATTACGGCCTCTCAGAAACATAGCCATCAAAAACAATGAGAGGAAATTCCCCAAACCAATAACAGAAAAAGTAAAAAAGAAAAAAAAAACAACAGTAAACATCAGAACATGACAGTCTCCATGATGGGAGATAGGAGACCGTCTCTTGTGTTAGTGACTTCTCCTTTTTCGGGCACATAGCAGAACCAGGGCCCCCCCTCCCGGATCCCAGAGTAGCGGCCATATCAGAGAGACTCCGGCCACCATAGATTTCTCGGCTCTGCCCCCCTGCTATGTGGTCAACAACAACTTTTCCCAACCAACGATAGGAAAGACAATTGGATAGCATCTGCTCCATTTTAGTCCCCTTTTTCAAAAAGTCTCAGTTACTAATAGGCAGAGCAGTGCCTCTAGCAAGACTCAAGCAGGTCCACCTCTGTAGAAAAAAAATGAGCATGTTAGGTATAATACTCAATCTGGCGAAGAAGATCTGCTGCTCCTGCTTCTGCTGCGGCCACCAGCCGATTTCTACGCCGTTTATCGGACTCCAGATCCTGAAGATCCTCTCTGCATCTCGGTGGTCTCGGAGGCAATTCTCCTCTTGGTCGCGGAGAGGCTGCACTTTGCACTGGTGAGCGAACTCTAGATGGACAATCACGTTCTTTCAGAGTGTCTCTGAGGGCAGCCTCTGCAGCAGCCGGAGACTGGTAGGTCACAAAAGTCCCATCGTCCCGAAAAACCTTTAAGGTAGCCGGATATTGCAGCTGAAATCTCCTCTTCGCTTTAAACAGATCTGTACATATCTTTCCGTAAGCTCGCCTTTTCTTCGATAGTTCAGCTGAAAAATCTTCAAATATCAATATCTTTGTATTGCGATATGTGAGAGGCGTTGTGCGTTTTCTAAAGGCTTTGAGGATGGCTATCTTGTCATTGTAGTCGAGTAGCTTAAAAATTACTTGGCGCGGTTTGTTAGCTGAGGTAGCACTGGAGCGGGAATCAGTAGTTTGTGCCCGGCCAAGCCTGTGTGCTCTTTCCACTCTGCATTTGTAGGGGAGTCCCAGAGCCTTTGGGAGGTCACTTTCGCAAAATTCCTGTAGATCAGCCGCTGGAATCAGTTCACTGACGCCCACCAGGCGAAGATTATTGCGTCGCGAGCGGTTTTCCAGATCATCCAGCTTGTCACTGATGTTGACCGCATCCGTCTCCGACCGTCTCAATCTAGTCGCCAGATCACTATTTTCATCCTCTAAGGCAAGTATCCGTTTTTCAGCTTCCTCCAGCCTTACAGCATGTGAACCGAGTTCGGTTTGTATACGGGTGAGCGTAGAGTGTATAGTGGTTTCCAAAGTCTGTTGGATTTTAGGGGTAATCAGTTGAACCAAGGCCGCTGCAAGTGACTGAAAATCTGTAGGATTAGAGAAGGAAACATCAGCCACCGGATTCTGCGGCTGTGGAGCTGCCGCTGGCTGCACAGGAGGAGGAACAGCATCCTGTGTGAACAGAGGTTGACTCCCCGATATTTCCATGTCCGCCATGATAGTGTTATCAGTCAGTGGGTGCTGTGCCGGAGAATGGGTCTGATCCCCAGCAAAGACCTGAGATCCTGCTGTCTGGTTCTGCTTCGTGGCTTTCTTATTTAGGAATTTGTCCATTGTAATGGATGAGGAAGAGATACGGTCACAGGGGCTGCACCATATAGCTAAGGTGGTACCACATGCAATATGGACACAATCCTGGTCAAAAGGCACTGTCCGATCAGGTGGTATTTATGGAGCAGATGGGGGATAAGTATTATAAGCTGTCCCTGTGTTGCAGGAGTTAACAAGGTGCTGGTAAGTAAATGAACAGTTCTCTCCCCAGTCCTTTCCCCTCTCAGCCGTGTCCTCCTTATGATAGAAAATGGGGGCAGTCACTAGTTAGGTCTGGGGATTACTGCTGCCTGCTGTATGCCCTTATCTCCGGGCCCTGCGTCCCTCAGTCCTGCTGCCTAACAGGGGGACATCTACAGCCCACCACTGAAGTAGCTGTTGGTGGCTCACCGTGTCGTGAGCGTCCAGCAGGTCCGTGCTCCGTCCCCTCTGCAGTGACGAAGATGGCGGGCGCACTGCGCTCACTCGCGGGAGCCGCGCTGTATATCGGAGCTGTGCGGGCTTGTGACGCGCCTGTCGGGGCTCTGGAGCTGCCGCGAGACCTCCCGGGATCACCTCAGAGTGGGACAGGCTTGTGACCGTGGCCAGGTCGGTGTTCGCTGCGGGTAGGGGATCCGGGGTGGGAGGAGCTCCGTCTCCTCGCTGCCTACATGCCCGCGCCGGAACCGGAAGTCGATCTTTGAGATTTTTACATTTACGAAAGGCGGTCATTGGTCTGTAAGGGACGATATTACATAGTTCTGCCTAATTTTTAACTAGAAACCAATTATTCGGGATTATCTTCCTAATCTGATTCACCATAGGGCTAAATTTAAAGGAGAAAGAAAAATGCTCATTTTTGGCAGGAATGATATTCTGTCTTGCCTCTTTTTTTCTTCTTCTGTTCCCGTTCAGTAAATGTACAAAAAAGAAAGTTGCAACAGCACTCTAGGTCAAAAAATGGAGGCTCTCAGCGCACTTTTTGATCAAAAAGTGTCCCCCGTTCAGTAAATACCTTCTGTCCTGTGACCAGGCTCTAACTAGAGCTCTGTCTAGAACTTCATTGGGATAACCTCTTGCGAGCAACCTCTCCTTTAACTCTCCAGTTTGTGTTCAAAAATTCTCATCCATACTGTTGATACTGCGCTGTCTTAGAAACTGTCCATAAGGAACTGCCTGTTTAACATGAGAGGGACGGTAGCCGGAGAAATGAAGGAGAGAATTGCATGCTGAGGGCACTCGATAGCTCACTGTAGTGATCTGTCCATTATTAGTCTTCACCAACACATCCAAAAATTCTAATTGAACATTGTCAATCTTGTACGTGAACTTGAGATTCATGTAATTTACTTGGTTCAAGAACCTTAAAAACTCCTCGAAGTCCATCACGGTGCCATCCCAGGTCATGAACACATCGTCCACGAACCTGAGATAGCACCGGACGAACCTGAGAAAAGGATTTTTATCTGTGAACACAAATTTGCTCTAAAAAATAGCCACATACAGTTTGGCAATAGTACATGCCACAGACTGAACTGTACTGTGCTATGTCGCACAGAACCATTGTCTATGCAGGTCGGAGTCTCGCATAGGGAGAACCTGTCCTTCTATGTTCTCCAACATTGTACTTCTCTCTTGCTTGGCCTACCGTTGTTGCAACTCCATGCTCCGCAGCTGGATTGAAAAACTGAATAAGTTCTTTGCTGGGTTCCGCATTGCAACAACTACTGTATCCACGTACGAGTCTCAAAATTGGAACCATCATCGCGTCCTATGCCTGGTTTGCCTTCCTTTCTTCAGGACTATGCTGATGTCTTCAGTGAAAAGCAAGCCGTAGTCTTACCACCACATCATCCCTACGATTGTCCAATTTACTTGCTACTCGGCACCATGCCCCCCAGGGACAGAATCTACCCTTTGTTGGTTCCTGAAACTTCGGCTATGCCTAATTACATCAAGGAGAACCTTCAGAAGGGATTAATCAGGAAGTCCTCTTCCCCTGCCAGAGCCAGCTTCTTCTTCGTGGAAAAAAAAGACAGGTCGTTGCGACCATGCTTTAACTACCGAGGTTTGAATAAAATTACAGTAAAGAACCGCTACCCACTTCCTTCCAAGATTTTCTCTAAACTAGACCTTAGTGGGTCCTACAATCTGATTCGTATATGTGAAGGGGACGAATGGAAGACTGCGTTTAATACTCGTGACGGACATTTCGAATATCTAGTGATGCCATTCAGCCTCTGTAATGCTCCAGAAGTTTTCCAGAAATTTGTCAATGATATTTTCCGTGACCTCCTGTACCCCTGTGTTGTTGTCTATTTGGATGACATACTCATTTACTCGCCCAATGTCCAGTCTCATCGTTCTCACTTCCGACAAGTGTTACAGCGTCTCTGTGAAAATCATCTCTACGCTAAACTGGAGAAGTCTACTTTTGAAAAGACCTGCCTCCCTTTTCTGGACTACATTATTACCAGTCAAGGTCTTCAAATGGATCCCAACAAATTATCCGCAGTTCTGGACTGGCCACAACCTACTGGTCTGAAAGCGATTCAGCGCTTCCTTGGCTTTGCCAATAACTATCGGCAATTCATTTCTCACTACTCTACTCTGGTAGCCCCCATTGTTGCACTTACCAAGAAGACTGCTAATCCAAAAGTCTGGACTCCGGAGGCTGAAGCGTTCAAACAGTTAAAGTCCGCCTTTGCATCTGTTCCTGTTCTATCTAGACCCGATCCTAAATGGCCATTTATCTTGGAAGTGGATGCTTCTTCAGTTGGAGTAGGTGCAGTGTTAACACAAAAGTCTACTAAGGGGAAAACTGTAACCTGCGGATTTTTCTCTAAAACCTTCTCACCTGTGGAAAAAAACGATACCATCGGAGATTGCGAGCTCTTGGCCATTAAGTTGGCGTTGGAGGAATGGCGTCACCTCTTGGAGGACTCTGTACATCCTGTTACTATTTATTCAGACCACAAAAACTTGCTCTATCTTCAGACAGCCCATCGACTCAACCCCCTTTCCAGGTCTTCTGATGTGCACGACCATGAATCTACTCTGCAGCATATTAGTTCTCCAGAACATTTCATCTCTATAGTTCCGGCAAGTCTTCAGCATCTGCCTCCCAGAGACACTTACGTATCTCCCCATATGAAGCTCCGAGTCTTGAAATGGGGACATTCTTCTCTTCTGGCTGGTCATCCCGGTATTCATAAATCCCTACAGCTCATCTCCAGACAATACTGGTAGCCTACCTTAAAACAGGATGTCGTTGACTTTGTCCGGTCCTGTTCATTTGGGAAAAGACCCCTCGTTCCAAGCCAGCGGGACTTCTTCAGCGCTTGCCGGTCCCAAAGCTTCCCTGGACCAATATTTCCATGGACTTCATTACCGACCTTCCATCTTCCCATGGTAATACAGTCATCTGGGTAGAAGTAGATCGGTTTTCTAAAATGGCTCATTTTGTACCATTACCCGCACTCCCTTCAGCACCACAGCTTGCTAAGCATTTTCTCCAGCATATCTTTCGCTTGCATGGACTTCCTTCCCATATAGTATCTGACCGTGGTGTCCAATTAGTTTCTAAATTCTGGCGGGCCCTCTGCTCACGCCTTCAATATAAGTGGATTTTTTCTTGGATTACCACCCTCAATCTAATGGACAGGTTGAGAGGGTGAATCAGATTTTAGGAGAATATCTACGCCATTTCATCTCTGCGCGTCAAGATGACTGGGTTGATCTGCTTCCCTGGGCAGAGTTTTCCTACAATCATAAAGATTCCAATTCCACTGGTACCTCACCCTTCTTTGTGGTCTATGGACTTCACCCTTGTCCTCCTCACCCCTTATCTTCTTCTTCTGGAGTTCCTGCTGTTGATGAACAACTGCAGAATTTTTCTTCCATCTGGCAGAAGACACGTCGCTCTATTCTACATGCTACTACTCGCATGAAATTCTAACAAGAGAAGACGTCCTCCTCTTGAATTTTCTCTGGGTGACAAAGTCTAGTTATCTACTAAATACATCTGGTTCAAGATAGCCAATTATAAACTTGTAGACTTGTGCACGACCAAAATTTTCTTTTGTAATAATTTTTTCGGATAAAATTTTTTCGGTTCTGTTAAACCTTCGGGATACAGTAATTCATTTTATTCTGTTTTCAGAGTCATTCATATATTATTTTCGGTTCTATTCGGAAACGCTTCGGCTGTCGGATCCGTTTGTTATTTCGGATCTATTCGTTATATGTAGGAAGCCTATTTGGCTGAATTTGTGCGAGGGGGTGTGAATTCCCACGCCCCCCTGCACCTAGAGGCGGGGTCTTGCTGGAGGCACCACTATTAAACGCCCCTGCAACACACAGGCGGGGCGTACGTGGTTTTCAGGCACTTCGGCGGTCGTCCAGCGTGCAGAGGTCCCACCACGAGAAACCGGGTCTCCGGCCTTATGTCTCAGTCAGGTACCACCACACGCTCCAGGTTACCGGAGAGGACCGGAGCTCCGTCCCCGGTTGCCCCACTCAGGTCCCCTCGCCACCCTCCGCGAGGCCCCCTGCCGCCCCCTTTTTGCCGTGTCACTCTACTGGGCCGGGCGAGACACGGAGGAGCGGGCGGCCGCAGGCGGCGGACATAGTCAGAGCCTCTGCCAGGGGCCCAGATTGCTTCCCCAAAAGTACCCCCCCCCCCCACTCCCGGGGGCCCGAGCGGCGAGACCAACGTCCCCACGCTCCGGAGCGTATCCGCTGGGCCACGGGGGGGGCGGGGCCCACCGCCATCCAGGTGCTCGCCGGGCCCTCACCTGGCTTCGACCCGGGTCTCCTCCTCGGCCGCGGGAGGAGGCGGAGCCCACGTCCAGCAGGGTGCCCGGTCCGGTCCGCACGCCGGGCTCTCTTCCGCCTCCTCGCTCCCCGTGGTCCCGGTCGGCAGGATGCGGCGTTCTCCCCGGCTGCCGGGGGCGGCGCCGCCGGGCCGTGGGGTGCGAGGGGGCGGAGCCAAAACGTGAAAAAAAAAAAAAATTATAATAATAGTAATAAATATGTCAAAACAAACAAGTAAATGTATAAATAACAAGTTGGCCGGGTGGATCACTCTGGCTTCCCAACAGTAGGGGGACTCGCGGCACCCCTGCACCATTCAAGGGCTCGGCTCCCCGCGGCCACCGGGCAGCTGGATGCCATAGGGGGAGTCTCCTCTGCATTTCCCCTCCTCCACTTTACACCCAGGCTTTCCTTTCGGTACCAGGGCCACCTCGGCCCAGGTTGGTTGGGGTCGACTCTTTACGTAGCGGCCATGCCTCGCAGCCTGCGCACAAGCGTTGTGCCGTTCAGTCACTCATAACATTCTTTCTGCACAGTCGCCCTTAGATTTCTTTCTGTACAGTCACTCAGCTTTCTTACCTGACAGTCACCCGGCTCTTACGTCGTCCAGTCACTCATAGCATCCACACCATGCAGCCACTCATAGCATCCACACCGTACAGTCTTTTCATAGCTTTCACACTGTGCAGTCACTCATAGCTTTTACATACTGCGCAGTCACTCACAGCTTACACCATGCAGTCACTCATAGCATCCACACCGTTCTGTCACTCATAGCATCCACACCGTACAGTCTTTTCATAGCTTTCACACCGTGCAGTCACTCATAGCTTTCACGTACGGCGCAGTCACTCACAGCTTTCACACCATGCAGTCACTCTCAGCTTCCATGCCGTACAGTCACTCGCTACGTCCCTCACTGTGCAGCCACTCCTAGCTTCATACCGTATAGGCACTCTTAGCATTATTCCGTCACAGTTCACGCACAGCGTTCTGCCGTGCAGTCACTCGTAGCATTCACAACGTGCACTCACTCATAGGTTCACCATGCAGCCGCTCATAAGCGTCATACCAGGCAGTCGCCCACAGCTTCTTGCAGTCCGCTCACTCATAGCGTCTTACTGCACAGTCACTCATATCATTGATATTGCACTGTCACTAGGCGCTCATACCTTGCAGTCACCCTTACCATCTCATTCTGTGCCATCTCCTTAGCGTTTCCACCATGCACCTACTCTCAGCACTCATACCATGCAGTCACTCCTAGACCGTTCCACACGTAGCTTCTCACGATACATGTACTCATGGTTTCACACCGCACACAACACGTATACGGTTCATACAGTCACAACATTCACCACTCTTACGCAATGTCAGTACTACACCGCCCGCTGTTCTTACTGAACCTACGCGCATGCATTTCACACCACGTATAAACATTCAGAAATTTCATCCTGCACAACAGGCGCTCTTAGCGGCACACGCAGGGCATACAGTTATAGTGTTGTATAGAGCACACACGTCATAGTGCTTCATGCAGTGGGTACAGCAAGTCATTCACAGGTTACTCAAGTTCAGGGTCACTTGCCGCAAGCACAGTCACTTCATTGTACAAATACTCGCTCACAGTCTCACATACAGTAGGTACAGTTGGGGTACCGTGTACGGTATGTACGCTCTTGGTGTCATTTACAGTGAGTACAGTTGTTGTTGCATTCAATTCACACGCCCAGTCGCACATAGTGGGTACAGTAGTATCACACACAGTACACACGCTCACTCTGTTACATGCAGGGAGTACAGTCACATTGTCGCATATAGCACACACGCTCACAATGGTTATGCTGCGAGTGCAGCGGTAGTACGGTCACAGTTCATGATAGTTCCATGCAGTGGGTACAGTTCCGTTTTACACGCAGCACATACGTACATCACGCCACATACTGTGAATACAGTCGTAGTGCCAGACGTTCACAATTGCAGCACCACACCGTGCCCATCATGGTCATTTCGCACTCACATGTGCCGCTGCGTCAATTTCAGGCGCTCGCGGCTTGCACGGAACGCACACTCACAACCATCGTCGTGTCTAGCTCCTCACTGTGTTGCCGCACTTTGCTCATAGCTACTACTGTTTCATACGTACAACCTCACTCGGCACACCACACTCACGCTCGTAAACTTCTCACGGTTCAGATATTCTCAGGTGGCACTGTACAGTCACATATAGTTACCCTGCACATGGCGGTACCGGCGGTTGGTCCCTGTAGTTGACATGCCACATTCAAGTTACCATAGTAACTGCTCAGTCTCAGCCAAGCATCCGCGTCTTGCCATGCTCGCCAGTCACCTAGCTTGTCCTAAGGGTTTATTGTTGTTGCGGACACGTCATTCTGCACATTTCATGCCACGACACAAGTGGTGTACACCCACTCCACCTGCCACGTCCTGCAGGAAGAGCCGCTTCCCATTCCTTGTTACTGTCATGTCTTCTGAATACAACATCACGACACATAGGTTTCCTCATCACACCTGCCACGCCTGCAGGGGACAGCACTTCACGGTGGCTGCTACTGACACTCCTTCAGAGCTACGACACCACGAAACACGGATGGTGGGCGTAGCCCTCATGCCCCCAGGGGGTTGCGCCGAGCAGCCATGATTATACACACCGTCAGATCACACACACTTTAAAAAATAAATAAATAATAATAATATAAAAGAATGGGAAACATGTACACTCACGCACGTACTTCTCGACACGTACCCACTGTTTCCATGTCACTTCATCACTCTTGTTTGCTTACCACAGTTACTCGTTCCACACACCGACGCTGCTACTGACACGTCTTCAGAGCCTCGCGCGTCCTCTCACCCACCAAGTTCCCAGGTCCGACTCGCTCCAGTCGGGGTCCTGGTAAAGTCCGTTGTTCCTGACTCTGCTTCAGTGCAATATGACTCGTCACACATAGGCAGTGGGTCAACCGTTGGCTGACACGTCGTCAGTGGGGGCCCCTGCGTATGCTGTTCTGACTCTTCTTCAGCGCAACAGCATACACTTAGTCTCATTTTCACGACACCATGCATACATCATGTCAGGCACTCAGCGGTCTTTCACTCCCGCTAAAAAATAAATAAATAAATAAATAAAAAAATAAAAAGGAAGCATGCACACTCTTATATATGTACGTCGCAACACGTACCCGTTGATCCATGTTTCACTTTCACCTCTTTGTTGCTTACTACAGTTACTCACATCACACACTGACGCTGCTACTGACACGTCGTCAGAGCCTCGCGCGTCCTCTCACCCACCAAGTTCCTCAGGTTGGACTCTCTTCAGTCGGGGTCCTGGTGAAGTCTGTTGTTCCTGACTCTGTTTCAGTGCAACATGACTCGATACACTTAGTTATGTGGGTCAACCGGCTGGCTGACACGGTTTCAGTGGGGACCCCTGCGTAGGCTGTTCTGACTCTTCTTCAGCACCACAGCATAGTTTCACAGCTTAGTCTCATCTCGCGTCACCACGCATACATCATGCCAGGCTCGAAGCTGCCATTCACTCCCGCAGTAGGAAAAAAAAAAAAAAAAAAAAAAAAAAATATATATAATAATAATAATAATAATTCAAATAAAAATGAATATGAACCCAGGGGTTGCATACCATCTCCACCTGCCACGTCTGCAGGGAGATTAATAGGCTTCATCGGTATTTCCCCAAACACAGGTCGTAGAGTTACTATGTCTTGACTCATAGGCGGTTTATTTCACGCATCAATCTGTCTTGTCCGCGCATGTCAGCATCACATTAACAGCTATCTCTTCCACAGACACGAGGGCACTCTTAGACCTGTCACGCCACAGGCACGAGGTTCGAGTCAGACTGCCTTTCCAGGCACAGCAGTATTGCAGAGACCTGTCACATCCACAGGCACAAGGGTATGCGAGACCTGTCAGGTTACAGGTACGACAGTCACATATAGGCCTTCCACAGGCATGAAAGCAGGCAGGACCTGTCAGAATCTACAGGCTCGATAGTCGTGTAGAGGCCGGTCTTGTCTGCGGACGCAGTGGTTCTGTTGATGCCTGTCTGCAGGCATGGCGGTCCTTAGGCTTAATTTGTTACTGGTATCTGTCGAGAATACAAGCGTGATCAGGGCTGGGAGGCCCGTCGTTCGCTACTGGTCATTACCTCGGAGACTATATTCGGGACGGTATATTGGCAGGGCAGGACATGGCTCACAGTACAGTCCAGCCAACTCTTCATATCTCTACACAATGAATTTTTTGCCACTCTTTAGCAGGGACAGGAGGACGTGTTGCCCGGCAAGCTCTATCGGTTCCCCTTTTCGGCAATTACATAGTGAGCATGCCAATATGAACGAATCAGCTAGCACGTAGTCAGGCCCCGTTCCAGGGCTGGGCCGTGACGCAGTAGGTGTCTCCAACATATTCTCTCCGTGTCAGACACTGCCTCAGGTGGTCGCCAGCCGGCAGGCACAACTCTCTTGGTTCCTTGAGTCTAGCATGTACAGTTTGGGGGAAGATAGGCATGACGAATTTTGGTTATTATGGTTAGGGATGTTATCAACTCTACTTCTTGATTTTTTGCCCTCTATAGGCGTGCCCTCATACGCGGTTTCGGGCACAATTCAACCGCTTTGCCAGTCATTTATTGATATAAGTACATAGGTTTGTATGCAAGGTGCAATCACAAGTACGGAACAACGCAAGCCGCTTGGTAAGTCAACGTTATGGTTTGCATAGTTGTGTTTCAGTCCTTGCCTTTACAAGCCCGAATGTAAGCCCTGAGCACAAGTAGGAAGCCTATTTGGCTGAATTTGTGCGAGGGGGTGTGAATTCCCACGCCCCCCTGCACCTAGAGGCGGGGTCTTGCTGGAGGCACCACTATTAAACGCCCCTGCAACACACAGGCGGGGCGTACGTGGTTTTCAGGCACCCTCCCAACCCGCCCTTATTTCTATCAATCCACCATAGGGTATGCCCTCTATAGGCGTGCCCTCATACGCGGTTTCGGGCACAATTCAACCGCTTTGCCAGTCATTTATTGATATAAGTACATAGGTTTGTATGCAAGGTGCAATCACAAGTACGGAACAACGCAAGCCGCTTGGTAAGTCAACGTTATGGTTTGCATAGTTGTGTTTCAGTCCTTGCCTTTACAAGCCCGAATGTAAGCCCTGAGCACAAATATCATTTGCTTCACTTTTGTTTTCCTCTGATTTTGTTATTCGTTTTAATGCTTATTTCTAACGAAGGCCTTGCTGATCCTCTCTTGTAAAAAAAAAAAGCAGGTGTTACCTTAGCTTATTATACAGTTGTCTCAGGTAAACTGTCCATTTCTGCAAATCCAGTGACTCCACACTCCAGTAACACCAGGCAAACTCTCACCTGACTACCTCACAACTAATTAAACAGCCTCACTGTCTGTGATACAGTAGGGATCGACTGGAATAAGCTAATTGGCTAAAAGGTATCCCGAATTCTTTCCACGTTTCCCTCTGAAACTCAGTCATCTACAACCATTTTTCTCAAAAGGCCATCTCACCTTCTTCCATCTCTGGCACCTCAGATGTTTTTGTTGTTAAGGAGATCTGGGACTCCAAATTTGTCAGAGGAAAGCATTTTTTCTTGTAGATTGGGAAGGATTCGGTCCAGAGGAGAGGTCTTGGGAGCTGCAGGACAACATTCTGGACCAGGACCTTCTCAGGAAATTCGCAAAAGGAGGGGGACACCAAAGGGGGGTACTGTTACACTCTGCGCTACGGATGCACAGAGTCCCTGTGTTCTCGTTTGCCGGCAGGGCCAGGATTCGCATTGCGGGAAGCGCCCGCATGCGAATCCCGGCCCGTCACTCACCGTGTTCCTCTGCCGCGCCCTAGGAGACGGGTACGCGTGCGCGCCAGAGCTCTGAAATTTAAAGGGCCAGTATGCCCATAATTACTGTTTGCACCTGACACTACATTGTAAAGTCCCTGCACCTCCCACACTTCCCTGCCGGATCTTCAGCGCCCCTAGCCAGAGATTATTTGTTCCTTTTGC
Organism: Hyla sarda; assembly: GCF_029499605.1. NCBI lineage: Eukaryota > Metazoa > Chordata > Amphibia > Anura > Hylidae > Hyla > Hyla sarda. The sequence continues at coordinate 374,585,229 of NC_079189.1, read as the reverse complement.
CTGATTGCCTCTGCCTGCGTATCCAGACCTTCCTGCTACGTTATTTGACTACGCACCTTTGCCGCCTGCCCTTACCTCCTGCTACATTTGACTACGCTTCTGCCTCATTCTCTGGTACCTTGTCTGCCCAGCTACCTGTGTGGTCGAGCCGTGTCTGGGGTAGTGACCTTGATGTCACCTGCCACAGCAAGCCCATCCTGCCTTACAACGGGCTCTGGTGAAGACCAGTGACACCTTAGACTCCTCTACCCAATACGGTCCAAATCATCGCCAAACAGGTTAGTAGGATCCACATCCCGCTTCGTTACAATCTCTTTCTATTTTCACAAAAGTGAGACAGTATTTGACTTGCACCCATTTATAGTTAATTTTTTTATGTATTTGGGTTAATTTATTCAGATTTAAGTTTGAAGTTTAAGAATACCGTATCCTTGTGAAAATCTGACTGTAAAACTTCTTGTTATTCTTTTAATATAAAATCTTATCAATGCACATGAACTTCCATGAGTGAACAATTTCCTCAGTTTTCAAAAAGGGGTCATTGGGATGCTCTAAAATCCATTGTAATTTTGTAGATTTAGTTTTATTATGTGGAAAGGTAGAAACATTCCTGATAAAATAAATTTCAATTCTAAACAAAATATGTGCACATTAATTTCAATAATCTGATATTGTTTATATATTCTAAATACTGTAGAAATAATATCTATTTTGTGCGTGTGTTTTTTTTTAAAGGAAAAAAAATAGATAAATTGCATAATAGCAGCTCTGAAAGGAAAGCAGTGGGCTCAAAGATCAAGTGGAGGAAATAAAAAAAAAATCCAAAATAAATATGTACTTATGTATTTATTGAAATGTAATTGCATGTTTTTGCTGGTACAGAGTAGATCAGAGAGGATGCAGAATGCTTATGTTTATAAGGTACAAAGAAAATAGATATCTACAGGAGCTGAGATACTTTCTCTCCAGGGATTTTCTGATTTCCATTCTGATAGTTCATCTTAAGTCCCAGCTTCAGCTCACTGCATTTCAAGCTGAGACATAGTTCTTGGCTCAGCTGGCCCACCGCCAAATCATGGATATGGCAGAGAAGGCACACTGTGAACTTTTTTTTTCTTAAAGCAGAAAAGAAAACTTAATGCTAGGAATCTGATTGATTAAGAACTTTCGGTGCAACCCAGTTTGTCGGAACAATGATTTCTGCTTTGATCATATCTGCAGGGACCCTTAGCGGTTGCTACTATGCGCATTGAAATTACATAGCAGTTGACACTTTTAGTGATTCACAAACAAAACACAAAGTTTTTCGCAAAATACGAAAATAGTTACAAATTTTCCTGCAGAAATTTGTGTTTTGTATGCAAGTTCAGTTACTAGAGTATATGATTGTGCTGTGCATGTAAACTAGACACCATGGCACTTTTATACACAGAACTGGGGTAGAATAAGGCTCAGACTTTTTTAAGTTTTATAAGTTATTTGTTAACATATATCATGTGTCCTACTCAGTTATTAAGAAATCAAATATTTTAACCCCTTAAGGACCAAGCCCATTTTCCCCTTAAGGACCAGGCCAATTTTATTTTTGCATTTTAATTTTTTCCTCCTCACCTTCTAAAATCCATAACTCTTTCATATTTCCATCTACAGACCCATGTAAGGGCTTGTTTTCTGCGTGATCAAACCTCTCATTTTACCATAAAATGTACAGCGAACCCCCCCAAAAAATTTTTTTAGAGAGGAAATTTTATTGAAAACCACAATTTAGCACATTTTGAAGGGTTTCGTTTTCACACTGTACAATTTACGGTAAAAATGACATGTGTTCTTTGTTTTGTGGGTCAATACGATTAAAATGATATCCATGGCTAGATACTTTTATATTTTTGTACTGCTTAAAAAAAATCTTAAACTTTTTGTACAAAATCAGTAATCTAAAATCGCCCTAATTTGACCACCTATAACTTTTTCAATTTTCCGTATATTGGGCGGTATGAGGGCTAATTTTTTGTGCTGTAATCTGAACTTTTTATTGATACCACATTTGCATATATTAAACTTTTATATAATTTTTTATAAACATTTTTTTAATAAAATGTGACAAAAAAGCAGCATTTTTGGACATTTTAAATTTTTTTACGTTTAGGCCGTTCCCCGTACGGGATCATTAACATTATATTTTGCTAGTTCAGACATTTACGCATGTGGCGACACCAAATATGTTTATTAAAAAAATTTACGCTTTTTGGGGGTAAAATGGGAAAAACTGACATTTTTTTTTTCTTATTGGGGGAGGGGATTTTTCACTTTTTTTTTACTTTTTATTTTTCAACTTTTTATGTCCCCATAGGGGACTATCTATTGCAATCATTTTATTGCTAATACTGTTCAGTGCTATGCAAAGGACATAGCACTGATCAGTATTATCGGCTATCTCCTGCTGTGGTCTGCTCGATCTCAGACCAGAGCAGGAGATGCCGGGAGACAGACAGAGGCAGGTGAGGGGACCTCTGTCCACCATTACAGATGATCGGATCGCGGCGGCAGCGCTGCGTGTGATCCGATCATCTATTTTGTTATACGCATTGCTGCAGATGCCGTGATCTATACAGATCACGGCATCTGAGGGGTTAATGGCGGACATCCGTGTGATCGCGTATGTCGGCCATTACTGGCGGGTCCCCAGCTGCTGATAGTAGCCGGAACCTGCCGTGTATGACGCAAGCACCGCTCTGATGCTCACGGTCATACACAGCACGTAAATGTACGTCCTGGTGGGGGAAGTACTACCAAACCAGGACGTACATTTAAGTCTGTGGTCGCTAAGGAGTTAAGGTTTTTTAGATATTTTTCTCCTCATCAAATTGGCAACTTTAGATTATCTCTTATGTTTTGAAGAGTATAACTATTGTTTATTTTTTTTTAACATGAATCAATAGTATAGTAATAACTCTACCCACTCTCCTGCTGCTTTCATTATGGCGGAAAATCCTGGTCTGCTCTCTAGGGGCTGTGCGCATACACTGGCTGCAACTTGTATGCTCATTGTACACTTCTCTAATGGGTCCTCCAATCCTTTGTTGCCTGGTACTACCTATTTATGCTTCATCTGCATATCTCAACCTGACTAATATTGTGGTTTATCTATAGTGAAGGTCTGTGTGTTTCTAATTTGTTTTCCTGCATACCTGACTCTGCCTCTGCCTGACCTGTGTGTATCTTGCTGTCCCTATGCCTGTACCCATCATGTTATACATCCTGATGATTCACATTTCCACATCTTCTATTTCCCTGCCTACAGGTTGCTTAACCCTCTCTGGGATGAATCTTCAGCCACTTAACAGAACCATCTGCTGGAATTGCCTTCTGCTACTGACCATGCTGTATCTCCTGCTATTGCCACCAAGCTGAAGACCTTTTGCACTAGCCTCACCTCTGCCTGTATCCCCATTGTCTGGTATCAGGGCAGTCTGGCCTGCTTGATCAGCCATTACCTTTCCGTGAGGACTCTTGGGGCAGCAACTGAGACAATCCCATAGACTTGCATTACAAGTTTCTCTCAGTCATGTGGTACAGAGCAGGGAGAGAACATGCTTAGAGTACGCTTCTCCCTACTTGTTCTAGTCATTTTTCAGGGTCAGTTACCAAATAATCAAATGATTTAACATGTTTCTACAATGTATCAAAAGTTTTTTTTCAATAAGCCACAGTGCCCATTTAAAGTGTGTCTGTTAATAAAAACACTTTGGGACTTTTTAAAAGTTTTTATTGGTTGGGGTTTATGTGTTCAGACCCGTACCAATCACTAGAACAAGCAGTGCGGCTCGGCATGCTTCACTCCCTGCTCTGTGTGAGACCAGGATGGCCCCATAGACTTAGATCATGGGTCAGTCCTGTTACGTGACACAGAGCTGGGAGAGAACTTGCTAAGCACACACTTCTCCTAGCTTGTTCTCGTGAGTGTTCAGACCCTGACCAATCAAACCTTTTGCTATGTCTCTACGACAGTGCCCATGTAAATTCCACATCGGGCATCTTCTGCACCAGGGAATCTGTCAGTTGTAGATCATACTCAGAGTGAAAGTGTAAATGAGGCTGTGCTGAGCCCTCTCCCACCCCAACCCTCCCTGCTTTGATTGATGTACAGAGCTAATCTTGCAGCCCTGAGGTGTGCACATCAGTCTTTGACACTTCAGCTCTGAGTGTGATCTAAAGCTCACAGGTTCCTTTAAGAAACACTTTAAAGGAGAAGTACCACCCTGAAAAACACATCCCCTATCCAAAGGATAGGGAATACATTTTAGATCGCAGGGGGGTGGGGGGGGGATGGGGGTCTGACCACTTGGACACCCTGGGACCTCCAGTGTGGGGCACCGACTCTCCCTGGGAACATAGCGTCATGACCCCTGCCTGAAGTGGGGGGCCACCATGTCCCCTCCATATATCTCTATGGGAGACCTGAAGAAAGCCAAATGGCTCTCCTATACAGATTTATGGAGGGGGCATGTTGGGGTTGACATGCCCCACTCACGCGGAACTCATGGGGGTCCCAGCAGTCGGACTCTCCACAATCTAAAACTTGGATAGTGGATACGTTTTTCAGCGTGATATGATATATCTACCTTTAAAAAAACTTTGTGTCAGAATCCTAGTTGTCACACTGGATAGAGTTTTTGCAAAAAGTTATGTACTTAAGATGCTACATTTCTAATTTTACTTGTAAGTAATTATGTCTGGAAAAATTCTTCATGTTATTTCAGCCAATTTGTGCAACATCGTGGTAGGACAATAACAAGCTTAAAAAATATTACTTGCTTTGCCATACCATGCAGTTTATGCTGACGGAAGGGACTTTGCAGATCTCTTGTGCTTATTTACATCAGAGAATTAGCAAAAATGGTTATGCTGTAATGTATTTTATTGATAGTAATGTTACAGCAAACAGCAGGTGTTATTATGATAACAATTTGTATTACCTCGTTTAAATGTCTATTTTATATATATAAAAAAATGCATCACTACTTGGGTAAAGTATTTAGAATCTTCAGACCCAAAAGAGAATAAAAACACAATGGGATAGATTTACAAAAAACTAATTCTTAAACAGTGTAAACCTAAATTAGACAGTCTAAGAATGCACTAGATTTATAAAGAGCCCACCCTCGTTTCAGGCCTGCTCAGCCCATCTAAACAGGCCTTTAATCTACAGCACGCAAATGTGACACATATTGTCGCAATTATGCCATGTTTCTTTGTCGAAACCAAGCCTCCTTTCACAAAGCTTATGATGCCCTCTTATTGGTCGCGGCAGAAGAAACTTTAAAACACATACTAAATGTAGTGCTCAGCATGTGCCCAGTTTATATGGTACACATTTTGCCACATTTTTAATAGCAAATGTACCCCATCGTTGTAGTTTTTTTTCCTTTATATAACTGTTTATTTATAATTTTTTCCACATTTTCACACACATGTAGGAAGCCTTTAGGCTGAATTTGTGCAAGGGGGCGTGAATTCCCACGTCCCCCTCACCTACAGGCGCGGTCATGCAGGAGGCATCACCATAAAACGCCCCCACAACATACAGGCGGGGCATACGTGGTTTTCAGGTGGCGTGTGGTCTTAGGATGGAGCGGCGTTGCGGTAGCGGTAGGCCCGGGTCATCCCGGTATATCATACTCTTTTTGTCCCGGCAATAGTCGGCCCCCCATCCCCTGTTACCCGAGTTCCCCCGCGAGGGACTCCGGGAGCCGGCCGGATGAGGTCACTCATCCGCGCCAAGACAGGACATTCGGCCGTGCTCACTCCCAACAGCAGCGGTCTGGGCTGAGCGCCAGCCCGGTTCCGTGCGTCAGCATGTGGCCCGTCCTCTGCCGGCATCCCGTGGCTCTTGCGGTGTGTTCTGTGCTGCTGTACGCTGGGATGCCGCTGCCGAGTCACGTGATGCGCACAGGGGCAGAGCTCAGCCACAGCCTAATGGCAGAAGTTAAGCTGGCCTGACAGGCCAATACGTTGCCACCATAGTCGCAAGCCCAGGTTGGGATGTCTCAGCTGGGGGTCCCTGATTGCCTGCCACCAGGGGTGCAACAGGAGACCAGTCCAGCACGCCAAGCCACTAACACGTGCAGTACATGTTTCTTTCACCCCGGTCCTGCAGCAACAAGTTCCCCAGCTGTGGTCAGACCGTCTCTGGGGTGCATGCTCGGCCTACAGCTGTTTCTTACACACAGTACAAAGTTAAGCTTATTCGGTTATTGTAATTCCTCGTGTCCACTCAGAACATTCATTTTATATCCCATTCATGACTTCATTATAGTCCGTACCGTCACCAGTAGTTTTTATACTGTGCAGTCGCTCGTAGCATTCATACCGTACAGTCACTCATAGCCTTTCCATGCAGTTATACTGTGCAGTCACTCAGAGTTTCACCGTGCAGTCACCCATAGTTACATACCGTACAGTTACTCATAGTTCTCGTACTGTGCAGTCTCTCACAGCTTTTATACCGTACAGTCACTCATAGCTTCATACTGTGCAGTCGCTCATAGTATTTACACCGTGCAGTCGCTCATAGCATCCATACTGTGCAGTTACCCTTAGCTCTCCCACGGTGCAGTTGCTCATAGCTTGCATACGGTGCAGTCGCTCATAGTGTTCATATGGTGAAGTCGCTCATAGCATTTACACTGTGCAGTTGCTCATAGCATTCATACTGTACAGTCACCCTAGCTTCTCACGGTGCAGTTGCTCATAGCCTTCATACTATGCAGTCGCTCATAGCCTTCATACGGTGTAGTCGCTCATAGCTTGCATACTGTGCAGTCACTCGTAGGGTTCACACTGCGCTTTCACTAACAGCGTTTTATACTTACAGTCACTAGTAGCGTTTGTGCCGTACAGATACTCATAACGTTTCATACTGTGCTGCCACTCTCAGCTTCATACCGGGCAGTCACTCTTAGCATTTATACCGTCACAGTCACCCACAGCATTCATACCGTGCAGTCATTCCTAGCATTCAAATCATGTAGCCGCTCATAGCATCTTACCGGGCAGTTGCTCGTAGCGTCATACAGTCCGCTCACCCATAGCGTCATACTGCGAAGTCACTCATATAATTTATATTGTGCAGTCGGTCGGCACTCATACCGTGCAGTCACCCATACCCCTATACTGTGCAGTCACCCATACCATTTATACTGTGCAGTCTCCTAGCGTTATACCATGCAGCTACTCTCAGCACTCATATCATGCAGTCACTCATAGAATGTATTCCACACATAGCTTCACACGACATGTAAGCTCATGGCTTCCACACCGCACGCAACACGTAACGGTACATACACTCATAACATTTACTATTCTACGTTATGTCAGTACTTTACCGCTCACCGCTTTATATTGCACATGCGCTCAATCATTTACACCGCGTACAAACATTCATAATATTTGTCCTGCATAAGAGGCGCTCTTAGTGGCACATGCAGGGCATACAGTTACAGTGTTGTATACAGTACACACATCATAGTGCTTCATGCAATGGGTACAGCAATACAGCGCATACGCTCACAATGTTATATGCAGTGAGTACAGCTGTTACGCCGAGCGCTCCGGGTCCCCGCTCCTCCCCGGAGCGCTCGCTACACTCTCCTCACTGCAGCGCTCCGGTCAGATCCACTGACCCGGGGCGCTGCGATACTGCCTCCAGCCGGGATGCGATTCGCGATGCGGGTAGCGCCCGCTCGCGATGCGCACCCCGGCTCCCGTACCTGACTCGCTCTCCGTCGGTCCTGTCCCGGCGCGCGTGGCCCCGCTCCTTAGGGCGCGCGCGCGCCGGGTCTTTGCGATTTAAAGGGCCACTGCGCTGCTGATTGGCGCAGTGGTTCCAATTAGTCTGATCACCTGTGCACTTCCCTATATCACCTCACTTCCCTTGCACTTCCTTGCCGGATCTTGTTGCCATTGTGCCAGTGAAAGCGTTTCCTTGTGTGTTCCTAGCCTGTGTTCCAGACCTCCTGCCGTTGCCCCTGACTACGATCCTTGCTGCCTGCCCCGACCTTCTGCTACGTCCGACCTTGCTTCTGTCTACTCCCTTGTACCGCGCCTATCTTCAGCAGCCAGAGAGGTGAGCCGTTGCTAGTGGATACGACCTGGTCACTACCGCCGCAGCAAGACCATCCCGCTTTGCGGCGGGCTCTGGTGAAAACCAGTAGTGACTTAGAACCGATCCACTAGCACGGTCCACGCCAATCCCTCTCCGGCACAGAGGATCCACTACCTGCCAGCCGGCATCGTGACAGTAGATCCGGCCATGGATCCCGCTGAAGTTCCTCTGCCAGTTGTCGCTGACCTCACCACGGTGGTCGCCCAGCAGTCACAACAGATAGCGCAACAAGGCCAACAGCTGTCTCAACTGACCGTTATGCTACAGCAGTTACTACCACAGCTTCAGCAGTCATCTCCTCCGCCAGCTCCTGCACCTCCTCCGCAGCGAGGGGCCACTCCTGGTCTACGCCTATCCTTGCCGGATAAATTTGATGGGGACTCTAAGTTTTGCCGTGGCTTTCTTTCCCAATGTTCCCTGCATCTGGAGATGATGTCGGACCAGTTTCCCACTGAAAGGTCTAAGGTGGCTTTCGTAGTCAGCCTTCTGTCTGGAAAAGCCCTGTCTTGGGCCACACCACTCTGGGACCGCAATGACCCCGTCACTGCCTCTGTACACTCCTTCTTCTCGGAAATCCGAAGTGTCTTTGAGGAACCTGCCCGAGCCTCTTCTGCTGAGACTGCCCTGTTGAACCTGGTCCAGGGTAATTCTTCCGTTGGCGAGTATGCCGTACAATTCCGTACTCTTGCTTCAGAATTATCCTGGAATAATGAGGCCCTCTGCGCGACCTTTAAAAAAGGCCTATCCAGCAACATTAAAGATGTTCTGGCCGCACGAGAAATCCCTGCTAATCTACATGAACTCATTCACCTAGCCACTCGCATTGACATGCGTTTTTCCGAAAGGCGTCAGGAGCTCCGCCAAGATATGGACTCTGTTCGCACGAGGCGTTTCTTCTCCTCGGCTCCTCTCTCCTCTGGTCCCCTGCAATCCGTTCCTGTGCCTCCCGCCGTGGAGGCTATGCAGGTCGACCGGTCTCGCCTGACACCTCAAGAGAGGACACGACGCCGCATGGAGAACCTCTGCCTGTACTGTGCTAGTACCGAACACTTCCTGAGGGATTGTCCTATCCGTCCTCCCCGCCTGGAAAGACGTACGCTGACTCCGCACAAAGGTGAGACAGTCCTTGATGTCTACTCTGCTTCTCCACGTCTTACTGTGCCTGTGCGGATGTCTGCCTCTGCCTTCTCCTTCTCTACTATGGCCTTCTTGGACTCTGGATCTGCAGGAAATTTTATTTTGGCCTCTCTCGTCAACAGGTTCAACATCCCAGTGACCAGTCTCGCCAGACCCCTTTACATCAATTGTGTAAACAATGAAAGATTGGACTGTACCATACGTTTCCGCACGGAGCCCCTTCTAATGAGCATCGGATCTCATCACGAGAGGATTGAACTTTTGGTCCTCCCCAATTGCACTTCTGAAATTCTCCTTGGACTTCCCTGGCTTCAACTTCATTCCCCAACCCTGGATTGGTCCACTGGGGAGATCAAGAGTTGGGGGCCCTCTTGTTCCAAGGACTGTCTAAAACCAGTTCCCAGTAACCCTTGCCGTGACTCTGTGGTTCCTCCAGTAACCGGTCTCCCTAAGGCCTATATGGACTTTGCGGATGTTTTTTGCAAAAAACAAGCTGAGACTCTACCTCCTCACAGGCCTTATGATTGTCCTATCGACCTCCTCCCGGGCACTACTCCACCCCGGGGCAGAATTTATCCTCTGTCCGCCCCAGAGACTCTTGCCATGTCTGAATACGTCCAGGAAAATTTGAAAAAGGGCTTTATCCGTAAATCCTCCTCTCCTGCCGGAGCCGGATTTTTCTTTGTGTCCAAAAAAGATGGCTCCCTACGTCCTTGCATTGACTACCGCGGTCTTAATAAAATCACGGTTAAGAACCGCTACCCCCTACCCCTCATCTCTGAACTCTTTGATCGCCTCCAAGGTGCCCACATCTTTACTAAACTGGACTTAAGAGGTGCTTATAATCTCATCCGCATCAGAGAGGGGGATGAATGGAAAACGGCATTTAACACCAGAGATGGACACTTTGAGTATCTGGTCATGCCCTTTGGCCTGTGCAACGCCCCTGCCGTCTTCCAAGACTTTGTTAATGAAATTTTTCGTGATCTTTTATACTCCTGTGTTGTTGTATATCTGGACGATATCCTGATTTTTTCTGCCAATCTAGAAGAACACCGCCAGCATGTCCGTATGGTTCTTCAGAGACTTCGTGACAATCAACTCTATGCCAAAATTGAGAAATGTCTGTTTGAATGCCAATCTCTTCCTTTTCTAGGATACTTGGTCTCTGGCCAGGGACTACAAATGGATCCAGACAAACTCTCGGCCGTCTTAGATTGGCCACGCCCCTCCGGACTCCGTGCTATCCAACGCTTTTTGGGGTTCGCCAATTATTACAGGCAATTTATTCCACATTTTTCTACCGTTGTGGCCCCTATCGTGGCTTTAACCAAAAAAAATGCCGATCCCAAGTCTTGGCCTCCTCAAGCGGAAGACGCCTTTAAACGACTCAAGTCTGCCTTTTCTTCGGCTCCCGTGCTCTCCAGACCTGACCCTTCCAAACCCTTCCTATTGGAGGTTGATGCCTCCTCAGTGGGAGCTGGAGCTGTTCTTCTACAAAAAAATTCTTCCGGGCATGCTGTCACTTGTGGTTTTTTTTCTAGGACCTTCTCTCCGGCGGAGAGGAACTACTCCATCGGGGATCGAGAGCTTCTAGCCATCAAATTAGCACTTGAGGAATGGAGGCATCTGCTGGAGGGATCAAGATTTCCAGTTATTATTTACACCGATCACAAGAACCTCTCCTACCTCCAGTCTGCCCAACGGCTGAATCCTCGCCAGGCCCGGTGGTCTCTGTTCTTTGCCCGATTTAATTTTGAAATTCACTTTCGGCCTGCCGATAAGAACATTAGGGCCGATGCTCTCTCTCGTTCCTCGGATGCTTCGGAAGTTGAACTCTCTCCGCAACACATCATTCCTCCTGACTGCCTGATTTCCACTTCTCCAGCCTCCATCAGGCAAACTCCTCCAGGAAAGACCTTTGTTTCTCCACGCCAACGCCTCGGAATCCTCAAATGGGGTCACTCCTCCCATCTCGCAGGTCATGTGGGCATCAAGAAATCTGTGCAACTCATCTCCCGCTTCTATTGGTGGCCGACTCTGGAGACGGATGTTGTGGACTTTGTGCGAGCCTGCACTATCTGTGCCCGGGATAAGACTCCTCGCCAGAAGCCCGCTGGTTTTCTTCATCCCCTGCCTGTCCCCGAACAGCCTTGGTCTCTGATTGGTATGGATTTTATTACTGATTTACCCCCTTCCCGTGGCAACACTGTTATTTGGGTGGTCGTTGATCGATTCTCCAAAATGGCACATTTCATCCCTCTTCCTGGTCTTCCTTCAGCGCCTCAGTTGGCTAAACAATTTTTTGTACACATTTTTCGTCTTCACGGGTTGCCTACGCAGATCGTCTCGGATAGAGGCGTCCAATTCGTCTCTAAATTCTGGAGGGCTCTCTGTAAACAACTCAAGATTAAATTAAATTTTTCTTCTGCATATCATCCCCAATCCAATGGACAAGTAGAAAGAATTAACCAGGTCTTGGGTGATTATTTACGACATTTTGTTTCCTCCCGCCAGGATGACTGGGCAGATCTCCTTCCATGGGCCGAATTCTCGTATAACTTCAGAGTCTCTGAATCTTCCTCCAAATCCCCATTTTTCGTGGTGTACGGCCGTCACCCTCTTCCCCCCCTCCCTACCCCCTTGCCCTCTGGTCTGCCCGCTGTGGATGAAATTTCTCGTGACCTTTCCATCATATGGAGAGAGACCCAAAATTCTCTCTTACAGGCTTCATCACGCATGAAGAAGTTCGCGGATAAGAAAAGAAGAGCTCCTCCCATTTTTTCCCCTGGAGACAAGGTATGGCTCTCCGCTAAATATGTCCGCTTCCGTGTCCCTAGCTACAAGTTGGGACCACGCTATCTTGGTCCTTTCAAAATTTTGTGCCAGATTAATCCTGTCTCTTACAAACTTCTTCTTCCTCCTTCTCTTCGTATTCCTAATGCCTTTCACGTTTCTCTTCTTAAACCACTCATCATCAACCGTTTCTCTCCCAAATCTGTTCCTCCCACTCCTGTTTCCGGCTCCTCGGACATCTTCTCCGTCAAAGAGATTCTGGCATCAAAAAAGGTCAGAGGGAAAACCTTTTTTTTAGTGGATTGGGAGGGTTGTGGTCCAGAAGAGAGATCCTGGGAACCTGAGGACAATATCCTAGACAAAAGTCTGCTCCTCAGGTTCTCAGGTTCTAAGAAGAGGGGGAGACCCAAGGGGGGGGGGTACTGTTACGCCGAGCGCTCCGGGTCCCCGCTCCTCCCCGGAGCGCTCGCTACACTCTCCTCACTGCAGCGCTCCGGTCAGATCCACTGACCCGGGGCGCTGCGATACTGCCTCCAGCCGGGATGCGATTCGCGATGCGGGTAGCGCCCGCTCACGATGCGCACCCCGGCTCCCGTACCTGACTCGCTCTCCGTCGGTCCTGTCCCGGCGCGCGCGGCCCCGCTCCTTAGGGCGCGCGCGCGCCGGGTCTTTGCGATTTAAAGGGCCACTGCGCCGCTGATTGGCGCAGTGGTTCCAATTAGTCTGATCACCTGTGCACTTCCCTATATCACCTCACTTCCCTTGCACTTCCTTGCCGGATCTTGTTGCCATTGTGCCAGTGAAAGCGTTTCCTTGTGTGTTCCTAGCCTGTGTTCCAGACCTCCTGCCGTTGCCCCTGACTACGATCCTTGCTGCCTGCCCCGACCTTCTGCTACGTCCGACCTTGCTTCTGTCTACTCCCTTGTACCGCGCCTATCTTCAGCAGCCAGAGAGGTGAGCCGTTGCTAGTGGATACGACCTGGTCACTACCGCCGCAGCAAGACCATCCCGCTTTGCGGCGGGCTCTGGTGAAAACCAGTAGTGACTTAGAACCGATCCACTAGCACGGTCCACGCCAATCCCTCTCCGGCACAGAGGATCCACTACCTGCCAGCCGGCATCGTGACAACAGCTATAGTATTGTGTACAGTTCATAGGATATTAGGTTTCATGCAGTGGGTACAGTTCCATTATTGCACACAGTACATACGCTCATCACGCCACACACTGTGAGTACAGTCATCGTGCCGAACGCTCACACCATTAGCACCGAATTGAGCCCGTCAAGGTCATACAGCACTTACGTGTGCCACTGCATCCACACATGTGCGCATACGGGTTGCACTGAACGTACGCTCATAACTGTTGTCATATCTAGCTTGCTGTGTTACAGCACACATGCTCATAGTTAGGACTGTTCATATGCATAACCTTACTTGGTATACTATACACACGCTCGCAACTGAAAGCGCTGGCCTGATCTTGTGATATATTTTGTGCCTATTACATAGATAGTAAACCTTGTATGAACATCTTGTTTACTGTGCTGGCTGTAAAGCAGTTGATGTATGGGCATTTGATACCCCCTAATAAATTCCCCTGAGGAAGGCGCTATACCAATAGGGGCGCCAGAAACGTGTTGGAAATAGTGAGTTTTGTAACAGGGGTTCAGTCATATGTATTAACAGTGTCTTTCATTAAATCAGTGTCGCATTGGTGGCACTGTACCCAGTTGATCGTATACTCATCCCTACCAGGTGATTTTATTGGAGATTTTACTGAGACATTAATAAATGTTAAGTTTTATTTAGCACCTCCCTTACACTATTATTTTTCTCACATAGAAATAGTAACACTATTTCCCCATATATATATGAAGGAAAATACGTACACTCTTATGAATGTACTTCACAACACGTACCCACTGATCCATGTCCCTTGTTTGCTTACCACAGTTACTCGCTTCACACACCGACCCTGCCTCTGACACATCTTCAGAGCCTCGCGGGTCCTCTCACCCACCAAGTTCCTCAGGTCTGACTCGCTTCAGTGGGGGTCCTTGTGAAGTCTTTTGTTCCTGACTCTGCTTCAGTGCAATATGACTCGACGCACACAGACAGCGGGTCAACCATCTGGCTGACACGTCTTCAGTCAGGGCCCTGCATATGCTGTTCTGACACTTCTTCAGCGCAACAGCATACACTTAGTCTCATCTCACTACTCCAGGCATAGATCATGTCAGGCACCCAGCTTCCATTTCACTCCCGCTTTTACCAAAAATAAAATAAAAAATAATATATGAAAAAAAAAAAGTACACTCTTATGTAGGTACTTCACAACAAGTACCCACTGATCCATGTTACTTGCACCACTCTTGTTTGCTTACCACAGTCACTCGCTACACATTCTGACGCTGCTACTGACACGTCTTCAGAGCCTTGCGTGTCCTCTCACCCGCCAAGTTTCTCAGGTCTGACTCCCTTCAGTCGGGGTCCTGGTGAAGTCTGTTGTTCCTGACTCTGCTTCAGTGCAATATGACACAATACATATAGGCTGACATGTCTTCAGTAGTGAATATTCGCAATGCAAATTTTATTTGCGAATATCGCACATTCGCAAATTCATAAATATTTGCGAATATAGCACTATATATTCGCAATTACGAATAATCGTTTTTTTTTTCACAGTACACATTACAGTGATCACCCCTCTTTGTTTCCAGCTTGTGTGGTGTAAAGAAGGCTCTAATACTACTGTGTGAGACTGGCGTGCGAATTTTCGCATATGCTAATTTCCACATACGCGAATTTTCGCATATGCGAAAATAAAACGTGAATATGACGAATATGCGAATTTAGCGAATATATGACGAAGAGATGAACCCAGCGGTTGCATACCAGCTCCACCTGCCACGCCTGCAGGGAGATTCACGGCTTAGTCAATGTTTCCCTTACACAGGTCATAGTTACAATTTCACGACTTATAGGTGGTTATTTCACGCATTAATCTGTCTTGTCCACTAATGTCAGCATCACGCAAACAGCGATCACTTCCACAGACACGAGGGTTACTCAAAGACCTGTCACGCCTACAGGTACGAGTTTCGAATCAGACTGCCTTTCCCGGCACAGCGGTTACGCAAAGACCTGTCATATCCACAGGCACGAGGGTACGCGAGACCTGTCAGTCTACAGGTACTATAGTCACATAAAGGCCTTCCACATCCACAGGCACGAGGGCATGCAAGGCCTGTCAAAATCTACAGGTACGATAGTCACGGAGAGGTCGGTCATGTCTGTGGACACAGTGGTTCTGTTGATGCCTGTCTGTGGGCATGATAGTCCTTAGGTTTAATTGTTACTGAGATCTGTCGAGTCTGCAGGCACGGTCAGGTTGAGGAGGCCCGTCGTTCGCTGCAGGTCATTTCTCCTGACACCATATTCGTGACGGTATGTTGGCAGGTTAGGATATGG
Organism: Hyla sarda; assembly: GCF_029499605.1. NCBI lineage: Eukaryota > Metazoa > Chordata > Amphibia > Anura > Hylidae > Hyla > Hyla sarda. The sequence continues at coordinate 374,569,659 of NC_079189.1, read as the reverse complement.
CTCACGGTACAGTCCAGTAAACTCTTCATATCACTTAACAAACAATGAAGATTTTGCCCCTTATCAGCAAGGACAGGAGGACATGTTATACCCGACAAGCTCTATCGGTTTCCCCTTTCTGCAGTTACCACAGTGAGCATATCAATATGAACGAATTAGTTAGCACGTAGTCAGGTCACCAACATATCTTCTCAGTGTCATGTACTGCCTCATGTACTGCCTCGTGGATTCCCACGCCCCCCCCCCCCCCCCCGCACCTGCAGGTGGGGCCATGCAGAAGGCACCACTATAAAATGCCCCCACAACATACAGGCGGGGCGTACGTAGTTTTCAGGTACCCTCCCAACCCTCCATTATTCTTATCAATTCACCATAGGGTATGCCCTCTATAGGCATGCCCTCATACACAGTTATGGGCACAACTCAACCACTTCGTCAGCCATTCTTATTTATATAGGTACACAGGTTTGTATGTAGGGTGCAATCTCAAGTACGGAACAACTCAAACCGCTTGGTAAGTCAATGCAGTGTTTGCATAGTTGTGTATTCAGCGCTTGCTACCACAAGCTCGAATGTAAGCCCTGAGCACAAATAGTAGAAGAAAGAAATCATAGGCACAAGAGCAGACGTATAGGTGAAACAAGGTTTCTTATCTAGCTCCACAGGTGGATGTAGAATCTAACTCTTTTGTATAAGAGTCAGACTGGAAAATCATCATGTCTTGAAAAGTCAACATGCACAGCAACAATATAACAAGAATGCTCCACTTCAGGAAAACATAGCAGGGAGGTAGTATGATAGTTCCAGTAATCTAATATAATATAGAAGTCTATGACAACATGGATTAAAGGGGTATTCCGCCCCTAGACATCTTATCCCCTATCCAAAGGAGAGGGGATAAGATGTCAGATCGCCACGGTCCCACTGCTGGGGATCCCCGGGATCCCTGCTGCGGCACTGCGCCATCATTACAGCACAGAGTGAGTTCGCTCTGCACATAATGACGGGAAATACAGGGGCCGGAGCATCGTTACGTCACGACTCCGCCCCTCGTGACGTCACTGCCCGCCCCTTTCAATACAAGTCTATTGGAGGGGGCGTGGCGGTCATCACGCCCCCTCCCATAGACTTGCATTAAGGGGACGGGCCGTGATGTCACGAGGGGCGGAGCCATGACATCACGCTGCTCCGTCCCCTGTATCGCCTGTCATTACGCACAGAGTGAACTTGCTCTGTGCTGTAATGATAGTGAGGTGCCGCAGTGGGGATCCGGGGGATCCCCAGCAGCGGGACCGCGGCGATCTGTCATCTTATCCCCTATCCTTTGGATAGGGGATAAGATGTCTAGGTGCGGAGTACCCCTTTAACTAGGTTTCAATGGATTAATCTATAGTTATTTTTGTCAACCACAGTATGGTTTAGGTTACCCCATTGTTTTTATCCTTCAAAACTTTGTAACAGTAGTTAAAGGGCTATTGCAGTAACAAAAAAAAACAAACAAAAAAAAAAGGTTTCTGGTCCTGGGGTAAAAATAAATCATAGTTTCCTACCTGAGTTCCCTGCGTTTCCTGCAGCTCTCATTGCAGCTCCTTCCCTTTTCCCTTTGCTAGTCTCAATCACTTGTCAAAACAGTCAGGCAGGTCCCACTCCGACATCTTGTCTCAGAAGCAGTGAGAAGTGATAAGCACTGTGGGAGTCGCAACAGAAGCTGTGGGGGTCTAGGGTAGGTAAGTTTTTTACTTCTTTTTTTTACTGCAGGCAACATATACATTTATACTCCTTTAACCCTCATGTGAATTACTCTAAAGGCTAATGCACACAACCACATTGAAGGACATTTATCATCGTTGCTTTGGTAAGCGAGTTCTGTAGTCATCTTTTTTTTTTGCTTTGGTTTTGCTTATGTATGACATATTTATTATACTATCACAGGGGGTTGATAAATTTGGCTCAAATGAGCAAAAAAACTATAAATCACCTTTGAATACCATTTTTTTTTAGCACAGATAAGCAAAAACCAATGAATGACTTCACAACACCCCCACCTCAAGTCGCAGCTGTGAAATTTTTTTTGCTATATATATATATATATATATATATATATATACAGTATGGGAGAGATTTATCAAAACCTGTGCAGAGGAAAAGTTGCTGATTTGCCCAAAGCAACCAATCAGGTCGCTTCTTTCATTTTTGAAAAGGCCTCTGAAAAATGAAAGAAGTATCTGATTGGTTGCTATGGGCAGCTCAGCAACTTTATCTCTGGACTGATTTTAATAAATCTCCCCCTATGTGTTTTTGTATTTTTTTTTACCACTTTTTTCACCCTAAATCTACTAACCCTTTTTCTTTTTTTCTCTTCCTTCTCATTTCAGATCCGTGTATCCTGTGGACTACTTCAGATTCGGTGGAAAACGATGACCAACATTTTTTTGGTTTAATATTAATAAAATGGTTAACAAGGGCTTGTGAGGGAGTGTTTTTTAATTCAGTTTACAGGCTTAGTAGTGGAAGCTGTCTTATAGATGTCCATTACTAAACCGGGCATAGCGTTAGCCCCAAAAAACAGCTAGTGCTAACCCCCAATTATTACCCCGGTACCCAGGGGTTAATTATTACCCCGGTACTGCGGGGAAGAGCAGGTACCAACAGGCCCGGAGCGTCAAAATGGGCTCCTGGGCCTAGACGGAAACAGGCTGGCATTATTTAGGCTGGGGAGGGCCAGTAACAATGGTCCTCGCCCACCCTAGTAACTTCAGGCTGTTGCTGCTTGGTTGGTATCTGGCTGAGAATGAAAATATGGGGAACCCCACACGTTTTTTCATAAATAAATAAATAAATATTTTAAAAAAACTGCACAGGGTTCACCCTATTTTCATTCTTAGCCAGATACCAACAAAGCAGTAACAGCCTGATGTTACCAGGGTGTACCAGTAGCTGAATCTTAAGTAGTCCAATGGATACACAGATCTGAAAGGAAAAAAAAAACATGGAAAATAGATTAGTACATCTATTGTCACCTGCCCATGCAGCATTACTACAACTCCCAGAATGTCCTTATTGTAAGGGTATGCTGGGAGTTAGAGCAGCACGGGTGACAAGAAAGCAAGGAAAGCAGGCGGCGTGTGCTCCGCTCCCTGACTTCCCAGCAGGGAATATTAGGTTACGGCACTGTGACTTCATATTACCCTCTGGCAGCTGCGATTGGCCAGGAGGTCTGGACCAATCAAAGGTTTGCCCGGGAAATATGAAATTACAGTCCTGTAATTTCACTTTCCTGTCGGCCTGTTCCACTCCCCGGCCACCTGCCCACAAGCTGTTTGGACTACAACTCCCAGCATGTCCTCACTGTAAGGGCATGCTGAGAGTTATAATCTTGCAGTAGCTAGCAGGTGGGTGGTAGATGCCGACGGGTGGCCGGGAAGCGGAGCTTTGCAAAAAGTGGCACTTGCGACTTTGTGTGACTTTTTGTAAAACTCTGCTCCTTTGCCACCCACCCACATCTACCACCCATCCGTTAGCTACTGTAGGACTACAACTCTCAGCATGCCCTTACAGTGAGGACATGCTGGGAGTTGTAGCCCCAACAGCTTGCGGATAAGTGGTAGATGTGAGTGGGTGCTAAACTGCGTAAACAAGTTGGCTTTTTGTGGGACTTTTTAAAAATGCTGTGGATTGCCGCTGTGAGCAGGCTAGGGGGAGGGGTGAGGTGGGGCGGGGGATGGCAACAGCTGGAAGCACACTATGGGTGAGATCACCGGCGGATCCGCACCGTAAAATACGCTGCAGATCTGTTACATGTGACCCTACCCTAAAACTGTTTTTTTTGTTGCAAAAGTACAATAAAACAGCACATGGAATTCTCACAGTCTTAAAGCCTGCCACATACCTTTGCGTGACAATGTCCAGAGTAGGAGCAAATCCCCATAGAAATCCTATCCTGCTCTAGACAGTTCCTAAAATGGACAGAGGTGACATAAGAGATCACTGTGGTCAGGCAGAAAGGAAATTTAAAAATAAAAGAACTTCCTATGGATCATAACAGCAGCGATAAGTACTGGAAGGATTAAGATTTTTTAATAGAAGTAATTTACAAATCTATGGAAAAGTTGTTCGGCACTGCTAACTTCTGTACCTGGAAGCGGATGGACACTAAGTCGCTGTTGCGGAGGGAGGATACGGTGGTGCTCGGACTCACGTAGAATATGACATCAGTGCATAAGAAGAAAATGAAAGGTCGGCACTAACCGGGTTTCCAATTCAGCAGATTTTATTGCACAATACTCACAGCCGTAGTACAGTTCTAGGGGAGACGACGGATGGTAACAGAGAGGGGTACCACAGAGAGGCGACACCAGTGTTTCGCACTTAGTAGTGCTTCAATCTGTTTAACTTTCTGGCACCAGTAGATTTAAAAGTCTTGACAGCCTGTTCACCCACACTAAACTCAATATACTGGGTAATAATTTGGGTGAACAGTTCTAAAAAGATGGGTTACTTACATTAATAGGTGTAGCTTTTTCATAGTTACGTGACAGTCCATTTATTTATTTATTCCTTCCTATTGCGCAGCTGTGTGCAATGGAGGCAGGGAGCCAGCTCACCAAGCTCCTCTGTCTCCTCAATATTCAGCGCTCGACCCACCCCCCATGATGAATATGCCTAGTGACGTGAGAGTGAATTAATTTGTATATTCATCAGGGGGAGGGCTGGGCAGTGAATATTGAGGAGGCAGAGAAGCTTAGTGAGCTGGCTCCCAGTCTCCGTTTTGCACAGCAGCACAATAGGAAGGAATAAATAAACTGACATAATTCTTAAAGTACTACACTCATCAATGTAAGGAACACCTCTTTTTAGAGTTCAGCCACTCTTATTGGGTGAACAAGCAGTCAATTTCTCTTCAATATAAAACATGTAGTACAATGGAGGTTATTTTCTTTTAGAAGCATTTCTCATAGGCTTCTGTAATATGGACCGACAGTCAATCCATATGTTGCTCTACAGAGACAATGCACATGGCACTGCCAGGTGCAAGAGCCCTGAGAGACCTACAATACCATTCATTAATTTACTTTTTCAAGTAGTCTTTTCTTTCTTTCTTTCTTTCTTTCTGTCTTGGCTATGTATTTATGCATTCCAGTAGAATCTTTTTCTTTTTATTCAATGTTAAGACTTTGCAAAGTGTATTCATTTTTTCAACAGTAGATAAAAGTCAATGGCAAAATTTAGTTTTCTATTCTTATGTACATGAAGACTTCACAAATGGTATTTAATTGAAAATGAGAGAGATGTAGGAAAAACTGAAGTAGAGATGTCTATTATGTGCATGAGTATACAGACACTTGACTTGCTGCAAATACATCTCAAGTCCAAATCTTTATATATTTCATTGTTGTGTTCATTTAGCATCATCTCTTATCTATTCATTTCCAATGCACTTCCTCTATAAACACTTTGAGCTTCCATGCTAATGTCTTTTAATATGTATCTATGCCATTTCACATGTGGCTCACTCTTTATTTGTGCATTCAAACTAAGAAGTCACATGTATTCCATTTATCTTAACTCCTACACACTAAACTCCTACACACTATATAAAAACATAACATAACAGAGCTTTAAGCACCCTAAGGACACTGCAGATTTTTGCGTTAAAAGGGATTTTTCCACTATTCATTTTCCACAGAAAACTTAAAACTCTTCTTTTGAAAAACAACACAGACATGACCTTATTTCCTTGTCTCTATCTTCATTTTATCTTCTCCCCTTTTCATATGAAAATCTATAAAATAGGCTGGGATTCTGACTCTGAGACTGTCTGACTGTCACTTCAAGCATTAATAACTCTCGGATGCTTTTACCTTTCATTCTGATTCCGAGATAGTTTTTTCATGACATATTCTACTTTATGTTAGCGGTAAAATTTTGTCGATATTTGTATAATTTCTTTTTGAAAAATTCCAAAATGTGATGAAAAAATTTAAAATGTTGCATTTTTTTTACTTTGAAGCTCTCTGCTTATAAGGAAAATTAATATTCCAAATAAATTATATATTCATTCACATATACAACATGTCTACTTTATGTTTGCATCATAAAGTTGACAAGTTTTTACTTTTGGAAGACATCAGAGGGCTTCAAAGTTCAGCAGCAATTTTCCAATTTTTCACAAAATTTTCAAAAGCGGATTTTTTTTTCAGGGACCAGTTAGGTTTTGAAGAGGATTTGAGGGGCCTTCATATTAGAAATACCCCATAAATGACCCCATTATAAAAACTGCACCCCTCAAAGTATTCAAAATGACATTTAAAAGGTTTGTTAACCCTTTTGGTGTTTCACAAGAATAGCAGCAAATTGAAGGAGAATATTCAAAATCGTCATTTTTTACACTGGCATGTTCTTGTAAACCCAGTTTTTGCATTTTTACAAGGTGTAAAAAGAGAGAAATTTTCTTAAAATTTGTAACCCAATTTCTCTCAAGTAAGGAAATACCTCATATGTGTATGTAAAGTTTTTGGTGGGTGCAGTAGAGGGCTCAGAAGGGAAGGAGCGACAGTGGGATTTTGGAGAGTGAATTTTTCTGAAATGGTTTTTTGGGGGCATGTCACATTTAGGAAGCCCCTATGGTGCCAGGACAGCAAAAAAAAAAAAAAAACCACATGGCATACTATTTTGGAAACTACACCCCTCAAGGAACATAACAAGGGGTCCAATGAGCCTTAAAACCCCACAGGTGTTTGACGACTTTACGTTAAAGTTGGATGTGTACATTTTTTTTTCACTAAAACGCTAGTTTTCCCCCAAATTTTTTATTTTTACAAGAGGTAATAGGAGAAAATGCCCCCCAAAATTTCTAACCCTATTTCTTCTGAGTATGGAGATGACGTCAAGTGCTCTGCTGGCATACTACAATGTTTAGAAGAGAAAGAGTCACATTTGGATTTTGCAAAGCAAATTTTTCTGAAATGGTTTTTCGGGGGCATGTTGCGGAAGCCCCTATGGTGCCAGGACAGCAAAAAAAAAAAGAAAAACCCACATGGCATACTATTTTGGAAACTACACCCCTCAAGGAACGTAACAAGGGGTACAGTGAGCCTTAACACCCCACAGGTGTTTGACGACTTTTTGTTAAAGTTGGATGTGTAAATGAATTTTTTTTTTAACTAAAATTCTGTTTTTCTCCCAAATTTAACTTTTTTTTACAAGGAGTAATAGGAGAAAATGCCCCCCAAAATTTTTAACTCCCATCTCTTCTGAGTATGGAAATACCCCATAAGTGGACGTCAAGTCCTCTGCTGGCACACTACAATGCTCAGAAGAGAAGGAGTCACATTTGCAAATTTTGCAGAAATGGGGGGGGGGGGGGGCATGTAGCATTTAAGAAGCCCCTTTGGTGCCAGAACAGCAAAAAAAAAATACATGGCATACTCCAAAGGTATATCCAGCTCACCCCTAGTAAGTGTTTGACGACTTTGGATGTGTAAATGAATAGTTTTTTTTTTTAATAAAATGCTGTTTTTCTCCCAAATTTTACATTTTTACAAGGGGTAATAGGAGAAAATGCCCCCCAAAATGTGTAACCCCATCTCTTCTGAGTGTGGAAAGGGGCATGTCACATTTACTGCCAGAACAGCAAAAAAAATTAATTTGTAAATAAATTTCTTTGGAGAAAGGACATACCTCATATCTGGGCGTAAAACGGATCTCCGGGTGCACACTGGTCACGGAGGAACAGGAGGGCAGTCAGGGGCCTTGAGCATCTGCCTATGAAAACAGAACAGTGGGACCCCCCCTCAAGGGGCATTACATGGGGTACGCTAATTACTTACAAGGGGTACAGTGGGACATAAAATTATAAAACAGGTTATGTTCCCAGAATGATGACCCAGAGCATAGCCAAAACAAAAAAATATGCCCACCCCAAACCCTATGCTCTGAATCATCATTCTGGGAATGTGATGTGTGTGGCCGTCCCTAACCTGTTACCTCAAATGCGCAACCCGCTCAGGTGGAGAGAGAGCGCTGCGCATTTGAGGCAACATAAAAAGTCCCCGATGATAGTGACTCAGTGAACCATGACCCAGAGAAAAAAAATACCCCCAGAGGTTTTATCAGTTTTTAGTTTTTTTTTTTTGAGGGTTTTTTGGTCAATTTAGTGGTTTTATGGGGTTAAAATTTGGAATGTACTCTGGACTTCGTACATTGGGGTCAAATTATGGAAAATTAAAATGAAAAGGGAAAATTTTGTACTGCATGGAAGTGTGATACTCCCTGAAGCAGTTTTTAATGCAGAGGCCCGGATGATCAGGGCAAGTGTCACATTGATATGTGGTGTCCTTCCGAATCCCCCTCCTGTTACACACTCTGCATTTTTTCTGGGATCGTCCCTTCTTTCCAGTGTGGGGGACTTCACCTGGAAAGTGCTGGCCTGGGACGATCCTGGCACCTATTACTTCAGTTCCTTCTGAACTCCGGCCTGCTCTTTCCCGATCAGCAAAGGTCAGGACCTTTAGGACTTTTTCTTGGAACTGAAGGTATATCCCTGTGTTGCCAGCGTTCTGGTACAGTACAAAAGAGTTATACATTGCAACCTGTACCAAGTAGACCGCAACTTTCTTGTACCATACACGTGTTTAACACATGACATTATATTGCTTCAGGATTTGATCGGAAATATCAACTCCCCCCCATATATCGATTGTAGTCCAGAATACAATCGGGCTTGAGGACCGTTGTTGTGGTACCTCGCACAGGGACCGCTGAGCTGCCGTTACCATGAATAATGGTCGGTATAAGGACATCTTTCTTATCCTTATACCTGACCAGCAACAGGTTTTCATGGGTAAGGACACTGGACTCACCCTTTGGCATAGGTGTCTGAACAAAATTTAGAAGGAGGCCTCTCTGATTCTTCTGCACGGTCCCACAATCGGACGTGAATCTGGCGGCAAGGGATGTGAAGAGAGGGATGCTGGTATAAAAGTTGTCCACGTAAATGTGGTAACCCTTATCCAGAAATGGGTACATAAGGTCCCAAACGATTTTCCCGCTAACACCCAGAGTGGGGGTACAATCTGGGGGTTCAATACGGGAATCTCGTCCCTCATACACCCTAAACTTGTAAGTGTACCCGGAGGTACTCTCACAAAGTCTATAAAGCTTCACGCCATATCACGCCCGCTTCGAGGGAATATAATGGCGGAAGATCAGTCACCCTTTAAAACTGATGAGAGACTCATCTACAGAGAGCTCCCTAAGCAGTACATAGGCCTCCAAAAATTTGGCCCCAAAGTGATCGATGACCGGCCTCACTTTGTAAAGCCGGTCATAGGTGGGATCACTTCGGGGTGGACATGCCTCATTATCTGCATAAAGCAAGCATTTCCAAATGGCCTTGAACCGCTTCCGTGCCATGGCCATACTGTACAGCGGGGTCTGGTATAGGACGTCCCCGCTCCAGTACTGCCTGACACTTGGCTTTTTGACCAGGCCCATGTGCAGCACGAGGCCCCAAAATGTCCTTCTTTCGGCGTACCATTCATTGGACCTGGCCAAAGATTCGTCTGCTCCACCATGTGATTGACAAAACGGTCACTGAAAAAATAACTGAAAAAGTAAAATTCAGTGAACCCAGCCATGTCAATCCGGATTCCGGAGTCGCCAACAAACTCCAGAATCCATGGCTGATAACCCTCTGGGGGTCTCCAGGCAGGTTCACTGGAAGGGGGCTCAGGTAAAATCGCCTGGGGGTCGGACTCCTTGTACGAGCGGCATCACCATTCGCACTAGTGCCAGCCACTGGGGCACTTTCAGGGGGGGTGCGTGGCCTCACCTGGCGGCCTCTCCGCTGCCGTGCAGGGGGCTCATCATCACTGCTAGATGATGAGGAGGACAATGAAGAACACAGGAATGTAGGATCTTCATCGTCCTCACTGACAGATTCGGAGTCGGAGGCAAGAAAAGCTTATGCCTCCGCTACCGAAAATTCCCGGAGAGCCATCGCCTTTTTCTACGGTGGCAGGGGGGGGCGGTGGCGGGGATGTATGTAGTGTGTGTGCTTAGTGTATACTATATATAACACACCGTTATACGAACAAAAATAAAAAGCTGCGGCCCAAAAAAAAAATGGGGGGGGGGGGCAAATGCAGCACCCTGAACCTCTAATAGGGCCCGGGTCAAGCTGAAAAATTTCCGACAGACCCTTGGGGACCTGTTAGGGGGTCAGGGGGGGGGATTTTTTTTTTTAAACTTTTTTACACTATTTTCTCCTTCCTTTCCCTGGGGTTTTTTCTGTCCCTGCTCTATGGGGGATCGTCGGTCCTGAGGGGGCTCCGATCTTCACAGGGGGGGGTCCCTGGCAACCTCGAGCAGCTCTGCTTGCTGACTGAACTCAGCTAACGGGCAGGGCTGTGAGAAGATGCAGTTAACCCCTCCCCCGCCGGCTGCTATTGGCTGGACCATCGTAAAGCCAATAGCAGCGCTCCTGGGGGGGGGGGGTGACGAAATCGCCACCTCCCCATACATACAGTGGGTGATAGGGGGTGTATTGTACACCCCTGATCACCTTGTATCTTTGGGACAGCAGGTCACATGTGACCCGAATCGCGGCAGATCGTTGGTGTGAATTCACCAACAATCTGCCACGATCGCCGACATGGGGGGGTCTGATGACCCCCCTGGGCATTTGCGCGGGGTGCCTGCTGATGGATATCAGCAGTCACCCCAGTCCGATCCCCACCCGGCGTGCGGCGGGGACCGAAATTCCCACGGGCATATGGATACACCCTGGGTCCGTAAGTACCAGGACGTCAAGGCGTATCCATACGCCCTAGGTCCTTAAGTGGTTTCAGGGGTACTCCTGGGGGAAAAACTTTTTTTTTTTTTTTTTAATCAACTGGTGCCAGAAAGTTAAACAGATTTGTAAATTCCTTCTATTAAAAAATCTTAACCCTTCCAATACATTTTATGGACTGTATACTATAGAGGAAATTCTTTTGTTTTTGGATTTCTCTGATGTCACGACCACAGTGCTCTCTGCTGTCCATTTTAGGAACTGTCCAGAGCAGCATATGTTTGCTATGGGGATTTTCTCCTGCTCTGGACAGTTCCAAAAATGGACAGCAGAGAGCACTGTGGTCGTGACATCAGAGAAATCCAGAAGGAAAAGCATTTCTTCTGTAGTATATAGCTCCTAAAAAGTACTGGAAGGATTAAGATTTTTTAATAGAAATCATTTACAAATCTGTTTAACTTTCTGGCACCAGTTGATTTAAAAAAAAAAAAAGTTTTCCACGGGAGTACCCCTTTAAAGGTAAAGATATTTCTCCTCTCCTTATACAGCGTTTAGTGTTACTATAGTACAACCAAATCTTTCAGTGTTTATAACCTGAGTTAATAATATTGAATCCTTGTACAGTGATCCCTCAATATGCAATGGCCTTAGGTTACAAAACTTTCAACATACAATTCTGGGCCATACTCAACAATGCTACAACAGTCCAGATCTGTGAAACGTGCTAGTGGCTGAAAGAACTGACGAATCAGAATGGGTATTTCACCGGTAAAACTCCTGTATTACCAAAGTGCATGCACTTGTAACACCTCCCTACAGTACAGGGAAGTACTACATGTTCTGTACTACTCTTTACCTGTGCCAGGGTTAGATGTTTCTTCAGACATCAGTTGAGAAGCTTCTGTCCTCTACATAGACAGTGATTTACAGCGTCCAGCCGCTCTTTTTTATTTTTACATGTAAGGACTTGCTTGATCTTTATTATTTATTTACATATTTCACTTTAATTCTCACTTTTTCCTATTTTTTGGATGACATTTTGGGGCTTCAGAACCAATTACCAGGTTTCCATAGAGTTATAGGGGGAGATTTATCAAAGGATTTAGCCTAGTTTTTCTTGTCTAAATTTGTCACACAGAAAGTTGCAGTCTAAATACATGCGACTTTTGCTTTAGAGGATTTTTAGAACGTGATGCATTCTAGTCTATTTTAGATGGAAAAATGCATTGGTGCTGAAATTATCAAAAGCGACTTTTCAGCGAAAAGTCGCATTAGCTGAAAGTACGCTGAAATGTCAGACCATACTGAAGCAGGTTTAAATACAGTCTAAAGCATAGATCACGAAGTCCGTGCACAGAATTTATCAAGAGCCGTGCGACTTTTGATAAATTAGGCGCACAATAGACCAGCCTTGATAAATCTCCCTTATAGTCTCTATGGTGGTTGGAACCAATTCATTTAGTAGTGCTGTATATAGAAACTGCCCTATTTGGCTGTATAGTCACTGTGTGTGAGGAGAACTGAGTAACTGATCCTGCCAAAATGCCTGACCAGAAGAGGAAACTTCCTATATGACGGATCCCTTGGCAATAAGCTAAAATCAAGAGAGCATTCAGCCTATATTGGTAGAGCTGCCTTTCAAAAAGGATTAATTTCTGATAATTACTTGCATTTACAAATAAGGTTAATTTCACATAATACATCACGTTATACCTATTTACCTGCAAGGTAAAACTTTTTTAGGCAATGTTAACAAAATATTCCAATCGAAAATTCTTCTGCATCAGAGTCCCATTGATTATAATGGGATTCTGCTGTACTGTGCACACGGCATACACTGTTCACCTGCATATCCCAACAAACATTTTTCACTAGGCTTTGAGACTTAGTGCAAAATGTTTGTTTGGTAGTGCAGGTGGTTGGTTCAGGCAGAGTACTTGACAGGTATTCAATGTTTCCTTGCATTTTTCTGCAGTTTTTTTCTTTCTTTCTCTCTTTTGCAGGCACTGAGTCTTTATGATACTTTGTGGTACCTATACTTTCCCTGTCCTTGTCATCATTCTAGTACCCTACGTAGGATGTATGCATGTTTAATCTGTAGATAAAGTACCCTTACACTGACATGTATTTCTGATGCATTTTCTTGTATCTGTTTATTGTTGCTCTGTCAGTATCACCATCTTTTTCTCTGTTGGTTCAGTCAAATGCCGTATACTTTTCTTATGCTTTTTAACCATATATTTTGTATATATATTTATGTTATCAGTAAAATATGTTATAGTTTTGTATCTTGTTGCCATTGGTGCTTTTTCTTTGAGGTTAAAGTGCAATTGTCATGAACTCTGGGTTCTATAACCTACACACAGCCTTTGTACTCTGTGCAGATGGTGTGTACACCATTTTTTTTACCTTATTTTTGCAGGCTTTCATCACCCCCAAAAATGCTTTTGATCACAGCCACACACAGACTGATAGGCATGGCGCGAGGTATGCTATACCCTGCCGCTGCCACGCCCACCCCCTGTGTCAGCGCTCGAGACTGCTGTGTGATTGATACACAGGTCCCAGCGCATGCGCCCCTCAGCTCATCTAACATGCGTGCTGCAGCATATTATCCAGGCAAGCACTCGCTCCCGCTGCCGTCAGCCTCCTCAGTTCGCCTGTGTCAATCACACAGCGGTCCCAGCACTGACACAGGGGGTGGGGGTGGCGGTGGTGGGCTATAGCGTACCTCGTGCCACACCTATCTGAATGTGTGCGGCTGTGATCAAAAGCATTTTTTGGGCTGATGAAAGCCTGCAAAAACAAGATAAAAACAATACTGTATACACCATCTGCACACAGTAGAGATGCTGTGTGTAGGTTATAGCACCCAGAGTTCATGACAGTTGCGCTTTAAGTGTATTATATAGCCCATTCACAGTATTTTATTGCCATTTTCCTTTGGAGCAATGTCACCTTTTGTAACTCTTTTGAAAAGATTTAACCCCTTAAGGACGCAGGACGTAAATGTACGTCCTGGTGAGGTGGTACTTAACGCACCAGGACGTACATTTACGTCCTAAGCATAACCGCGGGCATCGGAGCGATGCCCGTGTCATGCGCGGCTGATCCCGGCTGCTGATCGCAGCCAGGGACCCGCCGGCAATGGCCGACGCCCGCGATCTCGCGGGCGTCCGCCATTAACCCCTCAGGTGCCGGGATCAATACAGATCCCGGCATCTGCGGCAGTTCGCGATTAAAATGAACGATCGGATCGCCCGCAGCGCTGCTGCGGGGATCCGATCATTCATAACGCCGCACGGAGGTCCCCTCTCCTTCCTCCGTCCGGCTCCCGGCGTCTCCTGCTCTGGTCTGAGATCGAGCAGACCAGAGCAGGAGATGACCGATAATACTGATCTGTTCTATGTCCTATACATAGAACAGATCAGTATTAGCAATCATGGTATTGCTATGAATAGTCCCCTATGGGGACTATTCAAGTGTAAAAAAAAATGTAAAAAAATGTAAAAGTAAAAGTAAAAAAAAAGTGAAAAATCCCCTCCCCCAATAAAAAAGTTAAACGTCCGTTTTTTCCTATTTTACCCCCAAAAAGCGTAAAAAACATTTTTTATAGACATATTTGGTATCGCCGCGTGCGTAAATGTCCGAACTATTAAAATAAAATGTTAATGATCCCGTACGGTGAACGGCGTGAACGAAAAAAAATTTAAAAAGTCCAAAATTCCTACTTTTTTAATACATTTTATTAAAAAAAAAATTATAAAAAATGTATTAAAAGTTTTTTATATACAAATGTGGTATCAAAAAAAAGTACAGATCATGGCGCAAAAAATGAGCCCCCATACCGCCGCTTATACGGAAAAAGTTATAGGTCATCAAAATAAAGGGATTATAAACGTACTAATTTGGTTAAAAAGTTTGTGATTTTTTTTAAGCGCAACAATAATATAAAAGTATATAATAATGGGTATCATTTTAATCGTATTGATGCTCAGAATAAAGAACACATGTCATTTTTACCAGAAATTGTACGGCGTGAAAACAAAACCTTCCAAAATTAGCAAAATTGCGTTTTTCGTTTTAATTTCCCCACAAAAATAGTGTTTTTTGGTTGCGCCATACATTTTATGATATAATGAGTGATGTCATTACAAAGGACAACTGGTCGCGCAAAAAACAAGCCCTCATACTAGTCTGTGGATGAAAATATAAAAGAGTTATGATTTTTAGAAGGCGAGGAGGAAAAAATGAAAACGTAAAAATTAAATTGTCTGAGTCCTTAAGGCCAAAATGGTCTGAGTCCTTAAGGGGTTAAAATAGTCATGTTAAATTTGTAAAATATTTGTAAATTACTTCATTTTCCAAAAAGAGTCCTTACCCAAGAAAAAAAAAGCTCTAAAAGTCTTGGCCACCAGACGTCTCCCTTCCTGGCAAACTGCTGATTACGGCCTGTTGATATCGCAAGTAACAGCTAAATTAGGACAGGACACAGGAAATGGGGGATGCTTATTGTGTGCTATGCGTAGGAGAGAATGGGAGAGAGCCTGAGAAAGCCTGAAAGCTGTGTCTTCCTGCTAAAGATGATGCAGGTAAGGTAAATAAAGAATTTACTCTCTTCTCTACACCCCCATAAATCTCAGGGAAGCTGTCTCCTGTATAAATACTATTGTACCTACTACTATAAGTCCACAAAGCGGAAGTGTGAAGTTCCATCCTTCGTTCTTTAGTTTGTCAGCAGTTCAGTGCTTAGTTTAACCCTTTCCTTGTTGTTCTGCTGTTGTTTCTTTTATTTCTGCTCTCCAAATAATTCTATAGCACCAGCACAAACAAGGGCTTCAATTGGCAAGTTTAATCAAGCTGAGTGTGTATAACATAAACATAACAGGATTATATAAAAATATATATATATATACACTTATCTGAACAAACTCTCCGGTACACAATATCCACAAGGATATTGCCCGATCACATTGGAAAAGAAAGATACAATCAGTTCAAACTTCGTAAAGGATACTGACTGACCCCACTTGGTCAGTTTTAGATACAGACAACTTTCTCTATGCCAGGGGAGGGTGAGTGGCATGGGCAATTGCCTGCCTTTGTAAAGAGCCTGCACATGGTCTTTTACTTTTCTGTCCTGTGTTTCAGGAGACTATTGTATGACTTCTGCGATTGGCATGGAAATGTTCCAGCTGGAAGCGCTATACCTGCACAAGTCCACTAACTAGAAGCCATACTGCTCTGCTGGGAGGGACATGACTACAGAGATCGGATGGCCCAAAAGCACTCCTAAGCATTTTGTAGAGTAAATGCTCTTCTTTCTCAGGGATAGTGCATTTGCTCTCATAATGGTCTTAAATAGCAAATAGAGTATTTCTTGGCTATATCAATATGGACTGTGTCATTCATTTTATCCCATTGTCCTTCTATCTGTAGATGGTTATTAAATATACAAGATTGCTTGGACTTGGCTTGGAGCAGTCATTTGTAAGACAGCATAAAGCAACATGGCTTCTTATTTGATATTTACCTTTGCACTGTTTGGAGTTTATAGTATTTTTATATTGAGAATCAACATCCCCATATTCAACTATTGTAATGGCCCCTAACTACACTACTTGATAAGAAAGCCCATAAACTATCACTACTAACCAGTGATCAAATCCCCCTATTCCTTAAGAGAGACCCTAAAAAAGAAACTAATAGCTAAAGAAAACTATTTGGAGAACATGCAGGAATAAATGGAAAGCAATAAAACTCTCTATGTTCCTGGTGATGGAGCTAGATTTATGATACCAAGGGGGAGATTTATCAAAACCTGTCCAGAAGAAAAGTTGCCCAGTTGCCCATAGCAACCAATCAGATTGCTTCTTTTTTTTTTTAACAAGGCCTCTGCAAGATGAAAGAAGCGATCTGATTGGTTGCTATGGGCAACTGGGCAACCTTTCCTTTGCACAGGTTTTGATAAATCTGCCCCCAAGTCCTGTAACACACCAATGTCAGACCAGCTCTTACCGGGAGACACACAGCTGGCCCGGAGCAAGGCCACAGCAATAGCAAGAACAAAGAAAGATCTCCAACTGGCCAGATTCCTTAAATTAATAGCTTTATTTCAAATCTTTAAAATCTTGATCCATAGAGAGACATGTTAATAGTTCTGATGTGTTTCGATCCTAATGATTTTAATCATATGATTAGGATCATTATGATTGAAACACATCAGAAATTTTAACATGTCTCTCTATGTATGGATAAAAATTTAAAACATTTGAAATAAAGCTATTCATTTACGGAATCTTGCCAGCTGGAGATCTTCATTTGTTCTAGATTTATGATAGGGACAAGTTAAAACACCTTACTGAGAACAAGATGTACATTACTGTACATAAGGACTTCCGAATCTTGTATAGTACCATAATCATAAAAACGCAAACATTTCTATGTACACGTTAAAGGAGTTATCCAGGAAAAGTTTTTTTTATATATCAATAGGCTCCAGAAAGGTAAACAGATTTGTAAATTACTTCTATTTAAAAAAAATATTAATCCTTTAAGTACTTATGAGCTGCTGAAGTTGAGTTGTTCTTTTCTTTCTAAGTGCTCTCTGATGACACTTGTCTCGGGAACTGTCCAGAGTAGAAGCAAATCCCCATAGCAAACCGGGGGCGGAGTCGTGGAATCATGATACTCTGGCCCTGTGGTGGCCACCGGCTGTTTGTTAGATGGCACAGCAGCGTGCAGCTCAAATAGGTGGGTGGCGAATATAAGATTGCGAGGGACCCCTGCAGTGAGACATCTTATCCCCTATCCTTTGGATAGGGGCTAAGATGGCTCAGGGCCAGAGTACCCCTTTAAAGCCTTTTGGAGAAGAATTTCTTCTTTTTGTAGGGAGTAGTTAGGTTCGATTTTTTATTTATTTTTATCTGCTTTTATATCAGCTTTTTTTTAACCTTCATCAGCCCCAGTTATTGTTTTTGGTGAATTTCCCTCCTCTGTTGCCTTTTTTTTGGCTCTTTTTTTCTCTCTGTAAAGAAGTCCTGCATTTTTTTTTTCTTAATTCTTTTTTATAAATCTGCCTTTGGCATCAATAGGGCTTTGATTCCACAAGGATTCTAGGCAGGAACTGAGGAAGAATCCATATGGAATTATTTCAGGAATCTGCATTAAATTACCTAGTATGTATGGGTTTCTTTTTGGAGAAGTAGAGGATTACAGCTTTTCCACTGAAAAAAAATCAGTGAGGAAATTCTGTTGTGTGGGCCCCAAGATTTACTCCTGTTCCTCCCAAGCTAATTCCTTTTCCTGTTTCAATATTGCACACGGACATTATACCTCTCTTAACTATATGGTCAATATTAGATATTTACCATTCTGACCTTTCCTTGTTTCTACTCACCCTTTTTTCCCCAGAGGAGGCAGCCATAAGATCTGGAGGTTGAATCCACTGCAGCTCAATTGCCACTCACGATTTGCAGAATGATTGTTTCATTAATGTTTTTACTAAAAATATAGGAAACAAATTCAGAAAGAAGCCTCTTCAAAAGACCCATGAAAGGCTGACTGAAGTTTGCAAAAAAAAAAAAAAACACCTAAAGGACTGTAAAAAGATTCTCTGATGAAACTAAATCTAAACTCTCTCTTCTCAATTCTAAACTCTGAAGGAAAACACTTAGGGGGAGATTTATCAACACATGTAAAGAGGAAAAGTTGCCCAGTTGCCAATAGCAACCAATCAGATTGCTTCTTTCATTTTGCAGAGGACTTGTTAAAAATGAAAGAAGCAAGCTGATTGGTTGCTGTGGGAAACATGGCAACTTTTCTTCTGGACAGGTTTTGATAAATCTCCCCCTTTACTGCTTATCACCTGCCCAATATGATTCCTTCAGTGAAGCATGGTGAAGCTATGTAGGCGTGGTTGGGTTCTCCGGTGCTTAGACATCTTATCCCCTATCCAAAGGATAGGGGATAAGATGCCTGATCGCGGGGGTCCCGCTGCTGGGGATCCCCGGGATCTTGCATGCGGCACCCCGTTTGTAATCAGTCCCCGGAGCGTGTTGACTCTGGGACTGATTACCGGCAACCACAGCTATCACGCCCCCTCCCGTAGGCTTGCATTGAGGGGCGGAGCATGACGTCACACGGGGGCACAGGCGTGACATCACACACCCCCAGCCCTGTGGTCGCCGGTAATCAGTCCAGGAGCGAACACACTACGGGGACTGATTACAAACGGGGTGCCGCGTGCAAGATCCCGGGGGTCCCCAGCGGCGGGACCCCAGCGATCAGGCACAGGGGATAAGATGTCTAAGCACCGGAGAACCCCTTTAAGACAACATACTGAAGTTCAAACTGAGATTAGAATAGGGAAGAAAGGGGATTTAAGCAACACAGGGTGGTCTGAGTATTTTAGAAAATGCTAATCTACTAAGATTTTCAATGAACATCCATCTCTAGGGAGAGTAGTCCGAAAATGAGTAAATATCCAGTTAGCGGCAGTTGTGCGTACAAAAATGCCTGATGTAAGATATATATATATATATATATATATATATATATACAATCCAAATTGAAGCAGCAGCAGCAAGAATTGTGCTAAATCAAAGTGCTTTTTTTCCAAGGAACAAGACAACGTTTGGCGGTGTGAGATCGCCGAAACTTTGTCTTGTTCCTTGGAATAAAAGTACTTTGATTTAGCACAATTCTTGGTGTGCTGCCTACATTTATCCTATAGATATAAAGATATATATATATATATATATATATATATATATATATTAAGGAACCGTCCTCAGGGATTCACTCTGGGATCGTCCTGGACTACGCCACAGGATGCGTTTCTTAATAAACCAGCAAATAAGCATTTATAATGCAAATCTGGCACCTTGCCAGTTTTATTAGACAGGTTGCAGGGAAAGAAATAAACAAAAAGCAGGAACAAAACAAAATCCTAGACCGTCTGGTCCCTGACAACAGATCAGCATGTCCTGACTAACAACCGCTGAGCTTCCCTCAGCCAGTTAAACATATGTCCCCTGCAACCTTCTACTCACAATTCATGTCACTCTTTGAGCCACTCATAGCTCGGGCTGTGTACTCCTCAGCAGGCTCTGTCTCTCCCCTACAGCCCACTTGCTGTCTCCTTGGAAGAGCCCAGATTAGACTAACTCTCCATCTTATATACACACCTCCCTTCCCTCCTGCCTCATTAACTCCTTAAGGACCAAGGATGGTCCTGCTCTCCTGATATGACGCGGGGTTACACAGTAAACCCGCGTCATATCACGGCGGGCCCGGCCGCTAATAGCGCGCAGCGCCGATCGTGGCGCCGCATGCTATTAACCCTTTAGCCGCGCACTCAGAGCTGAGCCGCGTGGCTAAAAGCGAAAGTGAAAGTTGCCGGCTAGCTCAGTCGGGCTGTTCGGGATAGCCGCGGCTAATCGCGGCATCCCGAACAGCTTACAGGACAGCGGGAGGGCCCCTACCTGCCTCCTCGCTGTCCGATCGCCGATTGACTGCTCAGTGCCTGAGATCCAGGCATGAGCAGTCATGCAGCAGAATCGTCGATCACTGGTTTCTTATGAGAAACCAGTGATCAATGATGAAGATCAGTGTGTGCAGTGTTATAGGTCCCTATGGGACCTATAACATTGCAAAAAAAAAGTGGAAAAAAAAAGTGAATAAAGATCATTTAACTCCTCCCCTATTAAAAGTTTGAATCACCCCCCTTTTCCAATAAAAAAAAACACAGTGTAAATAAAAATAAACATATATGGTATCACCGCGTGCGGAAATGTTCGAGTTATAAAAATATATCATTAATTAAACCGCTCGGTCAATGGCGTGCGGGCAAAAAAAATTCCAAAGTCCAAAATTGTGCATTTTTGGTCACTTTTTATATCATTTAAAAATGAATAAAAAGCGATCCATAAGTCCTATAAATGCAAAAATGAGCCCTCATACCACCCAATACACGGAAAAATAAAAAGTTATAGGGGTCAGAAGATGACAATTTTAAACGTATTAATTTTCCTGCATGTAGTTATGATTTTTTCCAGAAGTCTGACAAAATCAAACCTATATAAGTAGGGTATCATTTTAATCGTATGGACCTACAGAATAAATATCAGGTGTCATTTTTACCGAAAAATGTACTACGTAGAAACGGAAAGTATATATATCATATTGTTACGTTCATACATATAAGGTCTCATTTGATTCCAACAACTCCTTCTAGATTTGTCGGTGTATTATTTATTTTTATTTTTTGTCAGTGGGTATATTTCTGTGGGCTGACTTGCTTGAGAGCTCAGTGGATAAAGAAGATGCAATTTTACCAAGGTTCACATGAAATATAAGAAATAATATTTCAGTTATACAAACCCATGATAAATAGTATACCTACTGCAAAAGTCTAATACTTTAGTTGTATACATGCATGGACATCTGGCTAATATATTTCTGCACTTTATCCAATTAATGCTTAGAATTGCCACTTTCACATAAGATTAGGAAAGTCATTATAAATTGCCAGACCCAGAGGATATTATCCTCTTTAACTAATGGTAGTGAAAATTTAATCACATCTTGATAATATCTTTGGAAGTATGGTGAAAATAAAATGATCTATTAAAATGTATTTAAAATTGATAACTTTTTGAATGATATAAATGGAATTATAAATATTTAAAATAATAGTTATAAATAAGTAATTTTAGACTAGCTATATATTATAAAGCTGTCGATTTACTGGAATTAATGGATTTTTTGTTTAGTATTTTAATGTATAAAGAGGCGCACATGAAAAAGAAAAAGGGAGAGACAAATAGGGAGCGCAACTTGTGCCGTTACTCCGGTACTATCCAGTGTAAATAGAGTAACAAGGTTATGCTAACCTGGATATGTTGTACATAGAGTTCAACATCTATCAGCGCACATCACCCAATTCCAGGGTAAGAAGCCAGGAGCTGCCCGAGGAAATCCCGTGCCGGAGATGGTCTCTGGGTGGTAATGTAGAGCTGAAGATATTCTGTGGGAACGGAAAGAAAAAAACCTCGTTGCGGCGCTCACCAGGCAATGTGATAAATCTTGAAGCAGGAGGTAGGTAAATCTTATAAATAAAATGACCGATACGGACAAATAAAATAATAAAAACGAAGTGCGGTTTATTCAATGAAAGTAACGGACTACCCTCTTCCTCAGGCAGGACCCCCTCTTCCTCAGGACCTGAGGAGGCTATCCAAGAATTCTCCTTTAACCACTTAGGGACCCAGTGTGTACAGGTACGCCCCGACGCCCTGGTACTTAAGGACTTAGGGCGTACCTGTACGTCCATGGGAATTTCGGTCCCCGCCGTGCATCGGGCAGTGACCGGACCAGGATGACTGCTGATATCTATCAGCAGGCACCCCATGCAAACCCCTGGGGGGTCCTGAGACCCCCCATGTTGGTGATCGCTGCAAATTGCCATTCAATTCAGACTGGCGATCTGCAGCGATTCTGGGTCATACGGGTCTCCGGTGACCTGGAAAATAAGGGGGATCTGGGTTGTCCAAGACACCCCTGATCCCCCTGAAGGGATAGGAGTGAGGTGGCAGGGGTGCCACCCCTCCTATCCCTGCTATTGGTCGGTCAGAAGTGACTGACCAACAGCAGATCAGGGCCCCCCCCGCTCTAGTAAAGTTCAGTTCCCCCGCTCTGCCCACCGACTGTTGTCCGGGCAGAACGGGGGAACCGTAATGTGATCGGCGGAGGTGGTGGAGGTCACTTACTGGCGGCAATCAGCGGCGGCGATCCTCTCTCTCGTGCGGCGATCCTGCGACTACTGAAGCTGGTGAGTTGTTGCCTAGCAACATCTGGAGGGCTACACTTTGGATACCCCTATACAGTGGTCTCTAAACTGTAGCCCTCCAGATGTTGCAAAACTACAACTCCCAGCATGCTCAGACAGCTGTTTGCTGTTTGGGCATGCTGGGATTTGAAGTTTTGCAACAGCTGGAGGGCTACAGTTTGGAGATCACTGTGCAGCAAATAGCTGTCTCGTCATGCTGGGAGTTGCAGTTATGTACCTCCAGCTGTTGCATAACTACATCTCCCAGCATGCCTTTCGGCGAACAGTACATGCTGGAAGTTGTAGTTTTGCAACAGCTGGAGGTACACTGGTTGGAAAATACTGAGTTAGATAACAGAACTAGAGATGAGTGAATCGAAGTTGACCAACCCAAATTACGAATTTCATGAAATATTTGATTCGCAACAAATGCGAATATCGCTGCTGTTCTATTGCGCAACTTGCTTCATTAAACTCCATTCACTGCGGTCCAGGCTCCAGAGCATTTAAAATGGTGGATCCACATGTCATTATATGGGGAAAGGAACGCTGGGAAGACGGGAAGGGAAGTAGGTGGGATGACCCTGAATCACATGCAGGATGCAGCCTATCAGCAGCCAGTCACCCCTGTAATTTCACAGCCCTATATATTCGGCAGCCATTTACACTGCATACAGATAGTATGGACATCGCTGTGTGTGTTACACAGAAAAGCTCATTCCAGCAGTGTTTCACATCCTAGTCACATCAGCATTCTGGTGGAATGAGAGCAGTGTTTTTTTCACTGAAAGGGATTTTAACTGCAGCCATTAACCTCCCAGTCATTTTCTTCAGCATTGTATTACAAAGAGGGGCAGATAGCTGTGTGTTGCCTCATACATTTCAACAAGCTGCCTCAACTTCATAAGCCTTAGCAGAGGAGGCAGAAATATTTTTTCAGCGCAATTCTGTGTCTTTGTTCCACAACAAATCATCTGCTGGTTATACTAGTCTGTAGATGTTAAAATGCCCAGCAGTCCATTCCTAATAGTTTTTGAAAGAGTGCAATTTTGTGTTTAGTACACAGCTTTTTTTTGTGCTGCAGCACTGTTGTGTACTGCTGGTGTTGTGCAAAAATACGTTTTTTTTAAGCGTACTGTACCGCTTTTTTCTGCCCTCAATAAGTGCATACCACATACGTACATCAAAGTAGTGTACTATTGTGTGCCTGTTAATCTGTCAAGGGCCTAGATACTGTGAAAGTCAAAGTAAAAGTAATCACTGCTTGGTGTTTTACTAAAATACGTTTTTTTAAGTGTATTGTACCACATTTTTCTGCCCTCATAAGTGCATAACACATACCTACATCTAAGGGGTGTACTATTGTGTGCCTGTTAATCTGTCAAGGGTCTACATACTGTGAAAGGACAGCCAAAAGTAATCACCGGCTGGTGTTTTACTCAAATAATTTTTTAAGCGTACAGTAGCACATTTTTCTGCCCTCATAAGTGCATACCAAATACCTACATCTAAGTAGTGTACTATTTTGTACCTGTTAATCTGTCAAGGGCCTACATACTGTGAAAGGACAGCCAAAAGTAATCACCGGCTGGAGTTTTACTCCAATAACTTTATTAAGTGTACTGTAGCACATTTTTCTGCCCTCATAAGTGCATACCACATACCTACATCTAAGTAGTGTAATATTTTAAACCTGTTAATCTATCAAGGGCCTAGATACTGTGAAAGTCCAGGCAAAAGTAATCACTGGCTGGTGTTTTACAAAAATATGTATTTTTAAGCGTACTTTGGTACATTTTTCTGCCCTCATAAGTGCATACTACATACCTACATCTCTAAGTAGTGTACTATTTTTTACCTGGTAATCTGTCGTCATCCTACATACTGTGAAAGTCAGGGCAAAAGTAATCACTGGCTGGTGTTTTACTAAAATACGTTTTTTTGAGCGTACTGTACCGCATTTTTCTGCCCTCATAAGTGCATACCTGATACCACATACCTACATCTAAGTAGTGTACTCTTTTGTACCTGTTAACCTGTCAAGGGCCTACATACTGGGAAAGTCCATGCAAAAGTATTCACCGGCTGGTGTTGAACTCAGATTCTTTTTTAAGTGTATTGCAGCGCATTTTTCTTAAGTGCATACCACATACGTACATCTAAGTAGTGTACTATTTTGTACCTGTTAATCTATCAAGGGCCTGTATACTCTTAAAGGACAGCTAATAAGCTAATAGTACAAACTTGCTGTTGTTCTATACAAATACTGTTTTAATCTGTTAACGACCATGGACATCTATGCTCGTCCATATGCTGTTAACGAGGGATAACGCGGGCTCCCAACTCGAGCCCGCATTATACGTGTCGGCCCCCAGTTGATTCTTGTAGCTGAGCTCCGGCGTTAATAGCCGACATGTGGCAATCGCCGCAGCCGGCTATTAACCCCTCAGATCGCTGCTGTCAAAGCTGACAGCGGCATCTAAAGGTGCCTTTATCCCATCCTTGGTGGTCCAGTGGGGTGGATCGCCCCCCCCCCCAAAGCGCGATCGCAGGGGGGGGCTGATGGGCGATCCACTTTATCAATTGAGCGCGGAGCACTCAGATCAATGTGATTCTATGGAACCATATTGATCTGTATAAGGAATGACACTAAAAGTGTAAAAAAGTTTAAAAACACACACGTTAACCCCTTCCGTATTAAAAGTTTAAATCATTCTATTTAAAAAATATATAAACATAATAAAAAATAAAAAAAAATATATGGGGTATTGCCTTGTGCGTAAATGTCCGATCTATAAAAATATATATTAATTTAACTACCCGGTCAATGCCGTACGCGCGAAACAATTCCCGAAACAAAATAGCGTATTTTGGTCACTTTTTATACCATAAGAAAAAGGAATAAAAAGCTATAAAAAAAAAGTCCGATCAAAACAAAAAAACTTCAGATCACGATAAAAATAAAAAAAAAGCCCTAATACCGCCCTGTACGCGGAAAAATTAAAAAGTTATAGCGGTCAGAAGAGGACAATTTTAAATGTATCAATTTTCTTGCATGTAGTTATGATTTTTTCCAAAAGTACAACAAAATCAAACCTATATAAGTAGGGTATCATTTTAATGGACCTACAGAATAAAGATAAATTGTCATTTTTACCGAAAAATGTGCTGCGTACAAACGGAAGCCCCCAAAACTTACAAAATTGTGTTTTTTCTTCAATTTTGTTTCACAATGATTGTTTTTCCCCATTTTACCATAGATTTGTGGGTAAAATGACTGATGTCATTACAAAGTAGAATTAGTGGTGCAAAAAATAAGCCCTCATATGGATTTTTAGGTGCAAAATTTAAAGGGTTGTGATTTTTAAAAGGTTAGGAGGAAAAAACAAAAGTCCTTAAGGGGTCAACTATGGGGTGAAAAGTCCTTAAGGGCAATAACTATCTCAGGCAGAGTAGTGCCAGGATGTGCACAGTGGAGTGGCAGAGGTCTAAATTCATCAGGTGCAGGCAGAGGTCGCCGCAGAGTAGGGGAGTGTAGCAGCCGGAGTCGCAGCGAGAGGCCTGAGCTCCCGGTGTCAGCTAGCAGTCATGTCTCAGCCAGCAACACAGCAGCAGGGATTGATCGGTTCACTCGGTCATCAACTTCATCCCAATTGACATCTGACACCCCCAGTCAACAGTCGATAGGATCCTCAGACTCAACCCTCACTTGGCATGGTCCTCATGCTGCTGCTGCCACCTAAGGCTCTGTCATTGTGCTGCTCTATGGTCTCCTCATGCTGATTCTGCCATCTCCAGGCTCTCTCATTGTGCTGCTCTATGGTCTCCTCATGCTGATTCTGCCATCTCCAGGCTCTCTCATTGTGCTGCTCTATGGTCTCCTCATGCTAATGCTACCTCCTCCACGCTATGTCATTGTGCCACCATATGGTCTCCTCATGCTGATGTTACGACCTCCAGGCACTGTCATTGTGCTACCATATGGTCTCCTCATGCTGATGCTGCCACCTCCAAGCTCTCTAATTGTGCTGCTCTATGGTCTCCTCATGCTGATGATGCCACCTCCAGGCTCTCTCATTTTGCTGCTCTATGGTCTCCTCATGCTGATGCTACTGCCTCCACGCTCTGTCATTGTGCCACCATATGGTCTCCTCATGCTTCAGCCACCTCCAGGCTGTGCCATTCAGCCACTATATGGTCTCCTCATGCTTCAGCCACCTCCAGGCGGTGCCATTTAGACACTATATTGTCACCTCATGCTTCAGCCAAGTCCAGGCTGTGCCATTCAGACACTATATGGTCTCCCCATGCTGCCACAAACTCAAGGCAGTCATTCAGCCACTATATGGTCTCCTCATACTGATGCCATCTCCAGGCTCTGTCATTGTGCCACCATGTGACATGAGACTCCTTGTTAAATATGGTCTTTTGTACCCACATCCGGGCCCGCGGCACTAAAACTTGGGAATTCAAATTTCAATTTCAAAATCCTCAATTTCAATTTCAAAATCTTAAATTTCAATTTCAAAATCTTAAATTTCAATTGTCTCCTCATGCTTCTGCCAACTCCAGGCTGTGCCATTCAGCCACTATATGGTCTCCTCGTGATTCAGCCAGCTCCAGGCTGTGTCATTCAGCCAATATATAGTTTACTGAGGCTGCTGGGCCTGGGCCTAAAAATGTTTTATGGTAGCACTAGCTACCATAAATCTTCAATTTAAATTTCAAATTTCATCTTTTAATCTTAGGGATTGTGAAGCCCTAGTGTCAACTCATGCTTCAGCCAACTCCAGGCCGTGTCATTCAGCCAATATATGGTTTACAGATGCTGTTGGGCCTGGGCCTAAAAATTTTTTATGGTAGCACTAGCTACCATAAATCTTCAATTTCAATTTCAAAATTCATCTTTTAATCTTAGGGATTGTGAAGCCCTAGTGTCTACTCATGCTGCTGCCAACTCCATGCTGTGCCATTCAGACATTAAATGGTCTCCTCATGCTTCAGCCAACTCCAAGCTGTGCTACTCAGCCATTATATGGTCTCCCCATACTGCCACAAACTCCAGGCAGTCATTCAGCCACTATACAGTCTCCTCATACTTATGCCACCTCCAGGCTCTGTCATTGTGCTGCCATGTGACATGTGACTCCTTGTTATATTTGATCGTTTGTAACCACACGCCGGGGCCCGTGACACTAAAACTGGGGAGTTAAAATTTCAATTTCAAAATCCTCTATTTCAATATCTTAAATTTCTATTTAACCCCTTAAGGACACATGATGTTCTCATACGTCTCCATTTCCGAGTCCTTAAGGACACATGACGTATGAGAACGTAATGTGTTTTACCGGCCCCCCGCAACCATCTGGAGCGGAGCCGGTGCCCGATGCCTGCTGAAATCGTTCAGCAGGCATCGGGGCATATCGCCCAGGGGGATCATTATGACCCCCCCATGTCGGCGATGGCCGCAGATCGCTGGACAATTCAGTCCAGCGATCTGCGGCGGATTCCGGGTCAATCGGGTCTCCAGTGACCCGGTGAGCCAGCAGGGGTGAGGTGGCACTGGTGCCACCTCACGATCGCCCTGATTCGTCGGCCGGATTACCGGCCGACCAATCAGGGCACCTGCTGCGGGTGTCACTCCCGCAACCCGCTCCGCCCCTCTTCCGGAGGATGTGAACGGGTGCGGGACGTGCACCCCTGGTGTTGGGGACCCCGATCCCCGGCGTCCCGGTTGGGATCGGGGCCCCAGGAGCAGCGGTGGCGGCGGCGACGAGGGACTGACCTGTGTAGTTTTGCAACAGCTGGAGGCACATTCTTTCTATGGAAAAGTGTACCTTCAGCTGTTGTATAACTACAACTCCCAGCTTGCACAATCAGCTAAAGTGCATGCTGGGAGTTGTAGTGGTGCATCTGGTGGTTGCATAACTACAACTCCCAGCATGCCCATTGGCTGTCGGTGACTGCTGAGAGTTGTAGTTTTGCAACAGCTGAAGGCACACTGAGTTAAGTAGCAAACCAGTGTGTCTCCAGCTGTTGCATAACTACAATCCCCAGCATCCCCAGCCAAAGTAGTATGCCTCCAGCTGTTGCATAACTACAACACCCAGCATGCCCTTCCGCTGTCCGTACATGCTGGGGGTTGTAGCTTTTGCAACAGCTGAAGGCACACTGGTTGCAAAACACTGAGTTTGTTACCAAACTCGGTGTTTCACAACCAGTGTGCCTCCAGCTGTTGCAAAACTACAACTCCCAGCATGCACTGATAGACCGTACGTGCTGGGAGTTGTAGTTTTGCAACAGCTGGATGTCCCCCCCCCCCCCCAATGTGAATGTACAGGGTACACTCACATGGGCGGAGGATTACAGTAAGTATCCGGCTGAATGTTTGAGGTGCGGCAAAATTTCTGCCGCAGCTCAAACTGTCAGCGAGAAACTACTGTGAACCCCCGCCCATGCGACTGTACCCTAAAAACACTACACTAACACACAATAAAATGAAAAGTAAAAAACACTGCGTATACACATACCCCTACACAGCCCCCCTCCCCAATAAAAATGAAAAATGTCTGGTACGCCACTGTTTCCAAAACGGAGCCTCCAGTGGTTGCAAAAATGTTGGGGGGTATTTTCTGCTATTACCCTTTTTAAAAATGTAAAATTTTTGGGAAACCAAGCATTTTAGGTAAAAAATATATATATTTTTTTTACATATGCAAAAGTCGTGAATCACCTGTAGGGTATTAAGGTTCACTTCACCCCTTGTTATGTTCCACGAGGGGTCTAGTTTCCAAAATGGTATGCCATGTGTTTTTTTTTGCTGTCCTGGCACCATAGGGGCTTCCTAAATGCGGCATGCCCCCCAAAAACCATGTGTCGCTCCTTCACTTCTGAGCCCTCTACTGCGCCCGCCGAACAATTAACATAGACATATGAGGTATGTGCTTACTCGAGAGAAATTGTGCTACAAACACAAGTAAAAATTTTCTCCTTTTTATCCCTTGCAAAAATTCAAAAATTGGGTCTACAAGAACATGCGAGTGTAAAAAATGAAGATTTTGAATTTTCTCCTTCACTTTGCTGCTATTCCTGTGAAACACCTAAAGGGTTAATACACTTACTGAATGTCATTTTGAATACTTTGGGGGGTGTAGTTTTTATAATGGGGTCTTTTATGGGGTATTCTAATATGAAGACCCTTCAAATCCACTTCAAAACTGAACTGGTCCCTGAAAAATTGTGAGTTTGAAAATTTTGTGAAAAATTTCAAAATTGCTGCTGAACTTTGAAGCCCTCTGGTGTCTTCCAAAAGTAAAAACTCATAAATTTTATGGTGCAAACATAAAGTAGACATATTGTGTATGTGAACCCAAAATAAATATATTTTGAATATCCATTTTCCTTACAAGCAGAGAGCTTCAAAGTTAGAAAAATGTTAAATTTTCATTTATTTCATCAAATTTTGGGATTTTTCACCAAGAAAGGATGCAAGTTACCATAAAATTTTACCACTAAGTTAAAGTAGAATATGTCACGAAAAAACAATCTCGGAATCAGAATGATAACTAAAAGCATTCCAGAGTTATTAATGTTTAAAGTGACAGTGGTCAGAATTGCAAAAAACGCTCTGGTCCTTAAGGTGTAAAATGGCCTGGTCCTTAAGGGGTTAAAAATCTTAAAATTCAATGGTCTCCTCATGCTTCTGCCAACTCCAGGCTATGCCATTCTGACACTATATGGCCTTCTCATGCTTCAGCCAACTCCAGGCTGTGTCATTCAGCCACTATATGGTCTACTCATGCTTCAGCCACCTCCACACTGTTTCATTCAGCCAATATATGGTTTACTGATGCTGCTGGGCCTGGGCCTAAAATTTAAAATTTCTAAATTCATCTTTTAATCTTAGGGATTGTGAAGCCCTAGTGTCTCCTCATGTTGCCAACATCTCCACGCTGTGTCCTCCAGCCACTATATGGTCTCCTCATACTGATGCCACCTCCAAGCTCTGTCATTGTGTTGCTCTGCAGCAGTGATTCTAAAAGCGATGCCTGTAATCTGCATGTCATTCTGAATAACAGTATTATTTCACTACCCCAGCAGACTCCATATGCGTGTTAGAACAAAGCAAAGTGTTCTACACCCCTATTGAGGCTATCTGTAGTCCAGAAATAGCCATTTTTAATATAGATTTGCAGCAAATAAACTCGTATCAAACTGCATTTTTTCAAAAAATTTGGCGAATCGGCCAAATCAAATTTTTCAAAAGTTCGCTCATGTCTAAACAGAACCTAACTGAAGGTTTTCCAACCAGTGTGCCTCCAGCTGTTGCAAAAGTACAACTCCCAGCATGCACGGTCTGTCAGTGCATGTTGAGAGTAGTACTTTTGCAACAGTTGGAGGTTTGACCCCTCCCCCACCCATGTGAATGTACAGGGTACATTCACATGGGTGGGTTTACAGTGAGTTTCCTGCTTCAAGTTTGAGCTGCGGCAAATTTTCCAACGCAGCGCAAACTCCTAGCGGGAAAGTCACCGTAATCCGGCACCAAAAAACACTACACTACACAAACACATATTAAAGGGCTAAACACTATATATACACCCCCTTACACTGTCCCCCCAATAAAAATGAAAAACTTATTGTACGGCAGTGTTTCCAAAACAGAGCCTCCAGCTGTTGCAAAACAACAACTCCCAGCATTTCCAGACAGCCACTGACTGTCCAGGCATGCTGGGAGTTTAGCAACAGCTGAAGGCATCCTGTTTGGGAATCACTGGCATAGAATACCCCTATGTTCACCCCTATGCAATCCCTAATTTAGTCCTCAAATGCGCATGGTGCTCTCTCACACCAGAGCCCTGTCGTATTTCAAGGAAACAGTTTAGGGCCATATATGAGGTATCTCCGTACTCATAAGGGGCTTTTTCTCCTTTTACCCCTTATGAAAAGAAAAAGTTGGGGTCTACACCAGCCTGTTACTGTAAAAAAACTAAAACATTTTACACTAACATGCTGATGTTACCCCATACTTTTTATTTTCCCAAGAAGTAAAAGGAAAAAAAGACCCCCAAAATTTGTCATTCAATTTCTCCTGAATATGGAAATACCCCATATGTGGGCATGAAATGCTCTGCGGATGCACGACAAGGCTCCGGAGTGAGAGCGCACTTTGTACATTTGAGGCCTAAATTGGTGATTTGCACAGGGGTGGCTGATTTTACAGCAGTTCTGACATAAACACAAAAAAAGAAATACCCACATGTGACCCCATTTTGGACACTACACCCCTCACGGAACATAACAAGGGGTATAGTGAGCCTTAAAACCCCACAGGTGTTTGATACTAAGCCCCCATAGTGTCAGAACAATGGACCTCCCCACATGTGACCCCATTTTGTACACTACACCCCTCACTTAATGTAATAAGGGGTACAGTGAGCATTTCTGCCCCACAGGTGTCTGACAGATTTTTGGAACAGTGGTCCGTGAAAATGAAAATGTTTTCATTTGTTCAGCCCACTCTTACAAAGATCTGTCAAATGCCAGTGGAGTGTAAATACTCATTATTAAATTCTTTGTGGGGTGTTGTTTCCAAAATGGTCACATGTGGGGAATTCCACGGTTCTGGCACCATGGGGGAATTTGTAAACACACAAGGCCCTCAACTTCTATTCCAACCAAATTCTCTCTCCAAAAGCTCAATGGTGCTCCTACTCCTCTGAGCATTGTAGTGCGCCAGCAGAGCACTTGACGTCCACAAATGGGGTATTTCCATACTCAGAAGAAATGGGGTTACACATTTTAGGGGCATGGTCTCCTATTACCCCTTGTAAAAATGTAAAATTTTGGGAAATACCAGCATTTTAGTGAATTTTTTGTTTCTCATTTACACATCTGACTTAAATGAAAAGTCGTCAAACACCTGTTGGGTGTTAAGGCTCACTGTACCCCTTGTTACATTCCTTGAGGGGTGTAGTTTCCAAAAAAGTATGCCATGTATTTTTATTTTTTTTTTGCTGTTCTTGCACCATAGGAGCTTCCTAAATGTGACAATCCCCCCAAAAACCATTTCTTCAAAATATGCTTTCCAAAAGCCAAATGTGATTCATTCTCTTCTGAGCATTGTAGTATGCCCGCATTGCACTTGACGTCCTCACATGGGGTATGTCCATACTCATAAGAGATGGGGTTACACATTTTGGGGGACATTTTCTCCTATTACCCCTTATAAAAATGTAAAATTTGGGGAAAAAATGCATTTTAGTGAAAAAAATAATAATTTACACATCCAACTTTACCGTAAAGTCGTCAAACACCTGCAGGGTGTTAAGGCTCACTGGACCCCTTGTTACATTCCTTGAGGGGTGTAGTTTCCAAAATAGTCTGCCATATGTTTTTTATTTTTTTGCTGTTCTGGTACCACCTGGCTTCCTAAATGGGACATGCCCCTCAAAAACCACTTCAGAAAAACTCCCTTTCCAAAATCCCTGTCACGATCCCGGCTGGTAGGAGGTGGATCCTCTGTGCCAGAGAGGGATTGGCGAGACCGTGCTAGTGGACCGGTTCTAAGTCACTACTGGTTTTCACCAGAGCCCGCCGCAAAGCGGGATGGTCTTGCTGCGGCGGTAGTGACCAGGTCGTATCCACTAGCAACGGCTCAACCTCTCTGACTGCTGAAGATAGGCGCGGTACAAGGGAGTAGGCAGAAGCAAGGTCGGACGTAGCAGAAGGTCGGGGCAGGCAGCAAGGATCGTAGTCAGGGGCAACAGCAGGAGGTCAGGAACACGGGCTAGGAACAAACAAGGGAACGCTTTCACTAGGCACAAGGGCATCAAGATCCGGCAAGGGAGTGCAGGGGAAGTGAGGTATAAGTAGGGAGTGCACAGGTGGAAACTAATCAAGGTAATTAGGAAGATTGGACCAGGCACCATCATAGGTGCACTGGCCCTTTAAATCGCAGAGACCCGGCGCGCGCGCGCCCTAGGGAGCGGGGCCGCGCGCGCCGGGACAGGACCGACGGAGAGCGAGTCAGGTACGGGGACCGGGGTGCGCATCGCGAGCGGGCGCCACCCGCATCGCGAATCGCATCCCGGCTGGAGGCGGTACCGCAGTGCACCCGGTCAGGAGATCTGACCGGGGCGCTGCAGCAACGAGGATGAGGCGAGCGCTCCGGGGAGGAACGGGGACCCGGAGCGCTCGGCGTAACAGTACCCCCCCCCCTTGGGTCTCCCCCTCTTCTTGGGTCCAAAGAACCTGAGGAACAAAAACTCAACTCTTTCGTGAAGAGGTCCGATGCACATTAGGAGGGGTTCCGTGCGGTAACGCACGGCACAGTCCAAACTTTCATTGTTAACACAATTGCTGTAGAGGGGTCTGGCGAGACTGGTCACAGGGACGTTGAACCTGTTGATAAGAGAGGCCAAAAAAAATTTTCCTGCAGATCCGGAATCCAAGAAGGCCATAGTAGAGAAGGAGAAGGCAGAGGCAGATATCCGCACAGGCACAGTAAGGCGTGGAGAAGAAGAGTTGACATCAAGAACTGTGTCACCTTTGTGCGGAGTCAGCGTACGTCTTTCCAGGCGGGGAGGACGGATAGGACAATCCTTCAGGAAGTGTTCGGTACTGGCATAGTACAGGCAAAGATTCTCCATGCGGCGTCGTGACCTCTCTTGAGGTGTCAAGCGAGACCGGTCAACTTGCATAGCCTCCACGGCGGGAGGCACAGGAACGGTTTGCAGAGGACCAGAGGAGAGAGGAGCCGGGGAGAAAAAACGCCTTGTGCGAACAAAGTCCATATCCAGGTGGAGCTCCAGACGCCATCCGGAAAAACGCATGTCAATGCGAGTGGCAAGATGAATGAGTTCATGTAGGTTAGCAGGAGTTTCTCGTGCGGCCAGAACATCTTTAATGTTGCTGGATAGGCCTTTTTTAAAGGTCGCGCAGAGAGCCTCACTATTCCAGGACAACTCGGAAGCAAGAGCACGGAACTGAATGGCGTATTCGCCAACGGAAGAAACACCCTGGGCCAGGTTCAGCAGGGCAGTCTCGGCAGAAGAAGCACGGGCAGGCTACTCGAAGACACCACGGACCTCAGCGAAGAAGGACTGGACTGTGGCTGTGGCAGGATCATTGCGGTCCCAGAGTGGTGTGGCCCCAGACAAGGCCTTTCCAGAAAGGAGACCACGGCAGAGTCCAGAGTCCTCATCAAATTTGTCCGGCAGGGACAAGCAGGGGTTAGGAGCGGCCGGTTGCTGCGGAGGAGTTGCAGGAGCCGGCGGAGGAGATGGTTGTTGTAGCTGCTGTGTCTGTGGCAGCAGCTGCTGTATCTGTGACTGAAGTTGCAGTGTCACGGTGGTCAAGTATGCCAGCTGGTGATTTCGCTGGGCAATCCGTTGGGCTTGCTGGGCAATCTGTTGGGCTTGCTGGGCAATCACCGTGGTGAGGTCGGCGACAACTGGCAGAGGAACTTCAGCGGGATCCATGGCCGGATCTACTGTCACGATCCCGGCTGGTAGGAGGTGGATCCTCTGTGCCAGAGAGGGATTGGCGAGACCGTGCTAGTGGACCGGTTCTAAGTCACTACTGGTTTTCACCAGAGCCCGCCGCAAAGCGGGATGGTCTTGCTGCGGCGGTAGTGACCAGGTCGTATCCACTAGCAACGGCTCAACCTCTCTGACTGCTGAAGATAGGCGCGGTACAAGGGAGTAGGCAGAAGCAAGGTCGGACGTAGCAGAAGGTCGGGGCAGGCAGCAAGGATCGTAGTCAGGGGCAACGGCAGGAGGTCAGGAACACGGGCTAGGAACAAACAAGGGAACGCTTTCACTAGGCACAAGGGCATCAAGATCCGGCAAGGGAGTGCAGGGGAAGTGAGGTATAAGTAGGGAGTGCACAGGTGGAAACTAATCAAGGTAATTAGGAAGATTGGACCAGGCACCATCATAGGTGCACTGGCCCTTTAAATCGCAGAGACCCGGCGCGCGCGCGCCCTAGGGAGCGGGGCCGCGCGCGCCGGGACAGGACCGACGGAGAGCGAGTCAGGTACGGGGACCGGGGTGCGCATCGCGAGCGGGCGCCACCCGCATCGCGAATCGCATCCCGGCTGGAGGCGGTACCGCAGTGCACCCGGTCAGGAGATCTGACCGGGGCGCTGCAGCAACGAGGATGAGGCGAGCGCTCCGGGGAGGAACGGGGACCCGGAGCGCTCGGCGTAACAATCCCATTGTCGCTCTTTCCCTTCTGAGCCCTCTAGTTAACCCACAGAGCACTTGACATACACATATGAGATATTTCCTTACTTCAGAGAAATTGGGTTACACATTTTAGGGTTATTTCTCTCCTTTTACTCCTTGTAAAAATTCTAAAACTTTCTTTTTTTTTATTGCAAAATTACTGCTGAACTTTAAAGCCCTCTGTTATCTTCCAAAAGTAAAAACATGTCAACTTTATGATGCAATCATTAAGTAGACATATTGTATGGGTTTCAAAGTAAAAACAATTACAAATTTTCAAATTTTTCATCAAATTTTTGAATTTTTCACCAAGAAATGATGCATCGACGAAATTTTACCACTACCATAAAGTAGAATATGTCACGAAAAAACATTCTCAGAATCCGAATAAAAAGTAAAAACATCCCAGAGTTATTAATGCTTATAGTGACATTGGTCAGATGTGCAAAAAATGCCCGGGTCCTTAAGGTGAAAATGGGCTGGGTCCTTAAGGGGTTAAGAGGTAGACCTTCCCTTAAAGTAGATGAATGTAAAGTCTGAGAGGACTGGAGCAGCACGGTGGCTCAATGTTTAGCATTGTTGCTTTGCAGCACTGGACTTCTGGATCCAAATCCCACCAAGGACAACATCTGCAGCAAGTTTGTATGTTCTCCCTGTGTTTGCATTGGTTTATTTTGGGTACTCCAGCTTCCTCCAAAACTCCTAAAACATACTAAAAGGTGAATTTAGATTGTGAGTCCCAAAGGGGACAAAGAACCAATTTGTGTGTACTGTACTGTGGATCTGTGTGCACTATAAAAAAAAATAATAATAATAATGTAAAAAAATAAAAAATAAAAAAATATATATATTAAACTCAATGGGGGGGATTCATCAATATGTGTCTATTGTAGACACAGTTCTACCCCTTTACACTGCTTGTCTATTGTACACTCTTGCTCAGAATTTACTAAGGCTGTACACTCCTTTGATAAATCTTGTGCAAATATAGAAACGCCCCCCCTCGCTCTATCATACACTCCTTCTCTACCTCACAGGAAAAGTGGACGTAAAGATTTTGTTCTATTGCTTTGAGGTCGGATTCCATTGAGGTTTTGTGTCCATCATAAAAAACGCAAGAAAAACTGTCCCAGCTTTATCCTGCGTTTTGTCAGTTTTTCTTGCTTTTTTTTTTTTCTTGCATTTTTGCTGGTGTCTGGAATCAAATAAATGAACTAAACTTTTTTAAATTTTTCTTTGAAATTTTGATATGTGAATGCAGAGGACTATGTCAGATTTTGTGGATTTCTTAAATGTCAATAAAAGGGTTGAGGGCTGTAACAAAAAAAATTATTCAATTGTTTTTTTTTTTTAATAATAGAATTTTCAGGCTTAGTAGTGGAAGGCGTCTTGTAGACATAATCTATTACTAGGCCGGGGCTTAGCGTTAGCCCCCAAAACAGCTAGCGCTAACCCCCAATTATTACCCTCCACTACAGGGGTTCCAGAAAGAACTGGTACCAACAGGCCCGGAGCGTCAAAAATGGCGCTCCTAGGCCTAGGTGGTAACAGGCTGGCATTATTTAGGCTGGGGAGGGCCAGTAACAATGGTCCTCGCCCACCCTGGTAATGTCAGGCTGTTGCTGCTTAGCTGGCATCTGGCTGATGCTGAAAAAATTAGGGAACCACACACTTTTTAAATTTATTTAAAAAAAAATGCATAGGGTTTCCCATATTTTCCGTATCAGCCCGATACCAACCAAGCAGCAACAGCCTGATGTTACCATTGTGGGCGAGAACCATTGTTACTAGCCATCCCCAGCCTAAATAACGCTAGCCTGTTACCGCCTAGGCCCAGGAGCGCCATTTTTGACGCTCCAGGCCTGTTGGTACCGGCTCTTACCGGCACCCCTGTGGCGGTGGGTACCGGGTAATAATTGGGGGTTAGCGTTAGCTGGTTTTGGGGCTAATGCTAAGCCCCGGCTTAGTAATGGATTCCGCCTATTAGACAGCTTCCACTACTAACCCTGAAAAATTCAATTATAAAAAACAAGACACATTAAAAAAAAATTATAAAAAAACACTCCCCCACAGCCCTCGTTAACCATTTTATTGACAAAAAAAAAAACGCTGGTCATCGTCGCAGTCCACCGAATCTGACGTAGTCCTCCGCATTCACATATCTGAAATGAGAAGAAAAGAAAAACAAGAAATATTTTTTTGCTCTCCCCTGGGAAGAGCACACATAATGCAACGTGTTCCTAAACAGGGAGCCTCCAATTATTGCTACACTACAACTCCCATCATGGCTGGAGTCTCCCTGTTTGGGGACACACTGCCAGAAAGGCTCTGTTCCCATTATGCAAAATGCATAATCTGAACAGAGATCTGTCCCTCTGCCCGTGGACTACTACTCCTATCATGGAAAAGAGCCTGTCCCATGATGGGAGTAGTTGTAGTACCGCAGCGCTGATGAGGGATGGCGCTTGCACATCCCCCGGCTGTGGGACTTTTAGGACTACTACTCCCATCATGGAAAGACTCTGCCCATCATGGGAATTATAGTCCAGGGGCTGAGGTGCAGATCGCACCAGGTCATTCTGCAAAGACCCACTGCGATCAGCATTTATTAAGATAACAAGCCGGTGGCACATGCGTCTACACTGCGCTGCCACCGGCTTCTATATACACTGTCATTATTCATAATCCTCGCCAGGAGAGGGGAGCTCTGATTGGTCAATAGCTATTCACCGATCAGAGCTCCCGTCTACCGGCAGGGATTATGAGTTATGTCAGTGTATATAAGAGCGCAGGAGTGCAGTGTAGATGCATGTACCGCTGGTTTGTATAGTCAATAAATGTGGATCACAACAGATCTCCAGAGAATGATCAGTTGCGATCCGCATTTAAGTTAAAAAGCCGGTGGTACATGCACCTACACTGCGCTCCTGCGCTCTTATTTACACTGACATAATTCATAATCCCCGCCAGAACACGGGAGCTCTGATTGGTGGATAGCTATTGATCAATCAGAGCTCCCCTCTCCCGGCGGCGGGGATTATGAATTATGACAGTGAATATAGAAGCCTGTGGCAGCGAGATGTAGCCGCATGTACCTGGAGTAATAGTCATAAAAGTCCCGCAGCGGGGGGATGTGCAAGTGACATCCCTCAGCAGCGCTGCAGTACTACAATTACTCCCATCATGGGACAGGCTCTGTCCCATGATGGGAGTAGTAGTCCAAGGGCAGAGGTGTAGATCGCAGCAGATCATTCCCCTGTGATATGCATTTATTAACTATACAAGCCAGCGGTACATACGGCTACACTGCGCTGCCACTGGCTCCTATATACAGCTCTTATAGTTCATAATCCCCGCCGGGAGACGGGAGCTCTGATTGGTGGATAACTATTGACCAATCAGAGCTCCCGTGTTCCGGCGGTGGGGATTATGAATTATGACAGTGTATACAAGAGCCGGCGGCAGCGCAGTGAAGCCGCATGTACCGCCGCCGTGTGAAAATAGACACTTTGGTACGTGTCCTCCGAGGTGGTGTATATTTGCGCAAAAAAATGAGACTTGCATTCTTTTTGAGCGTCCCAAAAAAAAAACGCAATTAGTAAATCGATGTGTACGGGAAAAATGGCTCTACGGTACACCCGAAGGGTGAAATCGTTAGAAAAAGTTCCACCGAAAAAAACGCACAAAAAGAACGCTGAAAATATCATTGCGCAAGATTTTGCGTGAGAAAATACACTTAAAAATGCTCTCTATAGATTGATGATTCCCCCAATGTGTGTGTGTGTGTGTGTGTATGTGTGTGTGTATGTATGTATGTATGTTCCAGCATCACGTCCAAACGGCTAAAGATATTAACATGAAACTTGGCACACATGTTACATATATGTCAACAACGAACATATGATAGATGATTTAACCCTTACTCACCCTCATTTGCCAGGGTCGGGGTTTTTGTTTACTTCCATACAAGTCCATGGGAAATGTATGGTACTGAAAACTTCCAAACGGCTGGAGATATTTCGATAATACTTGGTCACATGTTACTTATATGTCCACTTAAAACATAGTATAGTTAATTTAACCCTTAACTACCCCCATTTGTGAGGGTCAGGGTTTTTGTTTAAAGTCTCATGCAAATCAATGGGAAATGTGTGTTCCCACATAACTTCCGTATGGCTGGAGATATTTCAATAATACCTGGTACACATGTTACTTATATGTCAAATAAAAAGATATGATAGTTAAATTAATCCTTACCTATACCCTTATATAAAAGATGGGCTTTTGTTTCAAGTCCCATGGAAGTATATGGGACTACCAGTACCTTACTCCATAAGCTCCACTCTGCATCTCCTGGTGAATGTGTCAATCCGACTTGCAAGCCACACCCCATCTCACAAAGACATGCCCATATTTTAAGTCCCACGCCTTTTACTATCTACCCTTTTGGTGCATTGGTCTGGCTTGCAAATCACGCCCAGTCCCAAAAAGCCACATCCCCTTCTATCTTCAGCTTGCAATATCTTCATCACAAATCAGTCGCACCTGAGGACAGGATATGAGGATGGGACATATGGATGGGATATAAGGTCAGGATATGAAGACGGAATGTGAGGACGAGATATGAGGTCGGGATATGAGGTTGTGAAATGAGGTCGGGATATGAGGATGGGATATGAGGTCGGGATATGAGGATGGGATATGAGGTCGGATATGAGGTCGAGGTAGGAGGTCGGGATATGAGGACGTGATATGAGGTCGAGATATGAGGATGTGATAGGAGGTCAGGATATGAGGTTGAGATATTAAGACTGGATATGAGGTCGGGATATGAGGACGGGATTTGAGGTTGAGATATGAGGACGGGATATGGTGTTGGGATATGACGACAATATATGAGGATGGGATATGAAGTCAAAAGCCTCCTCCTTTGTTGATTTTCCTCCCCAACAAGGATTAGGAAGGAAAAACTGGGCAACGCTGGGTACTCAGCTAGTATTATATAAAGTCTGACAGGACTGGAGAAGGAAAGTTATGAAGTGTCTAAATGGTGGCATCATTTGTGAGAGAGACAAAGCTACAGTGAGATAGAACTAGTGAAAGCAAGTAATATTTTAAAGTGATCTGGTTACATACAAAACTTGTCATCCCATAAATACCTTTCTTTAATCTGAAAAGTATTATCTGCTCTGCTGCTTTCTTATGGAAGGATAAAAGTTAATTATCCCATGAGAAGCAAAGGTCAAACTACTGTATGTACTCAAGAGAAGAGCGAGATCTGCATATGATATGAATGACCTAATCCACAGTCTCCTAAACTTTACATCAGTGATCCTTCAAACACTCTGAGCCTGGGTTCATAAAATATGCAAAATATGGCTGTAAAATGTGTATTAAAATGGTTGTATGTTTAATTATGATTTCGTTACGAGTTTCAGGAAAAATTTGCTTTGCAACGAATGTGAATATCGCCGCGATTCGTTCGCACAAATTGCTTCATTAAACTATGGTCTCGTCGGGTGGCTGCCACCTCTAGGCTCTATCATTGTTCCACCATGTGACTCCTTGTTATATTGGGTTTTGTGGTCATACAGTATTAGTTCAAAGTAAACGATTTGAGCACCTGGGACATTAAACTTGTAAATCTAATCAAAATCTTGAATTTAAATTTAAAAAATTTATGTAATCTTTTTAAGACTGATTTCAAGATACAGCAAGGAGCTTTTCCATAGTTTACACTGCTGCAATTATACACTATTGGAGCTGGAATTACCATGGCTGCTGGCACCAGACTTGCCCTCCAATGGGTCCTCAATAGAGATGAGCGAATCAAATCGGACGAATGAAATTTTTAAAAAATTCACTCCTCTCTAGTCGTTGTCGTATATTAACTCTGGAATTACCACAAGAATCCAATTGAACAGGTTGAAGCGATAACAATGAATTATAACTGATTAAATGAAACATTCGCATTTCCACACAGAGTAAGACAGTCAGTGTGGGGGGGTGCTGAGAGGCAAGGGCTGGAACAGGTGGTAGCTTGCCTCACGGCAGACCGCCAGCTCGATGCTCACCAGAATGGGTCCTCAAAAAAGGATTTTAAAAAATGTTAAGAAATTCTAATTAAATTAAAATTACATAAAAATATCTCTTTAATCTCTTCAATTGTGATGCCATTTGGTCTCCTGACCCCGACCCTGCTTCCACATCCAGATGCTCTGCGTCAGTGATTCTAATAGCGATGCCTGTAATCTGCATTTTACAGCCATCTGAATAACAGTATTATTTCACTAATAGTACACTTTCTATGCGTGTTAGGACCAGATAAAGTGAGGCTCTCTGTAGGCCAAAAATAGCCGTTTTTAATAGAGATTTGCCGCAACTAAATTCAGGCCAAACCAAATTTTTTTTCGAATTGACCAAATCGAAATTTTTCTAAAATTTGCTCATCTTTAGTTATGATCTTTTTTTTACTGACAATAACCAAACATATGACATTTTAATGGCAAAAAATAAATAAAAAATACTTGTAGCAAAGAGAGGCCAAATGTCAGCCTAAAAGTTCCAGAAAGTCAGGAGAGTCCATGGACTGCTGCCAAGGCAATCACATAGAGATAAAACATTCGGAATACTCATTCTCCTCAGCAATAATTTCCCGTATCCTTATTTCCACCAGCCACTTGACCATAGTAGGAACCACAGCTGACTTCCAATGAAGATGGATACCTATGTGGTTCGCTGTCAAACAATGCTTCCAAAGTCATTTTTAACCAGCTGTATTTTAATCCAAAGGAATGTTTTCTATGAAAATCTATGGCAAAGTGGCCTGCAGTGCACACAGTTTAAAAAAAAGGCTCATGATTTCAACATTACGGCCGTATTTTGCTTTTAATGTTAGGAAATGTGAATCCAGCCTGAATCTGTAAATACTTACCATATTACCATTTAATTTATTGCACCAAAAACACAAATGTGCCAATTTGTACAGTGTTCTTTCTGTTCTGGATTCACTGTATGGTAAAACTGATAACTTTATTCTGGGGGTAAACATGGTTACAATGATACAAATTTTATATAAACATCCAAAGAATGGCCAATTTATTAGATTGAAACTTATTAATACCTCTGAAGATAGCTTTGAGAGACAAGCAGCCAAATTATCAGAACATTTAAAAGAAAGAGGGTAACCACCTCACATTAT
This sequence comes from Hyla sarda, assembly GCF_029499605.1. NCBI lineage: Eukaryota > Metazoa > Chordata > Amphibia > Anura > Hylidae > Hyla > Hyla sarda. The sequence continues at coordinate 374,526,607 of NC_079189.1, read as the reverse complement.
AACATCAGCCCTGGAAAAAGCTAGATCTATACCTAGAAATAATCTATTGACAAGAAAACACAAAAAACGCATCAAAACTGCACATAAATTGAATAGTCAAAATGTTTTTCTTTTTCCTTTGATTATAACCCCATGGAAAATAGAATAAAATCAGCCATTTTAAATAACTGGTATTTAATTCAACAAGATGAAATATTAGGAAAAACAATTAAAGGGGTACTCCGGTGAAAACCTTTTTTCTTTTAAATCAACTGGTGGCAGAAAGTTAAACATATTTGTAAATTACTTCTATTAAAAAATCCTAATCCTTCCTGTACTTATTAGCTGCTGAATACTACAGAGGGAATTCTTTTCTTTATGGAATGCTCTCCGATGACATCACGAGCACAGTTCTCTCTGCTGACGTTATAATAATAATAATAATAATAATAATAATAACGCTTTATTTATTGTTGTCCTTAGTGGGATTTGAACCAAAGTCCCCAGCACTGCAAGGCAGCAGTGCTAACCACTGAGCCACCATGTTGCCCTTAGCATACATCTGCTATACATCTGCTATGCATCTGCTATGCATGGTTGCTAAAATGGACAGAGATGTCAGCAGAGAGCACTGTGGTCATGATGTCATCAGTGTTCCAAAAAGAAAGGAATTTCCTCTGTAACATTCAGCAGCTAATAAGTACTGGAAGGATTAAGATTTTTTAATAGAAGTAATTTACAAATTGTTTAACTTTCTGCCACCAATTGATTTAAAAGAAAAAAGGTTTTCACTGGAGTACCCCTTTAAGACGCCCTTAATTTCATTTAAAAGAAGTAAAAATTTGAGGGATGTTTTAGTAAAAAACAGGTTACAAAAAAACAAAAAAGAAGATTGGATCCAACAACAATTGCCAAATGGCAACCACAAGTGCGGCCATTGCAATTTTTGATCACACATGATGAATTTAAAAAACATTAGATTGAGACCACATACAATGTGCATTAATGACTTTATTACATGTTGGACACAATTTGTGGTACATGCATTGGTATGCGATTGTGGATATCATTACATTGGGAAGACGAGTTAACCCCTGTTCACACGTATTAGGGAAAATTTTCGATCTCTCATTACAGGAGTTGGCTGTCCACGTATAATTGAATATATGAGGACAATTCATAACAATGATCTGAAACAACAAAAATTTCTAGGTCTGACCGTGATAAAACCTTTAAACATGGGAGGCGATAGACATAAAAATATTTAAAAAAGAAATCGAATTGATCTAGAAGACGGAGGCTCTTGGACCGCTAGGTCTGAATGAGAGAAAAGACCTAAGTGTTTTTTTCCTCCAGATGAATGAATTAATTTAGTTCTTATAAATGATAAAAGTAATAACATGAACATGAATTATGAAGTTGAATCGTCTCCGCAATGAAATCATGCAGAAGATGGTGTTGAATAAAATCCTGATCACCTTTTTAATGTTTTTAACTGGTATGTTGTCACAAAGGGTTAAATATTTTTGTGCTAAAAGGGTGGGGATTGTGTCGAAAGTCTAAAGGTCTTGAGAAAGCACTGTTGTGAGCAAGAAACGGCCCGTTGACCAACCTGTACTTGACCCAACTGAAATAAAGTATAAGAAAACGCAGTACCATGAGTGCCATCATATTTCTTTGGACGTTTATTGGACACTTGTTTTCGTGAGTGAGCACCTCGGACAAGCAGTCCTTTTGCAGAGTGGGTGAGCAGCTGTGAGGTTCGAGCACCACCATGGCTTTGCATAGCAGTGCCGACTGGATTTTTCCTTGCTGATCTTGTGCTACAAAATTTATATAGTTTGCATTTTCTTTTACTACATTTTCATTTTGCACTTTTAGAGAGTTTTTTATATTATGTCACATTTTCTTTTGTTTGTAGCAAAAAAGGGGGAATAGAATATGGCCTTTTTTTTTAACCAATTATAGATGAAAATGTGCATAAAAAATACATCAATAAATGTTACTTAATGTGTCAACTCAGCCTTAAGAAAATAAACAATGTTACTTTGCATGACCATGTTTCAATTTTGTGTCTATAGAGCTATAGAGCTGCATTTTTTTGTTTTTGCAGTCAGTATTTTTCTTATGTTTAGAATGTTTAACTTGCAGGATGACTAACATTATATTTCAATAGTTAATTTCAAGACATTTTTGCACGCACCAATACCAATTATGTGAATTTTTTTAACTAGTGACTTTTTTTTTGACTAGTAATGTAATGTATCGGTCTGCACTACAACCTGGGAGAAGCTCAGATAACACTCATTTTGAATGCTGCTATAAATGAACATCAGGGCAAAGATCGCAGAAGAATTGCGAGACCACCCATCAAACACAGGTACAGACACTATGGCTCTCATTGAGGTGTTGGGTTTTTACAAGTGTAAAATGTTGTTGCAGGATTCCTTTCTATTTACTATAAAGATTTAGATTCACGAGTCTGGAAAATTTCAAGCCATTTATTCAGAGGATTTTCTATGAATTCAATGGTAAATAGGTTGGGTTGTAAAAACCACACCCTTTTTGGGCCGACCATGCCCACTTTACGACAGACCACATCCTTTTTTTAGCTTTTCACAATGCAATGTCGAGTTTTCAGAATTTCCTGGTGAACACTGTCTGAGATATGTTTCAAACAGTCTCAGACATGTCTTAGACACTGGCCCTGATATACACTGCTCAAAAACAATAAAGGGTCAACTTAAACAACACAATGTACACTTCTGTGAAATCACACTGTCCACTCAGGAAGCAATACTGATTGACAATTTCACATGCTGTCGTGAAAATGGAACAGACAACAGGTGGAAATTATAGGCAATTAGCATGACACCCCCCAATAAAGGAGTGGTTTTGCAGGTGGTGACCACAGACCACTCCTCAGTTCCTATGCTTCCTGGCTGATGTTTTGGTCACTTTTGAATGCTGACGGGGCTTTCATTCTAGTTGTAGCATGAGACGGAGTCTACAACCCCCACAAGTGGCTCAGGTAGTGCAGCTCATCCAGGATGGCACATCAATGCGAGCTGTGGCAAGAAGGTTTGCTGTGTCTGTCAGCGTAGTGTCCAGAGCATGGGGGCTCTTCCAGGAGACAAGCCAGTACATCAGGAGATGTGGAGGAGGCTGTAGGAGGAAAACAACCCAGCAGAAGGACCGCTACCTGCGCTTTTGTGCAAGGAGGAGCAGGAGGAGCACTGCTAGAGCCCTGCATAATGACCTACAGCAGGCCACAAATGTGCATGTGTCCACTAAAACAGTTAGAAACAGACTCCATGAGGGTGGTATGAGGGCCTGACATCCACAGGTGGGGGTTGTGCTTACAGCCCAACACGGTGCAGGACATTTGGCATTTGCCAGAGAACACCAAGATTGGCAAACTCGCCACTGGCGTTCTGTGCTCTTCACAGAGGAAAGCAGATTCACACTGAGCAGAGAGCACATGTGACAGACATGACAGAGTCTGGAGAAGCTGTGGAGAACGTTCTGCTGCCTGCAAAATCCTCCAGCATGACTGGTTTGGAGGTGGGCCAGTAATGGTGATGGGTGGCATTTCTTTGGGGGTCTGCACAGCCCTCCATTTGCTTGTCAGAGGTAGCCTGACTGCCATTAGGTACCGAGATGAGATCCTCAGACCCCTTGTGAGACCATATGCTGGTGCGGTTGGCCCTGGGTTTCTCCTAATGCAAGACAATGCTAGACCTCATGTGGCTGGAGTGTGTCAGCAATTCTTGCAAGAGGAAGGTATTGATGGCATGGACTGGCCCGCCCATTACCCAGACCTGAATCCGATTGAGCACATCTGGGACATCATGTGCCACTCCATCCACCAACGTCACGCTGCACCACAGACTGTCCAGGAGTTGGCGGATGCTTTAGGCCAGATCTGGGAGGACATCCCTGAAGAGACCATCCGCCACCTCATCAGGAGCATGCCCAGGCATTGTAGGGAAGTCAAACAGGCACGTGGAGGCCACACACTCACACTACTGAGCCTCATTTTGACTTGTTTTAAGGACATTACATCAAAGTTGGATCAGCCTGTAGTGTGGTTTTCCACTTTTATTTTGAGAGTGACTTCATATCCAGACTTCCATGGGTTGATAAATTTGATTTCCATTGATAATTTGTGAGTGATTTTGTTGTCAGCACTAGAGATGAGCACATTTTTTGAAAAATTTAATTCGGTCGATTCCCCAAATTTTCCCAAAAAATTGGAATAGGGGTGTAGAACACTTTGCTTTTCTGTAACATGCTTAGGGTGTGTGCTGGGTTGGTGAAATAATACCGTTATTCAGTATGATATACAGAATAGAGGGGTTGCTATTAGAATCACTGCCGCAGAGAAGCACAATGACAGAGCCTGGAGGTGACATCAGTATGAGGAGACCATATAATGGCTGAATGACACAACATGCAGGTGGCGGCAACATGAGGAGACCATAGAGTGGCTGAATAAAACAGCGTGGAGGTAGCGGAAGCATGAGGAGAACATATAGTGGCTCAATGACACAGCCTGGAGTTGGCGGCAGCATGAGGAGACCACATAGTGGCTGAATGACACAGCATGGAGTTTGTGGCAGCATAAGGAGAACATATTGTTGCTGAATGACACAGCATGGAGGTGGCAGAAGCATAAGGAGAACATATAGTGACTGAACAAGACAGCATGGAGGTGGCGGCAGCATGAGGAGATGGTATAGGGGCTGAATGACACAGTGTGGAGGAGGCAGCAGCATGAGGAGACCACATAGTGGCTGAATGGCACAGCCTGAAGTTTGCGGCAGGATGAGGAGACCATATAGTGCCTGAATGACACAGCGTGTAAGTGGCAGCAGCATGAGGAGAATATATAGTGGCTGAATGACACAGCCTGGAGTTGGCAGCAGCATGAGGAGACCACATAGTTGCTGAATGACACACCCTGGAGTTTTTCGGCAGCATGGGGATAACACATAGTGGTTGAATGACACAGCCTGGAGGTGACGGAAGCATGAGGAGACCATATAGTGCCTGAATGACACAGCGTGGAGATGGCGGCAGCATGAGGAGAACATATAGTGTCTGAATGACACAGCTTGGAGTTGGCGGCAGCCTGAGGAGAGCATATAGTGGCTGAATGACACAGCCTGGAGTTGGCAGCAGCATGAGGAGACCATATAGTGCCTGAATGACACAGCGTGGAGATGGTGGCAGCATGAGGAGAACATATAGTGTCTGAATGACACAGCTTGGAGTTGGCGGCAGCCTGAGGAGAGCACATAGTGGCTGCATGACACAGCGTGGAGTTGGAAGCAGCATATAGTGGCTGAATGACACAGCCTGGAGTTTGCAGCAGCAGGAGGAGAACATAAAGTGGCTGAATGACACAGCCTGAAGGTGGCAGCAGCATGAGTAGAACATAGGGTGGCAGAAAGAGACAGCCTGGAGGTGGCAGCAGCATCAGGAGTCGTGAAAGTGACCTGGTGACAGAGTGGTGTGGTAACATAGTAACATAGTAACATGTTGAAGGTTGAAAATAGACCAGAGTGCATCAAGTTCAACCTATATCCCTAAAGAGTCCCTACTGAGTTGATTCAGAGGAAGGCAAAAAACTCTCATACTAGAGGTAAAAATTCAGTCAGAATAAATCCCTGGATCAATGTTCTGTCCCTATAAATCTAGTATTCATATTCAGCAATGTTATTACTCTCCAACGATGCATCCAGACCCTTTTGAACTCTTTAACAGAGTTCACCATGAACACGTCCTCTGGCAGAGAGTTCCATAGTCTCACTGCTCTTACAGTAAAGAACCCCCGGCTGTTCTGGTGTAGAAACCTGCTTTCCTCTAAACGAAGAGGATGCCCCCTTGTTAGAGATACAGTCCTGGGTATAAACAGATCATAGGAGAGATTTCTGTACGGTCCCCTGATATATTCATTCATAATTATTATGTCACCCCTAAGCCTTCTTTTTTCTAAACTAAATAACCCCAATTCTGATAATCTTTCTGGGTACTGTAGTCCTCCCATTCCCCGTATTACTCTGGTTGCCCATCTTTGAACCCTCTCCAACTCCACTATATCTTTCTTGTACACTGGTGCCTAGTACTGTACACAGTATTCCATGTGTGGTCTGACTAGTGATTTGTACAGCGGTAACATTATTTCCTTATAGTACAAATCTTTTATGTGGACCCGTATGAAATGCTTTGGAAAAATCCAGATATACGACATCCAGCTATTGCCCCTGGTCCAGTCTGGAGCTCACCTCCTCATAAAAGCAGATCAGGTTAGTTTGAAAGGACCGATCCCTCATAAAGCCATGCTGATATGGAGTCATACCTTTATTTTTATTCAAGATACTCCAAAATAGCATCTCTTGGAAACCCCTCAAACAATTTACATACAATGGAGGTTAAACTAACAGGTCTATAATTCCCGGGGTCAACTTTTGAATCCTTTTTAAATATTGGCACCACATTTGCCATGCGCCAATCCTGGGGAACAGTTCCTGTCACTTTAGGGTACCTGAATATTAAAAATAGGGGTCGGTCTATTAAATTACTTTTTTCCTTTAGAACATGGAGGTGAATGCCATCTGGACCTGGTGATTTGTCTATTTAGATTTTTTGTAGGCGGCACTGTACTTCTTCCTGGGTTAGACAGGTGGCCTGTACTGGGGAGTTTACCTTTTCTCACTGTATTTCACCTGGCATTTCATTTTCCTCGGTGAATACAGTGGAGAAGAATTTTTTTATATATTTGCTTTTTCCTGATCCCCGTTTTTAATTTCTTCTTTAGCGCCCCCTCTGGTCAGGTCCTGCACCATTTGGAACAGAGAATTGTCTTTAGCTATAGTCAGAAATCTGCTTCCTTTATGAGATTCACAGCTCTCAGTCTCCCAGTTTATATCAGGATAGTTAAAGCCCCCAATTGCTATCACATAATTTTTATTTGCTGCCTTGTTTATTTGCCTTAGTAAATTATTGATCTTATGGCTCTTCAATTATGTTTGGTGGCTAATAGCAAACCCCTACCAGAATTTTTTTTATTTTTATCTCCATATATTTCTACCCATAATGACTCCACATAATTGTTTACCTCCCGTATATCCTCCCGCAGTGCGGCCTTCAGACTGGATTTTACATAAAGACAAACTCCACCCCCTTTCCATTTTGTACGATCGTTCCTGAATAGACTATAACCCTGTATGTTGACCGCCCAGTCACAGCTATCGTCCAACCAATTCATTGTTATATCCACTATGTCATAATTCTCCTCAGACATCAACCATTCCAGTTCTTCAGTTTTATTGGACAGACTTCTGGCATTAGTCAACATGCAATTCAATGGTGTCTGTTTTTTCTTCCTATGAAGCCTATCCCTATTAACTATTCTAACCCCTCCCTCTGCTCCCCCCCCAGGTACATTAATAAGTTCCCCCTCTCCATCTACACTATCTTCCCCCTCTATGTTGTAGGTACCCTCCCCCCAGTGTCCCTAGTTTAAACACTCCTCCACCCTCCTAGCCATCTTCTCCTCAAGCACAGCTGTACCCTCCCCATTGAGATGACGCCTGTCCCTACGGTAGAGCAGGTATCCGACAGCGAAGTTGGCCCAGTTCTCCATGAACCCAAATCCTTCCTTCCTTCCTACACCAGCTTCTGAGCCACTTGTTTACCTTCCTAATGTCCTGCTGCCTCGGTGGGTGGCAATACCAGTACCCGTTGATGAGGGTGGGTGAAAATAGGAGAACTTTGCATCAGATGTGTGGCATCAGGTGGATGGCAGGATCAGAATAGTAGCTGAAGCAGGTAGACAGAAGAAAACGGTCTCTTTTGTAAAAGTGTTAGTGTGCACAAGTAATTATTGAGGATATGTATTACGTAGAACGTAACTTTTAATAATATGCTTAGGATAAAAATATGGACCCAACATTTTTTTTTTTTTATCAAACAAAAATAAAAGTGTGCACAAAACAATATGTGCCACCTACACCAACAAGTACTGATGTGCTGCAAAGACCTCCAAAGGGTGAAGGGAACAACGTATGGTCCTTTGTAACCAGTGGGAGTAAAAACTTCCCCTATAAGGCCTTAATGTCGCATTATTGATTCCCTTCTTGGCAAGTGTTAAAAGGGCGGCCCCACACAGGAACCTCTCCCTATTTCCACCTACAAACACTGCCATTTCCCAGGGTTTTTAGTTGGAAACAGGGATTGGTTCTTGTGTGGGGCCGCCCTTTTTAAGACGAGTAACACTTTCCTCGACAAGGTGGAAGGGAACAACGTATTGTCCATTGTAGCAGGTGAAGGTAAAAACTTCCCCTGTAAGGCCCTACTCTTGCCTTATTATTTCCCTTCTCGGCAAGTTTTCCTCACCCTAAAAAGGGCGGCCTCACGCAGAAAACCCTCTATTTCCACCTAAAAACCTTGGGAAAGGGCAGCGTTTGTAGAGGGAAATAGGGAGAGGTGTCTGTGTGGGGCTTCCCTTTTTAGGACAAGTAACACTTGCCAAGAAGGGAATTAATAATGGGAGAGTAAGGGGAAGATTTTACCCCCACAGGTTACAATGGACCATACGTTGTTCCCTTCTACCTTTTAGAGGTCTTTGCATCACATCAATATTTGGTGGTGTAGGTGGCACGTGGTGTTTTTATGCACACCTTTCCTTTTGTTTGATTTAAAAAAAAATGTGGGTTCATATATTTTATCCTAAGAATATTATTAAAAGTTAAGTTTTACGTAATGCATTTTCTCAATACTTACTTGTGGTCTGATGCAGAGAAATGTCTGTAACTGGGGAACAGCGCCTTAAATATGTTTCCTCAATACTTACTTGTGGTCTGATGCAGAGAAATGTCTGTAACTGGGGAACAGCGCCTTAAATATGTTTAGCACTATGTTTAGCACTATCCATAATTCCTCAGTAGATTGTAGAGTAGAGTATATTGACCATGTGGTCAATATACTCTACTCTACAATCTACTGATGAATTAGGCATTGGTGGGTGGAAATCCTGGCTGATCCATGCCTGATTCATCTTCACAAAGGTCATTCTCTCCACATTTTTTTGTGGACAGATGAGTTCTCCTTGGGGTTACTATGGCCCCTGCCGCAATAAACACCCGCTCTGATGGCACACTACTGGCCGGGCAGGACAGCTTTTCCAGGGCAAACTCTGCTAGTTGCGGCCACAAATAAAGTTTGGCTGCCCAGAAGTCCAGTGGATCTTCAAGGTGTGTGTGCAGGGTCATGTCAAGGTATGCCACCACCTGCTGGTTCTGGTCCTGCTCGAGGTCTATCTGCTGCTGATGAGTTGCTTCATTATGCGGGTGAAGAAAGCTACTCATCAGCGACTGTAGACTCAGGCTGCTGCTGATGGAGCTGGTACTGCTCCTGCCAACCCACCCCTCCCCAGCAGCCATGGTAGGGGAAGGTGAGCGCAGAGGGAACCCCGAGTCAGACCTGCAAGAGGATGGACGATGGCGCTATAGGCATCGGCCAACTGACTACGTAGGATGTGTCTGTAGTAGGTCAGTTTGTCCTCCTTCTCAGTGGGTATAAAAAAGGCCCCCATTTTATGCCGGTAGCGAGGATCCAATAAGGTGGAGAGCCAGAAGTCATCCCGCTGCCGAATGGTGACAACTCGGCTGTCAGTACGCAAACAAGTGAGCATGCATCGTGCCATTTGTGCAAGTGACTCGGCGGGACTCCCTGCCTCCATCTCCACTGAATGCTGCCATGGTGTGTCTGGGTCCTCTTTCTCGCCTTCCTCATAACCCTCTAGCTCCTGTAGCTGCTCCTGCACCTTCTCTCCTGTCAGATGACTAGAAAAACCACCCATCTCGCAAAACCTAAACTGTGCTCCACTGTGCCCCTCCTCCTACTCCTCCTCCAGTTCAGCCCCCACAGGGCTCATGTGGCTGTGAGATGTAGGTGCCATGTCTCCAGTGCCCTGACCAGCCATTGTTTCCAACACGTGTTGTAGTAGAAGCAGTGGAATGATGTTGTTCATCCCGTAATCCTGGCGAATGACTAATAATGTGGCTTTATCAAAGGGTCTGAGCAAACGGCAGGTGACATTGAAGTTGCACAGGGGAGTCCCCCAAGAAATTGATGATGCCTTTTTTCTGTTTGTATAGGTATATCGGTCCATTATATGGAGGGTGGGATTCTACCATGTGGAAAAGTTGCAAATCAGGCTATGTTGGGGGATGCCGTTCTGACTCTGCAGCTTAAGGAGGGTGTGCTTTTTCGGCATACGAGTGGCTGAGGTGCATGCAAAGTTTTCTTCCCATTGTAAGGATGTCTTGCAGATGTAGGGAACACTACAGGAACCGCTTGACAACCAGATTGAACACGTGTGTTATGCAGGGCGCATGTTTCAGGTTTACTTGCTGCAGCGCAGACAAGATGTTCTTCACGTTGTCGGTCACCATGGTTCCAATTAACAGTTTTCGGGGCGTAAGCCATGATTTCATTTCTTGATGAAGTTCCTCCCCTGTGTGACTCCGTTCGCCAAGGCAAACCATGTGAAGAACAGCGTGACACTGCCGTGCCCTGCACACATGGTTTGCTGGAGGGGCACTGAGACTTGTCTGTGCAATGGAGGCTGAGGACACATTGGAGGATGAGGAGGCGGAGTCGCACACTGTCACAGGACCAACGACCTGAGAGCGTTGAGGCGGAAGCAGCATGACCTGTCCAAGTTGCTATTGTGGCTGTGCTGGAACCAGTGGGCCGTAAAGGACATGTATTGTACCTGACAGTAGTTACAGCTCCACATGTCGGTGCTGCCGTGAACTTTGGTACCGACAGGCTCAAGGACTGGCCCACCTTCTGTTTCACAAAATTGTGCAGGCCTGATACCGCCTTCTTTGCAAGGAAATGATGGCTTGGGACTCTTCACCTCGGCTCGGCACAAGCCATCAGTTCTTTGAAAGGTGCAGAGTCAACCACTCGAAAAGGGAGGGACTGAGCACCAGCAACTTGGACAGGAGCACATTAAGCTTCTGTGCTGTTGGAAGAGTGGGCGAATACTGTTATCTCTTGGACATGGCTTCGCTGATGGATTGCTGGTGGAATGACTGAGTTGAAGTAGGAGGAGCAGGAGCATCTGGAGCGACAGAAGATGGGTACGACACACAGCTCCCTTCGGCTGAACTGGTGGAGCTTTAGCTGACTGAAACAGGGAGCGGCATGCCACTGGGGGATGCAGCAGGGTGCACCACCACATTGGAGCCACTGTTCTCCCAGGCCCCTTTATGGTGATGCTACATATGTTAATGCAGGGCATGGTGCCAACATTGGGACCCTGGCCACGCTTCATCCTCTGCTGACACGTCTTGCATGTGGCCAGGTTAGCATCCTGCTTTATGAAAAACTGCCACACCGCCGAGTAGCTGTTTTTCCCACCAACAGTCCGCACTGATTGACTGCTACTACCATTGACTCCAGGAACCCCTGTTCCACTACCTCCCGGGAAGGTAGGTGGTCTCCCCCGGGCACGTTTGGCTCGGGACTTTCCACTTCTGCCACCATGCTGACTGCTAACCGTGCAATCACCTTGCTGGCTCAGCTGCTGCCTCAAGGGCAACCTAAAACCCTCTTCTCCTGATGATGATGAATCCCCTTCTGCACCTGGCTCCCAAGTGCGATCGGCTTCATCATCATCAAATTGTGTCTGCACGTCACTGATGTCCTTCTCAGGTTCCACAACAGTGTCTGCTTCAGGAGCCTGAATGCTTGCAACAACACCTCCCACGCCACTCTCCTCATCACTACTTGCCCGCCTAGCGGAGGAAACAGCGGATGTTTCCTCCGCTTGTTGGCTGGGTAGTAGCTGCTGACTGTCCTCTAGTAGATCGTCCTCACTAAATAGTGGAGCTGAACCCACAGCATAAGATACTTCTGTGGGGGAGGGAACAGCCTAGGACAGAGGCAATGGGAGGACAGGGACTGCTCCCGGGCCATGCCAATTGAGGGTTATGTCTGGGGTTCTCAGATGTCACTTGTGATGAAGTGGATGACTGTGTTAACCAATCGATGACGGCAGATGGGTTGCTGGTCAAGACTTGACCGCTAACTGACACCAGGAGCTCAGGCCTCTCACTGCGACTCCTGCTGACACTCGCCCCTAGTCTGCTGCGACCTCTGCCTGATGAATTTAGGCCTCTGACACACCTCTGTGCAAGTCCTGGCACTTCTCTGCCTGACATACTTAGTGCGTATATGAGGGGAGTATTACGTTTTAAGCAGTATTTGTCTACTTTTAGCTGACCTTTCACAGTATCTAGGCCCTTAAGACTTTAACAGGAACAAAATATTACACCACTTAGTTGCACATATGTGGTATGCACTTGTGATGGGAGGACAATGCGCTCCACTATTCTTAAAACAGTATTTGTCTACAACACCAGCAGATGTGTACTTTTGGCTGGCTTTTCACAGTATCTAGGCCCTTAAGACTTTAACAGGAACAAAATAGTACACCACTTAGTTGTACATATGTGGTATTTACTTATGATGGGAGGACAATGCGCTCCACTCTGCTTAAAACAGTATTTGCCTCGGCAAAATTACGGCCGGCAAACTGCAAAAAAAAAAAAATTTTAAGTGCGTTTCATGGACAAATTTGACGGAGCATACCGGCAGTGTAAAAGGGGCCTTAGATGTACCTATGTGGTATGCACTTATGCGGGGAGGACAATGCTCTCCACTACTCTTAAAACAGTATTTGTCTACAATACCAGCAGTACACACAGGTGTTGCAACAACAATGGACATAAATGTACGTCATGGTGACGTGGTACTTAACTCACCAAGATGTACATTTACGCGCCACCATGATCGCGAGAAATGGAGCGGTGCTCGCGTCATGCGCGGCAGGTCCTGGCTGCTATCTGCAGTCAGTGACCCGCCAGTAATGGCGGACATCCTCGATGTGGTACTCGATGTGGTACTTTGAATGGATGATCGGGTCGCCCTCAGCGCTGCTGCGGGGATCCGATCATCCAGCATGGCGGCCGGAGGTCCCCTGACCTGTCTCCCGCTGTCTCCCGGGGTCTTCTGCTCTGGTCTGAGATCGAGCAGACCAGAGCAGAAGATCACCAATAATACTGATCAGTGCTATGTCCTATACATAGCGCTGAACAGTATTAGCAATCAACTAATTTCTATGTATAGTCCCCTATGGGGACATAAAAAGTGTAAAAAAAAAGTTTACAAAATTTAAAATAAAAAAGTAAAAACATTTGAAAAATCCCCTCCCCCAATAAAAAAGTAAAATGTCAGTTTTTCCCATTTTACCCCCCAAAAAGCGTAAAAAAAATAATTAATACACATGTTTGGTATCGTTGCATGCGTAAAAATCTGAACTATTAAAATATATTATTAATTATTCTGTTTGGTGAACGGTGTAAACGTAAAAAATAAAAATTTAAAAGTCCAAAATTGCTTTTTATTCCCCCCAAAAATAATAAAAAATTAATAAAAAATAAAACCTAAGCAAAAGTGTTAATGATAAAAACTACAGATCATGGTGCAAAAAATGAGCCCTCATATCGCCCCATATACGGAAAAATTGGAAAGTTATAGGTGGTCAAAATAAGGCAAATTCAAACATACTAATTTTGTTAAAATGGTTTGAGATTTTTTTTTAAGCGGAACAATTATTGAAAAGCATATAACATGGGTATCATTTTAATTGTATTTACCCACAGAATAAAGCAAACATGTCATTTTTACCGGAAGGGTACAGCGTGAAAACAAAACCTTCCAAAATTTGCTAAATTTGCAGTTTTCTTTTCAATTTTCTCACATAAATAATATTTGTTTGGTTGTGCCGTACATTTTATGGTAAAATAAGTGAGGTAATTGCAAAGTACAATTGGTGTCGCAAAAAACAAGCCCTATATGGGTCTGTGGATGGAAATATAAGAGAGTTATGATTTTTAGAAGGCGAGGAGGAAAAAACGAAAATGCTAAAATAAAATAGGTCTGGTCCTTAAGGCCAAAATGGGCCTGGTCCTTAACCCCTTACGGACATGCGCCATAAATGTACGGAAGTGCTTAGTGCACAGCACCGTACATTTACGGCGCGGCTTTCCTGGATCAACGTGCCTCCGGACACAGTGATATCTATCAGCAGCCATCCAGGCATATCGCCCAGGGGGGTCCTGAGACCCCCCCATGTCGGCGATCATGGCAAATCTCAGATCAATTCAGATGTGCAATCTGTCGCTAGTGACCCGGTGACCCGGAAAAAAAAGGGGGAATGGGGCTGTCCGAGACAGCCCCATTCACCCATACCCAGCAGGAGTGAGGTGGCACAGGTGCTGCCTCACGATCACGTGATTGATCAGTCGGAATGACTGCACAATCAGGGACCTTCTGGGCGGTGATCGGGATGGCGATCGGAGCGGAGATCGGCGCCAGCGGGGGTTTCCTACCTTGCCCTAGTCCGGTGGTGGTCCCCTCGTGTGTGGTGGCGGCGACAGGAGCAGCAGGATCGCTCCCGGCGGCAGGATACAGCGTGCGGTCACGGCGGCAGGATACAGTAGGAGGTGAGGCTAGTTCACCTCCTACTGTTGCTTAGCAACAACTCGCAGCATGCAAAGCTAAAAGGCATGCTGGGAGTTGTAGTTTTGCAACAGCTGGAGTTCCAACTACAACTCCCAGCATGCCCTTTGGTAGTCTGTGCATGCTGGGGGATGTAGTTTTGCAACAGCTGGAGGCACATTTTTTCTATGAAAAAGTGTGCATTCACTGTTGCATAACTACAACTCCTAGCATGCACAGACTATCAAAGGGCATGCTGGGAGCTGTAGCAGTGTGCCTCCAGCTGTTGCAAAACTACAACTCTCAGCATGCCCTCCGACTGTCAATGCATGCTGATTGTTGCAGTTTTGCAACAGCTGAAGACACGTTGGTTGTGAAACCGAGTTTGTTACCTAACTCAGTGTTTCGCAACCAGTGTGCCTCCAGCTGTTGCAAAAATACAACTCCCAGCATGCACTGAGAGATTGCACATGCTGGGAGTTATAGTTTTGCAACAGCTGGGGGCACACTGGTTGTGAAACTCTGAGTTAAGTAACAAACGCTTAGTGTTTCGCAACCAATGTGACTCCAGCTGTTGCATAACTACAACTCCCAGTATGTATGGTCTGTCAGAGCATGCTGGGAGTTCTAGTTTTGCAACAGCTGGAGGTTTGCCCCTCCATGTGAATGTACAGGGTACAGGGTACAGTCACACAGGCAGGTTTACAGCAAGTTTTCTGCTGCAAGTTTGAGATGCGGCAAATTTTCCGCCACAGCTCAAACACCCAGCTCAAACTCACTGTAAACCCAACTGTGTGAATGTATCCTAAAAACACTTCACTACACCTACACAAAATAAAAAGTAAAACACTACATATACACATACCCCTACAAAGTCCCCCCCCAATAAAAAAAAAAAACCTCCAAAACAGAGGCTCCAGCTGTTGAAAAACAACAACTCCCAGTATTGCCGACAGCCACTGACTGTCCAGGCATGCTGGGAGTTTTGCAACAGATGGAGACACCCTGTTTGGGAAACACTGCCGTGAGGTATTTTTGTGGCATATTCAAATCCCCAATCTAGGCCTCAAATGCATATGGCACTCTCTCACTTCGGAGCCCGAGCGTATTTCAAGGAAACAGTTTAGGGCCACATATGGGGTATCTCCGTACTCAGGAGAAATTGCGTTACAAATTTTGGGGGGCTTTTTCTCCTTTTACCCCTTATGAAAAGGTAAAGTTGGGATCTACACCAACTTGTTAGTGTAAAAAAAAAAAAAAATGTTTACACTAACATGCTGGTGTTGCCCCATACTTTTAATTTTCACAAGCGGTAAAAGGGAAAAAAAAAAGACCCCCAAAATTTGTAACGCAATTTCTCCTGAATATGAAAATACCCCATATTTGGGCATAAAATGCTCTGCGGACGCACAACAAGGCTCAGGAGTAAGAGTGCACTATGTACATTTGATTTGCACAGGGGTGGCTGATTTTACAGTGGTTCTGACATAAACGCAAAAATAAATACCCAGATGTGACCCCATTTTGGAAACTACACCCCTCACGGAATGTAACAAGGGGTATAGTGAACCTTACCACTCCACAGGTGTTTGACAAATTTTTGTTAAAGTTGGATGTGAAAATAAAAAAAAATGAAAAAATGTCACTAAAATGCTGGTGTTACCCTACATTTTTCCTTTTCACAAGGGAGAATAGGAAAAAAGCCCCACAAAATTTGTAGCCCCATTTCTCCCGAGTAAGAATATACCCCACATGTGGATGTAAAGTGCTCTGCAGGTGCACTACAATGCTCAGAAGAGAAGGAGCGCCATTGGGATTTTGGAGAGAGAATGTGTCCGAAATTGAAGGCCATGTGTGTTTACAAAGCCCCCATAGTGCCAGAACAGTGGACCCCCCCCCCACATGTGACCCCATTTTGGAAGCTAAACCCCTCACGTAATGTAATTGGGGGTACAGTGAGCATTTACACCCCACAGGTTTCTGACAGATTTTTTGGAACAGTGGTCTGTGAAAATGAAAAATTTTATATTTCATTTGTATAGCCCACTGTTCCAAAGATCTGTCAATTGCCAGTGGTGTGTAAATGTTCACTGCACCCCTTATTAAATTCTGTGAGGGGTGTAGTTTCCAAAATGGGGTCACATGTGGAGGGGTCCACTGTGCTGGCACCACAGGGGGCTTTGTGAACGCACATGGCCACCGACTTCTATTCTAACCAAATTCTCTCAACAAACGCTCAATGACGCTCCTTCTCTTCTGAGCATTGTAGTTCGCCCGCAGAGCATTTTACATCCACATATGAGGTATTTCCATACTCAGAGGCTTTTTCTCCAATTACCCCTTGTGAAAATGAAAAATTTGGGGTAACATCAGCATTTTAGTGAAAAAAATCTAATTTTTAATTTTCCTGTCCAAATTTAGCGGAAATTTGTCAAACACCTGTGGGGTGTTAAGGCTCATTGTACCCCTTGTTACATTTCTCGACGGGTGTAGTTTCCAAAATAGTATGCCATGTGTTTTTTTTTCCGCTGTTCTGGCACCATAGGGGCTTCCTAAATGCAACATGCCCCCCAAAAGCCATTTCAGCAAAATTTGCTTTCCAAAAGCCAAATGTGACTTCTTCTCTTCTGAGCATTGTAGTGCATCAGCAGTGCACTTGACGTCCACACATGGGGTTTTTCCATTCAGAAGAGATGGGGTTACAAATGTTGGGGGTCATTTTCTCCTATAACCCCTTGCAAAAATGTAAAATTTGGAGAAAAAACAGGTGTTAAGGCTCATTGGACCCCTTGTTACATTCCTTGAGGGGTGTAGTTGTTTTGTTTTTTTGCTGTTCTGGCACCATAGGGGCTTCCTAAATGTGACATGCCCCCCAAAAACCATTTCAGAAAAACGTACTCTCCAAAATCCCATTGTCGCTCCTTCCCTTCTGAGCCTTGTAGTGCACCCACAGAGCACTTGCCATCTACCTATGAGGTTATTCCTTACTCGAGAAATTGGATTACAAATTTTGGGGGGCTTTTTCTCCTTGTAAAATTTCAAAAACTGGGTCTACAAGAACAGGAGACTGTTAAAAAATGAAGATTTTGAATTTTCTCCTTCATATTACTGCTATTCCTATGAAACACCTAAAGGGTTAACACACTTTCTGAATGTCATTTTGAATACTTTGGGGGGTGAAGTTTTTATAATGGGTTAATTTATGGGGTATTTCTAATATGAAGACCCCTCAAATCCACTTCAAAACTGAACTGGTCCCTGAATAATTCCGATTTTGAAAATGTTGTGAAAAATTGGAAAATTGCTGCTGAACTTTGAAGCCCTTTGATGTCTTCCAAAAGTATAAACATGTCAACTTTATGATGCAAATATAAAGTAGACATATTGCATTCTTGAATCAATATATAATTTATTTGGAATATCCATTTTCCTTACAAGCAGAGTTTCAAAGATAGAAAAATGCTACATTTTCATGAAATTTTGGGATTTTTCACCAAGAAAGGATGCAAGTAATGAGGAAAATTTACCACTATGTTAAACTGGAATATGTCACGAAAAAACAGTCTCGGAATCAGAATAATCGGTAAAAGCATCCCAAAGTTATTATGCAAGCCTAGCGGTATTCCCGAGCGTGACTCGGGGTTAATTTTCGCTGCTAGAAGCGGTAACCCCGAGTCACGCTCGGGGTAGAATTGCAGAGTTGCTGTGCGGGCTGCACAGTATATCGCAAAAGCAATCGAATCGAAGCGATTTTTGCTTTTTGCGATGTAGTGATGCAGCCCCCGGGAAAATATGTGATTATCTGCTCGGGTCGGCTCCCGTGGCGGGGGCCGGCCAGAGCAGGTAAAGACATATACTAAAAGTCAGTGTTTCTCAACCAGGGGGCCTCCAGATGTTGCAAAACTACAACTCTCAGCATGCCCAGACAGCCAAAGGCTGTCCGGGCATGCTGGGAGCAGTAGTTTCACAACAGCTGGAGGCCCCCTGGTAGAAAAACCCTGAACTAAGTGTAAAAGTAAAAAGGAAGAAAATAAAAAAACCTTTTGCTCACCTAATCCCGGTCCCTGCAGATGTCGTTCCCCTCCGTGCGCTCTGGTCACTGCTCTATTCATCTTACAGGACCTTTCACTTTTCAGCCAATCACAGGCCGCAGTGGTGTAAAGCCTGTGATTGGCTGAAGGGGAAAGGGCTTGTTCTGCAGCAAATACACTAGGTTTGAAATCTGCCCGGCAAAGCTAGTGTATGCTGCTGCAGGACAAGAAAAGGTGACAGAGGGGGGAATGTGACACAGGGGAGAATGTAACAAGGGGGGGGGGATGTGACAAGGGGGGGAATGTAACATAGGGGGGAATGTGACACAGGGGAGAATGTAACAAGGGGGGGGGAATGTGACAAGGGGGGGAATGTAACATAGGGGGAATGTGACAGAGGGGGGAATGTGACAAGGGGGGGGGATGTGACAGGGGGGAGGAATGTGACAAAGGGGGGATGTGACAGGGGGGGAGTGGAATGTAACATGGAAGGGGGAGAATGTAACAAGGGGGGGGGGAATGTAACAAGGGGGGGAATGTGACAGGGGGGGATGAATGTGACGGGGGGGGGGGGGGGAGAGTGTAAGGCTGGGTTCACTGTTGACCACAGTTTTAGGTCCGGTTGTAAAAGCACATACAGCGCAAAAATGAGCCGACCGGACCGAACGTTTCACTCCGGCCAGCTCATTGAAATGAATGACACATGGGAGCGCATACGAAGGCATACGGGAGCGCGAGGTTTTAGCTCCCCCCTGCCGTATGCGCTCCCGTATGGGAGAAAACATAGTGTGAACCCAGCCTAACAAGGGGGGGAGAATGTGACAGGGGGGATGAATGTGACAAGGGGGGGAGAATGCAACAAGGGGGGGGGGAATGTGACAGGGGGGGAATGTGACAAGGAGGGGGAGAATGTGATATGGGGGGGGGGAAATGTGACAAGGGAGGGGGAATGTGACGGGGGGAGATGTGGAATTTCAATGCAAAAAATTGTACCACTTTTGGTACAAATTTCCAGACGGAATCATACCGCTAGGGAGGTTAATGAATAAAGTGATAGTGGTCAGAATTGCAAAAAAGGGCTGCGTCCTTAAGGTGAAAAAGGACTCAGTTCTTAAGGGGTTAATGAAGCGATTCGCATGATCGAATCGTGGTGATATTCGCATTTGTTGCAAATCTAATTTTTCCTGAAATTTGTAACGAATTTGCATTCGTTAGATTTGATTCGCTCATCGCTAGTCAGCAAATTCAACTATGTAAAGACAAAAGTATTTCATACGATTAGTTCGTTCATTCAGATCTAGGATGTGTTATCTTAGTGTTCCCTTTAGTTTTTTTGAGCAGTGTACTATTGTAAACCCGAACTGTTTTGTGGGGTTGTGCGCCAGATTCTGGCGTATTGCACCAGAAATTCTGTCTGCGCCAGAATGTGCGCCAGAATTTAAAAAAACCTGACCAACTCTCCATTTTACTGAGAAAATCTGGAAAAGCGGAGTGGCCATCTGGGAAAGGGGTGTGGTTGTTAAAAAAGGGTGCATGTCCCTGACATTTTTTAAAAATACCAGCATTATTAGTAAGGTTTATAAAGAAAATGTGCTGAATTTGAGCTGAGGAAAAAACCCCAGCTCAAATCATGTGTAAAAAAAAAGTATGTAAAAGTGCAAAATGTAAGGAAACCTTAGTAAAGATCGTGGAAAAATATCTGTTGGGGAAAAAAAAACACAATGAAAACTACACTCCACTCTTAGTAAATCAGGGCCACTATGCGCCAAAGTAACTTGGAAAAACCCCACAAAAACTAGTGGGTGAATATTATGAACTACACTTACTTCACAGCACCTGTAGCACAGTCAAATAAAATGAAAAAAAATCCTGGAATACCCCTTTAACACAAATATTTCTCCAACAATATAAAAAAAAAAAGTTGTTGGCTACAAGAAGGTTTCCAAGTCACTAGAAATTCCTTGACATGCAGTTAAAGGGGTTCTCCGATCCTAGACATCCTAGACATCTTATCTCCTTACCAAATTCAGTATAAAAAAATATGTAAACATAATAAAATAAACATATTTGGTATTGCCACGTGCGTAAGTGCCCAACCTATTAAAATAAAACATAATTTATCCCATATGGTGAACGGCGTAAACATAAAAAAATACCAAACCCCAAAATTGCGTTTTTTTTTTATCACATCATATCCCAGAAATTTTATTGTAAAAAGCAATCAAAAAGTCACATAAGTACTACAATGGTACCAATAAAAATCACAGATCATGGCCCATAGAGCATGGTTAACAAGAAAATAAAAAAGTTATAGCTGTCAGAAAGTGGCAATTAAAAAAAAAATTAAAAAAAGTTTTGATTTTTTAAAATTAGTAAAACATGATGAAAACTATACAAATTGGGTATAATCACGCCGACCTACAGTACCAAGAACACATGAGTTTGACCGCCATTGAATGGCTTAAAAAAACATTTGCAAACATTTTTTTTTTCCAATTTCACCTCATATTTTTTTCCCATTTTGGATCATATGTTCTGAAAAAAATGAAAAAAGATATTACAAACTACAAATGGTATCGCTAAAAATAAGCCCTTACATAGGTGTCACAAATCCATACAAGATACGTGGAAAGAATGGAGCACTCACCCGGTCTTTAAATTTCAGTAGTGATCTTCTTTATTTCATATCACAAACAAACACATGCGGGAGAGTGCACGATATGGACCGTCTCCCAACCCCCCACCTCCCTACTCCTGTCCGCTCTGCCGCATCTGTTTGTGATATGAAAGAAGATCGCTACTGAAATTTAAAGACCGGGTGAGTGTTCCATTCTTTTTACGTATCTTGTATGGATTTTGTGATTACTTTTTTTTTATGTGAGCACCGAAGAGGTCTAATAGTCAAACAGTTTTAACAGTGGTGAAGCAGTGCCAGGGTTATCTGTTGTAGATTTGCCTTATATGGGTGTGTAGATATAAAAATAAAAGAGTTATGGCTATTAAAAAGCGAGGAGGAAAAAATGTAAGGGCAACTACGAAAATTGGCTCGGTCCTTAAGGGGTCGAAGCTAGGCTTAGGGAAAACTTTGCGTAAAATGTGGAAAATTTTCATTAGACATGAATAGTATCAGAGTGCTCACAAGTAACAGAGTAGTGATATTGTACAGGGTGGGCCATTTATATGGATACACCATAATAAAATGGGAATGGTTGTGATATTAATTTCCTGTTTGTGGCACATTAGTATATGTGAGGGGGTAAACTTTTCAAGATGGGTGGTGACCATGGTGACCATTTTGAAGTTGGCCATTTTGAATCCAACTTTTGTTTTTTCAATAGGAAGAGGGTCATGTGACACATCAAACTTATTGGGAATTTCACAAGAAAAACAATGATGTGCTTGGTTTTAACATAACTTTATTCTTTCATGAGTTATTTACAAGTTTCTGACCACTTATAAAATGTGTTCAATGTGCTGCCCATTGTGTTGGATTGTCAATGCAACCCTCTTCTCCCACTCTTCACACACTCATAGCAACACCGCAGGAGAAATGCTAGCACAGGCTTCCAGTATCTGTAGTTTCAGGTGCTGCACATCTCGTATCTTCACAGCATAGACAATTGCCTTCAGATGACCCCAAAGATAAAAGTCTAGATCAGGAGACCTTGGGGGCCATTGAACTGGCCCATGACGACCAATCCACTTTCCAGGAAACTGTTCATCTAGGAATGCTCGGACCTGACACCCATAATGTGGTGGTGCACCATCTTGCTGGAAAAACTCAGGGAACATGCCAGCTTCAGTGCATAAAGAGGGAAACACATCATCATGTAGCAATTCCGCATATCCAGTGGCCTTAAGGTTTCCATTGATGAAGAATGGCCCCACTATCTTTGCACCCCATTTACCACACCATACCATCAATTTAGGTGTCAGGTCCAAGCATTCCTAGATGAACAGTTTCCTGGAAAGTGGATTGGTTGTCGTGGGCCAGTTGAATGGCCCCCAAGGTCTCCCGATCTGACCCCCTTAGACTTTTATGTTTGGGGTCAACTGAAGGCAATTGTCTATGCTGTGAAGATACGAGATGTGCAGCACCTGAAACTACAGATACTAGAAGCCTGTGCTAGCATTTCTCCTGCGGTGTTGCTATCAGTGTGTGAAGAGTGGGAGAAGAGGGTTGCATTGACAATCCAACACAATGGGCAGCACATTGAACACATTTTATAAGTGGTCAGAAACTTTTAAATAATTCATGAAAGAATAAAGTTTTGTTAAAACCAAGCACATCATTGTTTTTCTTGTGAAATTCCCAATAAGTTTGATGTGTCACATGAACCTCTTCCTATTGAAAAAACAAAAGTTGGATGAAGGTTTAAAAGGTACACATCTCAATATCACTCATTGCATGATAACCTCTCAGAGTTAGATCTAAAAAAGAGATGTTTGATGCACTGGGTTGGAAATTCCAGAATTAAATGGATTATTTTTTTAAAGTAATACATATGGTCTGATATAGCTGTCACATGCGACCCCAACATGAATAAAATGTTGTCTATATAGCAACCAGACCATGGAGAAAAAAAATAGGTTGTTCTCCATAAATAGGTAGCATCTCTCCCACTATGCTATATAAATATTAACATACTTCACCGCCATTGATGCTCCTGTGTCAACATATAAAAAATACTGAAAACAGGAGAAATTGTCACGGGTGGGAGTATACAGACTGTACACAGAAACTATTGCAGTGGATGTAATGCTTAAATTAGGGATCACTGTATAAAGCAATACAACATCAGCAGTGACCCATTAAAATCATTTTGCCATATTATTATTTTTATAGGTGGACAAGACATACTTGGTGTCCCGTATGAACCCTGGGATGACTGTAACCAATAGTTAAAGAAGGCTTATGAAACTTTTTATATCTGCATGTATACCCTAATGGTTATCCATCACTAAGACTTACATGGGTCCAATATGTGTTGGCATTACCTATGCATTTATTGATTGGGGGGGGGGGGGCAACATACCCCCAGTAAGAAGACTTTCACAACAAGAACCTTTGAAGATATGAAAAACTATTGTTCTATCAGAATGAGAAAGGTCAATGTTGTAGCACAGGGGGAAACCATTAAGACATATTATATTCATTCAGCTACTGCATGCACATACAGTCTCAAAACATGTATTTGTACTACACTGAAACTACACTAAAACAACACCAACAAATATTGGAGACTAATGTTTAAATAACAAAGAAGTGGTGCACCATCCATATAGTTTTAAGGTGAGCAGAGCATTGCTTTTGGACAGCAAGCTTGTTAGAGTAAAAGGCCTGTCCCAGGTCAGGTGATCAATGGCCTATTTCTCAATGGTCTAGGCCAGGGGTCTCAAAACTTTTCATTTTTTAGAGCCAAAGGAAGAAAACATAATCAGTCTTAGAAATTGACCACTTGTAGCTGTATGTCCCCAGAAGTTTTGTAGTATTGAAAATGTCCCAGGTACCATTATTTCATAGTCGCAAGTCCTCTTTCCATCCAGTGTCCTCCCTCAGAAGGTCCCCCTCAGCATGTCTCCCTCGATCCATTGTACCCCCCTCTTCCGGATGTCCCCATCCATCCATTGTATCCCCCCTCAGCATGTATTTCATTCATCTAGTGCTCCTTAGCATGTCCCCATCCATACTGCATACCCACAACATGTCTCTCATCCATCAATTGCTCTCTTAAGCATGTCCCTCATCCATACTGTGTGCCACCTCAGCATGTACTCCATCCATACTGTACCTCCCTCAGCATGTCTCTTATTCATGTAGTGTCCTTTCAGAATGACATCCTATTATCCAGTGTCCCCCCTCAGCATGTCCCCCATCCATCCAGAACCCTCTTCAGCATGTTTCCCATCCATCCAGTGTCCTCACTTAGCATGTCCCTCATCCATGCTGTTCCCTACCTCAACATGTCCCCCATCCATCCAGTTCCCCCTCAGCATGTCACCCATCCGTACTGTCCCACCTCAGCAAATATTTTATCTATTCAATGCCCCCTTCAGGATGTCACCCATCCATCCAATGTCCTCCCCTCAGCATGTCACCCATGCATCCAGTGCCCCCCTTTGCATTTAACCCAATCATCTAGTGCCCTCCAACAGCATGTAACTTATTCATCCAGTGTCCCCTTTTAGCATGTCACTCACCAATCAAATGTGCCCCATCCACCCAGTGTCCCCCCTCAGCATTTTCCCCATAATCCAGTGGCCCTTGCTAAGAGTTTCACCCATCTATCCAGTGTTCTCATCTCAGCATGTCCCCAAACACAGTAGTGCAGCATACACGAGAGGAGAGGTAGGGCTTTCATGTACCTTGTGTGCCCTACCCTCCTCCTCTCCACTTTCTTGCACTACCACTGATAGATGGCAGAGGGTGGACTGAGCTAATGCTTATAACGTGAAGGCCTATGGAGAAGCATGTGAGCGAAACACATCACTCTGCCTCTCCAACCCATTGGTGAAGGCAGAGTGATGTGATTGGTCACATGCTTCTCCATAGGACTTGATGTTACAAGGAGCACACTGTGGGGAAAGACATATGAGCCGGCAAAAAGTTTGTAGTGGATTGGTTGTAGCCTGTAATTCTGAGACCCCTAGTTCACTCAATGCAGAGTGGTAATGTTAAGTTTTTCACATATTGCCTTATACACCCTAGGCTCTCCCTTAGTGGTTTAAAAACAATTGAAGAACAGTTTAAATAGTCCCTTAAGATGGCCATACATTTTCAATAACTGTTGGCTGACATTTATCTCTCCCAAGCTTCCATATACAGAAATGTTTGGTACAGCCTAACATTCATGTGTTGTCTTTGGTGATGGGAGGGGTAGGCCACAATCAGCTAGGTCTGACATCAGCTTATCCTTATTAGAACTTTATTACAAGGTGTATAGGTATCATTAGGAGGAGATATTGTGCAGGAGCTATATGTAGCATATTTAAAAACATTTTTTTACTTTGCAAAGTGGGATCAGCTTATCTAAAGGTATTGTTAATTTCATTCCCCTAACACCTATCTGTCAGGATCTACAGCTCTGTACCTGATATGCAGCTGACATTCCCTTTAACATTTACATATAGAGGCTACACCTTTGCCAGGTAAAAGGAATTGTTTCCCTTAGTTTAATTGAATAAGGTAGGAACAAGTGCTATTATATGAGCAGTGGTCAAGTACCATCCCTATAGACATTCCAGACACTGTCTGGATGATTGTATGATTAAGGACTGAAGGGGAATGATTAAAAACATTTTATTGTTTTATACCCAACAAACTCTTCCCTATATTTCCCACACATGCTTTTAAAGCTTTCAATTTAGTGGTTAGAAGGACAATTTCACCCTAGTTTCTGTCTCTCCTTCTGCTGTGATATGGAAACTTACCCCTATAGGTCTGAAGGAATTTATATTAGTCAAGAAGACATTACTGATCAAAGGAAGTAAAGGAAGACAATGGAAAAGGCACAATAAGGTTCATCGTCCAATGAGTCTAGCCAACAGATCTGAAAGCTGTAGGTATGCCTCTGAAAGTATTGAAATACTTTTGAAACCAAATGTGCAGTGATCTAAATGATCAAGTATAAAAATGAAATAACTATGATACTTTTACTTCATTTCTTCGGAGAGTATTTAAGGAGTGCAGTGTGCACTTACTTTGGTAGTGCATGATCAAGTGTGTAACTATGAAGAGTGAAGCAGTTGCAATTTCTCCAGGCCCTGTAGCATCAGAGGGCCCAAAATGTCACTCTACCTTAAATAAGAACACTGTAAATCCAGAGGACTTGTTTCACATTTTGTGTTGGTAACCAGGATCTACAAGATATACCCAGGATTTATGATGCCCTATCCATTAAAAATTTTTTTACATTGGGAGACTATTCATCCAAAGATTATATAATTAAAGGGGTACTCCGGTGGAAAAAATGTTTTTAAAGTCAACTGGTACCAGAAAGTTAAACAGATTTGTAAATTACTTCTATTTAAAAATCTTAACCCTTCAGTACTTATCAGCTGCTGTATCCACAGGAAGTTCTTTTCTTTTCAACCTCTTAAAGGAAATCTGTCAGTAGTATCACCTGCACTAAACCTGTCACACAGGCTTGTACTGCGGGCGATGCTGATTAAAACGGTACTCACATTGTCCAGATTCGCCCAGCCGTTCCGCCGCAAATAGCATTTTTCTATTTATGCTAATGAGAGCCTTGGGGCATGGGCGGAGCTCCGATCCAAGCTTGGAGCACGCGAACGTCATCTTTGCTGGGCGGCCGCTCCACCCGGCTCATCAATATTCATAACCCCCTCCCTGCTCCTAGTCAATCATAGCTCATCTCACAATTAACTGCTGTTTGCTGTTGGTTGCCGAGTTTGGGGGGAAGTTCTCCCCTGTATGGTTTCAGATGATGTCTCACCTGCTGGGTAACGCCCCTACACAGTCTGTGAACCTGAGGCTGAGCAGAAAATACAGAGCAATATCAAGGTAGAAAACTAAAAAATAATTAAAAAAAATAAAGGAAGGGGGTGGTTTATCATGATGTGGGCATTAAACTGGGAGGATTATTAAATTTATCAAGTTAATGAGAGGTACTCTTTAAGGGACCCCCATTCCCATGATCAGTGGTGATCTCAGCAGTACCCCCAATCCATTTACATGCTTATTAATAGGTGTTAAAGTATAATTTTGGGCTAACCCCCTTAATTTCCAAGTAGTGGTACTATGCATGTATGCTATATTTCTTAAGAAGTCAGTGACTTCTTTGTGCTGTTTGTCATCACATGACATGGCTGTCATTTGTTACTGCAAAGCCTAAGTACAATTTTAGGCAATACACAGGCAGAGAGCTGTTAAGCTTCTATCTGATCCTGATGTGATGGTTTTCAGGCAGTAATCAGGATTAAATAAAGATCAAAGCCAATAAAGCACAAATGACATCATAGACTTACAACTCTGCTCATCATTTAATTTATAAGCTTCTTTGTATTATATTTTCCTAAGCTTGAATTAACTACAGATCATTGCCTTTACTACATAGCATTTTCCTGGAGTAACCACATTATAAAAACAGTCATGAGAGATAATGTGTTGAATCTTGACCTGAATCAATTAAAGAGTGGCCTTTTTATTGCCTTGGGGTATATTAACCACCATTTATAAAGACATTTGCCTGAACAAACATACCAAATTGTCAAGGAAAGGTTGCGTATGCAGCAGCAGATGAGAAAATCCTGCTTAAAATTCAGATTTATTCCTATATAGACTTTTGAGTAAATAATTATGCAGAAGATTAGAAATTACACACATTTAATCCAACAAGAAAAGTAGGACATTTCCAATGCTTCTTGTTGTGCTGTAAGAAATAGCTGAATATTCTGAGAAGCCAAGTTAGCCTTAAGATGTTCTGAAACTAATGAGAATACAGCCGCTGTTGATAAATCAGCTCTAGCTCTTTACTGCCCTCTGCTGACTTCTGTATTAGATTGCTTGAAATGCTATCTCATGAGAAGAATTTGCATAAAAAATATGTTCGCTCATTAGCATAAGTATCCAACCAAGACAGCGGGGTGATAACAACAATGACAATAATATAACAAAAACACCTAACAGCAGGTTTATTGTTATGTTGCCCTTACACTATGTAACATGAGGCTGAATAACTGGAATCACACAGCATAATATACTGTAAAAAAAATTTTTTATAAATAAACAAATAAATAATCACAGATAAGCACATATAAGATGCTTATGTCTATAATTATACAATAATAATAGTAACAGTGTTATTGAAAAATGTATTGTTTCCATAAGGTTTTAATTCATGTATGATGCTCACAATCAAAAAGTACCAATTGTGTAAAATCACAATATTTATTGAACAGATATAAAAAAAAGGCATACATTAAAAATAGAAAGAACGTTAAAATATGGGCACATAGGTGACAAAAACAGAAAACTGGAGCTGGTGAAGGAGGTACAGCAATACATGGAATACGGGACAAAGGTAAATATAATGGAATGGAAATGTCTCTCTGAATAATCAACCACAGGGTAAAGTATATGACAAAGAGGTACCACGAGCATAGACAGAGAGATAGTCAAAACATAAGATAAATCCTATACAATTGAGGCTGGACTAAAATAGAAAAAACAGCTAAAGAATAAGCAATCTATTATACTTTACTCACCACCATAGAAACCAGGATCTTTACAAACCAACTTGCAACTGCTGGAGGCCCCGAGTGAGCGGCCCACTGTTACATACGCAGCAACACAGGACATCAGCACTGTTACGTGCGCTTCTACACATGACGCCAGCACCCACTGCCGACCTCCCTTACATCATCACTCCCACAGTCACCTGTTGAAGCCCGGACATTTTACATCAGCCGGACGCCAGCCGTGCCAGTACGGCACCACAGCACCATTGCATATTGCTAACTCACTGTACTACCAATGAACATAGGAGTATAACTCCATTATATCACCAACGGTGGTAAAATACTAACTATTACTGTACCACCAATGAACATAGGAGTATAAAAGGGCCCTGCGGGGGTGGGTGATTATAACTGTATTTAATAAATGTTTTTTTAATATCACATTTACATATATATATATATATATATATATATATATATATATATATATAGAAACATTACATTTACACACACACACACACACACTTTTATACACACATTAAAATCCATATAGACAACATCACATATTTATATGGTCCATACATATTTATCCATATCACACAAACCCAATTCTAGTATTTAATACGATACATAAGCCCAGATTTGAGGAAACACATACACAGTATATACATTGTATATACACAATTTTCCTATATTTATCCAGGTTGTACGGGCTACACAACCTTCATGCTAGTACTCGTCTGGCAAATTTTTTACTTGATGATGGTGTTTAATTTTATTTATATTTATTTGTCCATTTTTTCTTTTCGTACATTTATTACATCTTCTTTATTTATTACTTTTTTATTTCATTTTTATCATTTTTTATTAGTTTTGACCCAGAGAATCCCTGACCATCCCTTGGTGTCCTCTTCCTTTATGACCCTTTGTATGGATGGTATACACTCTAGATTCAATTGAATCCTTATATAACTACACAGAATAACACTATAATGTATGTTCACAGAATGTTTATGTATTTAATTTTGAGTACCTTTGCACAGGTGTTACACCATGCACCATTTAGTATTAGTTATATTCCAGTACTAACTTGTTAACATTACGCACTAGTGATGCCTCATACCAGTAATGTCACATCCACCACATGTTATTCTATGTACTCATTATAAATCTCCCGTTTCGGACACCTGCGACAGCTTGTTGCGTCGGAGGTATCCGTGGCAACGGGTCAGCTGACATACAAGTCATGTGCTTCGGCACATGACTTGTTTGTTTTGGTTTCTGACGCATGCGTCCGGCGAGTCAGTACGAGCCGGCCGCGTCAGAAGGTTGGCGCATGCGCACAGCCGAACACCACAAGCCGTCAGCGCCATTAGACATACAGAGCGGGTGAGTTCTTCCATGCGATTATAATATATAATCATGTTTACTACAGATGTTTCGCATATTACTAATTATGTTATTAACTATGAGTCTAGAGTTTCAAGCATTTTTATCTATGTATACGTTTTTAATCATCCAGCACTTTATGTACTGTAATAGTACTCTTTGTGATATGTTGAATGAGCACTTTATTAATGCACTGCACTGTATTGATTATGAATTATACACTTTGGATTGTTTTAATTATTTGTTGATTGTAAACACTTGATTGGGTATAAAAACCCCCTACCTAGCAGTTGTCACTAAGCTTGAGAAAGGCTCTAATGTTGAGCTGAAACGTTGCTGTATTTTTGAGATGTGGTGAATAAATACACAAATCTTTTTCTACCGGAATTGGAGTGCTGCACCTTTTGCTTTGTTCTAGTATATATATATATATATATATATATATATATAGAAACATTACATTTACACACACACACACACACACTTTTATACACACATTAAAATCCATATAGACAACATCACATATTTATATGGTCCATACATATTTATCCATATCACACAAACCCAATTCTAGTATTTAATACGATACATAAGCCCAGATTTGAGGAAACACATACACAGTATATACATTGTATATACACAATTTTCCTATATTTATCCAGGTTGTACGGGCTACACAACCTTCATGCTAGTACTCGTCTGGCAAATATCCCATATAATCACTATCTTGGTTGTAGCTACCTATTTTTAAAATTTTTCCAATATGTCGTGTTTTTTTTTTAAATGGAATTTTAAGCCTTAGTAGTGGAAGCCATCTTATTGACGGAATCCTTTACTAAGCCGGGTATTAGCGTTAGCCCCAAAAACAGCTAGCACTAACCCCCAATTATTAACCTGGTACCCACCGCCACATGCGTTTTTTTTCCATAAATAAATAAATTAAACTCATAGGGTTCCCCATATTTTTATTCTCAGACAGATAACAACCAAACAGCAACAGCCTGATGTTACCAGGGTCGGCGAGGACCATTGTTACTGGCCCTCCCCAGCCTAAGTAACTGCAGACTGTTACTGCCTAGGCCCAGCAGCGCCATTTGTTACACTCCGCCATTTGTGACACTTCCTGGTTCCCCTGTGGCCGTGGGTACCGGGGTAATAATTGGGGGTTAGTGCTAGCTGTTTTTGGAGCTAACGCTGAGCCCGGCTTAATAAAGGATTCTGTCAATAAGAGGACTTCCACTACTTAGCCTGAAAATTCGATAAAAAAAAAAAAAACAGAAACATGACATATTGGAAAAATTACTTAATTATAAAAAAACACTACCCCACAGCCCTCGTTAGCCATTTTATTAAAAGAAAAAAAATCCAGTTCTTCCGCCGTAATCCACCAAATCCGCTGTAATCCTCTGCATACACGAATCTGAAACGAGAAGAAAAAAGAAACACAAAAAAAACTGGGTTTGGACATTTTTGGTGCTCTCCGCTGGGGAGAGCGCCCATAGTGCAATGGGGGAGGGAGGTAAGTGGACCTCTCCTGTATGTACTATATACAGCTATCTATAGATGGGGCTATAGGAGCAGTGAGTCCTGTCAGTCTAGTGACAGGATTCCCGGCTCCTGTATAGTATACACGGTCACACTATGCCCCCCTGTATACTATAGGGCTGGAGGAGGTGAGCAGTGATGCTATACATCACTCCTCACCTCCTTACACTCTGCTGACCAGGAGCTCAGCATCCAACCCACAGAGTGGTACCTTGAAGGCAGTAAAAAACTGCTACATGGCACAAATTTGGCTGTTTCCACACACCTGAAAAAATGCCAGAAAAACTGTCAAAACGCAGGAAAAAGCTGTGGCAGTTTTTCTGGCATTTTTTTTAGGTGTAAAAGAAAACCAAGTTGAAATTTAGCCTTAAAGCGGTATTCCAGTTTCCAGAATTATTTTAATATGTTCTTAGGGCCGCAATGACAATTAGAAAGAACACAAGCTTACCTTACATGTTCCCTTGGTGATCTCCTATGAAGTTTTTTGCTCACCCACTGTGCACTCCTGCTTCTACTTCTGAAACGGACTAGTCTCACACAGTGAAAGCCTACTCATCCAATTACTGGCTGCAATGGTGTTCCATCTCAATCAGTGACTGGCTAAGTATTTTCCAGCAGGTTCCTTCATATATTTTATGTTTAAAAGTTGCCCACTTCCAGGTAAGAAGTAATAATAACTGTTGAGAAATGCAAATGACAGGTCAGGAGTATCACACTCTTTTTGTGGCACTTTTCTGTAATTTTTTTTCCAACCAAAGCCAGAAGTAGATTAAAAAGGAAAATTGTATGATTCTTTTGAATGTTGCATCCATTTGTAGATTTGGCTAAAAAACATGAATGAAAAACTTCCACAAAAGCAATCTGTGAACCCTCCTTACATTAAAAGGGTAAAACAGTTATTCATGTTATTCATGATGGCCCCTCTCCATATCCCCTATTAGCTCATTCAGACTGCAAAAAGTTGAAACCACTGCTTTAAAATCCCCTGAACAAGCACCCTCTGCAGTAACCCCAACAACTGCAAAATATGGTTTACACTGCTCTTCTGTTGGGATATTCATTTGGTATTCTTTTAGTGATGAATAAACTGATTCGAAACAACTAGATTCAGAAATAGAAAAAAAGCGATACTTACCTACCCCCAGTCCCCCATAGCTCCTGTTTGGCTCCTTCCAGTGTCCTGATTTCCTATCTTCTTGGCTTAGTGCTTCTCTCTTGCTTGCTGCCATCTCATCTCACTGTAGGAGGCTATCTCTATAGATTTACAATGGAGATTGCCTCCTGCAGAAACACAGAATGGCAGCGAGCTGGGGAGTGAAGCAGTTAGCTGAGTGCCTCTCTTGGCTTTATCAAATGATTGGTTGATGTCTCAGAATTAAAGAGGTATTCCAGTTATTTTTATTTCTAGTTGACTATGCTACAGGGGCTGTAAAGTTAGTGTAGTTTATAATATAGTGTCTGTACCTGTGTATGACGGTCGTCTCACAATTCTGTGATTATTGCCCCAATATTTATTTTTAACAGCATACAAAATTACTCATGTCTCGGGATTTCTCAGATTGCAGTGCATCGAGACCTGACATCACTAGTCAGCTGATCAGAGGGAGCCTGTTCTGCTTCAATTTTGCAACAGCTGTAGGCCCCCCGGTTAGAAAACACTGTGTTTTAGTGGGTGGGGTGGCTGATGTGTGGAAGGAAGGAAAGTGATCTCAAACAAGGAACTGTGGGATTTGTAGTTTAGAAAACAAATCAGGAAATACCCAGTTCTGGCAGGTAAGTACTAAAATCACCTTATGGTGTATAACCCCTTTAAGACCCAACTGATCAAAACTTTTAACATTTCTCTAGGACATGTCAAAAGTGTCCATTTAAAGGGTTTAGCCAAGTAAAAAAAAAAAAAAAAAGCAATTTCTGGGGGGGGGTGGAGCCCTGGCCATTCTTGACCACTGCAGCCAGTCAGCCATTTCTATTGAGTAAGGCTATCTGATACCTGGTGTCCTGTGTGCCAGTTGGACCACTAGACCTCAATGGATGTCATCAATGATCTGCTCCTACAGCCTGCCATAGGTAGACTGTAGTAGCAGATCACCGATAGCATTGTTTTGGACTGTATGAGCAAATTAAATATTGCTTATATAAGTCCCCCAAATAAAAAATTAAAATATGTAAAAAAAATCACAAAATGCTTAGAAATCACAAATGCTGGAATAATTTTTTTGTCACAAACATCCCAAAAGAAATGGAAAAATCTACACCAAAATGGTACCAATAATAACTAAAAATCATGACATAAAAAGTGAGCCCTCACACTGCTCCATAGATGCGAAAAAGTTATAGGGGTAAGAATATGGTGTTTTAGAAGAATATATTTTAACCCCTTAAGGACACATGACGTACTGGAACGTCATGTGTCCACTCCCGATCTATAACGCGGGGCCACGGCGTGGCCCCGCGTCATAGCGGGTCGGGCCCGGCCTCTAACAACGGCCGGGACCCGTGGCTAATAGCGCGCGGCATTGATCGCTGTGCCGCGCGCTATTAATCCTTTAGACGCGGCGTTCAAAGTTGAACGCCGCGTCTAAAGTGAAACCGAAAGCATCCCGGCTAGCTCAGTGGGCTGTTCGGGATAGCCGCGGTGAAATCGCGGCATCCCGAACAGCTGACAGGACAGCGGGAGGGCCCCTACCTGCCTCCTCGCTGTCCGATCGCCGAATGACTGCTCAGTGCCTGAGATCCAGGCATGAGCAGTCATCCGGCAGAATCGTTGATCACTGGTTTCTTATGAGAAACCAGTGATCAACATAGAAGATCAGTGTGTGCAGTGTTATAGGTCCCTATGGGACCTATAACACTGCAAAAAAAAGTGAAAAAAAAAAGTGAATAAACATCATTTAACTCCTCCCCTATTAAAAGTTTGAATCACCCCCCTTTTCCAATAAAAAAAAAACACAGTGTAAATAAAAATAAAAATAAACATATGTGGTATCACCGCGTGCGGAAATGTCCGAATTATAAAAATATATCATTAATTAAACCGCTCGGTTAATGGCGTGCGCGCAAAAAAATTCCAAAGTCCAAAATAGTGCATTTTTGGTCACTTTTTATATCATTTAAAAATGAATAAAAAGTGATCAATAAGTCCTATCAATGCAAAAATGGTACCGTTAAAAACTTCAGATCACGGCGCAAAAAATGAGCCCTCATACCGCCCCATACACGGAAAAATAAAAAAGTTATAGGGGTCAGAAGATGACAATTTTAAACGTATTAATTTTCCTGCATGTAGTTATGATTTTTTCCAGAAGTCCGACAAAATCAAACCTATATAAGTAGGGTATCATTTTAATCGTATGGACCTACAGAATACATATCAGGTGTCATTTTTACCGAAAAATGTACTACGTAGAAACGGAAGCCCCCAAAAGTTACAAAACAGCATTTTTTTTTCAATTTTGTCGCACAATGATTTTTTTTCCCGCTTCACCATAGATTTTTGGGCAAAATGACTGACGTCATTACAAAGTAGAATTGGTGGCGCAAAAAATAAGCCATCATATGGATTTTTAGGTGTAAATTTGAAAGAGTTATGATTTTTTAAAGGCAAGGAGCAAAAAACGAAAATGCAAAAACGGAAAAACCTCCGGTCCTTAAGGGGTTAAAGTTTAAATAAATAATAAAGTTTTTAACTTTGATCAAACAAAAAATTCTTAATTTGCTAAATTACTTATTTTAAGTTTCACCTTAATTTTTTTTTCCGGATTCATAGTATATTTTATTTAAAAAAAATAAAAGTGAAGGGTGTTATTTCAAAGTACAATTGGTCCTACAACAAATAAGCCGCATATGGCTTTTAAGATGAAAAAATTAAAGTTATGTTTGGGGTAAAATAAAAATATAAAATTTAAAATTGGTTGTGTCCTTAAGGTGTCAAAGAGTGATCCTTGCATAAAAGTAATCTTATACTGCTTAAGGGCTCGTTCACACGAGCGGATTTCTTTTCAAACCCGTAGCGGATTTCCCACTGCGAGTTTGAAAAGGGGTGTGGCCTTTGTGCGCTAGCGGCAGGAGATTTTCGCCAGCGGAATTTCCGCTGTTGAAAATCTGCTGCAGGCCCTATTGACTTCAATGAGGTCTGCAACGGATTTTAAACAGTGGAGATTCCGCTGGTTAAAATCTACTGTGGGTAGCACAAGGAGGCCCCGCCCCTTTTCAAACTCACAGCGGGAGATCCGCTGCCGATTTGAAAAGAAATCCACTTGTGTGAACGAGCCCCAATGAAGTCATCATTCCAACCATGTTAGATTTTGGCCATGTTTACATTGTAGCATTGCAGTCTCCATGTCTATGGGATTCAGTAGGGTGATAACCCCATGACTTACTCATGTAACTGCTTTCTACACTGTCTGGACGTCGTCTAATAAGCAGATGGAGTAAAAAAAAAGGGTTGATTCAAGATTTGTTTAATAAATTAGGAAGGTTCATCTATTCTACAACACATTACTACTGATATCATCAGACTGTGCCATAAAGACTGTGCCACGCCCCCTCCCATAGACAGGAATGGAGGGGAGGGAGCGTGACCGGGAACGTGACCTCACGACCACGGCCGCCCGAAGCATTTATACTCAGTACACCGGGATGCGATCGGATATCTTACCGCCCCCCCCCCCCCCCCCCGCAATCAGATATCTTATCCCCTATCCATTGGATTGGGGATAAGATGTCTAGGGGAGGAGTACCCAATCTTAAACATTGATGCCATACCCATGGTATATAGAATAGATGACGTGAAAGACCTCTGAAACCATAAATTTAGTGGAAAAGCTGAGCTATATATATTGTCCTTGTTCTTGAGCCTATACAAGCTCAGTGATAAGCCAACAAACAAGCAAACACTTTCATTGGTTAATCACTTAATTTTAACAGATTAAAAACCGTTGTTTCTCGGCCGCACATCACCCTATGTAAATCCCAAAGAATGATGATATTAAAGTCTTCCAGTAATAGTATCCTCTTAGATTTTCCTATCTGTCTTCATTTTGCTTGCCTCTTGCTGTTTTTACTTGAGTATCATCTTCAGGAAGATCTATGGTCTTGGGATATAAGGTATTCGCTTTATTTAATAATGAAGACAATACGTTCAAGTGAGTAGAGTCATGTACAAATTGTCCTAGATCATTTATGGAACTAAGTATTGGCTTCCAGCTAAAATTGAAATTACTAAATTATATAGGTTGTTACCATGTGAGTTTATTCAGGATGACATAGACTCAATAGATAACTTAATATATGGTTTAAGTGTGGAAGTGGGAGTGGAAGAAAATAGTATTAAAAACATAAAATTCCAGAGGGATTGAAATGATTGACAATGAATTAGGCTTTATTGGTGGAAACAGGAGTAAGCATCTGCACTGAGAACATTCTCTATGACTTCAGTTTTATCATCTGGTCGAGTTTCCAATATCTAGTCTGTAATACTAACAGAAATCAATTCAGGATCAGCAAGTGTTTTACAGATACCAATGTGATATAGGAGTGATCAATAAGGGATCTACCAATGGTACTGTCTACTGATGGTTAAACATCCATTTCACTTAAGGTTAACAATCTCTCACTAATTCCTTATACTGATGAATAAATGTATATATTGACTATTGGACCTAAGTAATACACTGGGTGCTTGCTTACCAAATCTAGAAAATGTCCTCAACCATTTATCTGCGCTGCCATTGATCTGTTTGGGAATTTGGTCTTTCATGAATTTGAGGCATTTCAAAATCTGTTTATGACATTTTTACTCAGCAACAGACATATAGTCTGAAGGAATTAAGACAATTGAAAGATGTTGTCATTGAACCTTCTCATGTAAAGGGCAACATTGTGCTTTGGCTAAAGATAAAACATCTAGGCAAGTGTGTGAAGTTACAAGTTACGATCCCTTATCTCAGTGCAGTTTACAATTATCAATGATTCTGCAGAGAGCATTTGAGGAAATTTATCTCAAAATTTGGGTTGGTCATACCTCTGTGCACAATTGTCACTATAGCCGCTATATAATTTCTTTCAAAAGTCCACAAAAATACTGGAATGACCCACTGTATCATGATCAAACTACATTCACTCACTGGCCTCTTTATTATGTTTACTTTTTCAACCTGTCTTGCTTATAAACAAACATAGTTAATCAACCTATCACATGGCAGCAACTGAACACATTTAAGTATGTTGACATGGTCAAGACAACTTGGTAAAGTTGAAACTGACCATCAAAATGAGGAAAAAAGGAGATTTAAGTGACTTTGAATGTGGTATAGTTGTTGGTGCCAAACGGGCTGGTCTGAGTATTTCAGAAACTAATGATCTGGGATTTTCACACCCAACCATCTCTAGGGTCTACAGAGAATAGACTGAAAATATCCAAGTGGCAGTTGTGTGGGCAAAAATGCATTGTCGATGTCAGAGGAAAATGGGCAGACTGGTTCAAGGTAACAGAAAGGCAACCGTAACTCAAATAACCACTCCTGACAATCAAGGTACGCAGAATACCATCTTTGAACGCATAACACATAGAACCTTGAAGAAAAAGTGCTGTCACGATTCGGCTGGCAGGAGGTGGATCCTCTGTGCCAGAGAGGGATTGGCGTGGACCGTGCTAGTGGACCGGTTCTAAGTTACTACTGGTATTCACCAGAGCCCGCCGCAAAGCGGGATGGTCTTGCAGCGGCGGTAGTAACCAGGTCGTATCCACTAGCAACGGCTCAACCTCTCTGACTGCTGAAGATAGGCGCGGTACAAGGGAGTAGACAAGAGCAAGGTCGGACGTAGCAGAAGGTCGGGGCAGGCAGCAAGGATCGTAGTCAGGGGCAACGGCAGGAGGTCTGGAACACAGGCTAGGAACACACTAGGAAACGCTTTCACTGGCACAATGGCAACAAGATCCGGCGAGGGAGTGCAGGGGAAGTGAGGTATACATAGGGAGTGCACAGGTGAACACACTAATTAGAACAACTGCGCCAATCAGTGGCGCAGTGGCCCTTTAAATCGCAGAGACCCGGCGCGCGCGCGCCCTAGGGAGCGAGGCCGCGCGCGCCGGGACAGGACCGACGGAGAGCGAGTCAGGTACGGGTGCCGGGGTGCGCATCGCGAGCGGGCGCCACCCGCATCGCGAATCGCATCCCGGCTGGAGGGGGTATCGCAGCGCACCCGGTCAGTGGATCTGACCGGGGCGCTGCAGTAGCGAGGATGTGGCGAGCGCTCCGGGGAGGAGCGGGGACCCGGAGCGCTCGGCGTAACAAGTGCTACAGCAGCAGAAGACAACACCAGGTGCTAAAAGTAAACTGAGGCTACAATTCGCAGAGGCAAGCTGGAAGAACATTGTCAAATCTGATGAGTCATGATTTCAGCTACAGCATTAAGGGCAGGGTCAGAATTTGGTATAAACAAAATGAAATCATGAGTCCATCCAGCCTAGTATCAACAGTTCAGGCTGGTGGTGGTGCTGTTTTTGTGCCGGAGACATTTTCTTGGTCCCCTTAGTACCAATTGAGCATCGTTTAAATGTCACAGCTTACCTTAGTATTGTTGCTGACCATGTCCATCACTTTATAACCACAGTCTACCCATCATTATAAAATCAAATTAGTTAATTATTGGTTAAGTCATAATATTTTTATTAAAACCTTTTTTGGGTAGTTTAAATTTTTTGGGGATGTTCCAATACATGTGGCGAACAATAGTTTTCTCCCCAAAAAAAACCCAAAACTAATTTAACCTCTTAACC
The DNA here is from genome assembly GCF_029499605.1 of Hyla sarda. Taxonomy (NCBI): domain Eukaryota; kingdom Metazoa; phylum Chordata; class Amphibia; order Anura; family Hylidae; genus Hyla; species Hyla sarda. The sequence goes on along the minus strand of NC_079189.1, from coordinate 374,487,100 downwards.
CCTTAAGGACGTAGGGCATACATTTTCTATGACAGGAGCATAACGCACGTCATATTGCGGTGGTCCTGGTTACATTTAATGTAAAAAAAAAAAAACACTGCCAGCAGCTTAGTGGAGCTGATCGGGACCATTGCAGTGAAATTGTGATGTCCCGATTAGCTGAGAGGATGGTGGGAGGGCCCTTACCTGCCTCCTCACCATCCAATCAGTTCTTCAAGGATTCAGTCAGCCAAAGCAGGCTGGAGCAATGAAGCACCGATAGCTCTGATTAATGCTAAGCAATTGCATAGCATTGTTCAGTGTATGCAATCTAATGATTGCATGTAATAGTTCCCTTATGGGGACTAAAAAAAAAAGTGTAAAAAATATTAAAAATATATGAAATGTTATTTAACCCCTTTCTTAATAAAAGTCTTAATCACCTGCCTTTTCCCATCTAAAAAAAATACATTTATGTAAGCAAAAATAAACATAAACATATGTGGTATCACCTCGTGCTTAAATGTCCGAACTATAAAAAATATAATGTTAATTAAACCACATGAACAATGGCAATTACGTAAAAATGACCAGAGTCCAGAATTGCATATTTTTGGTCACTTTATATACCCTAAAAAATGTATTAAAAAAATGATCAAATAGTCCCATCAACAAATATTTTACTATAAAAATTACAGATCACAGTGCAAAAAATAACCTTTCATACAGCCCCGTATACGGAAAAGTTAAAAAATTATAGGGGTCAGAAGAGAACAATGTTAAATGTACTTATTCTCATACAAAAAGTTATGCATATATATATAAAACAAAATGAAACCTACAAAATGGTGTTTTTTTTTTTTTTAATTTTGCCCCACAAATAATTTTTTTTTTTTTTGGTCTCACTGTAGATTTTGTGGTGAAATGATTGATTTAATTACAAAGTTAAATTGGGGGCACAAAAAACAAGCCCTCATATGGGTCTGTAGGAAAAAAACTGAAAGAGTTATGATTTTTAGAAGGTGAGGAGGAAAAAACTAAAGTGTAAAAAGGAAAAAACCCTGAGTCCTTAATGAGATAAAGATGCAGGGATTTTTCATTTTTGCACTTTAGTTTTTCCCCTTCGCCTTATAATAACCATATGAGGGCTTGTTTTTTGCACCACCAATTGTAATTTGTAATGAAATCACTAATTTTACCACAAAATCTACAGTAAAAATATATATTTTTTTAGCATTTTTAACATTTGGGGATCTTCCATTTCTATGCAGTACACTTTTTGGTAACAATGACACATTGGGGAAGATTTATCAATACCTGTGCAGAGAAAAAGTTGGCCAGTTGCCCATAGCTACCACTCAGATCGCTTCTTTCATTTTGCAAAGGCCTTGTTAAAAATGAAAGAAGAAATCTGATTGGTTGCCATGGGCAACATTTCCTCTGCACAAGTTTTGATGAATCTCCCCCATTATCTTTATTTGGTAGGTTCATACTATTAAAATGATACCCAACTTAAATAGGTTTTGTTTTATCTTACTACTATAATAACTTTTTGTATGAAAATAAGTATGCTTAAAATTGTTCTCTTCTGACTTGCGATGAGCGAATCGAATCTGACAATTTCGAATTCATTACAAATTTCAGGAAACATTTTATTTGCAATGAATATCACCGCCATTCGATCACCCTGATTGTTTCATTGAACTCCATTTAGTGCGGTCCAGGCTCCAGGGCATTTAAAATGTCGGATCCACATGTGAGGACATGGGGCAAGGAATCTTGGGAAGGCGGGAACAAGGGAAGGCGGGATGACCCTGAATCACATGCAGCATGCAGCCTATCAGCAGCCAGTCACCCCTGTGATGTCACAGCCCTATATAATCGGCAGCCATCTTGCGGCCTGTCACTTCAGCCTTTTATTGCAGAGAGAGAGAGATAGAGTACATCCAAGTGGTGTACTATATTGTTCCTGTTAAAGTCTTAAGGGCCTAGATACTGTGAAAGGCCAGGAATAAGTACACTCTGCCTGGTGTTGTACACAAACACTGTTTTAAGTGTACTGGAGTGCATTGTCCTCCCCTCATAAGTGCATACCACATATGTACATCTAATTGGTGTACTATTTTGTTCCTGTTAAAGTCTTAAGGGCCTAGATACTGTAAAAGGCCAGCCAAAAGTACACATCTGCTGGTGTTGTAGACAAATATTGTTTAAAGCGTACTGGAGTGCATTGTCCTCCCCTCATAAGTTCATACCACATACGTCCATCTCATTGGTGTACTATTTTGTTCCTTTTAAAGTCTTAACCTCTTCAGGATGCAGGTATTCCGATCCCCACCGCTAGCCGGTCGGGGACCATACCGGGATGCCTGCTTCTTCAGCAGGCATCCCGACACTTCGCTAAAGGGGGTCAATTCAGACCGGCAATCTGTGGTGATTGCAGGTCATACGGGTCTCCAGTGACCCTGTGACCTGGAAAATAAGGGGGATCGGGGATGTCCAAGACTGAAGGGATAGGAGTGAAGTGGCAGGGGTGCCACCCCTCCTATCCCTGCTATTGGTCTGTCAGAAGCGACCGACCAATAGCAGATCAGGGGCGGGGGGGGTTAAAGTTTGGTTCCCCCGTTCTGCCCACCCACGGTTGTCCGGGCAGAACGAGGGAACTGTAGTGTGACCGGCAGTGGCGGTGGAGGTCCCTTACCAGCAGCGATCGGCGGCGGGCAGCGATCCTATCCCTGGTGCGGTGTGTGGCGATTCTGCTGATTATGGAAGCCGGTCAGTTGCCATCTGGAGGGCTACGGTTTGAATACAGTAGCCTTTAAACTGTAGCCCTCCAGATATTACAAAACTACAACTCCCAGCATGCTCAGACAGTTAGTTTTGCAGTTGTAGTTTTTCAACAATGGGAGTTGTAGTTTTGCAACAGCTGGAGGGCTACAGTTTGGAGATCACTGTGCAGTGGTCTTTAAACTGTGGCCCTCTAGATCTTGCAAAACTACTACTCCCAGCATGGCCACACAGCAGTTTGCTGTCTGGGCATGCTGGGATTTGTAGTTTTGCAACATCTAGAGGGCCACAATTTGGAGATCACTGTGCGGTGGTGTCTAAACCGTGGCCCTCTAAATCTTGCAAAACTACAATTCCCAGCATGCACAAACAGCAAATGGCTGTTGGGAGCATGTTGGGAGTTGCAGTTGCGTACCTCCAGCTGTTGTATCACCACATCTCCCAGCATGCCCGTCGGCGATCAGTACATGCTGGGAGTTGTACTTTTCAACAGCTGGAGGCACACTGGTTGGAAAATACTGAGTTAGGTAACAGAACCTAACTGTAGGTTTTCCAACCAGTGTGCCTCCAGCTGTTGCAAAAGTACAACTCCCAGCATGCATGCATTCCTGGAGTTGTAGTTTTGTAACAGCTGGAGGATTGTACCCCGACCCCCCAATGTGAATGTACAGGGTACATTCACACGGGCGAGTTTACAGTGAGTTTCCTGCTTCATGTTTGAGCTGTGGCAAATTTGCAGTCGCAGCGCAAACTCCTAGCGGGAAACTCACTGTAAACTTGCCCGTGTAAAAGTACCCAAAAAACACTACACTACACTACACTAACACAAAATAAAGGGTAAAACACTACATATACACCCCCTTACACTGTTCCCCTGATAAAAATGAAAAAGTATCATACGGCAGTGTTTCCAAAACGGAGCCTCCAGCTGTTGCAAAACAACAACTCACAGCATTTCCGGACAGCCACTGACTGTTCAGGCATGCTGGGAGTTTAGCAACAGCTGGAGGCACCCTGTTTGGGAATCGCTGGCATAGAATACCCCTATTTCCACCCCTATGCAATCCCTAATTTAGTCCTCAAATGCGCATGGCGCTCTCTCGCTTCGGAGCCCTGTTGTATTTCAAGGAAACAGTTTAGGGCCACATATGGGATCTTTTCGTACTCGGGAGCAATTGTGTTAGCCATTTTGGGGGGCTATTTCTCCTTTTACCCCTTATGAAAAGGAAAAGTTGGGGTCTACACCAGCCTGTTAGTGTAAAATAATAAAAATGTTTACACTTACATGCGGGTGTTGCCCCATACTTTTAATTTTCACAAGAGATAAAAGGAAAAAAAAGACCCCCAAGATGATGGAAATACCCCAAAAAGAGTATGGAAATACCCCATATGTGGGCATAAAATGCTCTGCGGATGCACAACAAGGCTCAGGAGTGAGAGCGCACTATGTACATTTGAGGCCTAAATTGGTGATTTGCACAGGGGTGGCTGATTTTACAGCGGTTCTGACATAAACGCAAAAAAAAAAATACCCACGTGTGATCCCATTTTGGAAACTACACCCCTCACAGAACATAACAAGGGGTACAGTGAGCCTTAACACCCCACAGGTGTTTGATGAATTTTTGTTTAAGTTGGATGGGAAAATGAAAAAAAAAATGCTGGTGTTACCCTAAATTTTTCATTTTCACAAGGGAAAATAGGAAAAAAAAGCCCCTCAAAATTTGTAACCCCATTTCTTCTGAGTAAGAACATAGCCCATATAGGGATGTAAAGTGCTCTGCGGGTGAACTACAATGCTCAGAAGAGAAGAAGCGCCGTTGGGCTTTTGGAGAGAAAATTTGTCCAGAATTGAAGGCCACGTGTGTTTACAAAGCCCCCATAGTGCCAGAACAATGGACCTCTCCCCCCACATGTGACCCCATTTTGGAAACTACATCCCTCATGTATTATAATAAGGGGTACAGTGAGCATTTATGCCCCACAGGTGTCCGACAGATTTATGGAACAGTGGTCCGTGAAAATGAAAAATTTTATTTTTAATTTGCACAGCCCACTGTTCCAAAGATCTGTCAAACGCTAATGGGGTGTAAATGTTCATTGCACCCCAAATTAAATTCTGTGAAAGGTGTAGTTTCCAAAATGGGGTCACATGTGGGGGCTCCACTGTTCTGGCACCATGGGGCGGGGGGTTTGCAAATTCTCTCTCCAAAAGCTCAATGGTGCTCCTTCTCTTCTGAGCATTGTAGTGCACCAGCAGAGCACTTGACGTCAACACATGGGGTATTTCCATACTCAGAAGAAATGGGGTTACACATTTTAGGGGGCATTTTCTCCTATTACTCACTGTAAAAATGTAAAATTTGGGGGAAAAACAGCATTTTAGTGAAAACAAATTTTTTTTTTCATTTACAGGTCCGACTATAACAAAAGTCATCAAACACCTGTGGGGTGTTCTGGCTCACTGTACCCCTTTTTATGTTCCTTGATGGGTGTAGTTTCCAAAATAGTATGTGGCTTTTTTTTGCTGTTCTGGCACCATAGGGGCTTCCTAAATGTGACATGCCCCCCAAAGACCATTTCAGCAAAATTTGCTTTCCAAAAGCCAAATGTGACTCCTTCTCTTCTTAGAATTGTAGTGCGCCAGCAGTGCACTTGACGTCCACACATGGAGTATTTCCATGCTTAGAAGAGATAGGGTTACACATTTTGGGGGACATTTTCTCCTATTACCCCTTGTAAAAAGAAAGTAAGATTTGGGGGGAAAAAAACTGCATTTCAGTGAAAAAAATTATTCATTTACACATCCCTACTATAACAAAAAATTGTCAAACACCTGTGTGGTTTTAAGGCTCACTGGACCCCTTGTTAGGTTCCTTTAGGGGTGTAGTTTCCAAAATAGTATGCCATGTGTTGTTTTTTTTTTGTTTGTTTTTGCTGTTCTGGCACCATAGGGGCTTCTTAAATGTGACATGCCCCTCAAAAACCATTTCAGAAAGACTCACTTTCCAAAATCCTATTGTTGGTCCTTCCTTTCTGAGCATTCTAGTGCACCCTCAGAGCACTTGACATACACATATGAGATATTTCCTTAGTCAAGAGAAATTGGGTTACACATTTTAGGGTGATTTCTCTCCTTTTATCCCTTGTAAAATTTCTAAAACTGGGCCTACAAGAACATGCAAGTGAAGATTTTTAATGTTCTCCTTCCCCTTGCTGCTATTCCTGTGAAACACCTAAAGGGTTAACACACTTAATGAATGTCATTTTGAATACTTTGAGGGTGCAGTTTTTATAATGGAGTAATGTATGGGGTATTTCTAATAGGAAGGCCCATCAAATCCATTTTAAAACTGAACTGGTCCCTGAAAAATTCCAATTTAGAAAAAAAAATTAAAATTGGAAAAACGCTGCTGAACTTTGAAGCCCTCTGATGTCTTCCAAAAGTTAAAGCATGTCAACTTTATGATGTAAACATAAAGTAGACATATTGTATATGTGAATTAACATATAATTTATTTGGAATGTCCATTTTTCTTATAAGCAGAGAGTTTCAAAGTAAAGAAATACAAAATGTTCAAAATTTTCATCAAATTTTGGAATTTTTCACCAAGAAATTATGCAAAGTATCAACGAAAATTTACCACTAACATAAAGTAGAATATGTCACAAAAAACAATCTCGGAATTAGAAAGAAAAAGCATCCCAGAGTTATTAATGCTTAAAGTGACAGTGGTCAGATTTGCTAAAAAGGGCTACGTCCTTAAAAGGGTTATCCAGGAAAAAACTTTTTTTTATATATATCAACTGGCTGCAGAAAGTTAAAAAGATTTGTAAATTACTTCTATTATAAAATCGTAATCCTTTCAGTACTTGTGAGCTGATGAAGTTGAGTTGTTCTTTTCTGCCTAAGTGCTCTCTGATGACACGTGTCTCAGGAACCGCCCAGTTTAAAAACAAATCCACATAGCAAACCTCTTCTACTATGTGCAGTTCCCGAGACAAGCAGAGATGTCAGCAGAGGGCTCTGTTGCCAGACAGAAAACAACAACTCAACTTCAGCAGCTGATAATTATTGGAAGGATTAAGATTTTTTTTATACAAGTAGTTTACAAATCTGTTTAACTTTCTGGAGCCAGTTGATATATAAAAAAAAATGTTTTTCCTGGAATACCCCTTTAAGGTGAAAATGAGCTGTGTCCTTAAGGGGTTAAGGACCTAGATACTGTGAAAGGTCTGCCAAAAGTACACATCTGCTGGTGTTGTAGAAAAATACTGTTTTAAGCATACTGGAGCGCATTCCCCTCCTCTCATAAGTGCATACCACATATATACATCTCAGTGGTGTGCTATTTTGTTCCTGATAAAGTCTTAAGGGCCTAGATACTGTGAAAGGCCAGCCAAAAGTCCACATCTGCTGGTGTTGTCGACAAACTGGATGTGGATCCTCTAAACTGTGTGGCTGATGACTCGGACTGTATTGGGGAGCAGAGTCTAAGGTGCCGCTGATCTTCACCAGAGCCTGCCGCAAGGCAGAATGGGCTTGCTGCAGCAGGTGACACCTAGATCGCTACCCCCGACACGGCTCGACCACACAGGTATCTAGGCTAGGCAAGGTACTAAAGGATAAGGCAATAGCGTAGTCAAATGTAGCAGAAGGTCAAGGCAGGCGGCAAAGGTGTGGAGTCTAATAATGTAGGGGAAGGTCTGGATACAGGGGTAAAGCTAACAGGCTATAAGGGTTGCTTAATTTCAGGCTAGGGGCACTGAAGATCCGGCAGGTAAGAGTGGGAGGTGCCGCGACTTATAATGTAGTGTCAGGTGCAACAACTAATCATGGGCATACTGGCCCTTTAAATTTCAGAGCTCCAGTGCACGCCCTAGGAGGAAGGGAAGCGCATGTCGGGGTTGAGACACAGAGGAGGAGGCGACAGCGGAGTATGGTGAGTGATGGCCTGGGATTCGCATGCGGGCGTGTCCCGCACTGCGAATCCCAGTCCCGCCGGCAGTCGGGGATTCAGGAACCATGCGATCACGGCCGGTGCTTGCGGCCAGAGCGCAGTGTGTGACACAAATACTGTTTTAAGCATACTGGAGCGCATTGTCCTCCCCTCATAAGTGTATATCAGTGGTGTACTATTTTGTTCCTGTCTTAAGGGCCTGAATACTGTGAAAGGCCAGACAAAAGTACACATCTGCTGGTGTTGTCGACAAATACTGTTTTAAGCGTATTGGAACGCATTGTTCTCAGAGTTCCCCTCACTCAGGTTTATGGAACGGACTGTTGCAGAAATTTCAATAACTTTAACTGCCCCCCTTTTAAATCCACCCTGGATGACCTTGTCACATATAAAACTACCGCTTTTATCACAGATTTTAGTGTTTTTTGAAGTTTGTGTTTTTTACTTGTATGGTCTAAAATCAGGGCTGTAGCTCTGATGAGGCGAATACGGTGATCGCCTCAGGTGCACTGTTGCAAGGGGGTGCAAGGGTGGTCCAGCACACATTACTCTGAGGCATTGATTCCCAACCAGGGTGCCAGGACACTCTGGTGGGAAATCTGGAGATAGCATTTTTTCAGTTTTCTGGCCAGGCATTTGCAGTTGTGAGTCACAGGCGTGCAGGCCGGGCGAGAGGGAAGTCTGTGTGCAGTATCGGGACAGGTGATGCTGCAGCTCCAATCCTCCTGTATCCTATGCAGCTCTGGACTCTCCCTGGTCCCTCAGCAGAATGATGTGGATGGAGGGAAGGAGCAGGGGCAGCGCTGACAGAGGCCTACTCAGCTTCATGTAGTGCACCCCCACCCTTCTTTCACTCCTCTACACCTCTCTGTCACCCCTCGTAACCTCTCTGTAACCCCTGGAAACTCCACGGTTACCCCGTACACCCCTCTGTCACCCCTCTACACCCCTCTGTTATCCCGTACACTCTTCTGTCACCCCTCTACACCCTTCTATCACCCCTCGTAACTCCTCTGTCACCCCTGTACAGCCTCATGGTTACCCCATACACCCCTCTGTCACCCCTCTACACCCCTCTGTCACCCATGTACACCCCTTTACACCCCTGTCTCCCATGTACACCCCTCTGTCACTGCGTGAGGTAGTGCAGGAGGCATTGTGTGTGCTTGTGGGGGGGCTGGAGGCATTTGGGGAGATTTATCAAAACCTGTGCAAAGGAGAAGTTGCCCAGTTGCCCATAGCAACCAATCAGATTTCTTATTTCATTTTCCAAAGGCCTTGTTAAAAATGAAAGAAGCAAGCTGATTGGTAATTTTTGGGCAACTGGGCAACTTTTCCTCTGCACAGGTTTAGATAAATATCCCCCCCCCCCCTCGTTGTGGGAAGGCTGGTGGCATTGTTTTTGGAGGAGGCTGGAGTCATTTGTAGGGAAAAGGGGAGGATAATGCTGGAAAAAGGCAGAGCCTAATACTAAAATGTTTGCCTTCATACATAAAGAGAAAAGAAAGCCAGGGCGACTCACCATGTACGTAAACTTCAAACTTCTTTATTTATCCATGAAGGGTACAAACAGTGCAGGACACGGGTGGACGGAACACAGGGGGACGTTCGTTCGGGGCTACGTTGCCGTTTCGCAAGATATGCTTCAACTGGCCCACATCGTCTTCCAGCCTGAAACACATTTAAATAACCCTCCCCTCCGTTGCCATAGAAATTATCCAAACAAAAGGTAAGTGCAATTAAAATGTTAAAAACAACTGTGTGATACAAATACATTTATAATAATAATGCACTGAGCTCAGTACGTTCATTAAGACCTAGAGGCTCCATTGCTTCTAAACGGAGAATCCATTTCATTTCGTTTCACTTCTTAATAATATCTCTTCTTTATTTTTCCCAGCATATCCATGTTCGATCCTTTCCAGTCCGGCAAAACGGAATACATGTTTTTCTTTTGAATGAACTTCATTGATGTATTGTATAAATCTAGTGGCTCCGATGCCGGTCCTGAGGGATCGAACATGCTCGCGGATTCTATGAAATAAGGGCCTTTTCGTCTTCTTGGGAAGACAAAAAGGACATTAGTGCATGCGGCAATACCATATATGTGTATGTTTATTTTTGTTTACATTAATTTATTTTACAAAAATCGTAAGGGGGGTGTGTCAAACTTTTATTAGGGAATTTACATTTATTACCTTCTTTTAAATTTTTTTTCTATATTTTCTATTCCCCATAGGGGAATATTACATGCAATGTTTAGATTGCAAACAGTGGATAATGCTGCTCCATAGAACACCATTGATCAGTGTTATTGGTTCTCCATTGCTACAGGCTGCCATGGCTGCCTGCAGCATTGGAGCACAGATTGTACAGCAAGAAGGAACAAAAAGGCACAATTTTACAATGAGTGTCACGATCAGCTCAGCTGTTTTTTCTAGTCAACTTTGGTTGCCATGTCTAAAAGGTTAATGCTGGCATTGGCTCGATCAGTGATGTCCGGCATTAGCCATTGGTCCCAGGAGCAGGTACAGGATGTACAAATATGTCCCGCATCCTTAACCCCTTAAGGACCAAGGACGTACCGGTACGTCCTTGGTCCTGCTCTTCTGATATAACGCGGGGTTACACAGTAACCCTGCGTCATATCATGGCGGGCCTGGCGTCATAGTGAAGCCGGGACCCGCCTCTAATAGCGCGCAGCGCCGATCGCGGCGCCGCGCGCTATTAACCCTTTAGCCGCGCGCTCAAAGCTGAGCCGCGCGGCTAAAAGTGAAAGTGAAAGTTCCCGGCTAGCTCAGTCGGGCTGTTCGAGATAGCCGCGGCGGGAGGGCCCCTTCCTGCCTTCTCGCTGTCCGATCGCCGAATGACTGCTCAGTGCCTGAGATCCATGCATGAGCAGTCATCCGGCAGAATCGTTGATCACTGGTTTCTTATGAGAAACCAGTGATCAACATAGAAGATCAGTGTGTGCAGTGTTATAGGTCCCTATGGGACCTATAACACTGCAAAAAAAAAGTGAAAAAAAAAGTGAATAAAGATCATTTAACTCCTCCCCTATTAAAAGTTTGAATCACCCCCCTTTTCCAATAAAAAAAAAAAAACACAGTGTAAATAAAAATAAAAATAAACATATGTGGTATCACCGCGTGCGGAAATGTCCGAATTATAAAAATATATCATTAATTAAACCGCTCGGTCAATGGCGTGCGCGCAAAAAAATTCCAAAGTCCAAAATAGTGCATTTTTGGTCACTTTTTATATCATTTAAAAATGAATAAAAAGTGATCAATAAGTCCTATCGGCGCAAAAAATGAGCGCTCATACCGCCCCATACACGGAAAAATAAAAAAGTTATAGGGGTCAGAAGATGACAATTTTAAACGTATTAATTTTCCTGCATGTAGTTATGATTTTTTCCAGAAGTCCGACAAAATCAAACCTATATAAGTAGGGTATCATTTTAATCGTATGGACCTACAGAATACATATCAGGTGTCATTTTTACCGAAAAATGTACTAAGTAGAAACGGAAGCCCCCAAAAGTTACAAAACAGCGTTTTTTTTTTCAATTTTGTCGCACAATGATTTTTTTCCCGCTTCACCATAGATTTTTGGGCAAAATGACTGACGTCATTACAAAGTAGAATTGGTGGCGCAAAAAATAAGCCATCATATGGATTTTTAGGTGTAAATTTGAAAGAGTTATGATTTTTTAAAGGCAAGGAGCAAAAAACGAAAATGCAAAAACGGAAAAACCTCCGGTCCTTAAGGGGTTAAGGGAAGAATGGGGAGAGGAGAACGGAGATGGAGTCTGTAGACAACCTAAAAGGGAGACGACCTCGTGGACTCGGAATCCTTATGATTATAAGAGAATTCAGCCCAGGGGAGAAGGTCGACCCAATTGTCTTGGCAAGCTGAAACAAAATGCTGAAGATAAGTCTCAAGGATTTGATTAACCCTATCCACCTGACCGTTGGACTGAGGGTGGTAGGCCAAGAAGTCCAGCTTGATGTCCAGACGGTTACAAAGGGCTCACCAGAACTTAGAGACAAACTGCACACCATGATCTGAAACGATATGCTGAGGAAGACCATGTAAACGAAAGACATGCAGCAAGAAATACTTTGCCAGCTGTGGAGCAGAAGGAAGACCTGGTGGAGGTATGATATGAGCCATCTTGGAAAACCAATCTACAACGACCCAAATGACAGTGTTACTATGAGACGGTGGCAAATCGGTGATGAAATCCATGGCAATATGGGATCAAGGAGTCTCAGGAATGGGTAAAGGCTGTAAGAGTCCTGCAGGTCTCTGTCGAGGGGTTTTGTCACAAAATCAGAAACTACCACCAGTAGTAAGTACCAGGAGATTAGAAGTAGAGTCTTGAGTATTCCAGAATGTCTTGCTGTCAAGGAAGAATGACCCCGTTTCAGTACCTTGTGTCTTAATCTGGCGGGCACAAAGGATTTTCCCTGAGGAACTTGCTGAATTTCAGCAGGAGCGGCATGAATCAAATGGTCACGAGGAATAATATGCCTAGGCCTGGAGTCCAAACCTATGACGTCAGAGGACCTGGAGGGAGCATCTGCTCTGAAGTTCTTGTCTGCTGGACGGAAGTGGATGAAGAAGTTGAACCTAGAAAAGAACAGTGACCACCTTGCCTGGCGGGGATTCAAACGCTGAGCAGACTGAAGGTATAGAAGATTCTTATGGTTGGAGTAGATGCTGACCAGATGAGAAGAACCTTCCAATAAATGTCGCCATTCCTCCAAAGTTAGCTTGATAGGGAGGAGTTCATGATCTCCAATGTAGTAATTCCTCTCAGCAGGGAAGAATGTCTTGGAGAAGAACCCACAAGTTACAGTCTAGCCCTTGGTGTTTTTCTGAGTAAGAACGCCACTCACTCCAATAGATGAAGCATCAACCTCCAAGGCAAAGGGCCTCTCCAGATCAGGTCTTGTAAGCACGAGAGCAGAGGCAAACGCAGACTTTAAATGGGAGAAGGCCTCGTCAGCCTCTTGAGGCCAAGAGTTAGGATTAGAAGCCTTCTTAGTGAGAGACACAATTGGAGCAACCACGGACGAAAAATGTGGAATAAATTGACGATAATAGTTAGCAAATCCCAGAAAGCATTGAAACCCTCTAAGATAGAATATTTATATTAAAGGGGTACTCCGGTGAAAACCTTTTTTCTTTTAAATCAACTGGTGGCAGAAAGTTAAACATATTTGTAAATTACTTCTATTAAAAATCTTAATCCTTCCAGTACTTATTAGCTGCTGAATGCTATAGAGGAAATTCCTTTCTTTTTGGAACACTGATGACATCATGAGCACAGTGCTCTCTGCTGACATCTCTGTCCATTTTAGCAACCATGCATAGCAGATGTATGCTAAGGGCAGCATGGTGGCTCAGTGGGCAGCACTGCTGCCTCGCAGTGCTGGGGACTTAGGTTCAAATCCCACTAAGGACAACAATAAATAAAGCGCTGTTATTATTATAATAACGTCAGCAGAGAGAACTGTGCTCGTGATGTCATCAGAGAGCATTCCAAAAAGAAAAGAATTTCCTCTGTAGTATTCAGCAGCTAATAAGTACAGGAAGGATTAAGATTTTTTAATAAAAGTAATTTACAAATTTTTTTTTTACTTTCTGCCACCAGTTGATTTAAAAGAAAAAAGGTTTTCACCGGAGTACCCCTTTAATTCTTCAGTTTGGCTCCTTTTAACACACAAATCAAATATATTGCTTATAGCAGTTTATTTTAGTAGTCCTCTTAAAGTGAATTCTATTTAAGAATTATGAGGACATGTGCAGCATACACAAATCCTATGTGTTATTAGGAGAAAATGTGGGTGAAATTGTTGCTTTTTATGACTTCTAATCATTATAATCAGAGGACATTTAGGTTTAGCATCATGGAAAGTTTCCTTGTACAATCTTTTAAAAGCCTAAATAAAAAGAAAATGCAAAGGAGTGCACACTTTTTTATGCGAAAGCTGAGAGAAGGTACAAATTGACCTGAAATATTGTTTCTATTTATTACATTTTCAAGCAAATAGCTGCCTAAAATGTTAGGGGCGTAAAACGGGTAATCATTCATCTGTAGACATCAGGGACTGGATCAGCAGTGGATACAAAGATGAAATAATGCACATAGAATAAGATGGAGAATACCAAGTTTATGCATAGTTAATTTGTAGAGAATTAGAAGAAATCAAATAAATACTAAGAGTTAAAAGAGTGTAAATGTCAGTTATTAATATTTCTAAAAAATAAATAAATAAGGAGTGAGGGCAAAAAGAATAACATAATGGCTCATTTTTATCAAGACTGCCTTATTGTACAATAGTCAAAGTGGAAGTGATAGGGTGATTGGCTGCAAATTATTTGAAATAGCTCATTGGTCTTCAAGAGTTTAGTGCATGTTGACCTCTAAAATACAATAAAATCTATATCTGTTATGAGCAAACATAGATTTCCCCTTTAGTTTTGTTACCATACATAGTCTACCATCTTATTGAAGACCACACCAACCTTTCTCTCTGTTTCGTATTAGGCAAGTGAGGAGGAAACTTAAAGCTTATTGCACAAATGTGGCAATGATGCAACTTTTTTCAAATAATGACCTACAGTTTTTTTTTTCTGTCAAATTACATATGAATGCAACATTGTTATAGTCTGTGTGCACAGATATATTCATTGTTTTTATCCAGATCCTGCTAAACCTCTTGAAAGGAAATCTCTGTTTACATGTCACCTATAAGAGCCTGTATGGCAGCACATATAGGCCACATGCTTATATTCTAGGGAACTGTATGGCTTTGTGACAATGCTGACCATGCATGAAAACGATATGTTAAAGGACTATTCCCAGAAAAAGTATTATGTCTTCATACATAGCAGACAAATATAATAATATATATGCATAATATTTGTTACATAGTGTCTGCTAATACTGTTTACTCCTATACTGTCAAATCAATATATATGTTAAGTATGCTGTGTGTGTAGGAGACTTGATATTGCTTTACATATCTTATCTTCTACCTAAAGAGTATAACTATAGACAAGCATAAAGTAAAGAATAAAAAAAACTATTAATTCAGAATCGGTAATGGCAAAATCATAACCCTATTTCTTCCCAAAACCAGTAACTAATTTCTGAATATTCAAATGAAATTGAAAACAATAAAACGTATAGATAAAAAGTTGTTAAAAAGGAAAGTTTCTCCTTCTCCTAGGAAACTAATAGGCCATTCATGCTCCACTTAAAATTTCAGGAAAAAGAATATGCAAAGCAGCTCTCTCCCGGAAGGAAAAGGGCCTGTTCTCTGGTACCTTCTAGTACAGGTATCATCCCTTCAAGTCAATGCCTGGCTCTTTTAAACGTATACTCCGGCGCTAAACATCTTACCCCCTATCAAAAGAATATTGGATAGATGTTAGATATAGTAGGGATGGGAAAAATTGTAGGGAACACATTTTATCATATTTATAACGAATTATCATTATCATTATTTTTTTAAAGCAAGGAACAATTTTTGGCAGCAAGGCAGGGAATTACTAGTGGCCCATAATAAAAAAAATAGTGAAAATGTCTGTTTTTTATGTTTAATTTAATCACTTATTTTGTGTAAAAAATTTATTTTTATGTATAATATATTTGATTTATTAATTTTTTTAACTTTTATTTTAGGTACTTTAAATTTTATTCTGGGTGCGCTACTCCCATCATAGAATAGATTATATGATGAGAATAGTTGTCCAGGTGCTGAGGGACTGATGGCACCGGATCTTGCTCCAGAGACCCGCTGCCATCATAAGTTAAAAGTCAGGGGCTGTATGCTGCTTCACTCCCCTGCCGGCCAGGGCTGCTGAAATCTGGGTTTCCTACTAGTAAATTCGAATTCAAACACCCCAGCCTCAGCCAGAGGATTCATGGGAAATGTAGGCAGCATTACTGAACCATATCTATGATGGATTTACATCCAAAATGAAGCCTTACCCATGCCTTTACACATCAGTTGCAACAGGTAAGTGCAAGGCATACACAAAAACATTTAATACTAAATAGTAATAAAGAAATAAAAATAAGTTAAGAATATTAACCTTGACAACAATAAAATCCTGACCATGTGCTTTCAATTCTCTCATAGGTTATGAGTGTAACCCCTTCCTCTTCCTTACCCTTCACCATATTTCAGTGTGTCCTTATTCCTATATCAAGTATTGCTTACATTGGCATCTTGTTAATTGCATAGCCTTTATATTTAGTGTATATCTGTCAATCTCTTTCACCAAGGATTCAACATATTCTCATTTTCTCATGGTTTATGAATATTGCTCTACATTACCTTTTTTCATCTGTCTTTCTTTCATAGACATAAGGCTTAGTTTCCATCTGTCTATTTTTGCAGTGTTTTAAGGGGCCCCTATTTCATTCATTGCTACGTTGTCCTGAAATCTAAATACATATCTTTGCTACATTTGTGCTCACTTCACAGATCCATTTCAAGAACATTCCTTCTCAGTCTGTGTTCTCAGACTTCATCTCAGTTCCGCCCCTATTTATACCTAACAGTTTAGCGATAAGCTCTTTGATTTTCTGCGGTTATTTGGCTTTGTTACTGACTGTGCTACTTGATTACCTGTGAAAAAAATCCAATACTGCAAGTCTGAAAGCCCTTAGGCCAGGAAGCTCCATCTACATACGGCATAAAGAAGAGCTAAGCCATTCCCGTTAAGTTGTTGATATTGATCATTTTTTTCCGCGCTTGCTTTGCCCTATGTATTGTTTTCCTAAGTTACTTGCCTGCAGCTACCACTAAGAGGATCTTACTGAAGGTGGACTTATTGTTGCATTCAGTGAATGTTAAATAAATCTGTATGAAGTAAGATCTCCTAGTGGTGCCTGGAAGGAACTTAAATGAACTATATTAAAGGAAGCATAGGATTTAGAGTCCAAACTCCCAACTAACCTCACAACAATATAACGCTAGGGGTTAGAAAAAAAACCTCTGTATTACATGTGTTAAGAATGTTAAGAATAAAACATACCTTTTATTATGTAATAAATCGTAAAACGGTGAGAAAGACACACTTAAAAACACAACCCCATTTGTGTCACTGTATACTTCTTGGAAAGTATCACTACTGGGTCAACACGGAATCACCCACTATAGGGATAAAGGGGTACCTGCCCATACATAATATGAATACGGATATATGGGGGTAATTGTCCCCTGATAATATAAATTTTTCCCTGCCGTGGTTGTAGGTCCTGGATTACTGTCGCGGTAGACACTCCCTCCTACTCAACAGTGGAATTTAAATCACAGGGGTATGAAAAACCCTCAATAGGACCACAACACCAGTAGGTTGGGTGCTACAGACCGTCAGGTCTTAGTACTCTAATCATGCTGATAGTATTAAATGAGCTTTCCACTTCTATATGTTCACAGTACACTTATATATGTGGTTACTAAAAGGTGCTGAAATGAAATATTACCCCTAAATATTGAAATTCCGTGTACTAAAATATCAATAACCGTAACCCCGCTGTGAACCGCAGATACAGATTAATTATTTGACTAGCTAGCCATTACTTTATGCCAGGACCCAAACTGTGATTACTGTGTTTACTGGACACCGAACTAAGACCTCGTTCACATCACTGCTGAGTTCTACTAAAGGGAGTTCCAACACGAAAAGACGAGAGTTGAGCAGATTAAAAAATATGGCATGTCCGATATTTTTCTCCGCTCAATTCCCCTAAAATAACAGGGGATCCATCAGGACCCAGTGGTGTCAGTTGTGTCGCGACCCACTCACGGTCTGTTTGGCGAAAAAAATAAGGTCCAAATGGACAGAGCTCAGTAGTGATGTGAACTTAGCCTAACAAAAAGAGTTGGAAAAGAAGTCAAGGCATAACCTTCTCACTGGTCTTGGAGAGACTTCTTTTCCACGTCTGATTTTTAATAAAATTTTATCGATAAATAGGAACATTTTCTAACTTAAATTTCTTAAAAAAGGAAAATCCAAAAGAATACATGCTTGAAAATGTATCTATGTGGTTCTGGTGCAAAAGAAAGAGGTAAGATTGTTCTTGTAAAGACAAAATGGGGTACATATATTATATATAATATATATATATATATATATATATATATATATATATATATATATATATAAATAATTTATTATTATTATTTTTGTTAACGTTTTCACTAAATTGCACTTTTTTCAAAAAGGTGCACATGGTAAATGTTAGAGATGAGTGAACTTTTGTAAAATTCGATTCGGCTGAAAAATTTGGTACAATCCGAATTTATTTGCGGCAAATCTATATTAAAAAAAGGCTATTTCTGGACTACATAGAGCCTCAATATGGGTGTAGAGCACTTCGCTTTGTTCTAACATGCATATGGAGTGTGCTGGAGTAGTGAAATAATACTGTTATTCAGAATGACATGCAGATTACTGGCATCGCTTTTAGAATCACTGCCGCAGAGCGGCAAAATGACAGAGCCAGGAGGTGGCATCAATATGAGGAGACCATATAGTGGCTGAATGACACAGCGTGGCGGTGTTGGCAGCATGAGGAGACCATATAAGAGCTGAATGACACAACCTGGAGTTTGCTGAAGCAAGAGGAGACCATATAGTTTCTGAATGGCACAGCCTGGAGGTAGATGAAGCATGAGGAAACCATATAGTGTCTGAATGGCACAGCCTGGAGGTGGCTGAAGCATGAGGAGACCATATAGGGGTTAAATGACACAGCGTGGAGGTGTTGGCTGAAGCATGAGGAGACCATATAGTTGCTGCATGACACAGCTTGGAGCTGGCAGCAGCATGAATAGACACTAGAGCTTCACAATCCCTTAGATTAAAAGATTCATTTTGAAATTTAATTGAATATTTATGGTAGCTAGTGCTACCTTTAAAAAAAATAATATGCCCAGGCCTAGCAGCATCAGTAAACCATATATTGGCTGAATGACACAGCCTGGAGGTGGCTGAATCATGAAGAGACCATATAGTGTTTAAATGGCACAGCCTGGAGTTTGCAGAAGCATGAAGAGACCATTGAAATTTAAGATTTTTTTATTTAAATTTAAGATTTGTAAATTTAAATTGAGGATTATGAAACTGAAATTTAAACTCCCAAGTTTTAGTGTCCCAGGCCCCGGCGTGTGGGTACAAAGGACCACATTTAACAAGGAGTTACATGGCAGCAAAATGACAGAGCCTGGAGGTGGCAACAGTATGAGGAAATCATATAGTGGCTGAATGACTGCCTGGAGTTTGTGGCAGCAGGAAGAGACCATATAGTGGCTTAATGGCACAGCCTGGAGTTGGCTGAAGCATGAGTTGACCATATTGTGGCTGAATGGCACAGCGTGGAGGTGGCTGAAGCATACGGATTCCATATAGTGGCTGAAGGAGACAGCCTGAAGGTGGCAGCAGCAGTCCAGAAATATACCCTAATGCAGAGGAATTTCTGAAACTGGGGACCAGCACCTTAATTATGTTTTGAAGTATCCATGACAGCACAATGAAAGAGCCTGGAGATGGTAGCATCAGCATGAGGAAACCATAGAGCAGCACAATTAGAGAGCCTAGAGGTGACAGCATCAGCATGAAGGGAACATACAGTAGTACAATTAGAGAGCCTGGAGGTGGCAGCATCAACATGAGGAGACCATATGGCAGCACAATGACAGTGCCTAGAGGTGGTAGCATCAGCATGAGAAGACCATATGGTGGCATAATGCCAGAGCGTGGAGGCGGTAGCATCAGCATGATGAGACCATAGAGCAGCACAATGAGAGAGCCTGGAGGTGCAGAATCAGCATGAGGAGAGCATAGAGCAGCACAATTAGGGAGCCTGGAGGTGGCCGCATCAGCATAAGGAGACCATATGGAGGCACAATGACAGAGCCTGGAGGTGGTAGCATTAGTATGAGGAGACCATAGAGCAGCACAATGACAGAGCCTTGAGGTGGCAGCAGCAGCATGAGGGCCATGCCAAGTGAGGGTTGAGTCTGAAGAACCCACCAACTGTTGATTGGGGGAGTTTGATGTCCCTTGGGATGAAGTGGATTACCGAGTGAACCGATCAATCATAGCTTCTGGGTTGCTGATCGAGACAAAACTGCTAGCAGATACCAGGAGCTCAGACCTCTCGCTGCGACTCCACTACTCTCCTACTCTCCTCTACTACTCTGCTGTGACCTCTGCCTGCGACTGATGAATTTAGGCCTCTGCCACTCCACTGTGTACGTCCTGGCTCTACTTTGCCTGACATATTTATTGCTTATATTAGGGGAGTACAATATGCTTCACTACACTTAAAACAGTATTTGTCTAGAACAGCACCAGGTGTATACTATTAGCTGTCCTTTCACAGTATATAAGCCCTTGACAGATTAACAGGTACAAAATAGTACACTACTTAGATGTAGATATGTGGTATGCAATTATGAGGGCAAAAAAAATGTGCTGCAGTACACTTAAAAAAGAACCTGAGTACAATACCAGCCGGTGAGTACTTTTGCCTGGACTATCACAGTATGTAGATCCTTGACAGATTAACAGGTACAAAATAGTATACAACTTAGATGTAGGTATGTGGTGTCAGTTATGCACATATGAGGGCACAAAAATGCGGTACAGTAGGCAAAAAAAAAATTATTTTAGTAAAACACCAGCCAGTGATTACTTTTTCCTGGACTTTCACAGTATGTAGGCCCATGAGAGATTAGCAGGTAACAAATAGTACACTACTTAGATGTATGTATGTGGAATCCACTTATGAGGGCCGAAAAATGCGATACAGTACACTTAAAAAAGTATCTGAGTAAAAACACCGGTGAGTAGTTTTGCCTGGACTTTCACAGTATCTAGGCCCTTGGCAGATTAACAGGTTTAAAATAGTACACTTCTTAGATGTAGGTATGTGGTATGCACTTATGAGGGCAGAAAAATATGCTACAGTATGCTTAATAAATGTATTGGAGTAAAACACCAGCCGGTGATTACTTTTGGCTGTCCTTTTACAGTATGTAGGCCCTTGACAGATTAAGAGGTACAAAATAGTACACTACTTAGATGTAGGTATGTGGTATGCACTTATTAGGGCAGAAAAATGCGCTACTGTACGCCTCAAAAATTATTTGAGTAACATCAGCCGGTGATTACTTTTGGCTGTTCTTTCACAGTATGTAGGCCCTTGACACTTTAACAGGCACAAAATAGTACACCACTTAGATGTAAGTATGTGGTATGTACTTATGAGGGCAGAAAAATGCGCTCCAGTACCCTTAACAAAAGGTGTTTTAGTAAAACACCAGCCGCTGATTACTTTTGCCTGGACTTTCACAGTATCTAGGCCTTTCACAGATTAACAGGTACAAAATAGTACACTTCTTAGATGTATGTATGTGGTATGCACTTATGAGGGCAGAAAAATGTGCTACAGTACCCTTAACAAAAGGTGTATTAGTAAAACACCAGCCAGTGATTACTTTTGCCTGAAATTTCACAGTATCTAGGCCCTTGACAGATTAACAGGTACAAAATAGTACAATACTTAGATGTACGTATGTGGTATGTACGCATTAGGTACAGTACACTTTAAAAAACATATTTTTGCAAACACCAGCAGTACACAACAGTGCTGCAGCACAAAAAAGCTGTGTACTAAACACAAAATTGCACTCTGTCAAAGACTATTAGGAATGGACTGCTGGGTATTATACAGTCTACAGACTAGCATAACCAGCAGTGTTAGGATTCGGCTAGCTGGATGTGGATCCTCTGTGTCAGCGAGGGATTGGCGTGGACCGTGTCAGTGGACCGGTTCTAGGTTGCTACTGGTTTTCACCAGAGCCCGCTGCAATGCGGGATGGTCTTGCTGCGGCGGTAGCAACCAGGTCGTATCCACCGGCAACGGCTCAACCTCGCTGACTGCTGAGAAGGCGTGGGACAGAAGGACTAGACAGAGGCAAAGTCAGACGTAGCAGAAGGTCGGGGCAGGCGGCAAGGTTCGTATTCAATGAGGATAGCAGAAGATCTGGAACACAGGCTTTGGACAACACTAACGCTTTCTCTGGCACAAGGCAACAAGATCCGGCAAGGAAGGAAAGGGGAAGTGAGGTTATATAGACAGGGAGCAGGTAGAAGCTAATTAGACTGATTGAGCCAGGCACCAATCACTGGTGCACTGGCCCTTTAAATCTTAGAGAGCTGGAACATGACAGCCGGGGACCGGGACGGGTAAGTGACTTGGGATGCGATTCGCGAGCGGGGGCGCGTCCCGCTATGCGAATCGCATCCCCATCGTGAATGTCAGTGCAGTGCTTCCGGTCAGCGGGTCTGACCGGGGCGCTGCAGAGAGGAGAACGCCGCGAGCGCTCCGGGGAGGAGCAGGGACCCGGAGCGCTTGGCGTAACAAGCAGTTGATTTGTTGTGGAACAAAGACACAGAATTGCGCTGAAAAATTATTCCTGCCTCCTCTGCTAAGGTTTCTGAAATTGAGGCAGCTTGTTGAAATGTATGAGGAAACACACAGCTATCTGCCCCTCTCTGTATTACAATGCTGAGGAAAGTGACTGGGAGGTTAATGGCTGCAGTAAAGATCCTTTTCACTGAAAAAAACACTGCTCTCTTTCCCCCAGAACGCTGATGTGACTAGGATGTGAAACGCTGCTGGAATGAGCTTTTCTGTGTAACACACACACAGCGATGTCCGTCCTATCTGTATGCAGTGTAATGAATTACAGTATATAACGAGCCTCAAAATGGCTGACAAATATATAGGGCTGTGACATCACAGGGGTGACTGGCTGCTGAAAGGCTTCATCCTGCATGTGATCAAGTTAATCCCGTCTACTTCCCTTCCCGCCTTGCCTTCCTGCCTTCCCAGCGTTCCTTGTCCCATATACTGACATGTGGATCCGCCATTTTAGATGCCCTGGAGCCTGGACCACAGTAAATGGAGTTTAATGATGCGATTCGCACAATAAAATCGTGGCGATATTTGCATTCATTGTGAATTGAATATTTCATTAAATTCGTAACGAATTCGGGTTTGTCAGCTTCAATTCGCTCATCTCTAGTAAATATCTTCCACTTCAATTTAAAAATGATTCACTGCATTTTACAGTCAGTTTTGCAGAAAGTGTCTATTTTGGAATTGCTCAAAATTTTTGCACAAAAACTAACTCACAAAAATTTGTGCCAAATTACAGACGAAAAATGCCAGAAAGAGAATGATTAATATTCCACTATATTAGTATTAGGATCTATCTAAAAGTGGTCAGTGGGTGTGCAATATTTGATCAAAATGCGCTCTTAGAACCATTAGGGAGATTTATTTTTGTTGTCTTCAGTAAGTGAGTTTTTACTTTTTTTTGTTTTCTTTTGCTGTGGTTCTGCTTATGTGTGACATATTTATTATACTATCAAGGGGGTTGATAAATGTGGCTCACATAAGCAAAAAACAATAAATCACTTCACAACACCTTTATGTATGATTCCTCCTCTCCTCTGTGAATTTTCTGCACAAAAATTTGCAGGTGCGACTTTTTAAAAGTGCCCTCCAAAGGCAGTTTTTTAAGCTTGTAAGCCTTGTCTGACCTGTCTTAGATTTGCCACATTTTTGGAGGGGTTTGCGACTTTTTTATGCCTATGTGTGACATTTGCACTTCATAAATCTGCAGCCACTGCAAAGTTGCTTAGGTAAGGATGTTCGCTACTTTATGCGTACCCAAAAAAAGTCCCCCCAAAAAGTGCTTCTTGCGACATTTTGCAAACCTGAAGTAAGCAAAAAAAAAAAGCTCTAAATGCAATGATTGATTAATATCCCCCATATGCTTATTAAAAAAAAAAAAAAATTACAATTGCAGCATTTAATTCCTCAGTTATATACATTGGGGAGATTTATCAAAGCCTGTGTAGTGGAAAAGTTGACCGGGTGCCCATAGCAAACAATCAGATTGCTTCTTTCATTTTTAAAGAGGCCTATGAAAAATGAAAGAATTGATCTGATAGTTTGCTATGGGCAACTGCACCGCATTTCCTCAACAACAACTTTTGATAAGCCTCCCCCATTGTGTTATTTTTTGGCCCAAAATTTTTGCAGTTAGTTTTTGCGCAAACATGTTCATAAATTTCAAAGTAGAGAAATTTGGCAAAAGTAACTGTGTAATGCAGTGCTTCATTCTTGACTATGCAGTGAACGAGATTACCTGCCTCTTTTTAAAAAAACGCAAATTCATACCCCTTCTGCCTTGTCTTCAAAAAGAGACATCCTACAGCAAATTCTGAGGTGTTTTTTTTGTGCAAAATTCATCAAAGTGTGTGGCCCTTATTAATAAATTTGGTGCACACAAGCCAAAAGCACAGCAAAAAAAAATAAAGGCTGTGAAGTGGCTGCACACAGACACATATTGATAAATGTCTCACAGTATGTTCTTCCAGTAGCTTATGTATTGTAATTGCGCTATTCATGTAAAGTTCTTTTTTATTATTTATTTATCAATAGCGTGGAGTTTTTTTTTGCAGAAACTGTGGGTGTATTTGTTATGGGTGTTACCCAGTCATAGAATTATAGTGTTATTTATTTACACAATGGTAATGTTATTCGGCCTTATTAAGGTGGTATCCACAAGTATTGTAGGGGTATTATATTAAATGTGGTGTATACAGACTCAGTGGCTAGTATCTCAGTGTGAGCTGTAAATAAAGGCCTGCACAAGTAATAGAGACATTCTTAAACAGAGATGAGCGAGCCAAATCCAGCAAACCCAGATTCAAGACGAACTTTTGGACTTTTACGGCTCACCAAACACTCAAGCTTTTACTGGTTCGGTTCCTGCGAGATGGTAAATTGTGCGAAAAAAAAATCAGAAAGCATGTTTTTTGTTGGGTGGAACAAGCAGGGCGCTCAGGGGGCAGTGAGATGACGTAAGGAAAGCAACAGATCACATGATAGCACAGGTCTCTCATGTGATTTGCTGCATACTGTGTCAATCAAGCACAAAGGCCTATAGGACACAGCCAGGGACATAGAAAAAAGGGCAGTGACATCATCCAGTGTTCACAGCGCTCGGAACTCCTGCAGAGAGGAGACAGAGAGAGGAAAAGAGACAGACATAGGGCCAGTTAGTGTTAGAAAGAGATACAGATTAGAAAGATAGATAAAGATAGATATAGGTTACAAAGAAAGACCTGTGTGTGTGAACAAGTGTCAATCCCCATACAAGAAACCTATAGGAGCTTCTATACAGCAGATACAGGGACATCCTTCTCACAGCCTCTGAAGGACTCATCTTTTGCTACCACAAATCCAAAGCCTTTTTCAAAGCTCATACCTGCAAATATCTGAATTGAATAGTGTTCCTCAACCAACTACAGTAGACAGTGCCGTGATCTGTATCTAGCCTGTAGTTCTCGTGCATTTCACATAGTTCCGCAAACACCATCAGTACACATTGCGCAGTAATCTCAGCCAGTCAAAAAGCGTGTTGATAAGTAATATGTATCTTGCCTGTAGTGTTAATAGAGGTCTGTTGCATTTCATATAGTTCATCAAACACCTTAAGTACGCATTGTGCAATAATCTCTGCCAGTCAACAAGCATGTTGAAGTAATATGTATGTACCATGTAGTGTTAATACAGGTCTGTTGAATTTCATATAGTTCCGCACACACTGTCAGTACACATTGTGCATTAATCTCTGCCAGTCAAAAAGCGTGGTGATAAGTAATACGTATTTTGCCTGTAGTGTTAATAGAGGTCTGTTGCATTTCATATAGTTCCACATACACATTTTTTAAATATCAACTGGCTCCAGAAAGTTAAACAGATTTGTAAATTACTTCTATTAAAAAATCTTAATCCTTTCAGTACTTATGAGCTTCTGAAGTTAAGGTTATTCTTTTCTGTCTAAGTCCTCTCTGATGACACCTGTCTCGGGAAATGCCCAGTTTAGGAGCAAATCCCCATAGCAAACCTCTTCTAAACTGGGCGTTTCACGAGACAGGTGTCATCAGAGAGGACATAGACAGAAAAGAACAACCTTAACTTCAGAAGCTCATAAGTACTGAAAGGATTAAGATTTTTTAATAGAAGTAATTTACAAATCTGTTTAACTTTCTGGAGCCAGTTGATATATATAAAAAAGTTTTTGCCTGGAATACCCCTTTAAGTACGCATTGTGCAGTAATTTCTGCCAGTCAACAAGCGTGTTGAAGTAATATGTATGTACCATGTAGTGTTAATTCTGTTGAATTTCATATAGTTCCGCAAACACCATTAGTACTCATTGTGCTGTCATCTCTGGCATACAAAAGCGTATTTCTCTGACACGTATCTGGCCTGTTGACACAGTTTTGTTCAATTTCATATTTTTCTGCAAACACACCTTTTTTTAAACTCATTTTATTGGAGAGTGAGTAAATACAAATGCAACATATCCGCAAAGCTGTACCACATACGACAAAAGAGCAATAACTGAAATACAGACATTGCAGAAGAACAAAGGTCATACAGTACATTCAGTGCAGAGTGACTAAGCTAAATTGAAACTCAAAACTATAACACCAACATAAAGAACATACTCCTTCACGGTATTGAGATGCAAAGCTGAGATGCCCCATTAAAGGTCAAATAGAGAGGAGAGGAAAAGATAAAGGGGAAAAGAGTACACACAGAGCTGCCGACCCGCAACGAAAAGAGACACAAGCAAAAAAGGGGAAACAGAAAAAGAGAAAGGAACGGAAAAACCAACAAAGGGGAACAGGAATCAAAAGGGAGAGCCTAGAGCACCAGAGTACATTAAAGAAGTAAAGGCTATGGGTGAGTAGCGAGTAAGAGGTGACCCACACCTTGAGGAATTTATCAGGGCATTTTCTGTGTTTAAAAACTAGTTACTCATAGGGAATTATAGCATTGACCAATTTCTTCCATATCAACAGCACCTCCCAAAGGAAAATCCTCATGTGGTGTTGCCAGGACTCCTCGGGAAGCACCCCGAAGAGACATATCAGGGGTTCTAGTGGGACTGGAATAGAGATAAGAGAGGATAGAAAATCAGTGATACCTTGCCAGAACGTCTGAAGGAAGGGACACTGCCATATCAAAGGGCAAAAATCGGCACTAGGAGAGTGACATCTATGAGTGGCATTGGAAGGCCCCATTCAAAAAAGTCTTACCGGAGTAAGATAACAATAGTGAAAGATATAGAGCTGAATTAATTTGTTATTTTCTGCCGAGAGACCGTTAAATGAGAGGACACAATCTCCGACCAATCCTCCGCAGTGAGAGAGGGGACGCATGCTTTTCATAAAGCCTCTGCTGTATCAACAGCTTTAGCGATTTTTGCCCATGTAAGGTGAGTATATAGGATAGAAACCAAGCCTCTCTTTCCTTGGGAACGGAGGATCCCAGTAAGGGGGTAAGCAGAAATAGGAGGTCTCGAGGAGGGGAACTGGGCTTTCAGAGCATGGCGGAGTTGAAGGTATCTATAAAACGCCACACGGGGGACATCAAAGTCTGATTGAACCTGCGTGAAAGATTTTAATACGTCAACATGTCACCCAAATAAAGAACCCCATGAGCCACCCAGAAAGGATGTTCCAGAATGTCAGTCAAATGAGGCAGGTGGGGGTTGTTCCACAAGGGGAGGTCAGCTTTAATGTCAGTAAAAGAAGTCACCGTCTGTGTCTGTCGCCAAACCTGATAAGCTAGTTTATGTAGGGGTGGAAGCTTGCGGACCCAAGGGGAGGGGGGCACACTTAAGGAAGGCCCACATAGAGGTGAAATCTAATAAAGAAGCTAAGTGATGCTCCGCGTTCAGCAAAGAATCAGAGAAAACTCAATGCCGGAGATAACGGAGCTGACCCGCTAAAAATAGCCTTTAAAATCAGGGAGCGCAGCGCCCCCCCCCCCCCCCCCCCCCAGGTCTTCAGGGCGCTGCAGAGTGGAGAGTTTCAGTTTGGATCTGCTAGCCCCCAGATAAAAGGTGATAGAAGGGAGTCAAGGGTCTTTAAAAAGGTTACCGGGACTGGGTTAGAGGAATGCTCAAGGAGGTATAGGAGTTTAGGCAAGATTATCACCTTAACCAGATTAATTCTACTGGAGACTGCCAAAGGAAAGCCTTCCCACACTCAAAATTTATCCCTGACATAGGAGAGGAAGGATAAAATGTTGGCTTGGAGATCCAAGCGGGTATCCCTGCGTATTACTATGCCCAAGTATTTAAATTGGGAGACAACAGCCAATCCACAAAGGGTGGAGAGCCCAGGTAGCAACAGCAAGGGCATATAAATGGACTTAATTGGACAATTAATCCACAGACTGGAGAAATCCCCAAATCGGTCAATGACAGAAATAGCATGGGGGAGCATCTCAAGGGTTCGGGACATAAACAAGATCAGGTCATCTGCATAATGGCCGAGACGGTCTTCCCTCTCGCCCACAGTGATACCATAATATGCTGAGTCCTGTTGGAGTCAAAGGGCCAGGGGCTCCACCGCCACCCCAAACAAGAGCGGCGACAGGGGGCACCCCTGACATGTTCCCCTGCCCAACGTAAATAGATCAGAAGAGAGGCCATTCACAACTACTCGGGCATGGGGGGAGGAGTATAAAATCGATACCCATTTAATAAATCAAGGGCCAAAGTGACCATTCTACCAAATCAAAAGCCTTGGCCGCATCTAATGAGGCCAAGGCCCAATCCTCATTCAGCGCCACCCCAATTTGGACTGCGACCTACACCCTCCGGATGTTCTCTGAGGTTGATTTACCGAACATGAAGCCCCTTTGATCCCCATGAATGATAAAAAGGACAACACGGTTTAATCCATTGGCCAGTACTTTCGTTAGAATCTTATAATCTACATTAACTAAGGAGATGGGCCTATAGGAACCACAGTCAAGGGGGTCCTTGTCTGGCTTAAGAACAACAATGTTAACGTTGTACATAGTTGATAGAAGGTGGCCGGTCTCAAAAGCAGCATCATACATCGCTTCCAAGGGGGCCTGTAGAAGGGTGGGATATCTTACATAAACTTCCACAGGGAGGCCATCAGGGCCGGGCACCTTACCATTCTGCATGTCTGCAAGGGCCTCAGAGATCTTATCCGCCGTAATAGGAAAGTACAGCAAGGAAATAGCATCAGAGCATAGCACAGTGAATTGGATAGAGTCCAGGTAGCAGACCAGGTACTCTCTGGAGTAGTTCACCTGGGAGGCATAAAGGGACGTGTAAAATTGGGCAGAGCACCTGGCAATAACCTCGTTATCTACCAACACTTGACCAGTCTCAGAGGCTATCCTAAGGATTGGAGGAGTGGCCCGATTCTGTTTCACCAGATGCACCAATAGTATACTATACTGGTTACCATGCTCAAAATAAAACTGTTTAGAGAAGAACAATTTACTATTCATTTTCTCGTTGAGGAGAAGCATATACTGCCTAATAGTGATAAGCCAGGCATATTTATTAGCCTCCATTGGATCAGCCACATAAGTGGTCTCCAGGTCTGCACATGTACGAGCAAACTCTGCCACCCTGATGGACGTCTCCCTTTTAATGTAGGAGATGGTAGACCTCAGGCACCCCCTTAGGTATTACTTGAGAGTATCCCAAAAAAGGACAGCACTGCCCGATGGCTGATTTACCATGAGAAATGTTTGGAGTTGGTCAGGGATCCTATCATGGGGGCTGATTAACTGCAGCCAGAAAGGATGCACCTTCCACCTCCGAACAAATGACTCCTAAGACAGCGAGATCTCCACCAGCAAAGGAGAGTCTTTTTTTTTTTTTTTTTTTTTAAATCAACTGGTGCCAGAAATTTAAACAGATTTGTAAATTACTTCTATTAAAAAAATCTTAATCCTTTCAGTACTTATTAGCAGCTGAATATTATAGTGGAAATTATTTTCTTTTTGGAGCACAAATCTGTTTGCTGACATCACGAGCACAGTGCTCTCTGCTAACATCTCTGTCCATTTTAAGAACTGTCCAGAGTAGGAGAAAATCCTTATAGCAAACATATGCTGCTCTGGACAGTTCCTAAAATGGAGAGAGGTGTCAGCAGAGAGCACTGTGCTCATGACGTCAACAGAGAGCACTGTGTTTAAAAAAAAAAAAAAAAAAGAATTTCCTCTGTAGTATTCAGCAGCTAATAAGTACTGGAAGGAATACCACTTTTTAATAGAAGTATTTTACAAATCTGTTTAAATTTCTGGTACCAGTTGATTTAAAAAAAAAAAAAAAAGTTTTCCACTGGAGTACCCCTTTAAGTACCTTTATTCTCAGTCATGCACTTTACATGACCGAAAAAACTGTGTTTTAAATTAAAACTCAAATTTATAAAAACGTATCCTTTATCCTGGGACCACCTGCGATCTCCCGCACTGCGCCCCTGCTCTCTGCTTGAAAAGAGAGGTGTCGACCCCAGAATGAAGCTGCGGCCGACATGCCCCCTTCATGCAGCTCTATGGCAGAGTCGGAGATTGCAGAGTACAGCGCTCCCATAAAGCTACATGAAGGGAGTGTTCCGCCGCAGCTTCATGCTGTGGTCAACACGCCCCATGCAGGAGGAGAGCCGGGGCGCCGTTCGGGAGTTCTGCACATTCAAGGCATTTCTACAGATAAAAAACATTTGAAAAGGTCAGACGTTTTTTGAGCCTATTTGGGGGGGGGGGGGGATTTGGGTTATTTTCTGGCCTTTTTTATTTATTTATCAGGGTTTTTTTTTACTTTTTCGGATTTACCAGTTTAAATTGGCACATAATTTGGAATGTTTAAATGCCAGAATATGCCAGTATTTTGGAGGATAATTGGCCCAAAAAGACCCTAGCACAAAACTGGAACTGGGGCCATTAAAATTAAACAATATGGGGGAGAATTATCAAAACCTGTCCAGAGGAAAAGTTGCCCAGTTGCCCATAGCAACCAATCAGCTCGCTTCTTTCATTTTTAACAAGGCCTCTGCGAAATGAAAGAATGCTATGGGCAACAGGGCAATTTTTCCTCTGGACAGGTTTTGATAAATCTCTCCTTATGTGCACAAAGAGCCTTTTTCCCATTTAATACAATTTCGTAAATTGGGATAGCATTTTGAGCACAAATACAACCATTTTCAGACTGTTTAATGCACAGAGGGGGAGATTTATCACAACGTTTCTAGAGGAAGAGTGGTGCAGTTGCCCATTGCAACCAATCAGATCGCTTCTTTAAATTTTTTTCAGGCCTCTTTAAAAATAAAAGAAGCAATCTGATTGGTTTCTATGGGCAACTACACCATTCTTCCTCTGCACGGGTTTTGATAAATCTCCCTCAGAGAGTTTTGAAAACCTCCTCATCCACATAAGGTAAAAATTGTCATAAAAAACAAGCATACTCTAGATTTTAACCCCTTAAGGACGCAGGACGTAAATGTACGTCCTGGTGAGCTGGAACTTAACACACCAGGACGTACATTTACGTCCTAAGCATAACCGCGAGCATCGGAGTGATGCCCGGATCATGCGCGGCAGCCAGGGACCCGCCCGTAATGGCGGACATCCGTGATCCCACGGATGTCCGCCATTAACCCCTCAGATGCAGTGATCAATACAGATCGCGGCATCTGCAGCATTGCAGTCACTAAAATGGATGATCGGATTGCCGGCAGCGCTGCCGCGGCGATCCGATCATCCAACACGGTAGATGGAGGTCCCCTCACCTGCCTCCACTGCCTTCCCTGGCGTCTTCTGCTCTGTTCTGCCTTCCCGCAGACCAGAGCAGAAGATGACCGATAACACTGATCAGTGCTATGTCCTCTACAAAGCATTGTGCAGTATTAGCAATCGAATGATTGCTATAAATAATCCCCTGTGAGGGCTATTAAAGTGTAAAAATAAAAGTAAAAAAAAAAAAGTAAAAAAATTTGAAAACCCCCTCCCCCAATAAAAACGTAAATTGTCCCATTTTCCCTATTTCACCGCCCAAAAAATATTTTATATACATATTTGGTTTTGCCGCGTGTGTAAATATCTGAACTATTAAAATAAGATGTTTATGATACCGTACGGTGAACGGCGTGAACGTAAAAAAAAGGCCAAAATAGCTGCTTTTTTATAAAATGTAAAATCCCTATGTAACACATGCAGATTTTGCAGCAGAAGTACCAGAGACATGCAACAAGATCAGAAGCAGAAAAATTCATGGCATTTTCCCTATACAAGCTCAAGGGTGGGTCATGAAAAATGCTTTTCCATTAGTTTCCATGTGGTCATTGCCAGCTTCAACTGTCACATACTGGGCTAAGTAGTCATGTGGGCGGTCCTTATCAGGGATTGACATTTTGTATAGTACATAATTTTGCCTGGACCCTTTACTATTTACCTGTTCTTCTTTTGTCTTCCGTTTTTTTACTTAATGCACACTTCTGGTTTACCCTTGCCTGTCTATCATTCTGCCTTTGTCTTCTGACTTTATACTGATCTACCTTCCTTGCTTGACCCGGTTTTTCCTGACTCTGATTTTATACTTTGTTACTCTCTAGCTTTTGGTTTAACCCTTATCTGTTGATTTTGTACTTTAGTCTTCCTTTTTGTCACTGACTTGACCTGTCTGACTATCCCAAAGCTAGTTAGTCCCCTGCACATAGGGACTACCTCCAAGTTGTGGGCCACTGTTTAGGCTGGATGATCCAAGTAGGCAGGGGCAGTGGATAGGGTAAGCATTAGTGTGAACTGTTTCTTACCGCTGTATGTTACACCTGTTTTATTAAAAGCAGAATAGGAGGCCTTACTACATGATTCACATTTAAGGGGTACTCCACTGGAAAACATTTTTTTTTTTAAATCAACTGGTGCCAGATTTTTAAATTATTTCTATTTAAAAATATTAATTGTTCCAGTACTTAGCCACTGTATACTATAGAGGAAGTTCTTTTCTTTTTGAATTTCCTTTCTGCCTGACCACAAGTGCTCTCTGCTGACACCTCTGTCTATGTCAGGAACTGTTCAGAGCTGGATAGGTTTGCTATGGGGATTTTCATCTACTCTGGACAGTTCCTAAAATGGACAGAAGTGTCAGCAGAGAGCACTGTGGTCAGACAGAAAGGAAACTCAAAAAGAAAAGAACTTCCTCTGTAGTATACAGCAGCTGATAAGTACTGGAAGGGTTAAGATTTTTAAATAGAAGTAATTTACAAATATGTTTAACTTTCTGGCACCAGTTGATTAAAAAAAAAGTTTTCCAGTGGGGTACCCCTTTAAGACCCAGGAGCTTCATGTTACACTACAATATATACGTGCACATCTCTGCAGGTGAAGCAACTGCTCTCTCTTTAATGCCATGAATATGAAGGACAGCAAATACAGAGACCTGCTGACATGTGCCCTTTAACATCACGCTGAAGATTTCATAAAGTATCACAAATGTAGTGCAATTGTTGTTCATCTCAGTTAAATGTTGGAAAGTGCTTATGTATAAAGCTGCAGCCAGCACAATTTTATGAGAAAATTTATGAAGTAATGTATCAACTTTTAGCATGACTATTGTTAAACTAGAATATCAAGCAAAGTGACACTGAGTATATTGCTTTATCAATTGGATTCGTTCGAGTGAAAAATGCTGATCATGCCATGTCTTTCCCGTGGGTGCAGAAACACTACTTCACTACTTGAACGGTCGATACATAAAAGTCAAATTCATTATAATTTGTAGCTTTTTTTTCTTGAAGAAGCATGAAGTTCTCAGAACATCAATATCAGCTCTTAAATCCACATCGGATGGAGAGGGTGCAGCACAGTAATTCAATCTCTTTACACTTAATATGGTCAGGAAGAGAGAATGAAAACAGCCTCTTGTAAAATGATGGAAAAACAGGATGCAATCATTCTGATGGAGCGGTGGAAAAGAGTCATTTTACACCATCCGTTACCAGGGCAACAAAATATAGTAAGCCCTATACATCTAACTGGTGACATTTTAGCTAAGAAATTGTGGCTTTCATTTTTCCCCTCTCTCTCTCAGAAAAACAATGTTAGTGGCGTTTTCACATGTCATGTACTATAAGGAAACATATCCCTGCTGACAGGCTCATAATGGGAAAATAGAGCAGTCAGCTGCTATCATACATCCTATTATTGACTTTTCAGGATACATGCTAATCTCTTCTTTTTAAAAGATTTTAGCCGTGTCCTGTAGACGCCAGCAAGGAGGGACATTTTTGGTCAACAAATGTTCATCTTCAATTTGAGTTTAGATGAAATTCTTACAAATTTGGTCAAAATATCTTCAGGGACAGAAGCTGGTGTGACTGTTCTGTATGTAAATCTTCTGAAAAACAACAGAAGACAAATAAACAACAGTGTTTAGTCTTATTAGATGTGTACAAATGTAAAGATTAGGCTTATTGGCCCCCATTTACTAAGAGTGTCGGGTTTATCTCTGAGTGTTTCTTCATTTACTCCCTGTATTTTTCTCCCTGATTTACTAATGTGTCACATGGGGAAAAAAATTGTGTCGCACGGGTTTGAAATTGTGTCGCACAGTAAATTGTATATATGTCCCCCGCACAGTGCAATCATATGCCCCCAGCAGCGCATGTGTATATATATATATATATATATATATATATATATATATGCCCCCAGCAGCGCATGTGTATATAAATATATATATATATATATATATATATATATGCCCCCCGCACAGCACTATCATATACCCCCCGCAGCGCATGTGTGTGTATATATATATATATATATATATATATATGCCCCCCGCACAGCGCTTTCATATATACACCGCAGCGCATGTGTATATATATGCCCCCGCACAGCCCTATCATATACACACCGCAGCGCATGTGTATATATATATATATATATGTATGCCCCCAGCACAGCGCTTTCATATACACACCGCAGCGCATGTGTTTATATATATATATGCCCCCCGCACAGCGCTATCATATACACACCGCAGCGCATGTGTGTGTATATATATATATATATATATATATGCCCCCCGCACAGCGCTTTCATATATACACCGCAGCGCATGTGTATATATATGCCCCCGCACAGCCCTATCATATACACACCGCAGCGCATGTGTATATATATATATATATATGCCCCCAGCACAGCGCTTTCATATACACACCGCAGCACATGTGTTTATATATATATATATGCCCCCCGCACAGCGCTATCATATACACACCGCAGCGCATGTGTATATATATATATGCCCCCGCACAGCGCTATCATATACACACCGCAGCGCATGTGTTTATATATATATATGCCCCCGCACAGCGCTATCATATACACACCGCAGCGCATGTGTATATATATATGCCCCCCGCACAGCACTATCATATACCCCCGCAGCGCATGTATATATATATATATGCCCCCCGCACAGCGCTTTCATATATACACTGCAGCGCATGTGTATATATATGCCCCCGCACAGCCCTATCATATACACACCGCAGCGCATGTGTGTATATATATATATATATATATATATGCCCCCAGCACAGCGCTTTCATATACACACCGCAGCGCATGTGTATATATATATATGCCCCAGCACAGCGCTATCATATACACACCACAGCGCATGTGTATATATATACCCCCCACACAGCGCTGTCATATATCCACCGCAGCGCATGTGTATATATATATGCCCCCCGCACAGCACTATCATATACCCCCCGCAGCGCATGTGTATATATATATATATATATATGCCCCCCGCACAGCGCTTTCATATATACACCGCAGCGCATGTGTGTATATATATGCCCCCGCACAGCCCTATCATATACACACCGCAGCGCATGTGTATATACCGTATTTATCGGGGTATACCACGCACCGGCCTATAACACGCACCCTCATTTTACCACGGATATTTGGGTAAAAAAAGTTTTTTACCCAAATATCCATGAAAAAATGAGGGTGCGGGTGTATACCCCGATATACCCCCAGGAAAGGCAGGGGGAGAGAGGCCGTCGCTGCCCGCTTCTCTCCCCCTGCCTTTCCTGGGGTCTAGAGCACTGCTGTCGGCCCTTCTCACCCCCTGGTTATCGGCGCCGCTGCCCGTTCTGTCCCCCTGACTATCGGTGCCGGCACCGATAGCCAGGGGGAGAGAAGCGGCGCCGACAGCCAGGGGGAGAGAAGGGGCAGCGGCACCCATTGCCGGCGCCGCTGCCCCGTTGCCTCCCCCCATCCCCGGTGGCATAATTACCTGAGTCCGGTCCGCGCTGCTCCAGGCCTCCGTCGTGCGTCCCCAGCGTCGTTGCTATGCACGGCACGGCGCTCTGACGTCATGCGCCGCGCCGTTCAGCGCATAGCAATGACGTCGGGGACGCACGTCAGAGGCCTGGAGCAGCGCGGACCGGACTCAGGTAATTATGCCACCGGGGATGGGGGGAGGCAACGGGGCAGCGGCGCCGGCAATGGGTGCCGCTGCCCCTTCTCTCCCCCTGGCTGTCGGCGCCGCTTCTCTCTCCCTGGCTATCGGCGCTGGCACCTATAGTCAGGGGGACAGAACGGGCAGCGGCGCCGATAACCAGGGGGTGAAAAGGGCCGACAGCAGCGCTCTAGACCCCAGGAAAGGCAGGGGGAGAGAAGCGGGCAGCGACGGCCTCTCTCCCCCTGCCTTTCCTGGGGGTGTATCGGCGTATAACACGCACACAGACTTTAGGCTAAAAATTTTAGCCTAAAAAGTGCGTGTTATACGCCGATAAATACGGTATATATATATATATCTATATATATATATATATATATATATATATATATGCCCCCAGCACAGCGCTTTCATATACACACCGCAGCGCATGTGTGTATATATATATATATGCCCCCTGCACAGCGCTATCATATACACACCGCAGCGCATGTGTATATACATACCCCCCACACAGCGCTGTCATATATCCACCGCAGCGCATGTGTATATATATATATGCCCCCCGCACAGCGCTATCATATACACACCGCAGCGCATGTGTATATATATATGCCCCCCATGCAGCGCTATCATATACACACTGCAGCGCATGTGTATATATATACCCCCCACACAGCGCTGTCATATATCCACCGCAGCGCATGTGTATATATATATATGCCCTCCGCGCAGCGCTATCATATACACACCACAGCGCATGTGTATATATATACCCCCCACACAGCGCTGTCATATATCCACCACAGCGCATGTGTATATATATATACCCCCCACACAGCGCTGTCATATATCCACCGCAGCGCATGTGTATATATATATACCCCACACACAGCGCTATCATATATCCACCGCAGAGCATGTGTATATATATACACCCACACAGTGCTGTCATATATCCACCGCAGCGCATGTGTATATATATATACCCCCCACACAGCGCTATCATATATCCACCGCAGCGCATGTGTATATATATATACCCCCCACACAGCGCTGTCATATATCCACCGCAGCGCATGTGTATATATATTCCCCCCACACAGCCCTATCATATATCCACCACAGCGCACGTGTATATATGCCCCCCTCACAGCGCTATCATATACACACCGCAGCGCATGTGTATATATATATATACCCCCTGCACAGCGCTATCATATACACACCGCAGCACGTGTGTATATATATGCCCCCCCGCACAGCGCTATCATATACACACCGCAGCGCATGTGTATATATATACCCCCCATACAGCGCTATCATATATCCACTGCAGCGCATGTGTATATATATGCCCCCCACACAGCGCTATCATATATCCATTGCAGCCCATGTGTATATATATATATACCCCCCACACAGCGCTATCATATATCCACCGCAGCACATGTGTATATATATATGCCCCCCGCACAGCGCTATCATATACACACCGCAGCGCATGTGTGTATATATATATATATATATATATATATATATATATATATGCCCCCCGCACAGCGCTTTCATATACCCCTTGCAGCGCATGTGTATATATATATGCCTCCCACTATGCGACACAAATTTTGTCGCACAACCCGAAACCCGACAAAAAAAGTCGGGTTGACATTAATAAATGAGGGCTATTATATTTCTATGTTATTTAAGAAAATACATCATCTGACTTTTTACAAATGTATTGGTAGCTTTCTGTCCTTCTTCAAAGTCAATGTATCGCCTAGATTTATTTTTTTGACTGAAACATGTTCTATTTTACTCATCTGTTTCTTTCTTCTGTATTTTTTTATTTCATTTTTTTGTACATTATTATTTGTGCGGCCATTTTGTATAAATTATTTTCACCAGCATCAGGTGAAATGCTTTATGGCAGGACCCATGGTCAACAATAATAACAAAAGACAGGACCTGTCCCATTCAGATGAAAAAGAGAACTCTCTGTGACCTTTTCAGAGGTCATTCTACAAGGAGGGGGATGCTGAACTTCAGTTATTATGAACGGTGTCTTATCGCTCTACTGGTGTCAATTTCATTGTACTCTTGTCTGTGCTTAGAAGGCATTATTGGGAAATGATCTGTACAGAACAGGAAGTCTCAGTTTTAGACATAATGGCCAGAACAGAAACTGCAAGATTTTAGGATTATTATTGTGGTAAAGTGTTTGGGAAAGTGGTGGATGGGGTTTATATCTTACCTGGTTTCCTCAGCCAAGCATGGTAAAGGAAATCCAGAAGGTTATATGCTGCTTTAGCATAGCATAGTCTGCTGGGGCTCTTTTGGTTAAAGAGGTACTCCACTGATAGCAGCCAGGGACCTGCCCGTAATGGCGATCACGCGGATGTCCGCCATTAACCCCTCAGATACTGTGATCAATACAGATCACGGCATCTGCAGCATCGCGGTCACTAAAATGGATGATCGAATCACCCGCAGCGCTGCCACGGTGATCCGATCATCCAGCATGACAGCCGGAGGTCCCCTCACCTGCCTCCGCTGCCTTTCACGGGTCTTCTGCTCTGGTCTGCTATCAAGCAGACCAGAGCAGAAGATGACCAATAATACTGATCAGTGCTATGTCCTATGCATAGCACTGACCAGTATTAGCAATCAAATGATTGCTATAAATAGTCCCCTATGGAGACTATTAAAGTGTAAAAATAAAAGTATAAAAAGTAAAAAAAATGAAAAGTTAAAAAAAATTGAAAACCCCCCTCCCTCAATAAAAACGTAAATTGTCCCATTTTCCCTATTTCACCCCCAAAAAGTGTAAAAAAATATTTTATATACATATTTGGTATCACCGCGTGTGTAAATATCCTAACTATTAAAATAAAATGTCAATGATACCGTACAGTGAACATTAAAAAAAAGTCCAAAATAGCTGCTTTTTTATAACATTTTATTCCAAAAAAATTTATTAAAAAAGTATTAAAAGCTTTTTATAAGCAAATAAGGTATCCATAAAAAAGTACAGATCACGGCGCAAAAAAGGAGCCCTCATACCGCCGCTTATACAGAAAAATGAAAAAGTTATAGTTCTTCAAAATAGGGGGATTTTAATCGTACAATTTTTTTTAAAATAGTTTGCGATTTTTTTTAAGTGCAACAGTAATAGAAAAGTATGTTATCATGGGTATCATTTCAATCATAATGACCCAAAGAATAAAGAACACATGTGATTTTTACCGTAAATTGCACGGCGTGAAAACGAAACCTTCCAAAACTTGCAAAATTGCGGTTTTCTTTTTAATTTCCCCACACAAATAGTATTTTTTTGGTTGCACCATACATTTTATGGTAAAGTGAGTTATGGCATTACAACGGACAACTGGTCGCTCAAAAAACAAGTCCTCATACTAGTCTGTGGATGAAAATGAGGTATGATTTTTTGAAGGCAAGGAGGAAAAAATGAAAACGTAAAAATAAAATTAAGGCCCAAATGGGTTGAATCCTTAAGGGGTTAAGTTACATGGGCTGGATTTCCTGGACTGGAGGACAGGTTGGAAGTGGGAGTGCTCCAGTCCACATCCCTAGTTCACTTTGGTCCAAGGTATTCTCAGGTGAGGCTTCCAGTGTTGAGTGCTGGGCAGGAAGCCTTAAAACAAAGGGCTGTTTGGGTTTGATAGCTGGAGGAGAGACTGAGAAGCAGCCACAGCCAGCACTGCAGCTCAAACCTACCAGGTCTGAACCTTCCTCTATGGACAATTTGTGAGTTTGCTTGGGGCCAGATATTAGGCCCACAGTAGGATAGAGAGGTATCCTGATGTTTAATTAGAACCGGACAGGCTTAGGTTTTGTTGTTTTGTTTGCCCTGTGCTTTGTGCCAAAATCATTTAAATAAACATCCTCTTGGACTGTTGAAACCTGCTGCCTGTGTGAATACTGTCATTGCCGACCCCATTGTTAGGGGCAAAGGCATGAAAAAACACTGCATTTGAATTTTTGTGGACATTTAAAGGGCCAGAATGCTGCTGCATTGCAAGGCCCATCCAGCACAATGGAATAGGTGATAAAGCAGCTGATACAGGATAACCTGAGACATGAGCAGTCCATGGCACAACAACAGGAAACAAATCACTTGTTAATGGAGCAGACTGCTGTTCTCAGAGAGACTTTTGTGGCTTCGACTTCATGAGTGGAGAGAAGCCTCCCTGAGACTGTTAATGTGAGGAGGGCCATTCAGCGGGTCTTACAAAAAAATGACCCCAATGACGATGTCGAGGCCTACCTCACCGTATTTGAGAGAGTGGCGGAGAGAGACTGCAAGTTGCAGAGTGGGCAGAAGTGATTGCGCTCTTCCTGATAGGTGAACCACAAAAGGCCTACTATGACCTTAGGGAGCCGGATGTGTGGAACTATGCTAACCTAAAAATGGAGATCCTTGCTCGCCTGGGTGTTACGTCAGCTGTTCATGCCAGGAGAGTCCACAGTTGAAGTTACACCATGGATAAACCTGCCCGGTCCCAGATGGATGATCTTATTCATTTGGTATAAAAGTGTCTGGAACTAGAATTCTCTACACCAGCCCAGATCGTGGAAATTATCGTAGTGTACCATTACTTCCGGACCCTCCTGGCGGAGCAACAATTGTGGGTTAGACAAGAAGACCCACAGACTACTGAACAGCTTGTCAACATGGTGGAAAGATTCATAGAAACTGAGGACTACCTCCGTGATCCCCCTGCAGCACCAATGCCTTCCAGGACCATCAAACCAGTGACATCTCTGGGTAGGAGAGTTCCAGCTGGAGGTTTGTGGAAAAGTGTGAGAGGGAGCAGGGCTCTAGAGTGCCATGAATGGGGACACATAGCCACCTATTGCCCTCTTTCCCCAGGGCCCATGATGTGTAATGCTAGCTGACGACAGTCGCTGTTTGCAGAACCTGCATATGCAGCCGTTCCAGGGTCAGAGACTGAGCTACATGTTTGTATGGTAAAGATAAATGACTGCTCCGTGAAGGCCCTTTTGGACTCGGATAGCCTGGTATCTTTGGTTCGTGCCTGCCATGTGGCTAGGGACTATGTGCCAAACAAACACATAAGACTGCTGTGCATCCGCTGGGATATTGTAACTTACCTTGTGGCCCCTGGTAAATGGGTTACTCTCTCTTTAACTGTGACCTACGAAGTCAGGGTCGTAAAACGACTTATGTATCCAGTTATATTAGGCTGCGGTTTCCCATTGTTCTGGGAGTTGTGGAAAAGGGGAAGTACTCCTGCAGCTGGAGAAGAAACTCTGGCAGAATCTGTACCTGTCCCTGTTAATAATTGGACATGTGAGACAACCATTGGAAACAATGGTATCAATGAGGGGCATCATGGAAATATATGTGTAGTAATGGCCTTTTTCCCTTGCAGGTGTTATCTGGGAAAAAGGAAGAGACTTCCCTACCTGGCCAACAGTTCTTAGATCTAGAAGTGTCTCGGGGTAACTTTGGGACTGAGCAAGTGAGAGACCCCACTCTGGGAACTGCACGGGCAAATGTCACGGTAGTAAATGGTGTACCACAGGAACCAGAAAGCTGACA
Source organism: Hyla sarda (assembly GCF_029499605.1). Lineage (NCBI taxonomy): Eukaryota > Metazoa > Chordata > Amphibia > Anura > Hylidae > Hyla > Hyla sarda. The sequence goes on along the minus strand of NC_079189.1, from coordinate 374,445,335 downwards.
AGAAATTTCCAAATTTTGCCATGAATGGGGATCTCGTGTATTGGATCACCAAAGTTAACAATGAAATTGTAGAACAGCTTCTGGTGCCAAAACCATACCGACATGTGGTACTGGACATAGCTTATAACCATGTGTTTGGGGGGCAGGGGGCATTTGGGGACTAAGAAAACACAAGAGGGGGTCCTCCAAAGGTTTTTCTGGCCTGGGGTGTATAAAGAAGGGAAAAGGTACTGTGAGCCATGCCCCACATGCCAATTAAGTGCCCTAACACCACACTTATGTAGCCCCTTGGGGCAACTTCACACCATTGAAGTACCTTTTGAGAAAACTGCCATGGATCTTGTGGGGCCCATTGTGAAATCTGCTAGGGGACACCAATACATATTGGTTGTATTGGATTATGTTACCCGGTACCCGTAGGCAGTACCTTTGAGAAACATGGCCTCCAAAGGTATCGCAAGGGAGTTGTTCTATATGTTCTCTTGCACAGGGATCCCTAAAGAAATCCTTACTGACCAGGGTATGTCCTTCTTTATGTTAAAGGTCATGAAAGAACTATGCAAATTGTTTAAAATCACTCACATCCGTACCTCAATGCTCCACCCTCAAAATGGAAGGGTTAGTAGAGAGGTTTAGCAAAACCCTAAAACATTTGCTAAAAAATTTAGTAGAAAGGGATGGCCGGGACTGGGACTGTCTGTTACTCTATCTCATGTTCTCTATCAGGGAGGTGCCCCAGGCGTCTACAGGGCTTTTGCCCTTTGAGTTAGTCTATGGCCAGCATCCAAGGGGTTTGTTAGATGTTGCTAAAGAAACCTGGAAGACCAAGGTTATCCCATATAAAAGTGTTATTGAACATAATGCCCAGAGGCAGGACCGAATAGAGACGGTGATGACTATAGTCAGAGCATCTGCAAAGAGCTTGGGAAGCCCAGAGCAAAATTTATAACAGATGTGCCAGGGTGAGGGCCTTCAATCCTGGGGACAAGGTCCGGGTTTTAGTGCCCACCGTTGAAAGTAAGTTTCTAGCAAAGTTGTAGGGTCCCAATAAGGGTGTAGAAAAGGTGAGTGAGTTGAACTACAAGGTCCATCAGGAGAAAACCCTTCCAGGTTTACCACATAAACCTGATCAAGCCATGGAAAGATTGCGAGGCTTTGGTGGCCACCCAGACTGGGGTTAAAGATGTGGTGCAACCAGTTCCCCCAGTAACAATAGGTGAGGCATTGTCAGTGCACCAGAAGCAGGAAGTCAGGGAATTCCTGCAGGAAAACAGACGCAATTTTTCTGACCTACCGAGTCGAACCCACCTAATAAAACACCATATTAAAAGTGGTCAAGGTCAAGCACATACTTGAATTAGGTGTCATTGAGGAGTCTACTAGTGAATTGTCAAGTCCCCTAGTGCTAATCCCAAAGCCCAATGGGATGTGGAGATTCTGTAATGACTTCAGAAAATTAAATGAGGTCTCATAATTTGATGCATACCCCATGCCCCGGGTAGATGAACTGGTTGAGAGACTTGGGAGGGCAAGGTACATCACAACACTTGACCTTACAAAGGGTTATTGGCAGATACCGTTATCTGTAAAGGTTAAGGCTAAGTTTCTACTTGTTTTTTGGGGGGAAAACGCCAAGAAAAACGCCAATTCTGCCGCATGGCATTTTTTCAGCAAAAAAACGCTGTGGCCAGATGTTAGCTGTAAATCAATGAGAAATTGCGAAACTCTTATTCCACTTGGCGTTTTTCACCTTGGTGTTTTTTTTAAAAATCCTTTTGGTGTTTTTTAACTCTTTTTCAGCATTTTTCCGCTCCTTGGTGGTTTTCCAAGATCGCAGCATGTTGAGCCACTGGCAATTGTTTTGTCAAAATTGTGGCGTTTTTCTCCCATAGAAGTCTATGGGAGTGAAAAAACGCCAAGAAAAACGATATGTGGGTTTTATCTTTGGCGTTTTTTCAGGCGATTCTTATTCACAAAAAAGTGATGGAAATACCCTTTTTAATAAAATTTCCTAGGGTATCATAAAAAATAAAAAAAGATACAGTAGAAGGAAAAAATTGTATCAACGAAAGGTATCTTTTTTATAACAACATTTTTCTTAATTTTTAAAACAGGGATCAATTTATGTGTGCAGGCAGGGACCTAAAAATGTAGCCAACAATAATAAAAATGTAGTGTGTGTATTTTTCCCTTTTTTCTTCATTTTTTAATTTTTTTAGATAGTACTAGTACTCCCAGCATGGAATACACTGTTCCATGATGGGAGTAGTAGTACCTGTACTAATTGACAGACCGCCCGTTGCGATCCTCCTGTAGAATGTATAGATCCGGCCGGCCGCTCATCTATGGTCCCCTGCACTGCCATATATATATATACACCTATTCATATTTCCCGCAGAGAGCTGTGATTGGCCAGATGGTTCCAGCCAATCACAGCTCTCTGTGGGAAATATGAATATGTGTATATACTTCAGTGCAGAGGAGCATAGAAGAGCGGCCGGCCGCATCTATATATTATACAGGAGGATCACAGCAGGTGTCAGGAGTGACATTCACTGTGATCTTTCCCTAACTGCAGGTACTACAGCTCCCAACATGGAGCACACTCTGCTCCATGCTGGGAGCTGTAGTACCTGCATTAATAGACAGATCACAACAGGTGCCAGAAATTACACTCGCTGCGATCTGTCTATTAATGCAGGTACTACAGCTCCCAGCACGGAGAAGAGTGTGCTCCATGTTGGGAGTAGTAGTACCTGCAGGTAATAGATCACAGCGGGTATCACTACTGACACCCGCTGCGATCATTCTGTCTATTGCAGAGATGGAGCGGCTTTCTCCTGCACTCCACATCTCTGCACTATACTGCGGGCGGTCACTCACTCATTTATATTTCCCTATGAGAGCTGTGATTGGCTACAACCATCCGGCCAATCAACACTCTGGGAGGAAAATATGAATGAGTGATGCTCTATTCACATCACTGGCCGGTGTATAGTGCAGAGATGGGACCGCTGTATAGAGCCGTTCCACATCTCTGCTATATTATGGACAACGTCACGACTGACACCCGGGGCGATATGTCTATTAGTACAGGTACTACTACTCCCATCATGGAACAGTCTGTTCCATGCTGGGAGTAGTAGTACTACCGAAAAATTGGAAAACATTAGATAGAAAAAAGTGAAACACACACACACTTTATTAAAAATTTATTAAAAATTTGTTATAAAATTATATAAATATAAATTTCGTTAAATATTTTTTTTCCATCACTATTGCATCCTTTTTATTTTTTGGTACCCAACAAATTTTGGATACCAAAAAAACTGCCAAGGTGCAATTTCCACACAAATGAAAAAACGCCAGACGCAGGAATTTGCATTGCTGTTTTTCTTGCGTTTTCTCTTGCGTTTTTTTCAAACCAAAAAAACACTGGACAAAAAACCAGGTAGAAACTTAGCCTAAAGAAAGACTGCATTTTTCCCTCCAGAAGGCCGGTTCCAGTATGTTGTGATGCCATTTGGGCAACATGGGGCCCCTTCTACATTTCAGAGGCTGATGGATCTGATCTTGAGACCACATCGGGATTATGCTGCTGCTTACCTGGAAGATGTGGTCATTTTTTCATCTGACTGGAAAAGTCACCTCTATAAGGTACAGGTTGTGTTAGACTCCATCAGTGAGGCAGGCTTAACCATAAACCCTGAGAAATGTGCAGTGGGTCTGGAGGAAGCAAAATACCTGGGTTATATTATTGGAAGAGGGCTGGTTAAACTCCAGATAAAGAAGGTTGAGGCAATACAGAACTGGCCCAGGCCATTAACAAAGAGGTGACAGCCTTCTTTGGCATAACCGGGTACTACCGTCGGTTTGTGCCCAACTTTGCCTAAATTGCTACGCCATTGACAGACTTCACGAAGGGAGGTAAGTCAGTAATGGTGAAATGGACCCCAGAGGCAGAAAAGGCTTTTCAAGAGCCTAAAGTCTGCCCTGTGTGAACAGCCAGTGCTTGTTTCCCCAAATTTCATCAAACAGTTTCTGGTCCAGACAGATGCGTCTGATACAGGTTTGGGAGCAGTCCTATCACAAGTGGTAAATGGGGAAGAACACCCAGTAATGTACCTGAGTAGGAAACTGACCCCAGCAGAGAGAAATTATGCCATAGTGGAAAGAGTGTGTCTTGCCATTAAGTGGGCATTGGAGTCCCTGAAATATTATCTGCTGGGTAGAGAATTTGTGTTGGTGACAGACCATGCTCCTCTGGCCTGGATGAAACAAAATAAAGAGAGAAATGCAAGGGTGACCAGATGGTTTCTCTCCTTACAAAATTTCAGTTTAAGGTTGCGTTCAGACACTATTACTAGCAGCGGGTTTCACGCTGCAGGAAATCTGCTGCGAGTTAGGCTACCATTGATCTGAATGGGTCCACAGACAGTCCGCAATAGTGTCGGATTTGCGGACTGTCCGGAGACCCATTTAAATCAATGGTAGCGTAACTCGCATCAGGTTTCCTGCAGCGTGAAACCCGCTGCTAGTAATAGTGTAAGAACGCACCATTAAACTGCAACATAGATAGGGGAAATTACAAGGGAATGTGGATGCATTGTCCAGAGTATACTGTATGGTTACTAAAAATCCCCAGACCTCTGGTCTGAAGGTGGGGGGGGGGGGGGGGGGGTAAAGTGTAGGTGTAAGTGGTGGATGGGGTGTATATCTCACCTGGTTTCCTCAGCCAGGCAAAGAAAATCCAGAAGGTTATATGCTGCAGGGCATAGTCTAAGTTAGATGGGATGGATTTCCTGGAATGGAGGACAGGTTGGAAGTGGGAGTGCTCCAGTCCACATCCCTAGTCCACTATGGGTTCTCCCTTCTCCAAGCTATTCTCAGGTGCGGCTTCCTGTGTTGATTGCTGGGGAGGAAGCCTTAAAACAAAGGGCTATTTGGGTTTGTGAGCTGGAGGAGAGACTGAGAAGCAGCCACAGCCAGCACTGCAGCTCAAACCTACCAGGTCTGAAATTTTCTCTATGGACAATTTGTGAGTTTGCTTGGGGCCAGATATTAGGCCTACAGTAGTATAGAGAGGTATCCTGATGTTTAGTTGGAGCCGGACAGGCTTAGGTTTAGTTGTTTTGTTTGCACTGTGCTTTGTGCCAAAACATTTAAATAAACCCCCTCTTGGACTGTTGAAACCCGCTGCCTGTGTGAATACTGTCATTGCTGACACCACCGTGTGAGCTGTTCCCTACAATCTATATATATATATATATATATATATATATATATATTTAGTAAAATGAAAAATAACAAAAAAGAATAATCAATAAAAATGATTTAAAAATATGTAACATAAAAACTTGATTTAAACTGTAAGTAATTTTCAGATGCTGCATTCCCTTTAACAGATTGTGCAGTGTTTAGACACATGTAAGGGAAATGAACTGACAGTTCCACAAAGCACAAGAGTTCTTTAAGGTCTGGATGGCACAAAATAATGGCAGGCAAACGTGCAGCGAGTAAAACTTTTACTGTATTCCCAAAAAGTAACAACATATTTACAGAATCTCTCCTCAGGAGGGCACTTCCACTTAAAAGTTCCAGTCCCAGCAGGTCTGTCGGCCCCAATAGCAATAAAGGAACACTCCTCACTGTACTCTGTTCTATCCACAGTTTCTAACTCTTTGTAAGGGCTCCACTGGGCCTCATTGGTTCACACTATTCACAAGCTCACATTTCCGCTCTTTCTGCTAACCTTAAGGCTAGGTTCACACTGTGGATTCTCCGGGCAGAAAGTTTCCATGTGGAGATTCCGAGTGCGGCCCGTGAGTATTTCCGCCTTAAGAATGAGCAACGCCATTTTCAGGCGGAAATTTCCAAGCGGATTTTCCATTCACAAATTCCACTTCACAAATTCCGAAGTTTGAATTTGTGAACAGAAACCCATTGACTATACAGTACATTTTAGCAAGTGGAATTTCTGCCTGCAATTTCAAAGCGGAATTGCAGGCAGAAATTCCATAGTGTGAATCTAGCCTTAGATTCAAATCACTCAGTCTTCAGTGCAAAGCCCTGCTCACCTATATGGCAGTGATGTTGATGAAAGAGGCATTGCGTTTCTGCAGCAGTTCGGACCTGCTGGTCCTAGCTCTAGGACCCTCTCAACCTGATCTCAAAGAGATTATTTTAGCTAGTATTCAGCTTCCAAACTTTCAAAATGTGAGAAAAGGGGACAATAAGGACTTTGGGGGAAATTGATCACAGGTTTTGATAAATCTCCCCATATGTGTTTATGGGAATAGTGTGTATAGGTTTTTCGACGGATGCTCTTTAAATTTTGTAATTTAAAAAAAGTGAACATGTGAACACAACCTGACTACATATTGTACAAGCTGAATGTGATCAATTACCTTACTTTGGGGCGTATAAGACGACTGGACATGTAAGACGACGGTACCTTACCATTGTTTCCCCACACTAGGTTGTCGGCATAGTTCTCCCACATTAGGTTGTCAGCATAGTTCCCCCTACATTAGGTTGTTAGCATAGTTCCCCCCACATTAGATTTTTAGCATAGTTAGACCTACATTAGGTTGTCAGCATAGTTCCCCCTACATTAGGTTGTCAGTATATCTCCCCCAAATTAGGATGTCAGCATAGTTCCCCCTCCTTTAGGTTTTTAGGATAGTTCCCCCCACATTTGGTTGTCAGAAAAGTACCCCCCCCATTATGTTGGCAGTATTATTTCCCCCACATTAGGTTGTCAGCATAGTTCCCCCACATTAGGTTGTCAGCATAGTTTCCCAAGACTAGGTAGGCAGCATAGTTCCTGCTGCATTAGGTTGTCAGCATAGTTCTCCCACTTTAGGTTGTCAGCATAGTTCTCCCCACATTAGGTTGTCAGCATAGTCCCCCCTACATTAGGTTGTCAGCATAGTACCCCCCCCCATTAGGTTATCAGCATAGTTCCTCCACATTAGGTTGGCAGTATAGTTCCCCCACATTAGGATGTAGTCCCCCCACATTAGGTTGGCAGTATACCCCACATTAGGTTGTAGTTCCCCCACATTAGGTATGCAGTATACCCCCACATTAGGTTGTCAGCATAGTTCCCCCACATTAGGTTGTCAGCATAGTTTCCCCACACTAGGTAGGCAGCATAGTTCCCGCTGCATTAGGTTGTCAGCATAGTTCTCCCCACATTAGGTTGTCAGCATAGTTCTTCCCACATTAGGTTGTCAGCATAGTCCCCCCCACATTAGGTTGTCAGCATAGTTTCCCCACACTAGGTAGGCAGCATAGTTCCCGCTGCATTAGGTTGTCAGCATAGTTCTCCCCACATTAGGTTATCAGAATAGTTCCCCCCACATTAGGTTATCAGCATAGTTCCCCCACATTAGGCTAGCAGTATTGTTCCCCCACAGTAGGTTGGCAGTATTGTTCCCCCCACATTAGGTTGTCAGCATAGTTCCCCCTACATTTGGTTGTCAGCATAATTCCCCCCACATTAAGTTGTCAGCATAGTCCCCCCCTACATTAGGTTGTCAGCATAGTTCCCCCCCACATTAGGTTGTCAGCATAGTTCCTCCACATTAGGTTGGCAGTATAGTTCCCCCATGTTAGGATGTAGTCCCCCACATTAGGTTGGCAGTATACCCCACATTAGGTTGTAGTTCCCCCACATTAGGTATGCAGTATACCCCCACATTAGGTTGTAGTTCCCCCACATTAGGAAGGCAGTGACCCCCACAGACATACAGCCTTCAGCCATATACAATGTATGGCATGAGGCTGTATGCCTGTGTACTTCCCTACTTCAGTGCTCCGACCACCGTTCCTCCGGTCAGAGGTCATGATTTACTGCTATGGCCTATAGGCCATAGCAGAAGGTCCTGGAACCGGAGGAGTGGTGGTCGGAGCACAGAAGATGACATGCCGCTGGTAACTTACCATGTGTGCATGTCATCCCTGCTCTACTCCGCTCTGCTCTGATGTTGCTATGGATGCACACACGAGATGTCAGTGATGTCCCTGCGTGTGCTACCTCCTGTCTACTCCTGCATTTTTAAAGTTAATGCGGGGCCGCAGAAAGATAACCGGGACATCCTTGTGTCCTGAAAAGATCTTTCGGGACACAGGGATGTCCCTAATGTGATGGGGGAAATTAATCTCGGCCTGGACGCCCGGGATATGGATGCTGCCAACTGCAGCACCTGGCGTATAAGACGACCCCCAACTTTTGAGAAACTTTTACCCGGTTAAAATGCCAGAATATACGGTACATGTTCTTGTTTTTTATGAGTCAGGGTGTTGTTATAATAAGACATATATTTTTTGTTCACTTATTTTGTGCCAAAGATGTACTGAAATGTATTGTGACTTAAAGGGGTACTCCGCCCCTAGACATCTCATCCCCTATCCAAAGGATAGGGGATAAGATGTCAGATCGCCACTGCGGCACTGCGCTATCATTACAGCACAGAGCAAGTTCACTCAGCACGTAATGACACGCAATACAGGGGCCGAAGCATAGTTATGTCACGGCTCCACCCCTCGTGACGTCACAGCCCGCCCCTTTCAATACAAGTCTATGGGAGGGGCTGCGGCGGTCGTCACACCCCCTGCCATAGACTTGCATTAAGGGGACGGGCCGTGATGTCATGAGGGGCGGAGCCATGACATCACGCTGCTCCGTCCCCTGTATCGCCTGTCATTACGCACAGAGCGAACTCGCTCTGTGCTGTACTGATAGTGCAGTGCCGCAGCGGGGATCCCGGGGCTCCCCAGCAGCGGCACCGCGGCGATCTGACATCTTATCCCCTATCCTTTTGGATAGGGGATAATATGTCTAGGGGCGGAGTACCCTTTTAAGATATTTAAGCGGTATAAAGACTGTTGGGGGTAAACATGTTTTACGTACAATAGCATGCTAAAATATTTTCTTTTACTATAATGCTATACTTCTTTCTGGTTTTATATATGTGCGTATGTGTATAATATATGAGTATGTATATGTATATATTGTTATAGTGTCTTAGGTGTGAATGAGTAGCAGGTGTCTTTAATTTCATGTCATTGCTCTCACACTCTGGTCACTGGAAATCCAACATGGCAACATGGCCCAGACTGTAAAAAGACGGCCAAGATCCTGAAGCTGAGCTGCAGCACAGTGGGAAAGTCCATACAGGTCAGGTTCCAATCAGAACAGTCCTTGTCGTGGCCAACCAAAAAAGTTGACTGCACATACTCAGCGTCATATCCAGAGGTTATCCTTGGGAAGAAGATGTATGAATGCTGCAAGCATTACTGCAGAGGTTGAAGGGGAGGGGGGCTGTCAGTGCTCAGACCAAGATAAACTTATTTGGTTCAGATGGTGTCAAGCGTGTGTGTCGGCAACCAGGTGAGTAGTACAAAGACAAGTATATCTTGCCCGCAGTTAAGCATGGTGAGTGGAATGTCAGTGTCTGGGGGTGCATGAGTGCTGCTGGCATTTTGGAGGTACAGTACATTGAGGGAACCATGAATGCCAACATGTACTGTGACATATTGAAGCAAAGCATGATCCCCTCTCTTTGGAGACTGGGCTGCAGGGCAGTATGCGAACACAACAAAATACTAAAGAAGCTGAGAGTAAAGGTGATGAACTGGCCAAGCTGGTGGGGAAGCACAAAGTCTGTGATGTTGTGATAGAGGAGTGGAAAAGGATTCCAGTGGTAACCTGTGAAGCTCTGGTGAACTCTGTGCCCAAGAGGCTTAAAGCGTACCTGTCAGATCCCACACTCAGTACCTAATCCTGACCATGTACATCTCATTTTTATGCCTCTATCACCTATATTTATTATAAAAATACCTCTTTGCATTAGCTTATAGTGTTAGATATCCTCTCTGGGGAAGGGGGTGTCCCTGTTGGAGGTGATTGGTGTGTCTGCTTATGCAGCCTTGTCCGTGAGTCATCTCTTGTATATGATTCATGGACAAGCCTGATGCTGCTGCAGGACTGGTTAGTGTCCCCGTGGGTATGGGGACCCCTAGTGGTGGGATTTTCAGGAGCCGTTTTTTAAATATTCAAAATTATTTGAACAACAAATTTACAAAAGGTCTTTAATTTTCACCAGTAACATATAAAAAGTTTTTGATCTGACATTTAAGGCAGTGCTAGAAAATATTGGTGGCAACACAAGAATATTGCCACTTTGGGCCCAATATGGACATAATCAAAGTAGTGTAAAAACACGCTATGGCACTACGTTATAAGGGTGGCATATCACTTTTTAAATGTTTAAATGCATTTATAAAATATGCTGTATCTTTTTCTCTGTGTTTATACAGCCTACTATTTCCAAATTCCTTCACATCAAGAATCCCAGTGTGAACATCTAGACTTCAGACAAATGAGGCAATTTGTTCTTATATGCCATTTCAAGCGAGAGAAAGTTAAAGGAAAGGGTGGAAGGGCATGTCATGTTTCTGCAAGCATTTAAAAAATTAGCAGGATGTAGTGTAATTATAGGGGCACTAAATGTTTAGCAATTTCTATGTCAAGATCTTGTCTGTCTAAAGCTTTGTTCCTGGAAAAGGTCAGTGTCTGATATATTTTAATCCAATTAAAGTGAATGGATTCCTGCTATACGGAGGCATTATCTGGCATAATGAAGATACTTTTTATGTAAATGCATGCAGAAAACATGTCATTAAGTGTCACATATCTGTATCATATTCTAAATTATATGTGTACACATGGTGACACAAGATTTAAGACAATGCTATATTGTTTTGTATCATTACATGTACTGTAAAACACTTTTTCATATTTAAATTTAGTTATATTTGCTTACTTCATGTTCTTTACTTTAACTTCATGGGGACATAGGGCGTGCAGGTATGCCTTTGCCACCTGGGCTTTAATGCACCAGGGTATACATGTACATCCTGGAGCATTAAATAACTTACTTAAAGGGGTACTCCGATGGAAAACCTTTTTTATTTTTATTTTTTATAATTATTAACTGATGCCAGAAAGTTAAACAGATTTGTAAATTACGTCTATCAAAAAATCTTAATCCTTCCAGTGCTTATTAGCATCTGTATACTACAGAGGAAACTCTTTTCTTTTTGGATTTCTTTTCTGTCACAACCACAGTGCTCTCTGCTAGAGCAGGAGAAAATCCTCATAGCAAACGTGCTGATCAGGATAGTTCCTAAAATGGACAGAGGTGTCAGCAGAGAGCACTATGGTTGTGACAGAAAAGAAATCCCAAAATAAAAAAATGTCTTCTGTAGTATACAGCCACTAATAAGTACTGGAAGGATTAAGAATTTTTAATAGAAGTAACTTACAAATCTGTTTAACTTTCTCTTTACCCTAAGGAAGGGAGCATTTTTTTTAAATCTGACCTCTATCACTTTATGCATTAATAACTCTGGGATGCTTTTACTAATTTGATTCCAAGATAGTTTTTTTTTTGTGACAATTCTACTTTATGTTAGTGGGTGCATTAGAGGGCTCAGAAGGGTGCACTAGAGGGCTCAGAAGGGAAGAAGCGACAATGGGCTTTTGGGACATTGGGTAAATTTTCGTTGATACTTGCATCATCAAAAATGTAGCATTTTTCTAATTTTGAAGCACTCTGCTTGTAAGGAAAAGGGACATGTCAAATAAATTACATATTGATTCACATATACAATGTGTCAGCTTTATGTTGGCATCATAAAGTTGACATGTTTTTACTTTTTGAAGACATCAGAGGGCTTGAAGGTATAGCAGCAATTTCAAATTTTTCACGAAAATTTTAAAATCTGAATTTTTCAGGGACCAGTTATGTTTTGAAATGACTGAGGGTCTTTATGTTGGAAACCCCCTATAATGGACCCCATTATGAAAACTGCACCCCTCAAAGTATTCAAAATGACATTTAAAAAGTTTAACCCTTTAGGCATTTCACAGGAAAAGCAGCAAAAGGGAGGAGAAAAATCTAAATCTCAATTTTTTTACACTTTTTTGTAGCCCCCTTCTTTTTCATTTTTACAAGGGGTAAAATGTTTTGGGGGCATGTCGCATTAAGGAAGCCCCCATGATGCCAGAACATAAAAAAAAAACACAAGGCACACTATTTTGGAAACTATACCCCCCAAGAACGTAACAAGGGGTAAATTGAGTCTTTATACCCCACAGGTGATTGACAAATTTTCATTAAAGTGGGACGTGAAAATGAAAAATTAGATTTTTAACACTAAAATGCTGGTGTTACCCCAAACTTTTCATTTTCACAAGGAGTAATAGGAGAAAATGCCCCACAAAATTTGTAAACCCATTTCTCTCCAGTAAGGAAATTCTTCATATGTGGATGTAAATTGCTCTGTGGGTGCACTAGAGGGCTCAGAAAGGAAGGAGCGACATTGCGCTTTTGGAGAGCGAATTTAGCTGAAATGGTTTTTGGGGTGCATGTCACATTTAGGAAGCCCTCGTGATGCCAGAACAGTAAACAAAAAAAAAACTTAACACCCCACAGGTGATGGACGAACTTTCATTAAAGTGGGACGTGAAAAATTTTTTTTTTATTTTTTTCAACAAAATGCTGCTGTTACCCCAAATTTTTAATTTTCACAAGGGGTAATAGGAGAAAAAAATTGTAACCCCATTTCTTCTAAGTATGGAAATACCTCATGTGGATATAAAGTGCTCTGTGGGCGAACTACAATGCTCAGAAGAGAAGGAGCGCCATTGGGCTTTTGGAGAGAGAATTTGGTTGAAATGGAAGTTGGAGGCCATGTACGTTTACAAAGCCCCCATGGTGCCAGAACACTGGACCCCCCACATGTGACCCCATTTTGGAAACTACACCCCTCACAGAATTTAATAAGGGGTGCAGTGGGCATTTACACCCCACTGGCGTTTGACAGGTCTTGACAGCGGGCTGTGCAAATGAAAAATTTTATTTAAATTAAATCTGTCAGACACCTGTGGGGTGTAAATGCCCACTGCACCCCTTATTACATTCCGTGAGAGGTGTAGTAGTTTCCAAAATGGGGTCACATGTGGGGTGCTGTCCGATCACGGGACCAGAGTTGTCAGACCCCCTCCTGGGGCCGGAGCTGTCACACCACCTCCCATAAGCTTGCATTGAGGGGGCAGAGCGTGACGTCACACGGGGGCGGAGCAGTGACATCACAATACTCTGGCCCCGTGATCGGCAGTGATCAGATTCGGATCGAACATGCTCCAGGGGCTGATGGTAATGGGGTGCTGCGTGAAAGATCACAGGGGTCCCCAGCGGCGGGACCCCTGAAATCAGTCATCTTATCCCTATCCTTTGGATAGGGGATAAGATATCTTAGCGTTGGAGCACCCCTTTAAGGTATGTAGCTTGGGTTATCTTTGGTATATGATTGTTTTACAGGACATACACATTTGTATGATAATGAGCAATAAGACTACATTGCCGTCTATGGAAATTAATAATATTTCATTATTATAAACTTTGTTGGTAGATGTTGACATACACTGGCACATGGCTCCTATTACAACTATCGTTAGAGTTATTATGTTGGCTGCTGAATTACAAACCTGTCTAGGTATACAATGACACATTACTCACATCACTGTAATTCAGCAGGCATGCAAAGCCCTGACATCCCCTGTGAAAGCTGTAATGAGGGACATTTAATGTCACTTTCGAAAGTGTAGGCAAGAATCATATATAACTTAAAAAGGAAAATCTTTATAGAATTGTCCAATATGAAAAAGTTATTGACATATTTATAGGTGATTTGCCTATTATATATAATATATGGGAATCATGCAGGAGGTCCTCCAGTCCGATTTACCCTCTATTAGTAAAAACAAAGCAGAACAAAAAGCAGCACGGACAGACCTAGTCTGTCTATAACTTATTGGAAGACATTAATTTGAATATACTATATGTGGCTAGAATAGGCCTTGCCCTGAGCGGAGTCAGTGGATCCCAAAATTGGCCCCTGAACACATTGTGGCCTCAGGTACATTTCTACATTTTGCTGTGATTTGCAAAAAACTGCAGCTAAATATGCACTCATTTACAAACAAAAAACTGGCAATTTTTTTTTTTAATATTCCCATAGTCATTCTCCCTGAAGCTGCCGGTAATTGGATTCTGGGAGAGATATGTGCTAGCATAACACATCCACTTGTCTTACTGGTGTTGCCTCTCCCATTATCAGCGTGAAAATATGTATTCCCCATTTCTACTTTCCAGTCAACTTGCAAAAACGTTAGGGGAATATCTTGGAGAGAAAGTGTTAGTAGGCAGAAAAAGCTGGTTCAAGGTTTTTAGCAGGAGCTTTCTTCAGCTATTCTCCTCTGACAAAGTCCTCTACTTATATCTTCCTTCATTATTGAGGATACTCTCCAACTCACTAAACTTCCTCTAAATAGAGAGACTGGACTAGAGCAAGATCTTCCCTTACTTCTGGAAGGTTCCTAGCTTTGTGAGTGTGCGTGTGTGCAAGTAATACTTTACTGCTTACAGTCCTCTCATGTACATTACATTAAAAATTAGATGAATGAGATAAAGTATAAACCATTATGAAAGTCATAAATATCAGAAACACACATTTAATAAGGCACTGGGCAGATGACGCCTAACTACAGGTCGCAAAAGTATCCCTATAGGACATTGCATAACTTAAAGGGGTATTCCAGAATTTTTATTTTATTTGACTATGCTACAGGGGCTGCAAAGTTAGTGTTGTTCATAATATAGTGTCTGTACGCTTTGTGGGAGAGAGATCAATCACTTTTTGGGAGAGAGATCAATCTGCAACCAATGCAACAGCTGTAGGCACTCTGAAAACCACAGGTCTTTTGAATGGATGAAACTCATTTATGTTTCAATGGGTGGGGTGGCTGATGTGTGGGAGGGAGGAAAATGGAATTATGGGATTTGTAGTAAAAAAAAGAAAAATCAAACAGGAAATACCAGTTCACAAACAGCTAGCCACAGTGTTATGGTAATCTCACAACATAGCCATTTAGCCCCAAGACAAGCGCAGATCCTCTCTAAGCATGTACATTACTGTCTGCAAGGTACGTACTAAAATCACCTTATGGTGGATAACCCCTTTAAGGGTTTTCTGCTGTCCTCTGCATCAGTATGATAGGATTATACATTGCACTGGAAGGATATTTTTCTTTTTTTAACGTAACATAAACTATGTAATATTCCATTTATATACATAAATATATACTGGATAAATGAGGTGCTACTCCTGTGATTCTCACGTAACAGGAAAACAGAGGAAGGACATACACTAGCACATATGGCAAATAAACTGGATATAGTTAAGATTTATGCCCCCCCCCCCCTCCCCCCTTAAAACTAGAAGAGGAAAATGTGCAGGTATTAAACAGAAGAGGCAACAGACAGTTAGGCCCCTCAAACAAGAAAAAACAGACAGTAAAACTTTTTAACGTTTCTAATTATGTTTTAAATGAAGCAGAGACTAGTGTATTAAGTAAAGGGTTATTGTTTTGTCCCACCATTAAAATACATGAGTTTTCCTATTCGAAAATTTGAATAATTATATGCAAAATCTAACTGTAAAAATACATTTTGAGGTTAAAGATAGGAGTTGCCTACCTAAAATTACCCTAGACCCTGATAATATTTATCCACTTGACCCCCCACCTATTACTACTGACTTAACCCCTTAAGGACTCGGCGTTTTTCCGTTTTTGCATTTTCATTTTTTCCTCATCACCTTCTAAAAATCATAACCTTTTCAATTTTGCACCTAAAAATCCATATGATGGCTTATTTTTGGCACCACCAATTCAAATTTGCAGTGACATTAGTTATTTTACCCAAAAATGCAAGGCGAAACGGAAAAAGAAAATCATTGTGCGGCAAAATTGAAGAAAAAATTTCATTTTGTAACTTTTGGGGGCTTCCGTTTCTACGCAGTGCTTATTTTGATCAAAACTACACCTTATTATTATTCTGTAGGTCCATACGGGTAAAATGATACCCTACTTATATAGGTTTGATTTTGTCTCACTTCTGAAAAAAATCATAACTACATGCAGGAAAATTTATACGTTTAAAATTGTCATTTTCTGACCTCCTGTAACTTTTTTATTTTTCCACATATGGGCCGGTATGAGGGCTCATTTTTTGCGCCGTGTTCTGAAGTTTTTATCGGTACCATTTTGTGTTGATCGGACTTTTAGATCACTTTTTATTCATTTTTTCATGATATTAAAAGTGACCAAAAATACGATATTTTGGACATTGCAATTTTTTTTTTGTACGCCATTGACCGTGCGGTTTAATTAATGATATAATTTTATAGTTCGGACATTTACGCAAGTGGCAATACCACATAGGTAAATTTTTATTTACACAGTTTTTTTTATGGGAAAAGGGGGGTGATGCAAACTTTTATTAGGGAAGGGGTTAAATGACCTTTGTTAACTTTTTTTAAACTTTTTTTTTTTTTTGCAGTGCTATAGCTCCCATAGGGAGCTAAAGCAGTGCACACACTGATCTCTTATGCTGATCCCTGCAAAGCCATAGCTTTGCATGGATCAGCGAGATAGGGGCTCGATTGCTCAAGCCTGTAGCTCAGGCTTGGAGCAATCAAACCCCGATCAAATGCGGCGGAGACAGATAAGGAGACCTCCGCCTGCGTCCCAGCTGATCGGAACATCGCAATTTTATTGCGATGTCCTGATCAGCCCGACTGAACTGCCGGGAAGCGTTTACTTTCGTTTTCAGACGCGGCGATCAACTTTGATCGGCGCGTCTGAAGGGTTAACACGCGGCACAACGATTGGTGCCACACGCTGTTAGCCCAGGGTCCCAGCTATCGTTAGCAGCCGGGACCGACCCGTTTTTCACACCGGGCTCAGGGCGTACAGGTACGCCCTGAGTCCTTAAGAGGTTAAAATAAAAAACGTAATTTTTTCCATTGCTGTCTCAAGGTCAATATATAGAGACCT
This sequence comes from Hyla sarda, assembly GCF_029499605.1. Classification (NCBI taxonomy): domain Eukaryota; kingdom Metazoa; phylum Chordata; class Amphibia; order Anura; family Hylidae; genus Hyla; species Hyla sarda. Next base: position 374,428,363 of record NC_079189.1, on the reverse strand, counting down.
TTTTGGGCTAGCAGTCAATGAATTTCATAATGTTAACTCTTCTATATCAGTCTCTCAAAATTTAACTTTGAAAGAGAAACAAGCTCTAAAGTCATTGACTGACAACCAGTCTATCATTATAAATAGTGCTGATAAAGGGGGTGGGGGTCATGATTATGAACAGGGAAGATGACATCAAGGAGGAAGCCCTACGCATATTTTCTGATCAGTAGTACCATGAAGTGTACTCAAATACGCTATTCCACAGTATATATCTGAATTGGAGGTTTTGCTAGATGAAGCATACTTTGAAGGTATACTAACAAAAACAGAGAGGGATTACCTTAAAATTAAAAATCCAGTCATGCCTCTGTAGTACCACCTGCCCAAGATCCATAAAAACAGTTAACATCCCCACAAGCCATCCCATTATCGCAGGTGTTAATAGTTTAACTGGGAATCTTTTGCAATATTTAGACATACGGCTACAGAAATACCGTATTTTTCACCGTTAAGACGCACTTTTTCTTCCCCAAAACTGGGGGGGAAAAGTTGGTGCTTCTTATACGGCAAATACACATTAAAACCAGTCCTATCGCAGCGGTCCCTGCGGCCATCAACGGCCGGGACCCGCGGCTAATACAGGACATCACCCATCACGGTGATGCCCTGTATTAACCCTTCAGATGTGGCGATCAAAGCTGACCGCCGCGTCTGAAGCCAAAGTTACACTAATCTGGCTGCTCAGTCGGGCTGTTCGGGACCGCCGCCGCGGCATCCCGAACAGCTTACAGGACACCGGGAGGGACCTTACCTGCCTTCTCGGTGTCTGCTCCGTGCCGAGATCCCCTGCATGGCCGGCGCTCTCCTTCGTTGTCATCACGTCATCCAATAGGAGCGGCGTGCATAGCGACATGATGGCGGCGACGAAGAGCGAGGATACCCGGCAGCAGAGATTTTCCGTAGCGACAGAGACACCCCGGGGATGCGGCGACAGTGATAGAGGGCGACATCCAGGGCAGCGGTGACGGTTCCGGAGTAATACACATGAGTATTACCTCCTATAGTGGTCTTCAACCTGCGGACCTCCAGATGTTGCAAAATTACAACTTCTGGCATGCCCGGACAGCAACATCTGGAGGTCTGCATGTTGAAGGTTCAGAATATTTTTTTTTTTTTTCTAGATTTTCACCCTTTAAAATTGGGTGCGTCTTATATGCCGGAGTGCCTTATATGGCGAAAAATACGATATGTAGTAACATTGCCGCCATACTTAAAAGATACTTCTTGGTCATCTACATACTATTGGGTCACACTTGATGTGTTGGCCTTATATAGCAATATTCCGCACACCAAAGGTATCAGCTCAGTTATTAAAACATTAGAAGCAGATACACACATGCCTCCAGCCCAAAATACTTTTATCCTTAGAGCTATAGAATATATTTGATCTTGTAACTGTTTCCAGTTTAATTCTAAGATCTATTTACAGAAGCGGGGGACCGCATTGGGGACGCACTTTGCGCCTTCGTTTGCCAACATTTATATGGGTGACTTTGAGTCCCAGTTTATTATGTCTGAACACCCTTGGACCAAATCCATAAAGTTCTTTAGAAGATATATAGATGTTATTCTGATCATATGGGATGATACTGAGACCGCATTAAAAACTTTTTTTGATTATCTTAATAAAAAGGATTGGGGTTTGTCCTTCACCTATAATATTAAAAAGGAAAATATTGAATACCTAGATTTGGTCTTAGGTTCTGAAGATACTACAATTATTACTAAACCTTTTTTAAGTCTGTTGACTCAAATAGTCTTTTGAATTATAAAAGTGCCCACCATAAAAAATAGAAACAAAATGTTCCATATGGACAGTTCCGTAGACTTAGACATAACTGTTCATATCCCATAGAATATGATAAACAGAGTATAGTTATGGCTGATCGGTTTAGGGAGAAAGGGTATCCCTCTAAAATTGTCAAGATGGCACAAGAGAAAGCACGAAATCTAACTCGGCTGGAGTGCAATCCACTGAGCAAAAAGAGAGAATCTCAGAAGGAGGTTTTTAATTGTTGTTTTGTTACCACATACAATGCTGCATTGTGTAAATTCAGAAAATTCTTGAGAAACATTGGAGTACATTGCTCAATGATCCCTTCCTCAAAAAATATTATAGAACCCTAAAATTATTTATAGGAGAGCAAAAACTATAAAGAGTATAATAGCTCCAAGTCGGTTGAAAAATCTAACCGAAATGGAAGTTCCCTTGAAACATCCGGGGGGGGGGGGGGGGGGCTCCTTAAAATGCAAATGCTACTCCAGTATAACTAATGGGCAGAATACTTTTTGTAGTTACAATACAGGTGATAGTTTCTCTATAAAACTCAATTGAAATTGTGGAACCTCATATGTAATTTATTTACTTGAGTGCAGTTATCGATTTACAATACATAGAACGTACCACACTAAGTCTGAGAACTAGAGTAAATAAACACCGATCTAATGTAAAGAGAGGCTACAATTTGCACAGTGTATCCCAACACGCCACCCTTTGCCATAACAACAATTTCTCAGATTTTAAAATGACCCCAGTAGAGGGCATCCCCGCCACTAGAGCAAATAATTTTTAATCATTAATGAGACGTGAAAACTACTGGATTTTTAAGCTAAATACTTTGATCCCTGGTGGCCTTAATGAATTATTAGAGTCCAATTTTTAATTTATACAGTGAGTGTTTAGTACATACCTTTTTTATCGTATATAATCCTTTTTCTATATTGTATTTATGTACATTTATCGCCACCTTTTTAATATATATATATTTTTTACATACATTAACATATTTATTTTATACAAAGTCTACGTTATATAAACCTAAGTACAGTATATGTTTGTCAGTTAAACATTTGTTTGTATATGATCTAAATATAGACACATGCTTTGTTTTCTATATTGTTTCATTTAGAAGTTAAATAGTGAATTATAATATTAAGATTTATATGCTGCAGCCTTGTAAGATATCCTGCCATGATGTTTGCACAATGTAACACTGTAGGGTCTATGATATTTTTCCTGTGCCTTCCACAAATGTGTACTGCAGGTCAGCTGACCTCACTGTGACATGTGATATCAGTCCAGGCACGCGATGTCCGCTTAGTCACGCGAGGTGGAAGACTACGCGGTGCGTGTGGTAAAGCGCAAATTGAGGGACATTGAACGTCCATCTGGATTACTGAAAGTGACGCAAGTATGGCAACGTCACTTCTAGCTTACTTGTTTTGTTTACTTCCATTGGCCGGCGTGATATGCCGATCGGAGCAGCACATGAGGCTGATTACACGTGAGATACAAATGTGAATTAATAACTGGATATATTGTAAGACATATCACGTGTGTTTATGGAGGTGGCATTGATTTGATTAATTACAATTTCTGTTAATGGTTTGATATAAATAGTGTGTGTTGTTACCTGTTTGCTATTGGATTTTTGCACGGACTGGAGACCTCCTTTTTCTTTTGACCATAATCTGCATCGCTTACTGGCCGGTACTGTATGTCAGGCAGCCGAGACTCCCACGCAGCATATCCTGATACCTTGGTTTCTCCCCTAAGTGGGATTGATCTATGCTGTAGGGTGTTGTCACTCCCCCACAACCCCATCAGGTGAGCACCCTGTTGCTATACTAATTTAAGTATTAACTGAGCTCAAGACGTATTACCCGATAAAGCGCTCTGTGCTACTTTTTTCCTTTCTTTACATTCCATTAAAACTAGAGACAACATCTATAATACTTAAGCATTTTCTTTTATTATATGTATAACATTACTGTAAACACAAGAACAAACAATAGACATTCTTTACAAACCTGTATAGAAAATGATAATACACACATGTAATAATGTTTATTACATGTTGGACACTACAATACTATATTGTATAGTCATATAATATATAGTATCTATTTAGTATGTATTATATTTGTATCAAAATATAATAATTTAATGATAAACTAATAAAAAAAAAGTATTTAAAAAGTTAAATGCAAGAAAAAATATATTTTTTTTTACATTAGGGATTTTACACGTTTTCCATTGCTCCTCCACATGCTGGGTACTAATCATGCTTTCTAATGTGTTTCATACAGCTACATAACATTGCTCACTAAAACCACCTTGCTGAGCCACTTTCTTTGAAGTATGTTACCATTTTCTCTGGCACTTTTTAAAAAAACAACACAAAAGATTAACATTTTTTTCTACAAACCTGTTGACTTTTAGTAATGCAAATCTGATGTCACATACAGGGCAGGTATACAAATGAATTTGCCGTAATCGAACTACCACCTTTAGTCAGAAAACAAAGCCTGTGCTATCCATATGCTAAGCAGTCTCCATTCTGACATTTTCTTTTGTCAATTTGCATGTGTTCACTTCACTTTGTGCTATGACTCAGTGAGCTAGACGGAAATGGCAGGGATGAAAAGCAATTTAAACAGAAGAAATAGAAAAAATAGACATGAAAATAAAAGCATACTTAAGATTGCATTATGTTCACATTTTGGGGATTGTTTTTAAAACATCTTTATTTAAAGCATATGTTTCAATGTATATGTATTGTAATATGCATATTAAATTAATTAAAGTGTACCTGTCAGATCCCACAAGAAAAATAAATAATAATAAGTTACTCAGTACCTAATCCTGACCATGTACAACAAATTTTGATGCTTCTATCGATTATATTTATTATTAAAATACCTCTTTTCCTTTGCTCACAGTGTTAGAAATCCTTTTAGGGGAAGGGAGTGTGTCCCTCCCTTGTGGTGGTGGGAGGTGATTGGTGTGTCTGCTCATGCAGCCTTGTCCATGAGACATCTCTTGACTCATGGACAAGCCTGATGCTTCTGCAGGTCTGGTTAATGTCCCATTAGGTATGGGGACCACTAGTGGTGGGATTTTCAGGAGATGTTTTCCTTACCATTTGGGCATAATGGTAAAGAAGAGGTAAAGTCTTTGCATTGACCTGTTCTGGTGAAGGATTCTACGATCAACGACAGAGTGTGAACTAACCTACTTTTATGGTGATCCTCACAATGTTTTTAATCCTCTTTTTTAATAGATTTTTTGTGCTTGATGATCATTAGATGTAAAATGACTGAGAATTTTGATATCAAACATTTTTTTTTAGCAAAATAAAATTGTGAGTGGGGAATACCCAATGCAAACATATGCCCAATGCAAGATGATTTTAGTATTGATGTATAGTATTGTATTTAAATGCATATAAATATATATTAATACAATATAACTGTCCCGTAGAGTAAGCTTAACATATTGAATCATTAAGGCTTCTAAAAGCTTTTCTTTACAATTGTGAACATGGCAGTAAATTAGATGTAGGGTTGCATTAGATGTGTTTAGTATTTCCGTGCTAGTTTAAAAGCTGCAATTTTCAGAGTTTAGGACCAATTTATGTCTCTGGAGCTCCAGTTTTTATATCTATTGTCCATTACATGAATTACAAAGCCAGGAATAGATTCCATTTACAGTTTATTGTATAAAATAAAATAAAAGGAAAATGAGTCTGATGAAGCATTGGTGGGAAAACGCGCGTTTGTGGAGGAGAGAGTATTTACTACAGGCTATATGACCATCTTTCTATTTTTCATGTGTGCTTAATCAATTTTTTTTACTGTCTTGTGAACATTACCTAAGCTGTCCATTGGCGTTTTTCCCATTGTGTATATGTTGGCTCTTTATACCCCATTGGGTTTATTCTATATGCCGGATATATAGGCTGCTATTCACACATAATGTAGTATATCTTGATAATGTTGTTCTATAAGTGCAATAGCAATAGATATCTGTACTGTTTGTACATTATGTTATATGCTCCACCTCCATTTTTCTGCTTGTGTAGCTGAACCATTCATCTCTTTTTCTTTTCTTTTTTTTACATGTTTTTACTGTGTGTTCTAATAAAGATTTATACATTTTTAAAATATATTCACCTTATTCTCTTTTTGTTGTATATAGATTTTGGACCTTAAAGGGGTACTCCGGTAAAACGAAAACAAAAATTTCCATATCAATTGGCTCCAGAAAGTTAAACAGATTTGTAAATTACTTCTATTAAAACCTGTTAATCCTTCCAGATCTTATCAGCTGCTGTATACTATAGAGGAAGTTGAGTTGTTCTTTTCTGTCTGACCACAGTGCTCTCTGCTGACACCTCTGTCTGTGTCAGTAACTGTCCAGAGTGCGAGCAAATCCCCATAGCAAACCATTCCTGCTTCAGATAGTACCTGACACGGACAGAGGTGTCAGCAGAGAGCACTGTGGTCAGACTAAAATGAACTAGTCAACTTCCTCTGGAGCATAGAGCAGCTGATAAGTACTGGAAGGATTAAGATTTTTTTTAATAGAAGTAATTTACAAATCTGTTTAACACTCTGGCACCAGTTGATTTGAAGACAATTGCAGATATTTTTTATTGTTTTTAGTTTGCCATTGATAAGTTTATTGCACACAAAGGATCCACGCAACGCGTTTTAAAGCCGTTCTGGCTTTTTCGTCAGGCGTGGTTACACATGACACAAAATCTAGTGCACCTTCACATCAGAATCAACTTCACTTAAGGCGACACCTTCACATCAGTATCAATGTCACTTAAGGTGGCACATTTACATCAGTATCAACTTCACTTATGGCGACACAATTATATATCAGATCAAAAACTTATATATAGACATGAAAATTACACATAATGATACTCAAAACAATAAAATGTGAGCATATATAGCGATGTTGTAAAAATCAGTTTTTTCAATAACATCATTCAGACCTGCCAGGGATAATATGTTAAGATTAAGATATCCTACTCTACGGGTGAATCTTTTGCCCTGAGAGAAGTGAACAATTGTTCTCCTACCAATTTGGTCTATTAACATGTACCTGTGGCCTGCAATATATTGGTCGCACGATTCAAACGCTGAGGGCCCGCATGAATAAGCATAGATTTAATATTATTGCGATAGTTATGCAGCATAGCATGTCCCGGCATATTACTTTGATGCACGATGGGGTGGCTGAAGGTTTGTCCGTAATAGTGATCGAAACAATCCCAGAAGAAGCCCCTAACAGATTTCAAAGATTAATAAATAGGGAATATTTCTGGATAGTTAATCTTAACACATTATCCCTGGCAGGTCTGAATGATCTTATTGAAAAAACAGATTTTTAGAACATCACTATATATGCTCACATTTTATTGTTTTGAGTATCATTATGTGTAATTTTCATGTCTATATATATATATATATATATATATATATATATATATATATATATAGGTTTTTGATCTGATATATAATTGTGTTGCCTTAAGTGAAGTTGATACTGATGTAAAGGTGCCACCTTAAGTGACATTGATACTGATGTGAAGGTGTCGCCTTAAGTGAAGTTGATACTGATGTGAAGGTGCACTGGATTTTATGTCTTTTTATGGATTTTATGTCTGACGCCTGACGAAAAAGCCAGAATGGCTTTGAAACGCGTTGCGTGGATCCCTTGTGTGCAAAAAATTTACCCATATATACTTCTTGGGGCAGCGCGATTCATCTCCATTTCTTGGATCTCCTTGACGCCTGGACGCTGGGAACCGCAGCAGCCGTGATTATGGGATTCCTGATCAAGCGCATTGAGTGTTGTGCCTCCATTCGCACAACTTGCATAGGTGAGTGCGTTTTGATTGGGCTCTTAACTATCTCATCCATCAGGTTCTCTTTTGTATATTGATAAGTTTAGATTTTTTGAGGATGGCATAGGAAGAAAAAATGTTATTAGGTTTAACTTTTTCAGATATTTACATGCAGTTTTTTTCTTAATTTGGCCTTTTTTTATGTCAGGGTGCTTTAAAATTAAAAGCAAAACATACTCACCTTTTAAATATTGTGGTGTCATGATATGGGAAGGGGAGAGAGCAGGGAGAAGTGAGCCCTTAAGCTGTCCCTATAAACCACTCTCCCTGCCTATTTGCCCATCCACCCTAAATGACGGATCGACAACTTGGAGCTGGTCTCTTCCTTGCGCTAAAGTGCATTGGCGTCGAAGTCGACAAAACAAACAGAACTGTGCAAAGTTGGAAACAAGTCAGGAACATAACGGAAGCAACAAACAGATATATAAACACAAACAAGGCAGGATATAGCATACTAACATACAGTTCAGAAACCGCAATCAAGATAAACGGCACATCTGATAATATGAACAAGTTTACAGCAGACAAAACCAGGAGATGTGGGGGGATGAACAGGTTAACTGAATGTCAGAACATTAAACAGGTCAGGAAATCAAGAGCACTGTTCACACTGGACTCAGAACAAGAAACACTAGACACCCTACTCCAAACATGGAGGGACATCAATACCAAAGCCAAATAGGCTCCTAGCCAGAAGGCACTCTCCACCGACTGATCAGGATACTTGCCTAGGAGGAAGCAAAAATCCTAAATACATGCAAACACGGGTACAGGCACAAGACTAACTCACTCCTATATAGACAGAATAGCACAAGGCTCAGAACAGGATTCTATCCTCGGAGTTGCAGGATCAAACAAGGTCAAAACAGGACTGACATAATGCACATTGTGAACACAAACTAAGGCAACACAAAGCAAATGCAGAAAGAACATAAAAGAAAACTAAAGCCAAAAAAATGTACTAAAACAAAGCAGGCTAAAATCTATATATCAAACAGGACAGATAACCATGGTTAAAACTCAGGATATGTGCACAGACAGACATAATGAACAACATGCCAACATTGTCAGAGTATAGGTCTAATCACCAGCACAGAACCGCACCTGAAGAGGTCTTATATAACCTCCCAGTGCTGAAGATAGGAATTTTAACTCTTCCTGTCCCGGGGAGAATTAGCACAGTAACTGTTCAGAAATAAACAATGTCTGAACAGGACAAAATAAAGATAGACAGACCTTACAGTACCCCCCCCCCCCCCTTTAAAGAGGGCCTCGGACACTCTCAAAACCACAAACAATCAAAACATGAATCTAAATTTAAAAATAACAAAAAAAATCTTGGCACCCAGGTGGCTCCACGATTGACACCTGGACGCAGGTGCTTGGCACGGGAATGAAGGTACGCCATAACTGCAGCTTCCAGGACTGGCCGAAGAGGTCCTTGCATCTGGTCCACATGAAATCAGGATTATGGAATACAGAGCAGAAAGTGGCACCAGAGCAAGTAGGTAAGCTGGTTATTCTGTCATGAAAGGGGGGGGGGGGAGAGGTTATTGGGCATCAATACCAAAGCCAAATAGGCTCCTAGCCAGCAGGCACTTTCCACCGAGTGATCAGTATACTGGCATAGGAGGACCCAAACAGGACCTCAACAGGACCCAAAGCAGAAAATACAAAAAACAGTTCAATGGACATTACAATTGTCATTTTTGGGAGTACCAACGATTAGATAAAAACCGAAACAATACAATTTACTATATATCATCAACAGGACTGAAATTATCACATAGAAATAGGCTGGCACTGCATTAACACTTGCTTAATGTTGAACAATAAAATTTTTAAGGACGCAGGGTTTTTCCGTTTTTGCATTTTCATTTTTTCCTCATCTCCTTCTAAAAATCATAACACTTTCAATTTTGCACCTAAAATTCCATATTATGGCTTATTTTTTGCAAAACCAATTCTACTTTGCAGTAACATTCGTCATTCTACCAAAACATCCACAGAGAAAAAAATCATTGTGCAACAAAATTGAAGAAAAAATGCCATTTTGTAACTTTTGGGGGCTTCTGTTTCTATACAGTGCATTTTTCTGTAAAAATTACACCTTATCTTTATTCTGTAGGTCTATGGGGGAGATTTATCAAAACCTGTCCTGAGGAAAAGTTGCTGTGTTGCCCATAGCAACCAATTAGATCGATTCTTTCATTTTTGAAAGGCCTCTGCAAAATGAAAGAAGCAATCTGATTGGTTGCTATGGGCAACTCAGCAGCTTTTTGTCTGGACAGGTTTTGATAAATCTCCCCCTATACGATTAAAATAATACCCTACTTATATAGGTTTGATTTTGTTGAACTTCATAACTACATGCAGGAAAATGTATACGTTTTAAAATTGTCATCTTCTGACCCCTATGACTTTATTTTTTATTTTTCTGCATATGGGCCGGTATGAGGGGCTAATTTTTTGCACCTGGATCTGAAGTTTTTATCGGTACCATTTTTGTTTTGATTGGACTTTGGAATTTTTTTTTCGTGTACGCCATTGACTGTGCGGTTTAATTAAGAATATATTTTTATAGTTCGGACATTTTTGCACGCGTCAAAACCACATATGTTTATTTTTATTTACACTGTTTGTTTTTTTGAAAATGGGAAAAGTGGGGTGATTCTTACTTTTATTAGGGAAGGGAATTTATTCATCATTAGTAACTTTTTTTTTCAACTTTTTTTGCTATGTTATAGCCCCCTATAGTGGCTATAATATGCAAAACACTGATTCCTAACACTAATCATCAGCAGAGAAATACATGCCGATTATCAGTGTTATCGGGGCTTCACTACTCCTGCCTAGTTCTTGCCGACCGGATATGCCGGAGGCAGGTAACGGACCCTCCGCTCGTGTCCTAGCTGCGGATTGATGCTGCCAGGATGCAATTTTTTCAACTTTAGACGCGGCGATCAACTTTGATCGCCACATCTAAAGGGTTAATAGCGTGCGGAACAACGATCGGTGCCGCACGCTATTAGCCCAGGGTCCCAGCTTTCATTACGCCAGGTACGCCCTGACTTCCTAAGAGGTTAAAGGCACTAACAATTGGAAAAAAAACACTGCAGGTACTATTAGCAACAGGATTAATTTGCTATTTGGGAACAAGCTAAAGTATAATGGCATTGTATGAATGCTTGCTATTGGCAACAGGATTTGAATTGTCACTTGGAGACAGGATGAAGTGTAATCCACACTTGCTTCATGCTGTACAATAAAATGTTTGGTAGCACTAACAATTAATTAAACAAATCCCACTGCATGTTTTTATTAGCAACAGGACTGAAATTGATATTTTCACACAGGCTGAAGTATAATGGCAATGAATGAACACTTGCTTGATTTGGAATAAATCAATTTTCCCATCTCTAATAGTGCAATAGAAGAAAAAGAGGAAAAGACAGGCATTACACCTACCCTGCTCTTGAGTAGAGTAAGAAGCACAGCTGACAGAACAAGGCAAATATCCTTTATGGTCCTCAGCAAATATCCACAGTTAGTAATCCATGTAGTATAGAACAACAAAGCTCACGGCACACAGCTATAGATATAATTTTCTTTATTTAGCAATTTAAGGCATGAAATATAGAGAATTAGGAGGCATCCGATTCGTCATAGCCCCTATTGTAGCCGGACTGGGACCGAAAATAGGCCCAGGCATATTTGACACACACTAACATAGGTAAGACAATTTCCCATGATAAACAAATGTAACTTTAAATAAGTCATATAGTAACCAAATAACACCGGCATATAAGGACGAATATTATCACAATACATATTACCATAATACCTTATTGACCAAATCATGTATACTGAGACCAACAATAACAATAATACCATTATACAAAGAGGAATATTATCACCATACATATTACCATTTTACTGTTACTGATCAAATCCTGTATACTCAGAGCAATAATACCAGTGCACAAGAAGGAGATATTATCACCATACATATGAACATCATACTGGCACTGACTAGTGATGAGTGGCATTGGCCATATTCGAATTCATGATATCTTGCGAATATATAGAACATTCGGCCTATATTCACGAATTTTGCGTATTCGTTATATTCGCATATTCGCATATGCAAATATTCCCATATTTGCATATGTGAATATTTTCATGTTTGAGGAAGAAAACAGTGACGGGTTTGGCAACTTTACCATTGGTTGCTAGGGATGTTGTTGATAACCTCTGACAAGTGTATTTGCATCATTCTAATTGGCCCACAAGTGAAAAGAAGGAATATGCGAATATTCACATTTGCGAATATGCGCATATGCAAATATTCATATATGCAAATATGCGCATATGCGGGGGAAAAAAGGGAAAATTCGTAATTTTGAATCTATAGCGAATATATCTGCAATATTCGCGAATTCGCAAATTTGCGATATTCACGATAAAAATTTGAAATGCAAATATTCGCACCCAACACTAGCACTGACCAAATCCTGCATACTGAGACCATTATTACCAATTATATCATTATATAAGAAATAATATTATACAGTACACATTACCATCATCCTGTTACTGACCAAATCTGTATGTACTGACCAATATTACCAATAATAACAGTATACATCAAAAAAAAATTTCACCATACATATTACTGTCATACTGTTACTGACCAAATCCAGTATACTTAGAACATTATTACCAATAATACCAGTATACAAGGATGAAATATTCCTCCCATACGTTGGTAGATATATTGGTAGATATCAGCTCTACACAGGCTCTGCAGACAATAAAAATTATTACAGTGCAATATCATTGGATGACTCACAGATTACGTCTTCTCTAATTGGAGTTGTTCACTTTCCCTTTTCTTCTCTATCCATTCCAGACCATCATGATGATTTCTTTAACCCCTTAAGGACGCAGCCCTTTTTCACCTTAAGGACTAAGCCCTTTTTCGCAATTCTGACCACCATCGCTTTACGCATTAATAACTCTAAAATGCTTTTACCGAATATTCTGATTCTGAGATTGTTTTATCGTGACATATTCTACTTTATTTTGGTGGTAAATTTTCATTGTTACTTGCATCCTTTTTTGGTGAAAAATCCCAAAATGTCGCGAAATTTTTGAAAATTTTGCATTTTTCTAACTTTGAAGCTGTCTGCTTATAAGGAAAATGGATATTCCAAATACATTTTATTTTTATTCACAAATACAATATGTCCACTTTATGTTGGCATCATAAATTGGACATATTTTTAGTTTTTTAATAAATTAGAGGGCTTCAAAGTAGAGCAGCAATTTTCTAAAATTTCACGAAAATTGCTAAATCTGAAGGGACAGTTGCTACAGAACTACAACTCCCAGGATGCCTGGGCAGTCTAGGAATGCTGAAAGTTGTAGTTTGGCAAAATCTGGAGGGCTACCGTTTGGGCACCACTGTAACAGTGGTCTCCAAACTGTGACCCTCCAGATGTTCCAAAATTACATGCTGGGGGCATGCTGGTAGTTGCAGTTCTGCCCTCCTAGTGGTTGCCACAGAAAAGATCGCTTTACTTTCACTTTCATTGTCAGCCCCCAAACCCCCCCCCACCATCGTTTCCCTACCTAAGCCGGGATCTCTGCAGTCTCCACGATGATCTTCGGTCTCCACGCCATCTTCATGTAAGGTATTGGTCTCCATCTTATCCCCCCGTTCTGCCCGACATCCAGGGGTGGGCATAATGGGGGTTGCCATGGCAACCAACTGTCCTGCGCTGCCATTGGTCAGAATCAGTTCTGACCAATGGCAGGGGATAGGAGGAGATCGCAGCACTGCAACCTCGCTCCTATCCCTCAGGATGATTGGGGCTGTCACTATTTGCCGGGTGATCCGGTCACCAGAGACCCGATCAGCCCGGAGTAGCAGAAAATCGCAAGTCGCATGTCGAAATCGAAAATTGCATGTTCGTCCTGAAGAGGTTAAGGAACCTGCCAGACAAACATTTTAGGTAAATGTAAATAGGTCCCTGTGTAAAAAGCTGCCCACTATAGATACTTTCTGTAGGTAATCAAAAGAACTAGAGATGCGGCACTACAATAAAGCGAAAAATATTTTCTTTTACTTAATCTATTAGTGGTACAGTGGGACGTTTCAGTCTCACAATGAGACTTTTTTCCAGCTTGCAAATTGAGACTCTGAAACATCACATTGTACCAATGATGGGTGAATAAAGAACCATTTCACTTTCTTGGAGTGCCACATCTATACTTCTTTAGATTATCTGCATCAAAAGGCAAAGAGTCAGGACACCCACCTCGCAGACTATAAGACTCAATCACAGTGCCGGTTTTGCTTAACTATTGTAGTTACTTCCTGTATGTAGTAGCAGCTCCTTATAAGTATAGGTTATTCTCTATGGGTAGGTCCCCCTATAGATAGATTGCAGATCCTCTTTAGGTAGTAGTAGCAGCAGCCCCCTTTAGGTAGTATCATTAGCAGCCCCCTTTAGGTAGTAGCAGCAGCAGCCCCCTTTGGGCAGTAGTAGTTACAACCCCCTTTTAGGCAATAGTAGTTGAAGCCCCCTTTGGGCAATATTAGTTGCAGTCCCCTTTAGGCAATAGTAGTTGCAGCCCCCTTTAGGTAGTATTAGCAGTAGCTCTCTTTAGGGAGTAGAAGCTGTACCCCCCTTTAGGTAGTAGTAGTTACAGCCCTTTATCTAGTTGTAGTAGTAGCAGGCCCCCTTTTGCCAAGATTTAAAAAGAAAAAAATTTACATATACATACCCACCCGGTTCCACATTGTTCACAGTGTGGCCTCTGCTCTATTCCTCCACTGGTATGTGCTCCAGTGCATGAGCGACAAAAGCATAGAATGCAGAGAAAGGATGTTTGGCCTCTTGTGGCTACCTGCATAATGCGGCCGGCCCCAAGAGTGAATGACAGGGTGAGGAGCCATAGCTCTTTGCTCTGCTATACCATTGTGTACCACATCTAACTTTAAGCACGTCAGTAAGATGAGCTTACAGTCAAATACATCTCGGATCAACTAGAATGCCTTGCGGAAGGGCCATCAGTCAAAGGCCTGATGGCAAGTCTGGCCCTGGCCCCTATGACCGAGTGGTGCCGAGAAACAGCCATCTTCTGACCTGATATCCAGTAGCTGAGTACAGGGTGTTTTTCTGCAGTGGATCATCTTCAATAGTGTATGTTCTGTAGTGATGAGCGGCATAGGCCATATTCGAATTTGCAATATTTTGCGAATATATGGATGAATATTCGTCCTATATTCGCAAAATTCGCAATGTTCGCTATGATCATTCCTTTTTTTTTTCATGTGAAAATTCATAATGAAATTTGCATAGTGCGCATGCACGATTATATCTTTCACCTAAAAGAAGGGAGGTATCAGTGTCCACTGACTGGAAGTGTCGATATTCGCGAATATTTGCATATTCGCATATATTTGCATATTCACAAAAAAAAGGAATATTCATCATTACTAGAAATGAGCTAATCGAATCTGATGAATCTGAATTTGTTTCAAATTTAATGAAAAATTTGATCCGCAACGAATACGAATATTGCCGCAATCATCACGTGAATCGCTTCATCAAACTCCATTTATGGCGGACAAGGCTCCAGGGCATCTAAAATGGCGGATCCACATTTGAGAACATGGGGCAAGGAATCCTGGGAAGGCGGGAACAAGGGTAGGCGAGATGACCCTGAATCACATGCAGGATGCAACCAGCCACATGCAGATCAGCCCTGTAATGTCACACCCCTATATAATCAGCAGCCATATTGCAGCCAGTGACTTTATCCTTACTCTGCAGAGAGATACATAGGGACAGGCAGCCCTGTGTGTTACACAGAAAAGCTTTTTCCAGCAGCGATTTACCTCCTAGTCAAGTCCGTGTTCTGTTGGACAGGTCTGTTGATGACAGGTCTGTAGAAGTGAATAAGGTCCTAAAGCGATACTGGCCAATTTTATTGGCCGATAAGGACCTAAGTGGAGTTTTGAAGGACCATCCAAGTATAACATACAGGCGAGGCCTGAACCTCCGAGAAAAGCTGGTCCATAGTCACTTCACACCAGAAGTGGTTACGGAACCCCAACATGTCCCTGTGGGAGTTGTACTTTCTGTACTTATTTAAAAAGGAGAAGGGAATTCATCAATCAATCAGATGGAAAGAAATACCAACTATTCGACTTCATTAACTGTCGAAGTCAAGGCATAATTTATGGGGCATTATGCTCCTGTCCACTCCTATATATCAGTAAAACGATACAGGAGTTGAGGCGCTTGATATCAAAACATGTGGGTTGTATTACAACTCGGGCAGAGACCCCTTTGGCCAGACATATATGGTCAAAACATAAAGGGAACCTAAAAGATTTACAATTTTTTTTGCTTACGACAGATCTAGTTGGGACCACGAGGGGGAAGTCTGGACAAGATTTTGATGAAAGAAGAAGCAAAATGGATTTTTCGGTTAAACACCTTGAACCCTGGAGGCCTAAATGAAGGTTTTACCTTTACACCATTTATTTAAGACTCTTGTTACATATAATTAGCTGTATATTTTGATAGTATTAGGAACCATTTTACAAAAGAATAATTATTAAAATAAATAAAATAGAAGAGAGTGTATTCTGAGCAATGAACTGAATGTGAATATTACCTGTTTAAAAGATCTTAAAACAGTATTTACTTACCTGGATGTGGATAATTGGGACCGTCTTGTAATGTTGATTAGATCTATAGAGATAAAATTATATACAAAATTACAGATATATGATAAAAAGAATAAAAGTGTGATTGACACATTAAAGGGGTGACTTACCTAGATGGGATGCCAGCGAATCGGGGTATGGTGGTAGTGGAGGTGCCCCCGTGGGAAGTGGAAGCATCCTTAGTAAGAACATCTGGAACAATACAATAATAAAACAAAAATAAAATTAATAGAAAATATGTGTAAATGTGACTAATATGATGAATATGCTATGTTTATGCTGGGTTGGTATAGGGAAGGTAAATATGATAAATTTGTTTGTGCGTATATGTAGTATATGAATGAGACCAATGATGGCATAGTAGACATTAATGTCTTATATGCTTGGGTATGGTAACATTGTAGTATATAAATATAAATGTGAGTAATGACAGCATGAAAAATGACAGCATAGTATATCCTACCCTATATGTGACTTTATTGGGATATCTAATGTGGTCTGGTACTCAATGCAATTTTCTAATCTACCAACTTATACCTAAAATAAATTTTTACTAACCTATACTTAAGACATACTGAACATAACAACCTAAGTGTATATATATTAATATAGTCCATACGCTATGTATTGTTTCATTGAAGTTAAAGAATACTAGCTGAGCCCCCTTGATATGTGAATCAACTGTGAGAAAAGGAACTAAGTCCACTGACATGCATAGTGGTGATATGATAGAACTGTGGAAAAGAAACTAAGTCTACAGACATGCGCACTAGTGAGCTGGATGGGAGAGATCGTGAACACGCAGCTCGCCGCGGTTGGGGCGGGGGAGCGCATGCGTGGACTTTCTAACTGGGCGTGCACCTCACGGACACGATCCGGGAGCTGCGCCTTCTCCCAGCTCACGTAAGTACCTGCGACAAGGTGTGGATTGGATATCAACTCATAACAAAGGTGCCTATTGGCGTGACGAGTAGATGTGCGCCACAGGTCATTGATTTCGTCAGACGCCGAGGTTATTTAAACCAGTGCCTGACGTCTAAGTCTCAGTCTGTAGAATGTATCCTTGAGAAAGCTACGCAAGTGGCGAAACATGTTGTGGTGTTATACAGGGATTCGGTTTTAAACAGCACCACTGTCCACTGTGTATTTAGCTGCCAGCGCACACTGCAGTTGCAGCTGCCAGCACCCAGAAACATCACAGTGTATAACTGTAAAGGGCATTAGCTAGCAATTGATAGACTAGCTCCGGATGGAGCAGCTATATAAGGAGCAATATATTGCTATACTGTAATTAAGACAGTGGTCAAACAGTGGACAGTGCTGTGTTTTTAACTTTTTTTCTACTCTTATAATTTAAGTAAACAACAATAAAAGTTAAGTTTTAGAAAGAAGGATTTAGGGAATCAGTGCCCTTTGGGCACATTTGTTGGAAATTAATCTGTTGGACAGAGAGCACTTTATTTGTCACAGAAAAGCATTCTTACTGCAGCGATTCATTTCCCAGTCACTGTCTACGGTGTTCTAATATGGAGAGGATCAGAGAGCAGTGTGTTGCACAGAAGAACAGCAGCGATTCCGCACAAGCACAAATGCTGCCTAGAAGCAGGGTAGGGAGTGAGATTGCAATTTTGGAAGTAGTACACAGAGATTGTGTGCTGCAGCACTGGTGTCTACTGCTGGTGTCCTGCACAAAAACTTTTTAAAGAGTACTGTAGCTCATTTTTCTGCCTTTATAAGTGCATACCAAATACGTATATCTAAGTGTTCTACCATTTTATTCCTGATTATGTCTTAAGGGCCTACATACTGTGAAAGGACAGCCAAAAGTACTCAACGGCTGGTGTTGTACACAAAAACTTTTTTAAACGTACTGTAGCGCATTTTTCTGCCCTCATAAGTGCATACCTGATACGTACATCTAAGTGTTGTACCATTTTGTTTCTGATAAAGTCTCAAGGGCCTACATACTGTGAAAGGACAGACAAAAGTACTCACTGGCTGTTGTTGTACATATACTTTGTTAAGCGTACTGTAGAACATTTTTTCTGTCCTCATAAGTGCATACTACATATGTAGATCTAAGTGTTGTACCATTTTGTTCCCGATAAAGTCTTAAGGGCATAGTTACTGTAAAAGGCCAGCCAAAAGTAAACACCTGCTGCTGTTCTAGACAAATACTGTTTTTAAGTCTAGTAAAGCATATCATACTCCCCTCATATATGCAAGTATGTCAGGCAGAGAAGTGCAAGGACATGCACCGAGGAGTGGCAGAGGCCTAAATTCATCAGGTGCAGGCAGAGGTCCCAGCAGGAGTCGCTGTGAGAGGCCTGATCTCCCAGTATCAGCTAGCGGTCGTGCCTCCGCTAGGCAGGCAAGTAGTGATGAGGAGAGTGACGTGGGAGGCGGTGTTGCCAGCGTTCAGGGTCCTGAAGCAGACACTGTTGAGAAAACTGAGGAGGACATCAGTGACGCGCAGACACTTGTTGATGACGATGAAGCAGATCGCAATCGGGAGCCTGGTGCAGAAGGGGCTTCATCATCATCAGGAAAAGAGAGTTGCAGGTTGCCTGTGAGACAGCACCTGAGCCAGCAAGGTGGTAGCATGGTTGGCAGAAGTGGAAATTCTGGACCCAAACTTGCCCGGGGGAGACCACCTGCTTAGCGGCAGCCTACCTTCCTGGGAGGTAGTGGAGCAGGGGTTCCTGGAGATGGCGGCAGTAGCAGTCAATTAGTGTGGACTGTCAGCTACTCAGCGGTGTGGCAGTTGTTCATCAAGCATCCAGAGGAGGTTAACATAGCCAAATGTAAGATGTGTAGGCAGAAGGTGAAGTGTCAACATATGCTGCACCACCATAAAATGGCCTGGGAGAACCGTGGCTCCGATGTGGTGGTCCAAGGCTCCACCACCTCAGCTGAAGGAACTCCCCCACCTCCTACTTTTAGTCAGTCATTCTGCCAGCAATCCGTCGGCAAAGCCATATCCAAGACACAACAGCATGTGCCCACTCATCCAACTGTGCAGAACCTGAATGCGCTCCTGTGCAAGTTGTTAGTGCTGCAGTCCCTCCCTTTTCAAGTGGTGGACTCTGCACATTTTAGAGAACTGATGGCTTGTGCCGAGCCGAGATGGAGAGTCCCAAGATGTCATTTCTTTGCGAAGAAGGCAGTACCAGCACTGCACAATTTTGTGGAAGAAAAGGTGGACCAGTCCTTGAGCCTGTCGGTGTGTACAAAAGTGCACAGCAGCGCCGACGTCTGGAGCTGTAACTATGGTCAGGGACAATACATGTCCTTTATGGCCCACTGAGTGAATGTGGTTCCTGCACAGCCACAACACCAACTTGTACAGGTCACATCACTTCCTCCTCCACGCTCTAAGGCCATTGGTCCTGTGACAGTGTGCAACTCCGCCTCCTCATCCTCCACCATGTCCTTAGCCTCCACTGCACGGACAAGTCTCAGTAGCCATTCAGCATACCATGTGTGCAGGGCAAGGCGGCGTCACGCTGTTCTTCACATGGTTTGTCTAGGCGAATGGAGTTACACAGGGGAGGAACTGCTAAAAGGCATTCATAAAGAAATCAGAGCATGGCTTACTCCACTAAAACTGGAAATGGGAACTATGGTGACTGACAACGGGAAGAAAATCTTGTCTGCGCTGCGACAAGGAAGGTTGGGCAATGCGCGCTACATGACACACCTGTTCAATCTGGTTGTCAAGCGGTTCCTGAAGGGTTACCCCCATTTGCAAGACATCCTAACAATGGGAAGGAAACTTTGCATGCACTTCAGCCACTCGTACACCGCAAAGCACAGCCTCCTTGAGCTGCAGAGTCAGAACAGTATCCCCCAACATAGTCTGATTTGCGACGTTGCCACATGGTGGAATTTCACCCTCCATATCTTGGACCGACTATATGAACAGAGAAAAGCCATCACCAATTTCTTGATGATCCAAGCGAATGGGGGTACTCCCCTGTGTAACTTCAATGTCAACCAGTGGCAGCTCATATGTGACACCTGCTGTTTGCTCATGCCCTATGAGAAAGCCACATTATTAGTAAGTCGCCAGGATTATGGGATGAAAAATGTCATTCCACTTCTTCATTTCCTACAACACGTGTTGGAAACGATGGCTGGTCAGGGCACTGGAGACGTGGCGCCTAAATCTCACGGCCACATGAGCCCTGTGGGGGATGAACTGGAGGAGGGTGAGGAGGAGGGGGAGGGGCACAGTGGAGCACAGTTTAGGTTTCTCCAAATGGGCGGTTTTTCTAGTCATCTGACAGGAGAGGTGGAGCAAGAACCTCCAGAGGAGCTAGGGGGTTATGAGGAAGGCGAGACAGAGGACCAAGACACACCGTGGGAGTATGCAGCGGAGATGGAGGCAGGGAGTCCCTCCGAGTCACTTGAACAAATGGCACGATGCATGCTCACTTGCTTGGGTAGCGACCGCCGAATTGTCACGATTTGGCAGCGGGATGACTTTTGGCTCTCCACCTTATTGGACTCTCGCTGCCAGCTCAAAATGGGGGCCTTTTTTACACCCACTAAGAGGGAGGACAAACTAACCTACTACAGAGACATCCTACGTAGTCAGTTGGCCTATGCCTATCTGCGCCATTGTCCATCCTCTCGCAGGTCTGACTCGGTGGGGCCCTTTGTCCTCACCTTCCACTGCCATGGCTGCTGGGGAGGGGTGAGGGGGCAGGAGCAGTACCACCTCCATCAGCAGCAACCTGAGTCAACAGTCACTGATTAGTACCTTTTTTTACCCGCATAGTGAAGCAATTCATCAGCAGCAGGTAGACCTGGAGCAGGACCTGAACCAGCAGGTGGTGGCATACATTGACATGCCCATGCCAACACACCTTGAAGATCTCCTGGACTTCTGGGCAGCCAAACTTGATTAGTGTCCACAACTAGCAGAGTTTGCCCTGAAAAAACTGCCCTGCCCGGAACGTAGTGTGCCATTAGAGTGGGTGTTTAGTGCAGCAGGGGCCATAGTAACCCCAAGGAGAACTCATCTATGCAAAAAAATTTTTGGAGAGACTGACCTTTTTGAAGATGAATCAGGCATGGATCAGTCAGGATTTTCACCCACCAATGCCTGATGCATCAGAGTAGATTGACAATGGTGTCACACCAACACTTCACAAATATGGATAGTGCCAAACTGATTTAACCCCTTAAGGACCCAGCCATTTTAGGACCAGAGCGTTTTTTGAACATCTGACCACTGTCACTTTAAACATTAATAACTCTGGAATGCTTTTACTTATCATTCTGATTCCGAGATAGTTTTTTCGTGACATATTCTTCTTGAACATAGTGGTATTTTTTTGTGGTAACTTGCATCCTTTCTAAAAATTCCAAAATTTTATGAAAAAATAGAAAATTTTGCATTTTTCTAACTTTGAAGCTCTCTGCTTGTAAGGTAAATGGATATTCCAAATAAATTTTATTTTTATTCACAAATACAATATGTCTACTTTATGTCTGCATCATAAAATTTATGAGTTTCTACTTTTGGAAAACATCAGAGGGCTTCAAAGTTCAGCAGCAATTTTAAAATTTTTCACAAAATTTTCAAACTCACTATTTTTCAGTGACCAGTTCAGTTTTGAAGGGGATTTGAAGGGTCCTCATATTAGAAATACCCTACAAATGACCCCATTATAAAAACTGCACCCCCAAAGTATTCAAATTGACATTCAGTAAGTGTTTTAACCCTTTAGGTGTTTCACAGGAATAGCAGCAAAATGAAGGAGAAAATTCAAAATCTTCCTTTTTTACACTCGCATGTTCCTGTAGACCCAATTTTAGAATTTTTGCAAGGGGTAAAAAGGAGAAAATTTTAACTTGTATTTGAAACCCAATTTCTCTCGAGTAAGCACATACCTCATATGTCTATGTTAATTGTTCAGCGGGCACAGTAGAGGGCTCAGAAGGGAAGGAGCAACAAAGATTTTTGGGGGGCATGTCACCTTTAGGAAGCCCCTATGGTGCCAGAACAGCAAAATAAAACCCACATGGCATACCATTTTGGAAACTAGCAGCCCAATTTCTCCAGATTCTGAAAACACCCCATATGGGGGTGAAAAGTGCTCTGCTGGCGCACTACAGATCTCAGAAGAGGAGTAGTCACATTTGGCTTTTTGAAAGCAAATTTTGCTCTGGGGGCATGCCGCATTTAGGAAGCCCCTATGGTGCCAGAACAGCATAAAAAAAACACATGGCATACTGTTTTGGAAACTAGACCCCTCGGGGAACGTAACAAGGGGTAAAGTGAACCTTAATACCCCACAGGTGTTTCACGACTTTTGCATATGTAAAAAAAAATAATTTTTTTCCTAAAATGCTTGTTTCCCCAAAATTTTACATTTTTAAAAAGGGTAATAGCAGAAAATACCCCCAAAATTTGAAGCCCAATTTCTCCCGATTCAGAAAACACCCCATATGGGGGTGAAAAGTGCTCTGCTGGCGCACTACAGATCTCAGAAGAGGAGTAGTCACATTTGGCTTTTTGAAAGCAAATTTTGCTCTGGGGGCATGCCGCATTTAGGAAGCGCCTATCGTGCCAGAACAGCAAAAAAAAAAAAAACACATGGCATACCATTTTGGAAACTAGACCCCTCGGGGAATGTAACAAGGGGTAATGTGAACCTTAATACCCCACAGGTGTTTCACGACTTTTGCATATGTAAAAAAAAAAAAACTAAAATGCTTGGTTTCCCAAAAATTTAACATTTTTAAAAAGGGTAATAGCAGAAAATACCCCCCAAAATTTGTAACACAATTTCTCCTGAGTACGGCGATACCCCATATGTGACTCTTAACTGTTGCCTTGAAATACGACAGGGCTCCAAAGTAAGAGCGCCATGCGCATTTGAGGCCTAAATTAGGCACTTGCATAGGGGTGGACATAGGGGTACTCTATGCCAGTGATTCCCAAACAGGGTGCCTCCAGCTGTTGTAAAACTCCCAGCATGCCTGAACAGTCAGTGAATGTCTGACAATATTGGGAGTAGTTGTTTTGCAACAGCTGGAGGCTCCGTTTTGGAAACAGTGGCGTAACAGACGTTTTTCATTTTTATTAGGGAGGGGAGGGGGGTTGTGTAGGGGTATGTGTATATGTAGTGTTTTTTACTTTTTCTTTTATTTTGTGTTAGTGTAGTGTTTTTAGGGTACAGTCACACGGGCAGGGGTTCACAGTAGTTTCTCGCTGGCAGTTTGAGCTGTTGTAGTTATGCAACCAGCAGATGCACTACTACAACTCCCAGCATGCACTTTAGCTGATTGTGCAAGCTGGGAATTGTAGTTGTACAGCTGAAGGTACACTTTTCCATTGAAAAAAATGTGCCTCCAGCTGTTGCAAAACTATAAGTCCCAGCATGCCCATAAGGGAATACTGGGAGTTGTGGTGGTCTGCCTTCTGCTGTTGCATAACTAGAGCTCCCAGCATGCCCTTTTTGCATGCTGGGAACTGTTGCTAAGCAACAGCAGGAGCCTGTCACTCACTTCCAACTGCTGATCCACGCCGCCGCTGTAGGTCAGTCCCTCGTCGCCGCCGCCACTCCTGGGGCCCCGATCCCAACAGGGACGCCGGGGATCGGGGTCCCCAGCTGCCGGTGTCCACGTCCCGCACCCGCTCACGTCCTCCGGAAGAGGGGCGGAGCAGGTTGCGGGAGTGACACCCGCAGCAGGTGCCCTAATTGGCCGGCTGGTAAACTGGCCGACGAATCAGGGCGATCGTGAGGTGGCACCAGTGCCACCTCTCCCCTGCTGGCTATGGCTGTTCGGGGCCATCAGAGACGGCCCCGATCAGCCAGTAATTCCGGGTCACCGGGTCACTGGAGACCCGATTGACCCGGAATCCGCCGCAGATTGCTGGGCTGAATTGTACAGCGATCTGCGGCCATCGCCGACATGGGGGGGGGTCATCGCCCCCCTGGGCGATATGCCGGGATGCCTGCTGAACGATTTCAGCAGGCATCGGGCACTGGCTCCGCTCCAGATGGCTGCGGGGGGCCGGGAAAGCGCATGACGTCATGTGTCCTTAAGGGGTTAAGGCGCTGCTTCCCAATTACAATTTTTTCTCCACATCAGACCTTTATTCATCCACCTTCGTCGCCGGGTACTGGTATTGCCACCCACCGCACCACTCAGTTACCGGGTCACTTTCAGGACTCCTGATGCTGCTGCTGCCACCTCCAGGCTGTCTCATTCTGCCACCGTATGTTTTCCTCATGCTGTTGCCACCTCTAGGCTGTGCCATTCAGCCACTATATGGTCTCCTCATGCTGCCGCCAACTCCAGGCTGTGTCATTCAGCCACTATATGGTCTTCTCACGCTGCTACCAACTCCAGGCTGTGCCATTCAGCCACTATTTGTTCTCCTTATGCTGCTGCCAACTCCAGGCTGTGTCATTCAGCCACTATGTAGTCTTATCATGCTGCCACCTCTAGGCTGTGCCATTCAGCCACTATATGGTCTCCTCATGTTTCCACCACCTCCAGGCTGTGTCATTCTGCCACTATATGGTTTACTCTTGCTGTTGGGCCTAGGACATTACCTAAAATGTTTTATGGTAGCGCTAGCTCCCATAAATTTTCAATTTAAATTTGAAAATTCTTCTTTTAATCTTAGGGATTGTGAAGCCCTATTGTCTCCTCATGCTGCCGCCAGCTCCAGGCTGTGACATTCTTCCACTACATGGTTTACTAATGCTGCTGGGCCTGGGACATTACCTAAAAAATTTTTATGGTAGCCCTAGCTACCATAATTTTTTAATTTACGTTTGAAAATTCATCTTTTAATCTTAGGGATTGTGAGGCCCTATGGTTTCCTCATGCTGCCGCAAATTCCAGGCTGTGTTATTCAGCCACTATATGGTCTCTTCTTGCTTCCGACAATTCCAGGCTGCTTCATTATGCCAGATTATGGTCTCTTCATGCTGCTGCCACCTCTAGGCTCTGTCATATAGCCGCCATGTGACTCCTTGTGAGATTGGGTTTTGTGGTCATACAGTATTAGTTCAAAGTAAATGCCAGGAGATTAAACTTGGGACCCTAATATAAATCTAAAATTTAAAGGGGTACTCCGGTGGTCAACGTGTTTTTCCATTTTTGACTTACCCTATTTGTTTTGTTTCATTTCTATTCTTGTTGTTTAGGCAACTCTATTTCCGTTCTTTGTTGTCTTTTTATCCCCCACTTTGTTTTCCTATGTTTGCTTCTATTTCCTGTTTCTTGCTGTGCTGAAAACTACAAATCCAGTCATGCCACATGCCTTGCTGGTTTGGGGCGGCTCCTTTTTTTTGTTCCGCCCTTTACCCACCCTACTGTTTTCCCGGGTCAGCCCCCTTATACACAGCACACTTATATAATCAGCCCTGGTTGGGATACACTGGCATACACACACGCAAAAGGGACTACAACTCCCAGCATGTGTCATTCAGGAGTCTTCAGTCTGTGGTATAACTCCAGCATGCTGCCTCTCTAGTCTCCTGGGGGTTGTAGTTCACCACACCTCTAAAGAGCACATACCAGTGTTTTCCAACCAGGGTGTCTCCAGGTGTTGCAAAACTACTACTACTAGCATGCCCGTACAGCCAAAAGCTGTCCGGGCATGCTGGGAGTTGTAGTTTTGATACAGCTGAAGACACCCTGGTTGGGAAACAATGCACAGAGCAGAGAAAAAAAAAGCTATGACATCTTGTCCACAGCCTAATGCTAACCTGTGGACAACAGTAAGAGATCCAACACAGAACTATAGAACTTCCTGGCCCACAAACAGGTAAGAAAAAAAAGACACATGCTACACAAACATACAATACATGTCAATTGCAAAAAACATGAAAATTAAAAGAAGATGCAATATGCAATATAAAAAATCTTAACCACCGGAGTACCCCTTTAAATAAATCGATGTCATCTTTTCAAGACTAAGGCCCTATGGTCGTTGACGTCATATTACCTGTGGAATTATCGCAAGAATCCAATGAAACAGCTTGGAGCGATACTAATGAACCATAACTGATTAAATGAAACATTCGCACTTTCACTGTCAGTGGGGCTCTCAGAGGCAGGGGCTGGAACAGCTTGTATCTCGCCTGGCGGAGGTCGATGCATACCAAAATAAATTCAAATTAAGTTAAATAAAAATTACATAAAACATCTGCCACATCCAGACGCTCTGCGGCAGTGATTCTAATTGTGATGCTTGTAATCTGCATGTCATACTGAATAACAGTACTATTTCACCAACTCATCACACTCCCTATGCGTGTTAGGACAAAGCAAAGTGTTCTACACTCCTGTTGAGCCTCTCTGTAGGCCAGAAATAGCCATTTTTAATAGTGATTCGCCGCTAAAAAATTCGGTGAATCAACTGAATCACATTTTTCAGAAATTCGCTTATCTCTAGTTATTACTATGATTCATTCTTTTAACGATGATTTCTTAAAAGAATTTGTAGCTCGGAAGCAGTGATCCATTCAAATAGGTGGTCAGTCTCCATACTTGGCTGGTGTGATGGAATTTTTTGCGCCCTAGATAATTTTGTGTTGGCTCCTCCACTCAGCTCTCCCGACATTTCAGAACACACAACTAAGAGCAGGGCAGCCACACACACAGGTTTCGGCGACAAAAAAAAAGTGTAAAAAAAAAAAAAAAAAAAGGTTAATAAAATTGAATTAGCCCCTTCCTAATAAAAGATTGAATCCCCCCTTTTCTAATTTGTTAAATAAATTAATGTAATAAAAAAAATAAAAGTAATCATATGTTTTACCACCACATGCGTAAATGTACAAACTATTAAAATATAATGTTAGTTAAACCGTTCGATCGATGGCGTACTCGTAAAAATATACCAAAGTCCAAACATTTTTGGTCACTTCATATACCATAAAAAAAATTATAAAAAGCGATCATAAAATTCCCATCAAAATAAAAATAGTACCAATAAAAACTACATACCATGGCGCAAAAAATTAGCCCCATATAGCCCCATATGCGGAAAAATAAAAATGTTATAGAGGTCAGAAGATGACAATTTTAAACATACTAATTTTGGTGTTTGTAGTTAACATTTTTTGAAAGTAGTAAAATAAAATAAAACCTAGATAAAATTTTGTATCCTTGTAACCGTATAGACGTAGAAAATAAAGATATGGAGTAATTTTTACCGAAAAATGCACTGAGTTGAAACAGAAACCTCCAAAATGAATTTTTTTTTTTTTTTTTTTATTTCATTCCACTAATAATGTTTTTTTTTTTTTTTTTTTTGGGGGGGGGGGTTTCTACAGATTTTGGTATAAAATAAGGTATGTCATTACAAAGTGCAATTGACAATGGAAAAGCAAGCCCTTATATGGGTCTGTAGGTGCAAAATTGAAAGTGTTATGATTTTTAGAAGGGGAGGAGGAAAAAATGATAGTTCAAAAATGAAAATTGTCCTGGCCTACCATTTTATATACACAATTACAAATCACAGATTAACATTAATTAAGACCTGTCCAATTGTAATCTAATAGGGTGGAGTTCACAATAACATGTTACAGATTGATGCCGGCGCTCTGTTTGTAAACAATCCTGGCATGTGCACAGTTGCTCCCATAATTGAACACTCCTTCATCACCATGGTAGACAGTAACACTCCCATCAATAGCAATAATTAGAGATGAGCGAACTTTCCAAAAATTCGATTCGGCTGATTCGCCGAATTTTCCGATAAAGTTCGTTTCGATCCAAATTTTTCTGCGGCGAATCTATATTAAAAAAGGCTATTTCTAGCCTACATATAGCCTCTATAAGGGTATACAACACTTTGCTGCATTCTAAAACGCATATGGAGTGTGCTGGGTTAGTGAAATAATACTGTTATTCAGAATAACATACAGATTACTGGCATCGCTTTTAGAATCACTGCCGCACAGCAGCACAATTACAGAGCCTGGTGGTGGCATCAGTGTCAGGAGACCATATAGTGACTGAATGACACAGCGTGGAGGTAGCGGGTGCTACCTATGAGAAAATTTGAAATGACCAGACCCAGGTCCCACAGCGGTATCAGTAACCCATATATTGCCTTAATGACACAGCCTGGAGTTGGCTGATGCATGAGTACACACCAGGGCTTCACAATCCCTCCCAAAAAATACAACAATTTTAGAAAGTTTTGAAAAAGATTTTGGATAGCCGGTGCTACCTATGACACAATTTGAAATTAACAGACCCAGGCCCCGCAGCGCCATCATTTTTTTTATTTGAAAATTAAAACAAACTTTGAGTTTCCCGGACCCCATCGTGTGGGTACGAAGGACCAAATCCAACAAGCCCCCACAGCAACATCAGTAAAGCATATATTGCCTGAATGACACAGCCTGGAGTTGGCTGAATCACAAGTACACAGCAGGGCTTCACAATTCCCCCAAAAAATCACCTCAATTTTAGAAATTTTAAAAAAAGATTTTGGATAGCGGGTGCTACCTATGAGAAAATTTGAAATTACCAGACCCAGGCCCCACAGCGGCATCAGTAACCCATATATTGCCTGAATGACACAGCCAGGAGTTGCCTGATGCACGAGTTCACACCAGGGCTTCACAATCCCCCCCAAAAAACACCACAATTTTAGAATATTTTGAAAAAGATTTTGGATAGCAGGTGCTACCCCTGAGAAAATGTGAAATTCCCAGACCCAGGCTCAGCAGCGCTATCATTTTTTTATTTGAAATTTAAAACAACCTTTGCGTGTCCCGAACCCTAGCCTGTGGGTACGAAGGACCAAATCCAACAAGCCCCCACAGGGCTCATGTGGCCGTGAGATTTAGGCGCAACGTCTCCATTGCCCTGACCGGCCATTGATTCCAAGACTTCTCGCCAAGGCAAACCATGTGAAGAACAACGTGACATCCCCGTGACCTGCACACAAGGTATGCTGAAGGGCCACTGAGACTTGTCTGGGCAGTGGAGGCTTAAGACACAGTGGAGGATGTGGAGGCGGAGTAGCACACTGTCGCAGGACCAACGGGCTGACAGAGTGTAGCAGGAACCAGCATTGAGTACACACCAGGGCTTCAGAATCCCAAAGAAAAAACAAACATTTTTAAAATAATTTTAAGAATATTTAGGACAGCGGGTGCTACCTATATATTGCCTGAATGACACAGCCTGGAGTTGGCTGATGCATGAATACACACTAGGGTTTCACAATCCCTCCCAAAAAAATACAACAATTGTAGAAATTTATGAAGAAGACTTTTGGATAGCGAGTGCTACCGATGAGAAAATTTGAAATTCCCAGGCCCAGCAGCGCCATCAGTAAACCATATATTGCCTGAATGACACAGGCTGGAGTTGGCTGATGCATGAGTACTCACCAAAGCTTCACAATCCCTAATAAAAAAGACAAACATTTTTGACGAAAAATGTTAACGAAAATTTAGGACAGCGAGTGCTCTGTATATATTACCAGAATGACGCAGCCTGGAGTTGGCTGCAGCATGAGGAGACCATTGAAATGTGGGATTTTTTTTTTTTAAATTTAAATCAAAATTTGTGTCCCGGACCCCGCCGTGTGGGTACAAAGGACCTAATCTCACAAGCACCCACAGGGCTCATGTGGCCGTAAGATGTAGGCTCATGTGGCCGTAAGATGTCTCCATAGCCCTGACTGGCCATTTTTGGTTTTTGTACCTTTGTTTAAGAACAAGCGCATATCCAAGAGTCCAAAAGACTCTATAATGCAGGACGGTGGACCACGAAAAGACATTCTTCTATAAAATAATTTTTTATGAAATAAAGAAGCTGAGTTCATCCCTCTGCATATTTTTTTGTTGTTGAAAATTTTACTTAAAAAATCACACGCAACAATCGTTCAATGGTGTAATGGTTGTTATTGTGGAAAATTCAAGTTTATTACTGTGATAATTATCAGAAAATT
The DNA here is from genome assembly GCF_029499605.1 of Hyla sarda. Taxonomy (NCBI): domain Eukaryota; kingdom Metazoa; phylum Chordata; class Amphibia; order Anura; family Hylidae; genus Hyla; species Hyla sarda. Next base: position 374,397,924 of record NC_079189.1, on the reverse strand, counting down.
TGAAAAAAAAACACTACACAAAAGTGTTTAATAACCCCATACATTGCACCATAAGCATCATGAAGTCAAGTAGTTCCTGAAAGGCACAGGAGCAGTCAGGAGTAGGCATCAGCAGTACCCAAGAGTCTTTAATAACCCCTTACATTGCACAATCACTCGCAATATCGAGCAATAACAGGTGTGTTATGCCCTCAGATGTCAGGGGCTGCACGCGCGCTACACTGAACAGACCAGCGTGTGTCTATCTTTTACCAACAGGTGCGGGTAACCCTCTGAACCCCGCTCGCGATAGGGATCAGGGATTGCAATTATTTGCCAGGAAAGAAGAATCACAACTAAGCGTGGGTCATAAGCTTGTATTCATTAAGTCCTTGCCCTTTGTACACACCGCATGTCTCTACTACCGATTGGATGGTTTAGTGAGGTCCTTGGATCGGCCCCGGAGGGGTAGGAGAAGGCCCTAGCAAAGCGCCGAGAATTTAAAGATCATAGTTGAAATTTGCATTAAGCATGTATTAGCTACTGCTAAACTTCCAAAAATTGAAGGCCCAAGGCCTGAGGCATCAGGGAGGCAATTATTTCCTGAAAGACACAGAATGAGTCAGGAGCAGTCATTCGCTGTACCCAAGAGGGTTTCATAACCAACCCCTTACATTTAAAGATCAATGTTGAAATTTGCATTAAGCATGCATTTAGCTACTGCAAAACATCCAAAAATTTAAGGCCCAAGGCCTGAGGCATCAGGGAGGCAAGTAGTTCCCGAAAGACACAGAATGAGTCAGGAGCAGTCATTCGCAGTACCCAAGAGGGTTTCATAACCATCCCCTTACATTTAAAGATAAATGTTGAAATTTGCATTAAGCATGTATTTAGCTCCTGCTAAACATCCAAAAATTGAAGGCCCAAGACCTGAGGGCAGGGAGGCAAGTAGTTCCTGAAAGTCACAGAATGAGTATGGAGCAGGCATTCGCAGTACCCAAGAGGGTTTCATAACCCCTTACATTTAAAGATCAATGTTGACATTTGCATCAAGCATATATTTAGCTACTGCTAAACATCCAAAAATTGAAGGCCCAAGGGGGCAGGGAGGCAAGTAGTTCCTGAAAGACACAGAATGAGTCAGGAGCAAGCATTCGCAGTACCCAAGAGGGTTTCATAACCCCTTACATTTAAAGATCAATGTTGACAATTGCATTAAGCATATAATTAGCTACTGCTAAACATTCAAAAATTAAAGGCGCAAGGCCAGAAGCATCAGTGAGGCAAGTAGTTCCTGAAAGACACAGGATGAGCCAGGAGCAGGCAATCGCAGTAGGGTTTCATAACTCTAATTGATAACCCAAGAGGGTTTCATAACCAACCATAATTGGGAAATGTTGCTGTAGCAGCATGGTCAATCTACTCTGAGGCATCTGGCATTGGTGGCTGGAAATCCTGGCTGATCCATCCCTGATTCATCTTGACAATTGTCAGTTTCTCCACATTTTAGTGGACAGACGAGTTCGCCTTGGGGTGACTATGGCCCCGGCCGCACTAAACACCTGCTCTGATGGCACACTACTGGCCGGGCAGGACAGCTTTTTCAGGGCAAACTCTGCTAGTTGTGGCCATAAATCAAGTTTGGCTGTCCAGAAGTCCAGCGGATCTTCAATGGCTGTTGGCACGGCCATGTCAAGGTATGCCACGACCTGCTGGTTCAGGTCCTGCTCCATGTCTACCTGCTGTTGATGAGTGGCTTCACTATGCAGGTGAAGAAAGCTACTCATCAGCGACTGTAGACTCAGGCTGCTGCTGATTGAGCTGGTACTGCTCCTGCCATCCCTCCCCTCCCCAGCAGCCATGGCAGTGGAAGATGAGCACAGAGGGCCCCCCGAGTCAGACCTGCGAGTGGATGGACCATGTGGCCGATAGGCATCAGCCAACTGACTATGTAGAATCTCTCTGTAGTAGGTCAGTTTGTCCTCCCTCTCAGTGGGTGTAAAAAAGGCCCCCATTTTGGGACAGTAGCGAGGGTCTAATAAGTAGTGTTGAGCGGCATAGGCCATATTCGAATTCGCGAATATTCGCGAATATATGGACGGATATTCGTCATATATTCGCGAATATTCGCATATTCGCTATATTCTCGTTTTATTTTCGCATATGCGAAAATACGCGCATACAAAAATTACCATGTGTTAATTCGCATATGCGAAAATTAGCATATGATAATTTTCGTATATGCGAATTTTCGCACACCAGTCTCACACAGTAGTATTACAGCCTTCTTTACACCACACAAGCTGGGAGCAGAGAGGGGTGATCACTGTGATGTGTACTGTGAAAAAAAAAAAAAAAAACGAATATTCGTAATTACGAATATATAGCGCTATATTCGCGAAATTCGCGAATTCGCGAATATGCGATATTCGCGAATAATATTCGAATTGCGAATATTCGCGAGCAACACTACTAATAAGGTGGAGATCCAGAAGTCATCCCGCTGACGAATTTTGACAATTAGGGGGTCACTCCGCAATGCAACTGAACATGCATTGTGCCATTTGCGCCAGTGACTCGGAGGGACTACCTGCCTCCATCTCCACTGCATACTGCCACGGTGTGTCTGGGTCCTCTGTCTCAACTTCCTCATAACCCTCCAGCTCCTCTGGCTGCTCCTGCTCCTCCTCTCCTGTCCGAAGACTAGAAACACCGGCCATCTCATCCAACCTAAACTGTGCTCCGCTCTGCCCATCATCATCCTTCTCCTCCAGTTCAGCCCCCACAGGGCTCATGTAGCCTTGAGATGTAGGCGCAATGTCTCCATTGCCGTGACCAGCCATGGTTTCAATAATTTGTTGTAGGAAATTTAGGAGTGGAATTACGTTGTTCATGGCGTAATCCAGGCGACTCACAAATAATGTGGCTTCCTCAAAGGGCCTCAGCAAACGGCAGGTGTCACGTATGAGCTGCCACTGGTTCACATTGAAGTTACACAGGGGAGTACTCCTATCTGCTTGGATCATCAAGAAATCGGTGATGGCTTTTCTTTGTTCGTATAGTCTGTCCAACATATGAAGGGTGCATTTCCAACGTGTGGCAACGTCACAAATAAGACTATGTTGTGGGATACCGTTCTGACGCTGCAGCTCAAGGAAGGTGTGCTTGGCAGTGTACGAGTGGCTGAAGTGCATGCACAGTTTCCTTGCCATTTTCAGGATGTTTTGCAAATGGGGTGAAGAAAGGAGGAATTTCTTGACAACCAGATTCAACATGTGTGCCATGCAGGGCGCATGTTTCACACTTCCTTGTCGCAGCGCGGACACGATGTTCTTCCCGTTGTCGGTCACCATGGTTCCCATTTCCAGATTTCGTGGAGTAAGCCATACTCGGATTTCTTTTCGAATGAACTTTAGCAGTTCCTCCCCTGTGTGACTCCGTTCGCCAAGGCAAACTGTGAAGGACAGTTTGACACCGCCGTGCCCTGCACACATGGTACGATGAAGGGCCACCGAGATTTGGACGTGCAGTGGAGGCCGAGAACAGGGTGGAGGATGAGGAGGTGGCGTTGCACACTGTAAAAGGACCAACTGAATGGGAGCGAGAGCGTGGAGGAGGAAGTGGTGTGACCTGTCCAAGTTGCTGCTGTGGCTGTGCAGGAACCACATTTACCCAGTGGGCCGTAAAAGACAAGTATTGTCCCTGCCCGTAGTTACAGCTCCACACGTCGGTGCTGCCATGCACTTTTGAACACACCGACAGGCTCAAGGACTGGCCCACCTTCTCTTGTACAAATTTATGCAGGGCTGGTACTGCCTTCTTCGCAAAGAATTGATGGTTTGGGACTCTCCACCTCGGCTCGGCACAAGCCATCAATTCTCTGAAAGGTGCAGAGTCCACCACTTGAAAAGGGAGGGACTGCAACGCCAGCAACTTGGACAGGAGCACATTCAACTTCTGCCCCGTTGGATGAGTGGGTGCATACTGTTGTCTCTTGGACATGGCTTCGCCGATTGATTGTTGGTGGAATGGCTGACTAAAAGCGGGAGAAGCTGGAGCGACAGAAGGAGGGTTTGACACAATGCTCCCTTCGGCTGAGGTGGTGGAGCCTTGGCAGGATGAAGGAGGGAGCGGATGGCCACTGGGTGATGCAGCAGGCTGGACCACTACATCGGAGCCACGGTTCTCCCAGGCCGCTTTGTGGTAGCGAAGCATGTGTTGACGCAGGGCCATGGTGCTGACATTGGGACCTTGCCACGCTTCACCTTCTGCCGACAGATTTTGCATGTGGCTACGTGAACCTCCTCCGGATGCCTTATGAAAAACTTCCACACCACCGAGTAGCTGATTTTCCCACCCGCAGTCCGCACTAATTGACTGCTGCTGGCGCTGTCTCCAGGAACTCCTGTTCCACTACCTCCCGGAAAGGTAGGCTGCCGCGAAGCAGGTGGTCTCCCCCGGGCACGTTTGGCACCTGAATTTCCACAACTGCCACCACGCTAACTGCCAACCATGCTACCGCCTTGCTGCCTCAAGGGCAACCTTCAACTCTCTTCTCCTGATGATGATGAAGCTCCTTCTGCACCCGGCTCCCAATTGCGATCATCAACAGGTGTGTGCACGTCACTGATGTCCTCCTCAGGTTCCCCAACAGTGTCTGCTTCAGGACCCTGAACACTTGCAACACCGCCTCCCACGTCACTCTCCGAGTCACTACTTGGCCGCCTAGCAGAGCAAGCGGCGCATGTCTCCTCCCCTTCTTGGCTGTCCAGTAGCTGCTGACTGTCCTCTAATAGATCGTCCTCAGTAAATAGTGGAGCTGAACCCACAGCATAAGATACTTTTTTAGGAGAGGGAACAGCATAGGACAAAGGCAATGGGAGGACAGGGACTGCTCCCGGGCCATGCCAATTGAGGGTTGTGTCTAAGGAACCCACCAACTGTTGACTGGGGGTGTCAGATGTCACTTGTGAAGATGTGGATGAGTGTAACCAATCGACGACGGCAGATGGGTTGCTGGTGGAGACACAACCGCTGGCTGATAACGGGAGCTCAGGCCTCTCGCTGCGACTCCTGCTGCCACTGGCCCCAAGTCTGCTGCCAACTCTGCCTGAAGTATTTAGGGCTCTGCCACTCCTCTGTACACTTCCTGGCACTTCTCTGCCTGACATACTTAGTGCGTTTATGAGGGTATTACAATACGCTACACTACTCTTTAAACAGTATTTGTCTAGAACAGCAGCAGGTGATTACTTACAGCTGTCCTTTCCCAGTATGTAGGCCCTTGAAAGATTAACAGGTACTAAATGGTACAATACTTGGATGTACGTATGCGGTATGCACTGATGAGGGCAGTAATATGTGTAACTATACGCAGAAAAAACTCTGTATTTATGTAAAACACTAGTCGGTGAATGCTATTGTTTGGACTTAGACAGTATGGAGCACCTTGACAGCTTAACCCCTTAAGGACCTAGGGCATATGGATACACCCTGGCTTTCTGGTACTTAAGGACCCAGGATGTATCCATACGCCGGTGGGCATTTCTGTCCCTGCCGCGCGCCGGGCGGGGACCGGACCGGGGTGCCTGCTGATGTTGATCAGCAGGCACCCCGCGCAAATGCCCAGGGGGGTCATCAGACACCCCATGCCGGCGATTGGCGCAAATTGCAAGTGAATTCACACTTGCGATTTGCGCCGATTCGGGTCTATGGTGACCGGTGAATTGCTTAGCAACATCTGGAGGGCTACAGTCTGAGACCACTATAGAGTGGTCTCTAAACTGTAGCCCTCCAGATGTTGCAAAACTACAACTCCCAGCATGCCCAGAGAGCTGTTTAGGCATGCTGGGATATGTAGTTTTGCAACAGCTGGAGAGCTACAGTTTGAGACCACTGCACAATGATCTCTATACTGTCACTCTCCAGATCTTGCAAAACTACAACTCCCAGCATGCCCACATAGTAGTTTGCTGTCTGAGCATGCTGGGATTTGTAATTTTGCAACATCTGGAGGTCCACAGTTTGGAGATCCCTGTGCAGTGGTCTCTAAACTATAGCTCTCCAGATGTTGCAAAACTGCAAATCCCAGCATACCGAAACAGCAAACAGCTCAAAATGTACAGGGTACATTCACACAGGCAGGTTTACAGTTAGTTTTCTGCTTCAAGTTTGGGATGCGGCAAATTTTTCGCCGCAGCACAAACTCGTAGCGGTAAACTCACTGTAAACGCCCGCCAGTGTGAACGTACCCTAAAAACACTACACTACACTACACTAACACAAAATAAAGAGTAAAACACTACATATACACCCCCTTACACTGTCCCCCCCACAATAAAAATGAAAAACGTATCGTACGGCAGTGTTTCCAAAACGGAGCCTCCAGCTGTTGCAAATCACCAACTCCCAGCATTTCTGGACAGCCACTGACTGTCCAGGCATGCTGGGAGTTTAGCAACAGCTGGAGGCACCCTGTTTGGGAATCACACTGGTGTAGAATACCCCTATGTCCACCCCTATGCAATCCCTATGAAGTCCTCAAATGCGCATGGCGCTCTCTCACTTCAGAGCCCTGTCGTATTTCAAGGAAACAGTTTAGGGCCACATATGGGGTATTTCCGTACTCGGGAGAAATTGCACTTCAAATTTGGGGGGCTTTTTTTCCTTTTACCACTTATGAAAAGGAAAAGTTGGGGTCTACACCAGCATGTTAGTTTAAAAAAAAAAAATAAAAAATTACACTAACATGCTGGTGTTGCCCCATACTTTTTATTTTCACAAGCGGTAAAAGCAAAAAAAGACCCCCAAAATTTGTAACGCAATTACGGAAATACTCCATATGTGGGGGTAAAATGTTCTGTGGACGCACAAGGCTCAGGAGTGAGAGCGCACTATGTACATTTGAGGCCTAAATTGGTGATTTGCACAGGGGTGGCTGATTTTACAGCGGTTCTGCCATAAATAAAAAAAAAATACCTACATGTGACCCCATTTTGGAAACTACACCCCTCGCGGAACGTAACAAGGGGTATAGTGAGCCTTAACACCCCACAGGTGTTTGACAAAATAATTGGATGGGAAAATTAGAAAAAAAAAAACATTTCGCTAAAATGCTGGTGTTATCCTAAATTTTTCATTTTCACAAGGGAAAATAGGAAAAAAGCCCCCCAAAATTTGTAACCCCATTTCTTCTGAGTAAGAAAATACCCCATATGTGGATGTAAAGCGCTCTGCGGGTGCACTACAATGCTCAGAAGAGAAGGAGCGCCATTGGGATTTTGAAGAGAAAATTTGTCCGGAATTGAAGGCAACGTGTGTTTACAAAGCCCCCATAGTGCCAGAGCAATGGACCCCCCCCACATGTGACCCCATTTTGGAAAATACACCCCTCACGTAATGTAATAAGGGGTACCGTGAGCATTTACACCCCCACAGGTGTCTGACAGATTTTTGGAACAGTGATCCGTGAAAATTAAAAATTTAATTTTTCATTTGCACAGCCCACTGTTCCAAAGATCTGTCAAACGCCAGTGGGGTGTAAATACTCACTGCACCACTTATTAAATTCTATGAGGGGTGTAGTTTCCAAAATGGGGTCACATGTGGGAGGGGGTCGACTGTTCTGGTAGCACGGGGGGCTTTGTAAATGCACATGGCCCCGACTTCCATTCCAAACAAATTCTCTTTCAAAAAGCTGAATGGCGCTCCTCCTCTTCTGAGCATTGTAGTGCGCCAGCAGAGCCCTTGATGTCCACACATGGGGTACTTCCATACTCAGAAGAAATGGGGATACAAATTTTGACAGTCATTTTCTCCTTTTACCCCTTGTAAAAATGTAAAATTTGGGGAAAACACAGCATTTTTGTGAAAAAATTATTTTTTTCATTTACACATCCAACTTTCACAAAAAGTCGTGAAATACCTGTGAGCTTTTAAGGCTCACTGTACCCCTTGTTACCTTCCTTGAGGGGTGTAGTTTCCAAAATAGTATGCCATGTGTTTTTTTGCTGTTCTGGCACCCTAGGTGCTTCCTAAATGCGACATGCCCCCCAAACACCATTTCACCAAAATTTGCTTTCCAAAAGCTAAATGTGACTCCTTCTCTTCTGAGCATTGTAGTTCGCTCGCAGAGCATTTTACATCTTAACATGGGGTATTTATATACTCAGAAGAGATGGGGTTACACATTTTGGGGGGCATTTCCTCCCATTACCCTTTGTAAAAATGATAAATTTGGAGAAAAAACTGCACTTTAGTGAAAATATTTTTTTTTTCATTTACACATCCGACTTTACCAAAAAGTCGTCAAACACCTGTGGGGTGTTAAGGCTCACTGGATCCCTTGTTATGTGCCTTGAGGGGTGTAGTTTCCAAAATGGTATGCCTTTTGGGGGTTTTCTGCTGTTCTGGCACCATAGGGGCTTCCTAAATGTGACATGCCCCCCAAAAACCATTTCAGCAAAATTCACTCTCCAAAATCCCATTGTCGCTCCTTCCCTTCTGAGCCCTCTAGTGCACCTGCCGAACACTTGACATACACATATGAGGTATTTTCTTACTCGAGAGAAATTGGGTTACACATTTTTCATCTATTACCCCTTGTAAAAATTCTAAAACTGGGTCTACAAGAACATGCGAGTGTAAAAAATGAAGATTTTGAATTTTCTCCTTCACTTTGCTGCTATTCCTGTGAAACACCTAAAGGGTAAACAAACTTTCTGAATGTCATTTTGAATACTTGCAGTTTTTATAATGGGGTCATTTATGGGGTATTTTTGATAAGAAAGTCCTTCAAATTTACTTAAAAACTGAAGTGGTCCCTGAAAAATTCTGATTTAGAAAATTTTGTGAAAAATTGGAAAATTGCTGCTATACTTTGAAGCCCTCAGATGTCTTCCAATAGTAAAAACATGTCCACTTTATGATGCAAACATAAAGTAGACATATTGTATATGTGAATCAATATAACATTTATTTGGAATATCCATTTTCCTTATAAGCAGAGAGCTTCAAAGTAAAAAAAAAAGCAACATTTTCAATTTTTTCATCACATTTTGGAATTTTTCACCAAGAAATGATGCAAGTATCGACAAAATTTTACCACTAACATAAACTAGAATATGTCATGAAAAAACTATCTCGGAATCAGAATGAAAGGTAAAAGCATCCCAGTTATTAATGTTTAAAGTGACAGTGGTCTAATGTTCAAAAAATGGCCGTGTCCTTAAGGTACATTTGGGCTGGGTCCTTAAGGGGTTAACAGGTACTAAATGGTAAATACTTGGATGTACGTATGCGGTTATACGCAGAAAAAACTCTGTATTTTTGTTAAACACCAGCCGGTGAATGCTATTGTTTGGACTTTGACGGTATGGAGAACCTTGACAGCTTAACAGGTACTAAATGGTACAATACTTGGATGTACCTATGCGGTATGCACTGATAAGGGCAGTAATATGTGCAACTATGCGTAGGAAAAACTCTATTTAAAAAAAAAAAAACCAGCCGGTGAATAGTATTGTTTGGACTTGCACAGTATGTAGCCAGCCCCTTGACAGATTAACAGGTACAAAATGGTACAAATGCACTACAGTCCACTGAACAATCACGTATTTCTGAACAGCAGCAGGACCCAACAGTGCAGCACCACAAAAAAAAAAAATCCAGGGATTAAACCCTAAATTGCACTCTGTCACAAAATTCTGAGCAGCAGAAGATTTGTGGAGCAAAAAAAAAAAAAAAAACTCAATTGGGCTGAAAAATGAGGAGATAAGATGCTTCAGAAAGTTCAGGCAGCTTGGAGATCTGTATGAGGCAGCTGACAGCTATCTGCCCCTCTCTGCGGCAATGCTCAATAACGTGAATAGGAGGTTTATATATCGTAAGATCTTCCCCAGTGAGAACACAACAGCACTGCAGTCATGTCTTTCCCTAATGCTGGTGTGACTAGCAGTTGCAGTGTAACGCTGTGGTATGAGCTATTCACACACACGCAGTCCCGTCCTCTCCATCTGAGTGCATAGATGAAATGAAGAGAGGCAAGATGGCCGCCGATTATATAGGGGCTGTGACATCACAGGGGTCAGTGAACACTGATAGGCTGCATCTCACATGTGGTTCAGGGTCAGCCCGCCTATCTTCATTCCCGCCGCTGTTTTCCCCCCTCCCATAATCCCCTGCCCCATGTACTCACATGTGGATCCGCCATCTTAGGTCCCCAATGGCCTGGAATGCTGTAAAATGGTGTTTCATGAAATTCGTAACGAATTTGGGTTCATCAACTTCGATTCGATCATCTCTAAATATGATATATAACAATCATGAGGCAGTAAACCTGAATATTGCCTGTAATCAGGGCCGTTTGAAGGAATTTGGGGGCCCCAAGCAAAATGGACATGGAAGCCCCCCCTTGATGTTCACGCACGTCACGCTCTAGGGTCGGCGTCAGGACGTAGTAACGCCAGCCCTGGAATGCTGGGAGCGCGACGCGAGCGAACGTCGATACGAGGCCCCCACATTAGATGCAGCACAGTTCCCCGCACATTAGGTGCGGCACAGTTCCCCCCACTTAGGTGCGGCACTGTTCCACCCACGTTATGTGCTTAGGTGCGGCACAGTTCCCCCCACGTTAGGTGTGGCACAGTTCCCCCCACGTTAGATGCGGCACAGTTCCCCCCACATTAAGTGCAGTATAGTTCCCCCACATTAGGCAGTATAGTTCCCCACATTAGGTGCAGTATAGTTCCCCACATTAGGTGCAGTATAGTTCTCCACATTAGGTGCAGTATAGTTCCCCACATTAGGTGCAGTATAGTTCCCCACATTAGGTGCAGTATAGTTCCCCCACATTAGGCAGTATAGTTCCCCACATTAGGTGTAGTATAGTTCTCCACATTAGGTGCAGTATAGTTCCCCACATTAGGTGCAGCATAGTTTCATCACATTAGGTGCAGTATAGTTCCCCCACATTAGGCAGTATAGTTCCTTACATTAGGTGCAGTATAGTTCCCCACATTAGGTGTAGTATAGTTCCCCCACATTGGACTGTAGTTCCCCCACATTAGGTGCAGTATAGTTCTCCCCACATTAGGTGCAGTATAGTTCCCCACATTAGGTGCAGTATAGTTCCCCACATTAGGTGCAGTATAGTCCCCCACATTAGGTGCAGTATAGTTCCCCACATTAGGTGCAGTATAGTTCCCCCACATTAGGCAGTATAGTTCCCCACATTAGGTGTAGTATAGTTCTCCACATTAGGTGCAGTATAGTTTCATCACATTAGGTCCAGTATAGTTCCCCCACATTAGGCAGTATAATTCCTTACATTAGGTGCAGTATAGTTCCCCACATTAGGTGTAGTATAGTTCTCCCCACATTAGGTGCAGTATAGTTCCCCACATTAGGTGCAGTATAGTTCCCCACATTAGGTGCAGTATAGTTCCCCCACATTAGGCAGTATAGTTCCCCACATTAGGTGTAGTATAGTTCTCCACATTAGGTGCAGTATAGTTCCCCACATTAGGTGCAGCATAGTTTCATCACATTAGGTGCAGTATAGTTCCCCCACATTAGGCAGTATAGTTCCTTACATTAGGTGCAGTATAGTTCCCCACATTAGGTGCAGTATAGTTCTCCCCACATTAGGTGCAGTATAGTTCCCCACATTAGGTGCAGTACAGTCCCCCCACATTAGGTGCAATATAGACGCCCACATTAGGTGCAGTATAGTTCTCCCCACATTAGGTGCAGTATAGTTCTCCCCACATTAGATGCAGTATAGTTCTCCACATTAGGCGCAGTATAGTTCCCCACATTAGGTGCAGTATAGTTTCCCACATTAGGTGCAGTATAGTTCTCCACATTAGTATAGTCCCCCACATTAGGTGCAGTATAGTTCCCCACATTAGGGTGCAGTACAGTTCCCCCCACATTAGGTGCAGTATAGCTCCCCCACATTAGGTGCAGTATAGTTCCCTACATTAGGTGCAGTATAATTCCCCCCACATTAGGTGCAGTATAGTTCCCCCCCACATTAGGTCCAGTATAGTTACCCACATTAGGTGCAGTATAGTTCCCAACATTAGGTGCAGTATAGTTTCATCACATTAGGTGCAGTATGGTTCCCCCACATTAGGCAGTATAGTTCCCCATATTAGTTGCAGTATAGTTCCCCACATTAGGTGCAGTATAGTTCCCCACATTAGGTGCAGTATAGTTCCCCCACATTAGACTGTTGTTCCCCCACATTAGGTGCAGTATAGTTCTCCCCACATTAGGTGCAGTATAGTTCCCCACATTAGGTGCAGTATAGTTCCCCCTTACATCAGGTGCAGTATAGTTCCCCCCACATTAGGTGCAGAATAGTTACCCACATTAGGTGCAGTATAGTTCCCCACATTAGGTGCAATATAGTTCCCCACATTAGTATAGTCCCACACATTAGGTGCAGTATAGTTCTCCACATTAGTATAGCCCCCCACATTAGGTGCAGTATAGTTCTCCACATTAGGTGCAGTATAGTTCCCCCACATTAGGTTGGCAATATAGTTTACCCCACATTAGGTGCAGTATAGTTCCCCCACAGACATACAGCCTCCAGCCATACAGTGTATGGCTGGAGGCTGTATGCCTGTTTACTGCCCTACTTCAGTGTTCTGACCACTTCTCCTTTTGTCCGGCCACCATAGCAGTAGGTCCCGGGACTGGAGGAGCGGTGGTCGGAACACTGAAGCTGATGTGCCGCTGGTCACTTACCATGCTGGCCAGCGCATGTCCTGTTCGCTGCTCCGCTCCTCCGCGCTGCTTTCCATTGGGCGCATGCACGGGACCCCCCCCCCCTGGATTCGCCACTGCATGCATTATATACACACACAATACACTGTACACATTACATACGGTACATGCATGCTTCATACACACACAGATACTGTACACATTACATACTGTACATGCATGCTTCATACATACACAACACACTGTACACATTACATATTGTACATGCATCATATACACAGACACACATACTGTACACATTACATACTGTACATGCATCATACACACACACTGTAGACATTACATACTGTACATGCATCATAAACATACACAACACACATACTGTACATATTACATACTGTACATGCATCATATACACACACTGTACACATTACATACTCTACATGCATCATACACACATATTGTACACATTACATACTGTACATGCATCATACACACACTGTACACATTACATACTGTACATGCATCATACACACACACACACTGTACACATTACATACTGTACATGCATCATACACACACATACTGTACACATTACATACTGTACATGCATCATACACACACATACTGTACATATTACATACTGTACATGCATCATACACACACAACACACTGTACACATTACATACTGTACATGCATCATACACACATACTGTACACATTACATACTGTACATGCATCATACAAACACACTGTACACATGACATACTGTACATACATCATACACACAACACACTGTACACATTACATACTATACATGCTTCATACACACACACACACACACACACTGTACACATTACATACTGTACATGCATCATACACACACACAGTACACATTACATACTATACATGCTTCATACACACACACTGTACACTTTACATACTGTACATGCATCATACACACACAACACACATACTGTACACATTACATACTGTACATGCATCATATACACACATACTGTACACATTACATACTGTACATGCATCATACACACTGTACACATTACATACTGTACATGCATCATACACATACTGTACACATTACATACTGTACATGCTTCATACACACACACTGTACTCATTACATACTGTACATGCATCATACACACACACACTGTACACATTGCATACTGTACATGCTTCATACACGCACGCAGTGTACACATTACATACGGTACATGCATCATACACACACACATTGTACACATTACATACTGTACATGCATCACACACACATACTGTACACATTACATACTGTACATGCATCATACACACATACTGTACACTTTACATACTGTACATGCATCATACACACGTACTGTACACGTTACATACTGTACATGCATCATACACACACACACACACACTGTACACATTACATACTATGCATGCTTCATACACACACACTGTACACATTACATACTGTACATGCATCATACACACAACACACATACTGTACACATTACATACTGTACATGCATCATACACACACACTGTACACATTACATACTGTACATGCATCATACACACATACTGTACACATTACATACTGTACATGCATCACACACACATACAGTACACATTACATACTGTACATGCATCACACACACATACTGTACACATTACATACTGTACATGCATCATACACACACTGTACACATTACATACTGTACATGCATCATACACACACACATACTGTACACATTACATACTGTACATGTATCATACACACACATACTGTACACATTACATACTGTACATGCATCATACACACACAACACACTGTACACATTACATACTGTACATGCATCATACACACATACTGTACACATTACATACTCTACATGCATCATACACACATACTGTACACATTACATACTCTACATGCATCCTACACACACACTGTACACATTACATACTGTACTTGCATCATACACACACACTGTACACATTATATACTGCACATGCATCATACACACACACTGTACACATTACATACTGTACATGCATCATACACACACATACTGTACACATTACATACTGTACATGCATCATACACACACATACTGTACACATTACATACTGTACATGCATCACACACATACTGTACACATTTCATACTGTACATGCATCATACACACAACACACACTGTACACATTACATACTGTACATACATCATACACACATACTCTACACATTACATACTGTACATGCATCAAACACACACAACACACTGTACACATTACATACTGTACATGCATCATACACACAACACACTGTACACATTACATATTGTACATACATCATACACACAACACACTGTACACATTACATACTGTACATGCTTCATACACACACACACTGTACACATTACATACTGTACATGCATCATACACACATACTGTACACATTACATACTGTACATGCATCATACACACATACTGTACACATTACATACTGTACATGCATCATACACACACACTGTACACATTACATACTATACATGCTTCATACACACACACTGTACACTTTACATACTGTACATGCATCATACGCACACAACACACATACTGTACACATTACATACTGTATATGCATCATATACACACATACTGTACACATTACATACTCTACATGCATCATACACACATACTGTACACAGTACATACTGTATATGCATCATACACACTGTACACATTACATACTGTATATGCATCGTACACATACTGTACACATTACATACTGTACATGCTTCATACACACACACTGTACACATTACATACTGTACATGCATCATACACACACTGTACACATTACATACTGTACATGCTTCATACACGCACACACTGTACACATTACATACTGTACATGCATCATACACACACACTGTACACATTACATACTGTACATGCATCACACACATACTGTACACATTACATACTGTACATGCATCATACACACATACTGTACACTTTACATACTGTACATGCATCATACACACGTACTGTATACATTACATACTGTACATGCATCATACACACACACACTGTACACATTACATACTATGCATGCTTCATACACACACACACTGTACACATTACATACTGTACATGCATCATACACACACCACACATACTGTACACATTACATACTGTACATGCATCATACACACACACTGTACACATTACATACTGTACATGCATCATACACACATGCTGTACACATTACATACTGTACATGCATCACACACACATACAGTACACATTACATACTGTACATGCATCACACACACATACTGTACACATTACATACTGTACATGCATCATACACACACTGTACACATTACATACTGTACATGCATCATACACACACACATACTGTACACATTACATACTGTACATGTATCATACACACACATACTGTACACATTACATACTGTACATGCATCATACACACACAACACACTGTACACATTACATACTGTACATGCATCATACACACATACTGTACACATTACATACTCTACATGCATCATACACACATACTGTACACATTACATACTCTACATGCATCCTACACACACACTGTACACATTACATACTGTACTTGCATCATACACACACACTGTACACATTATATACTGCACATGCATCATACACACACACTGTACACATTACATACTGTACATGCATCATACACACACATACTGTACACATTACATACTGTACATGCATCATACACACATACTGTACACATTACATACTGTACATGCATCACACACATACTGTACACATTTCATACTGTACATGCATCATACACACAACACACACTGTACACATTACATACTGTACATACATCATACACACATACTCTACACATTACATACTGTACATGCATCAAACACACACAACACACTGTACACATTACATACTGTACATGCATCATACACACAACACACTGTACACTACATATTGTACATACATCATACACACAACACACTGTACACATTACATACTGTACATGCTTCATACACACACACACTGTACACATTACATACTGTACATGCATCATACACACATACTGTACACATTACATACTGTACATGCATCATACACACATACTGTACACATTACATACTGTACATGCATCATACACACACACTGTACACATTACATACTATACATGCTTCATACACACACACTGTACACTTTACATACTGTACATGCATCATACGCACACAACACACATACTGTACACATTACATACTGTATATGCATCATATACACACATACTGTACACATTACATACTCTACATGCATCATACACACATACTGTACACAGTACATACTGTACATGCATCATACACACTGTACACATTACATACTGTATATGCATCATACACATACTGTACACATTACATACTGTACATGCTTCATACACACACACTGTACACATTACATACTGTACATGCATCATACACACACTGTACACATTACATACTGTACATGCTTCATACACGCACACACTGTACACATTACATACTGTACATGCATCATACACACACACTGTACACATTACATACTGTACATGCATCACACACATACTGTACACATTACATACTGTACATGCATCATACACACATACTGTACACTTTACATACTGTACATGCATCATACACACGTACTGTATACATTACATACTGTACATGCATCATACACACACACACTGTACACATTACATACTATGCATGCTTCATACACACACTGTACACATTACATACTGTACATGCATCATACACACACCACACATACTGTACACATTACATACTGTACATGCATCATACACACACACTACACATTACATACTGTACATGCATCATACACACACACTGTACACATTACATACTGTACATGCATCATACACACACACTGTACACATTACATACTGTACATGCATCATACACACATACTGTACATATTACATACTGTACATGCATCATACACACATACAGTACACATTACATACTGTACATGCATCACACACACATACTGTACACATTACATACTGTACATGCATCATACACACACACTGTACACATTACATACTGTACATGCTTCACACACACACACACTGTACACATTACATACTGTACCTGTTGCCAGGGTCGTGTCCGCGCTGCTTCAGGCCTCCGGTGTGCATCCCCTGCGTTGTTGCTATGCGCTGCGAGACGCAATGATGTCACTTGTCATTGCGCCGCGCCGTGCAGTGCATAGCAACGACGCAGGTGACACACACCGGAGGACTGAAGCAGCGCGGACCCGAACCCGGCAACAGGTATATATATATCCCGTATTTATCGGCATATAACACGCACTTTTTAGGTTAAATTTTTTAGCCTAAAGTCTACCTGTGTGTTATACGCCGATAAGCCGCTGCAGTTCAATGATTTAAAGTGGGCGCTTTAAATCAATGAACTGCAGCGGCTTTGCAGGTGCAGAGACCTGCCGTCGCTGCCGGCTTCTCTGCCCCTGCCAGTCCTGGGGTCTAGAACCCTGCTGTCGGCCCTTCTCCCCCCTGGCTATTGGTGCCGCTGCGTCGGCGCCGACAGACAGGGGGAGAGTAGGGGCAGCGGCACCCATTGCTGGCGCCGCTACCCCGTTGCCTCCCCCATCCCCGGTTGTATAATTACCTGTTGCCAGGGTCGTGTCCGCGCTGCTTCAGGCCTCCGGTGTGCATCCCCTGCGTTGTTGCTATGCGCTGCGAGACGCAATGATGTCACTTGTCATTGCGCCGCGCCGTGCAGTGCATAGCAACGACGCAGGTGACGCACACCGGAGGCCTGAAGCAGCGCGGACCCGAACCCGGCAACAGGTAATTGTACAACCGGGGATGGGGGAGGCAACGGGCGGCGGCGCCGGCAATGGGTGCCGCTGCCCCTTCTCTCCTGCTGGCTATCGGTGCCGCTGCCCCATTGCCGGCGCCGCTTCTCTCCCCCTGGCTATTGGCGCTGGCAATGGGGCGCCGGCACCGATAGTCAGGGGGAGAGAATGGGCAGCGGCGCAGATAGCCAGCGGGAGAGAAGCGGCAGCAGCAGGGCTCTAGACCCCAGGAAAGGCAGGGGGAGAAAAGCAGGCAGCGACTGCCTCTCTCCCCCTGCCTTTCCTGGGGGCTTCTGCGGGGTCAAAAACAGTGTATCGGGGTATACGCATGCACACTCCCGCACCCTCATTTTACCAAGGATATTTGGGTAAAAAACTTTTTTACCCAAATATCCTTGGTAAAATGAGGGTGCGTGTTATAGGCCGGTGCGTGGTATACCCCGATAAATACGGTATATATTAGGGTAAAATTTAATGAAAATAAATGTAATTAACATTAAATATATATATATATATATATATATATATATATATGGAATTATGAAAAAAATGTATGAGCTATATAAAAATTTGTGAGGAGAAAATCCTCAGTTACTTATCTCTAGCTATAACAGTAAAGAAAGAGGAGCTTTTCTTGATGAGCCATTATATATATTTGGACTATACCATTGTTAACTGTCACGATTCGGCAGGCTGGAGGTGGATCCTCTGTGCCAGAGAGGGATAGGCGTGGACCGTGCTAGTGGACCGGTTCTAAGCTGCTACTGGTTTTCACCAGAGCCCGCCGCAAAGCGTGATGGTCTTGCAGCGGCGGTAGCAACCAGGTCGTATCCACTAGCAACGGCTCAACCTCTCTGACTGCTGAAGATAGGCGCGGTACAAGGGAGTAGACAAGAGCAATGTCGGACGTAGCGGAAGGTCGGGGCAGGCAGCAAGAATCGTAGTCAATATGGCAATAGCAGGAGGTCAAGTACACAGTATGGACAAACACAGTAAACGCTTTCTCTAGGCACTAAGGCAACAAGATCCGGCAGGGGAGTGCAGGGGCAGTGATCAGATATAGTCTGGGAGCAGGTGGAAGCCAATTAAGCTAATTGGGCCAGGCACCAATCATTGGTGCACTGGCCCTTTAAGTCTCAGAGAGCTGGCGCGCGCGCGCCCTAGAGAGCGGAGCCGCGCGCGCCAGCACATGACAGCAGGGGACCGGGACGGGTAAGTGACCTGGGATGCGATTCGCGAGCGGGCGCGTCCCGCTGTGTGAATCGCATCCCCGACGGCCATGACAGTGCAGCGCTCCCGGTCAGCGGGACTGACCGGGGCGCTGCGGGGAGAGAGACGCCGTGAGCGCTCCGGGGAGGAGCGGGGACCCGGAGCGCTAGGCGTAACAGTACCCCCCCCTTAGGTCTCCCCTTTTCTTTGTCCGGTAACTGCCTCCCCTGGGATGAGGACACCGGGAAAGAATGGAGGGTTTCCTCAATGGCAGGCAGTACAGCAGGAGTGGGAATGGGGAGGGAGGGCAGAGGGCGAAGCCTGGCACGGGGCAGTGTGACACCAGGACGGGGGCCATGAGGAGGCACTGAGGCTTGCCTGACGGGACTGGGAGGGGGGGAGAGGCACTTCCTATGGCAGGCAGAGTCCCAGTTCTTGATCTCCCCGGTGGTCCAATCAAGGGTGGGAGAATGAAGCCGGAGCCATGGCAGACCGAGGAGGACCTCAGAGGTACAGTTGGGAAGGACGAAGAACTCAATGACTTCATGATGGGGTCCTATACACATCAGGAGGGGTTCTGTGCGGTAACGCACGGTGCAATCCAACCTGACTCCGTTGACCGCGGAAATGTAGAGCGGCTTGACGAGACGGGTCACCGGGATGCGGAATTTATTCACCAAGGAATCCAGAATAAAATTCCCAGAGGCACCAGAGTCCAAGCAGGCCACGGCTGAGAGGGAGGAGTTGGCTGCAGGAGAAATCATCACGGGCACCGTGAGACGTGGAGAAGCCGACTTTGAATCAAGAGACGCCACACCCACGAGAGCTGGGTGCGAGCGTGCGTTTCCCAGACGTGGAGGACGAATAGGGCAATCCACCAAGAAATTTTCGGTACTGGCACAGTACAGACAAAGATTTTCTTCCCTACGGCGATTCCTCTCTTCCTGGGTCAGGAGAGACCGATCCACTTGCATGGCCTCCTCGGCGGGAGGCCCAGGCGTAGATTGCAACGGAGACTGTGGGAGAGGTGCCCAGAGATCTAAGTCTTTTTCCTGGCGGAGCTCTTGATGTCTCTCAGAAAAATGCATGTCAATGCGGGTGGCCAAATGGATAAGTTCTTGCAGGTTGGCAGGAATCTCTCGTGCGGCCAGCACATCCTTGATGCGACTGGATAGGCCTTTTTTAAAGGTCGCGCAGAGAGCCTCGTTATTCCATGATAATTCGGAAGCAAGAGTACGAAATTGGATGGCGTACTCGCCCACTGAAGAATTACCCTGGGCCAGGTTCAGCAGGGCAGTCTCGGCAGAAGAAGCTCGGGCAGGTTCCTCAAAGACACTTCGAATTTCCGAGAAGAAGGAGTGTACAGAGGCAGTGACGGGGTCATTGCGGTCCCAGAGCGGTGTGGCCCATGACAGAGCTTTCCCAGACAGAAGGCTGACTACGAAAGCCACCTTAGACCTTTCAGTAGGAAACTGGTCCGACATCATCTCCAAGTGCAGGGAACATTGCGAAAGAAAGCCACGGCAAAACTTAGAGTCCCCATCAAATTTGTCCGGCAGGGACAAGCGGAGGCTAGGAGCGGCCACTCGCTGCGGAAGAGGTGCAGGAGCCGGCGGAGGAGATGGTTGTTGCTGCTGTAGCTGTGACTGAAATTGCTGTAGCTGTGACTGAAGCTGCTGTAGCTGCGACTGAAGTTGCTGTGTCATGGTGGTCAAGTACGACAGCTGGTGATCTTGTTGGGCGATCTGTCGGGCTTGCTAGGCGACCAGCGTAGTGAGGTCAGAGACAACTGGCAGGGGAACCTCAGCGGGATCCATGGCCGGATCTACTGTCACGATTCGGCAGGCTGGAGGTGGATCCTCTGTGCCAGAGAGGGATAGGCGTGGACCGTGCTAGTGGACCGGTTCTAAGCTGCTACTGGTTTTCACCAGAGCCCGCCGCAAAGCGGGATGGTCTTGCAGCGGCGGTAGCAACCAGTTCGTATCCACTAGCAACGGCTCAACCTCTCTGACTGCTGAAGATAGGCGCGGTACAAGGGAGTAGACAAGAGCAAGGTCGGACGTAGCAGAAGGTCGGGGCAGGCAGCAAGAATCGTAGTCAATATGGCTGTCACGATGCCGGCTGGCAGGTAGTGGATCCTCTGTGCCAGAGAGGGATTGGCGTGGACCGTGCTAGTGGATCGGTTCTAAGTCACTACTGGTTTTCACCAGAGCCCGCCGCAAAGCGGGATGGTCTTGCTGCGGCGGTAGTGACCAGGTCGTATCCACTAGCAACGGCTCAACCTCTCTGGCTGCTGAAGATAGGCGCGGTACAAGGGAGTAGACAGAAGCAAGGTCGGACGTAGCAGAAGGTCGGGGCAGGCAGCAAGGATCGTAGTCAGGGGCAACGGCAGGAGGTCTGGAACACAGGCTAGGAACATACAAGGAAACGCTTTCACTGGCACGATGGCAACAAGATCCGGCAAGGAAGTGCAGGGGAAGTGAGGTGATATAGGGAAGTGCACAGGTGATAACACTAATTGGAACCACTGCGCCAATCAGCGGCGCAGTGGCCCTTTAAATCGCAAAGACCCGGCGCGCGCGCGCCCTAGGGAGCGGGGCCGCGCGCGCCGGGACAGGACTGACGGAGAGCGAGTCAGGTACGGGAGCCGGGGTGCGCATCGCGAGCGGGCGCTACCCGCATCGCGAATCGCATCCCGGCTGGAGGCGGTATCGCAGCGCCCCGGGTCAGTGGATCTGACCGGAGCGCTGCAGTGAGGAGAGTGTAGCGAGCGCTCCGGGGAGGAGCGGGGACCCGGAGCGCTTGGCGTAACAGTACCCCCCCCCCTTGGGTCTCCCCCTCTTCTTAGAGCCTGAGAACCTGAGGAGCAGACTTTTGTCTAGGATGTTGTCCTCAGGTTCCCAGGATCTCTCTTCTGGACCACAACCCTCCCAATCCACTAAAAAAAAGGTTTTCCCTCTGACCTTTTTAGATGCCAGAATCTCTTTGACGGAGAAGATGTCCGAGGAGCCGGAAACAGGAGTGGGAGGAACAGATTTGGGAGAGAAACGGTTAATGATAAGTGGTTTAAGAAGAGAAACGTGAAAGGCATTAGGAATACGAAGAGAAGGAGGAAGAAGAAGTTTGTAAGAGACAGGATTAATCTGGCACAAAATTTTGAAAGGACCAAGATAGCGTGGTCCCAACTTATAGCTAGGGACACGGAAGCGGACATATTTAGCGGAGAGCCATACCTTGTCTCCAGGGGAAAAAATGGGAGGAGCTCTTCTTTTCTTATCCGCGAACTTCTTCATGCGTGATGAAGCCTGTAAGAGAGAATTTTGGGTCTCTCTCCATATGATGGAAAGATCACGAGAAATTTCATCCACAGCGGGCAGACCAGAGGGCAAGGGGGTAGGGAGGGGGGGAAGAGGGTGACGGCCGTACACCACGAAAAATGGGGATTTGGAGGAAGATTCAGAGACTCTGAAGTTATACGAGAATTCGGCCCATGGTAGAAGATCTGCCCAGTCATCCTGGCGGGAGGAAACAAAATGTCGTAAATAATCACCCAAGACCTGGTTAATTCTTTCTACTTGTCCATTGGATTGAGGATGATATGCAGAAGAAAAATTTAATTTAATCTTGAGTTGTTTACAGAGAGCCCTCCAGAATTTAGACACGAATTGGACGCCTCTATTCGAGACGATCTGCGTGGGCAACCCGTGAAGACGAAAAATGTGTACAAAAAATTGTTTAGCCAACTGAGGCGCTGAAGGAAGACCAGGAAGAGGGATGAAATGTGCCATTTTGGAGAATCGATCAACGACCACCCAAATAACAGTGTTGCCATGGGATGGGGGTAAGTCAGTAATAAAATCCATACCAATCAGAGACCAAGGCTGTTCGGGGACAGGCAGAGGATGAAGAAAACCAGCGGGCTTCTGGCGAGGAGTCTTATCCCGGGCACAGATAGTGCAGGCTCGCACAAAGTCCACAACATCCGTCTCCAGAGTCGGCCACCAATAGTAGCGAGAGATGAGTTGCACAGATTTCTTGATGCCCGCATGACCTGCGAGATGGGAAGAGTGGCCCCATTTGAGGATTCCGAGGCGTTGGCGTGGAGAAACAAAGGTCTTTCCTGGAGGAGTTTGCCTGATGGAGGCTGGAGAAGTGGAAATCAGGCAGTCAGGAGGAATGATGTGTTGCGGAGAGAGTTCAACTTCAGAAGCATCCGAGGAACGAGAGAGAGCATCGGCCCTAATGTTCTTATCGGCAGGCCGAAAGTGAATTTCAAAATTAAATCGGGCAAAGAACAGAGACCACCTGGCCTGGCGAGGATTCAGCCGTTGGGCAGACTGGAGGTAGGAGAGGTTCTTGTGATCGGTGTAAATAATAACTGGAAATCTTGATCCCTCCAGCAGATGCCTCCATTCCTCAAGTGCTAATTTAATGGCTAGAAGCTCTCGATCCCCGATGGAGTAGTTTCTCTCCGCCGGAGAGAAGGTCCTAGAAAAAAAACCACAAGTAACAGCATGCCCGGAAGAATTTTTTTGTAGAAGGACAGCTCCAGCTCCCACAGAGGAGGCATCAACCTCCAATAGGAAGGGTTTAGATGGGTCAGGTCTGGAGAGCACGGGAGCAGAAGAAAAGGCAGACTTGAGCCGTTTAAAGGCGTCTTCCGCTTGAGGAGGCCAAGACTTGGGATCGGCATTTTTTTTGGTTAAAGCCACGATAGGAGCCACAACGGTAGAAAAATGTGGAATAAATTGTCTGTAATAATTGGCGAACCCCAAAAAACGTTGGATAGCACGGAGTCCGGAGGGGCGTGGCCAATCTAAGACGGCAGAGAGTTTGTCTGGATCCATTTGTAGTCCCTGGCCAGAGACCAAGTATCCTAGGAAAGGAAGAGATTGGCATTCAA
Organism: Hyla sarda; assembly: GCF_029499605.1. Classification (NCBI taxonomy): domain Eukaryota; kingdom Metazoa; phylum Chordata; class Amphibia; order Anura; family Hylidae; genus Hyla; species Hyla sarda. Next base: position 374,373,158 of record NC_079189.1, on the reverse strand, counting down.
ACAGACATTTCTCTATTTTGGCATAGAGTTGATTGTCACGAAGTCTCTGAAGAACCATACGGACATGCTGGCGGTGTTCTTCTAGATTGGCAGAAAAAATCAGGATATCGTCCAGATATACAACAACACAGGAGTATAAAAGATCACGAAAAATTTCATTAACAAAGTCTTGGAAGACGGCAGGGGCGTTGCACAGGCCAAAGGGCATGACCAGATACTCAAAGTGTCCATCTCTGGTGTTAAATGCCGTTTTCCATTCATCCCCCTCTCTGATGCGGATGAGATTATAAGCACCTCTTAAGTCCAGTTTGGTAAAGATGTGGGCACCTTGGAGGCGATCAAAGAGTTCAGAGATGAGAGGTAGGGGGTAGCGGTTCTTAACCGTGATTTTATTAAGACCGCGGTAGTCAATGCAAGGGCGTAGAGAGCCATCTTTTTTGGACACAAAGAAAAATCCGGCTCCGGCAGGAGAGGAGGATTTACGGATAAAGCCCTTTTTTAAATTTTCCTGGACGTATTCAGACATGGCAAGAGTCTCTGGGGCGGACAGAGGATAAATTCTGCCCCGGGGTGGAGTAGTGCCCGGGAGGAGGTCGATAGGACAATCATAAGGCCTGTGAGGAGGTAGAGTCTCAGCTTGTTTTTTGCAAAAAACATCCGCAAAGTCCATATAGGCCTTAGGGAGACCGGTTACGGGAGGAACCACAGAGTCACGGCAAGGGTTACTGGGAACCGGTTTTAGGCAGTCCTTGGAACAAGAGGGCCCCCAACTCTTGATCTCCCCAGTGGACCAATCCAGGGTTGGGGAGTGAAGTTGAAGCCAGGGAAGTCCAAGGAGAATTTCAGAAGTGCAATTGGGAAGGACCAAAAGTTCAATCCTCTCGTGATGAGGTCCGATGTGCATTAGAAGGGGCTCCGTGCGGAAACGTATGGTACAGTCCAATCTTTCATTGTTTACACAATTGATGTAGAGGGGTCTGGCGAGACTGGTCACCGGGATGTTGAACCTGTTGACGAGAGAGGCCAAAATAAAATTTCCTGCAGATCCGGAGTCCAAGAAGGCCACAGCAGAGAAGGAGAAGGCAGATGCAGACATCCGCACAGGCACAGTAAGACGTGGAGAAGCAGAGTAGACATCAAGGACTGTCTCACCTTTGTGCGGAGTCAGCGTACGTCTTTCCAGGCGGGGAGGACGGATAGGACAATCCTTCAGGAAGTGTTCGGTACTAGCACAGTACAGGCAGAGATTCTCCATGCGGCGTCGTGTCCTCTCTTGAGGTGTCAGGCGAGACCGGTCGACCTGCATAGCCTCCACGGCGGGAGGCACAGGAACAGATTGCAGGGGACCAGAGGAGAGAGGAGCCGGGGAGAAGAAACGCCTCGTGCGAACAGAGTCCATATCCTGGCGGAGCTCCTGACGCCTTTCGGAAAAACGCATGTCAATGCGAGTGGCTAGGTGAATGAGTTCATGTAGATTAGCAGGGATTTCTCGTGCGGCCAGAACATCTTTAATGTTGCTGGATAGGCCTTTTTTAAAGGTCGCGCAGAGGGCCTCATTATTCCAGGATAATTCTGAAGCAAGAGTACGGAATTGTACGGCATACTCGCCAACGGAAGAATTACCCTGGACCAGGTTCAACAGGGCAGTCTCAGCAGAAGAGGCTCGGGCAGGTTCCTCAAAGACACTTCGAATTTCCGAGAAGAAGGAGTGTACAGAGGCAGTGACGGGGTCATTGCGGTCCCAGAGCCGTGTGGCCCAAGACAGGGCTTTTCCAGACAGAAGGCTGACTACGAAAGCCACCTTAGACCTTTCAGTGGGAAACTGGTCCGACATCATCTCCAGGTGCAGGGAACATTGGGAAAGAAAGCCACGGCAAAACTTAGAGTCCCCATCAAATTTATCCGGCAAGGATAGTCGTAGACCAGAAGCGGCCACTCGCTGCGGAGGAGATGCAGGAGCTGGCGGAGGAGATGATTGCTGAAGCTGTGGTAGTAACTGCTGAAGCATAACGGTCAGTTGAGACAGCTGTTGGCCTTGTTGCGCTATCTGTTGCGACTGCTGGGCGACCACCGTGGTGAGGTCAGCGACAACTGGCAGAGGAACTTCAGCGGGATCCATGGCCGGATCTACTGTCACGATGCCGGCTGGCAGGTAGTGGATCCTCTGTGCCAGAGAGGGATTGGCGTGGACCGTGCTAGTGGATCGGTTCTAAGTCACTACTGGTTTTCACCAGAGCCCGCCGCAAAGCGGGATGGTCTTGCTGCGGCGGTAGTGACCAGGTCGTATCCACTAGCAACGGCTCAACCTCTCTGGTTGCTGAAGATAGGCGCGGTACAAGGGAGTAGACAGAAGCAAGGTCGGACGTAGCAGAAGGTCGGGGCAGGCAGCAAGGATCGTAGTCAGGGGCAACGGCAGGAGGTCTGGAACACAGGCTAGGAACATACAAGGAAACGCTTTCACTGGCACGATGGCAACAAGATCCGGCAAGGAAGTGCAGGGGAAGTGAGGTGATATAGGGAAGTGCACAGGTGATAACACTAATTGGAACCACTGTGCCAATCAGCGGCGCAGTGGCCCTTTAAATCGCAAAGACCCGGCGCACGCGCGCCCTAGGGAGCGGGGCCGCGCGCGCCGGGACAGGACTGACGGAGAGCGAGTCAGGTACGGGAGCCGGGGTGCGCATCGCGAGCGGGCGCTACCCGCATCGCGAATCGCATCCCGGCTGGAGGCGGTATCGCAGCGCCCCGGGTCAGTGGATCTGACCGGAGCGCTGCAGTGAGGAGAGTGTAGCGAGCGCTCCGGGGAGGAGCGGGGACCCGGAGCGCTTGGCGTAACAATGGCAATAGCAGGAGGTCAAGTACACAGTATGGACAAACACAGTAAACGCTTTCTCTAGGCACTAAGGCAACAAGATCCGGCAGGGGAGTGCAGGGGCAGTGATCAGATATAGTCTGGGAGCAGGTGGAAGCCAATTAAGCTAATTGGGCCAGGCACCAATCATTGGTGCACTGGCCCTTTAAGTCTCAGAGAGCTGGCACGCGCGCGCCCTAGAGAGCGGAGCCGCGCGCGCCAGCACATGACAGCAGGGGACCGGGACGGGTAAGTGACCTGGGATGCGATTCGCGAGCGGGCGCGTCCCGCTGTGCGAATCGCATCCCCGACGGCCATGACAGTGCAGCGCTCCCAGTCAGCGGGACTGACCGGGGCGCTGCGGGGAGAGAGACGCCGTGAGCGCTCCGGGGAGGAGCGGGGACCCGGAGCGCTAGGCGTAACATTAACGTACACTAGACATTAGTTAAAAAGGTACTCCTGTGGAAAACTTTCTTTTTTTAAATCAACTGGTGCCAGAAAGTTAAACAGATTTGTAAATCAATTCTATTAAAAAATCTTAATCCTTCCAGTTCTTTTTAGGGGCTGTGTACTAAAGAGAAATCCAAAAAGAAATCCATTTCCTCTGATGTCATGACCACAGTGCTCTCTGCTGACCTCTGCTGTCCATTTTAGTAACTTTACCCCTTTAACACCTGTTAAACTTTTTTCTTGGAATTTGCTGTTAACCCTTTGTTTGCTGCTATAGAAAGACAGTAAAGAAAGAATAGCATACTGTGAGTCTCCTGGATTGTAATAAAACTATGTTTTGATTTGGTTAAATTGTAGTCATCTGAACTGTTATAATTATAATCTAAATAATTAGGTTATGTAATTAACACTGATAAAATAGTACAAATATTCTGTACAAATATACATTTTGATAGCCTGTTGATAGGATGTTGAATAAGAGATATCTTATATATCGAATGAAAATAGCATTTGTTTCAGGGTGTGGATTATAACTTCCAGATGTTCTATTAGTCCAATGAATGGAGATGGAATGGAATTATTTTTCCCAATGGTGGGGGCAAAAGTGAAGATGATGATGAGGAGTGCTATAGAATGCAGAGGGCATGGTAGGTCTTTAGGAAAGCTCAGTGAGAGCTTGGTTAAAGTTGTTTATGTAAGTTTGTGTTGTAAATGGATCCTTTTTAGATTGGTGAAGAACAAAAGAAAATCCACGTCGTATTAATTGAACCTATTTGATGATATTTAATTAATTTCCTAATAATTTTTGTTTTCACAGTTGTGCAGGATGGATGCCAAAAATGAAGTGTATCAGGAAATGCGATTAATTGTCTGATTTATATTATAGGAGTAACAAGAGAAGAAGTTTGGCCAAGGAAAATAAAATAAAATATATAAAGAAAAGTGATCACTATTTAATTGATTAGTATTACCTAAGCATTTAAAATCAACTTATGTTTTATTGGATTATAAACAATGCGCATTGAAGGTGATATTTTCCAATTTTTGAAAGAGCTCTGTATATTTTTGATTCTTTTACATTTTTGGTGAGAATGTGTGCTGGGCCCTGTGTGTTGTACTTTGAGTATTTGTACATGTCAATATTGTTAAATGTACTCGTGTATTGATGTCCTCATGTAAAGTGACACAGGAATTCAGTCAGTTACTAGACATTTAAGGGTTATTGATGACTGAGCTAAGCTGAGGGAGAACATTCACATGGGGGTGAGTTTCTCACTTCAAATTTGAGATGCAGCAAATTTTCCGCTGCAGCTCAAACTTCCAGCGGGGAACTCGCTGTAAACCCCGGCACGTGTGAATATACCCTAAAAACACTACACTAAACTACCCCTACACAAAATAAAGGGTAAAACACTACATATACCCCTACACAGTTATCACCCCCCCCCCAAATAAAAATAAAAAAACATCTGGTACGGCACTGGCATCAGACAGGCGGGAGCGAACACATTGGCTCTCCGGCCACTGGCTGGGAGGCCACTCCTCCCGCACATCGCCGCCGCCCCGTTGCTGCCGCTGTCCCTGCACGCCCGCTGCCGGACTCTGCAGCAACTGCAAGTGTAATGAGGGAACGGGGTATGCGGGGCGGGGGGAGGAGGAGGGAACGGGCTAGTGCCGTAGTGGGAGGGGGGTAACGGGCTAGCAAAAAAAAAAAAATAGGATGGTGGGAGCTACCCTTTAAGGCCTCAGCCTGCCCACGTCTATTACTTGTATCCTATTCATGTTATTTTGATATTTGAGGGAGCATTGCTTTGTGCGTTTCCCTAAATCCCTGACTTTAAGAGTTTCACTTTAGTTGTCTTTATCCAAGTCTAAGTGTCTTTATCCAAGTCCAAGCCTTCTGCTTGTTTTGCATCATTTAGTTTAGGGGTAGTCCAAGAATATTAGAGAGAAAGCTGACTTAGTTTGCTTATAAGTTTAGGTTAAGGCAAGCTACAGGTAAAGGTAAATGAGATATGGAAAATGAAATCCTTGAAGTTTGCCATCTTCTGTCCCAGTTTTAGCTGCCTTCTATATTACTTTCAAATGACAATTCAAACCATCATCTCCATCCTCTAATGGTCAGTTACTATTTCATATTTGTTACTTCTAATATTGATACATGCTTGCATTTCTCTGCATGGGTGTTACTATTAAGTTTGGCTTACAAATAGTGATGCAAAATAATGACTTAAATACTGTCATGTAAGAGGGACCTTACAACAACAGGAACCAAATATGATTGTTCATACACTGGAATAATAATATTAGCCAGAATATATAGAAAAGACTTCCAGGGCTATCAGTGGCAGCACAATATTTTCAGATTATTACGTAAATTTACGGTCACACATTGCAATATATGTGTGTGTGTATAGATATATATATATATATATATATATATATATATATATATTTTTTTTTTTTTTTTTTTTCTCCTTACTGGTTTCTTTTGTTGTCATAAAATGTAAACGTAAATAAAATAACATTATGAGAGAACATAAACGTCCCTGTAACAATAACCATGGCATATTGTATCAAACGTTTTATATGCATAGCAGCAAAAAAAAAAAAAAAAAGAAAATACTATTTCTGATGTAGCCACTTTGAGAATCGGTTGAAAATGTAATAGCCTGTTTTCCATTATACATTTCCCTTCACAGTTCAATCAAATGTCACTTAGCTGCAATTCCTAAAGTACACTTAATATTTTCATTAAAATCAATAAAACCAAGATATGACAAGGGTACAGGTGGATGCAAGCAATTAAACTCCTCCTGCCTGTATTGTCAGGCAGCACTTTAACTAAAGAAGCCCATTCAACACCTGTCCCTTTTCTTTTTGAATGGCAGCTAACAGAAATCCACTTAGCCAGCCTTTGTCTGCTTATTTCCCTGACAGATAATGTGAAGAAGTAGGCAGTTACCAGGCCAGTAATTCAGAATTAATTTTCCCTTCACCAGTGATGTGCACAACTGACTGTAATAATGGCTCCTGAAAATAAATCAGGGGGTAAACAAGACAATTTGAGAAGATGGGCTTGAAATAAATGCCCTTTAAATGTATGTTCTTTTTACAGCTCTAAATAAATAGCATTGTGTCTGTCCCCATCGAAGAGTTAATCATTACAGCATTAATGTGAGCTATTTGCTTGTATATTTAAGTTACATAATAGGCATGTGACGACACAATGTGGATTGTGTAAAATTACAAAGAATGTGTGATTAGGGAATAGTCCAAGAGTTATTCATGGAATACTGAGTTGAATGAGCCAATAATATACTTAATGTATCTGTGGGAAATACTTTAGACTATTTATGCACTTTGTCCAGAGAAAACTAAATAGAAAATAATTAAGTATGATAACATCAAGAAAAAAAAAAGTAACTGTGGCGTCCCGGTACCGTATTGCATACCGTACCTTGTATGGCGGTCCCCAAAGTCAGAGTTACCACATTCAGGTAGGGTTCCCCAGGTGGGAAAGCCCCTAGTCGCCTCCTTCTACTCTAATTCTATAATGTTTCTATGTACATATTTAATAATGTATATTTAATATAATGCATATTAATACTTACCTTGTTGGTGTCGCAGGACCTTCGGTCATGTGACCTTGTTGATTCCTCTATGGTATGTTAGAGGACCTTTGGAGGTCCTTGGGTCACATGCTACCCCTAATTCTATGTGAAGGTGATTGACAGAAGTATTGGACCAATGAGCTGAAGTCAAGCCTCTGCCCATATAAGGGAGCTGTAGCCAATTATTGCTCTCTTGGGTTGCTGCTCTCGTGGATGCCGGACTAGCAGGACGGATCTGCGCAACTTTCAAAGGCACGCTAGGCCAGAAAACCTACTGGCGTCAGCCTAAACAAAACCGTGAGTTCTAAACTAAATCCCCGCTAAAGCTAGCGTGACTGCTGGACCTCAACTAAATCCCCTAAATCCAGCGGAACAGCACATTTCAGTCTACGGACTCTAAAACGCTTAAGGTCCCAACCACTGTCAATCTCCAAGAGACTTTGCATGTATAGAGACTGTTCCGGCTATGAAGCTTGCATAAAATCTTCAGTAAAGTTCTGACTGTTTTCAGTAAACTCTCCGGTTGTGGACATTCAATTATTCTATACCTCCCTATCGCTCTTGGGAAGGGTGGCGGTAGGACAAGCATTGCAGAGGAGCCCTCACCCTGGCATCACAAATAGAAAGGGTCAATCAGACACCCTTTCATTACCGCACAGCTACACCTCATATACCCTACACCCCCAGGCTACCACATAACAATTTATGCTGGAAATATGAACTTTATGGGGGAGATTTATCAAAACATGTGGAGAGATAACGTTGCCAAGTTGCCCATAGCAACCAATCAGATTGCTTCTTTCATTTTTCATAGGCTTTTTTAGGAATGTAAGAAGCGATCTGATTGGTTGCTATGGCCAACAAGGCAACTTTGCTTCTCCACAGGTTTTGATAAATCTCCCCCATGTCTCCTTCACCAAAAAATTTTCAGGCGTTTTTAAACACTGGTAAACACAACAAGAATAGGGCCATACTGCTATGCACATTGCATGCTCACTGCCAAGGGTAGTCTGGATTCTGTGAAAGATAGTTGTGTGGCCATGAGAACCAACAAAGGTACAAGCGTTATACCCATACTTGTTTAAACCCTATGATTGGTTAAACCCTATGTTTTGTGTAAAGGGCAGACTGAGGTTGGCATGACTGCCAATTTGCATTAGTGAACCACAAATGAACCACAAATGAAAAAAAACAAACTGGTGGATGTAAAGGGGTACTCCACCCCTAGATATCTAATTCCCTATACAAAGGATAGGGGATAAGATATCTAGAAGTGGAGTACCCCTTTAACTTGTAATGAAATATATTTTACAGATGCAGAACACTCTCTACAGTTCTGCTTTACTACAATTATTATATATGTGTGGTCCGACTCCTATCTGTGTTGTTCAGTGCTTACAGTTCCACACAGAGATCTTCACCTAACACCTGCTATCTCTCTAAAATCTCCATCTGCCTCCTGATTGGCTGGGAGAACTGTTTGTAAGCAAAGCATGGGCTACTCTCTGAGGTCATGAAAGGTATTATGTGCTACCCATAGGTCATGTGCTTCTTCATCCTTCTTGCAAGGCTTTATGGGCTACCCTGAGTCCTGTGATTCTTCCTCCTTCCTGCGAGGCATTATGGGCTGCCCTTAGAATTCTCCTTTCTGTCAATTTTTGCTGGTTCAGACAAAACAAACTACCTGAGGTCTGAGTTTATCCAGAACTGATCTTTTAACAAAGTATGGACCAAATCCAGGACGACAGTTTCAGTTCATTCATCTCAAGTCTTCTAACTGCCAGTACAGGTTCAACTCAAGTAGATCCCTTTCCTAGCTAACAATCTCTAGCATTTTTCTGGGGTCTTGGCAACAATAGGCCCCTTCTGATCTAGTGGCTTCTCATGCATTTGGGTATTTGTCAACTGACAAGACTTGCACCACCTAACAATACTGCCGAAAACACAGTGGTTTGTGATACTTCTAAACTATTTCTCTTTCTAATATTTTCTGATACTTCTTTATGAATTTCACTGGTTGGAAGGAGGTCATAGCACTTACCCACCTCAGTGGGAATTTCTGTGTATTAAAATCGAGACTAGGAAGTACTGTGCAACAAGACTGGCTCTTTTAGAACAGCAGCAGCAGAGGATTGTTATTGTCCTTAAAAAGTACCTGTCATCAAATAAACTTTTCTAAACTAACTCAGGCTATGTTCACTAACTACTCCTAACACTCCTCCCACTCTTAAAAAACAATTTCATAGCTTTTAAAATCTCTGTATCTTATCTTTATTCTGTCTCACCTAGTGCAGGAGAAAGTGGGCGTTTCCCAGCAGGCATGCAATTACTGAAGCCTGCTGGGGGGACCAATTCCGCCCTCAAATCGTTGCAGTACTGGGATGAATAGAAGACCTCAAGCTCTGTGCAGCTTTCTGTGAGGCTCTATGCATGTTTTAGTGAGGCTCTGTGCAGCTTTTAGTGAGGCTCTATCAATCTTTCAGTAAGGCTCTATGTATCTTCCAGTGAGGCTCTTCGCAGCTTTCAGTGAGGCTCTGTATAGCATTCAGTGAGGCTCTGTGCATGTTTCAGCGAGGCTCTGTGCAGCTTTCAGTGAGGCTCTTTGCAGCTTTCAGTGAGGCTCTGTGCAGCTTTCAGTGAGGCTCTGTGTAAGCTGTTAATCAAGCTCAGTGCAGAGAAACACTTCCTCAGTTTGGACTCCTGTCAGGCCAGGAGGAGACCAAACTCACTGTATTAATTGCGGCAGGGAACAGAACAGAGCCACCTAGTGGTTGTTTCTATTACATTTTAAACATATTTATGTTGATAATTTTATGTTGATAATTTTAAAAGCAAGTGAATAGGAAAGTGTCTGCTAATTACACAAGGAACACCAAGAAATTATTTGGTGACAGGTACTCTTTAACTTAGTTTGAGCACATGTCACTGTAAAAGTATTCTCCAGATGATGCCTTAAAGATCAATATCCGCAGATTGTTAAGATTTTAAGAAGCTTGGGAACCATAAGTTGGACAATATAATCTTTAGCCACACAGTAAATGTGCAATATTGTGCTGCAAGCATATTGTACAAATGCCTAAAAGGACATTATCTGTACAGTCCTATAGGAAATACAATATAATATCAGTTCAGCATTTGTTATATAAAATACACTTTACTGCAACGATCCTGTTTTGTAACAAACCAAAACAGGGCAAAAGTGGCTGGAGTGGATCTACATGGAAAATTACACCACTTAATAGATTTTCTGAAACGACACAGATTGCTGAGAAAGCATTCTGATATTGTTACTTTATAGGTACCACGAGAGGAATTCATGAAGCCAAGAAATGTTTTTTTACCCTAAATATGACGCAGAATAGTCACACGTGAGACTTTTTTGTTTGCTTAGAGCATTTCTGACCATTAAACAGATAGAGGATTGGTCTGGGTCACATTTTGCAATGGTTACTAATTCATCATTTGTGACCTTTATGAGAATGTTGCAGGTTTGGCGCAACAGCTGTCATTTACCCCATATCTCCTGCTAGCTCCTATCAGCCCTAGAAAAGTTTCTAAACAGGCTGGATGATTTGCCCGTGCAACAAATTCATTAAGTTCCATGCGGCATTTGATAAATTTGCACCATGCACATCAAAACCGAAGTTACTTTTGTAATATATCATAGTACATACATGATGCATGTCCCTCCTTGTCACAATAAATCTCTCACGTTATTTAAGAATGTTGTATATATTCTTTTTTTTTACAAATAATTTTTATTGACACAGATATTATACAAAACTCATCAGCATAGAAAAAGAGAAAGAAAAATAACATATACTCAGATGAGTTCCGGCAACCATAACAGAGATTAAATAACTTTTTTACTCATGCATTCCATTCTGTCCCCAACCCCCCTCCCCCTCCCCAGAATGCTGCAGTTGGAAGGAAGAAGAAAAAAAAAAAGAAGGGCTAACAATTACATCTTTCTAACCAACTGTCACACTTCACGTCTCTGGCTGTCGTTGGGGCCGGAATTCCCATCACAGGACACGCCCGCATGCGAATCCCAGCCCGTCACTCACCACGAAGTCCACTTACCCATCAGCGACGGCTGCGGGCTGCGATCGGGATGGGGATCGGCGGAAGAAGAGGACGGACTCCCTGGATTCCACAGAAGCTGGTGAGTTGCCTAGCAACATCTGGAGGGCTACAGTCTGAGACCACTATACAGTGGTCTCTATACTGTAGCCCTCCATATTTTGCAAAACTACTACTCCCAGGATGCCCAGACAGCTTTTTGGGCATGCTGGGATTTGTAGTTTTTCAACAGCTGGAGGGTCACAGTTTGGAGATCACTGTGCAGTGATCCAACTGTGGCCCTCTAGATCTTGCAAAACTACAACTCCTAGCATGCCCACACAGCAGTGTAACACTACCCTCCCCCTTTGGTCTCCCCCTCTTTTTACGGCTCAAGAACCTTTTGAGAAGATCCTGATCTAAGATGTTATCCCGTGGTTCCCAAGACCTATCCTCTGGTCCGTACCCCTCCCAATCTACAAGAAAGAAATGTTTTCCTCTGATGAGTTTGGAGTCTAGAATTTCTTTGACCCAGTAGGTGAAACGTTCTTTTTTGAGAAGCAGTTATAGATGATGGGTTTCAAGAGGGTGACGTGAAAAGAATTTGGGATCCGAAGGGAGAAAGGGAGATTAAGAGAATAAGCCACTGGATTTAGGCATTTCTTGACTTTGTAAGGACCCAAATAGCGTGGACCCAGTTTTTAACAGGGTACTTTGAAGCGGATGTATTTAGATGACAACCACACTTTGTCCCCGGGTGAGTATTCGGGAGGAGGACCCCTTTTCTTGTCTGCTTGAAATTCCATACGGGTCATGGCATGAAGAAGGGAGAGACGAGGCTTCTTCCAGATGGAGGAGAAGTTCCGTACAAGATTGTCTGCCATGGGGACACCAGAGGGAGAAGGCAAGGGCAAAGGTGGACAAGGATGGAGTCCATAGACTACAAAGAAAAGTGAAGATCCTGTGGATTCGGTATCCTTATGGTTGTATGAAAACTCTGCTTAGGGTAGTATATTGGCCCAATTTCCTTGGCGGGCAGAAACAAAGTGGCGAAGGTAATCTCCCAAGACCTGATTCACCCTCTCAACTTGACAATTAGATTGGGGATGATGGGCAGGGGAGAAATCCAGTTTAATTCGAAGATGTGAGCAGAGTTCCCTCCAGGATTTGGAAACTAACTGGACTCCCCGGTAAGAAACAATATGTGTCGGTAATTCATGGAGACGGAAGATATGGGAAAGGAACTGTTTTGCGAGTTGAGGAGCAGATGGTAGACCAGGCAAGGGCACAAAGTGAGCCATCTTAGAAAATCGGCCCACAACTACCCAAATTACCGTATTGCCGTTAAAAGAAGGAAAGTGTGTAATAAAGTCCATAGCAATGTTAGTCCAGGGCATGTCAGGAACAGGTAAAGGATGTAGAAGACCCGCTGGCTTGGCACGTGGTGTTTTTAGTCCCGGGCACAGACTGGGCAGGAACAAACAAAGTCTGTGACACCCCGTTTCAGAGAATGGGCCACCAATACTGTCGGGATATTAGTTGCAACGATTTACGGATACCGGCATGACCAGCCAAAAAAGAGGAATGACCCCATTTCAAGGCTCGGCATCTCAGACGAGGAGATACATAAGTCTTCCCAGGGGGCAGATGCTGAATACTTGCTGGTGCTGCGGAAATAAGATGATCAGGAGGAACAATATGTTAAAGATGTGATTCCAGGCCTTGTACTTCAGAAGATCTTGAGCTGACTGAAGATAGAGTAGATTCTTGTGATCCGTGTAGCTGGTAATTGGATTTACAGAGCCATCTAAGAGATGACGCCATTCTTCCAAGGCCAATTTAATAGCCAGGAGCTCACAATCTCCTATAGTATAATTTCTCTCCGCTGGAGAGAAAGTCTTGGAGAAAAATCCACAAGTCACAGTCCTGCCCTTGGAATATCTTTGTGTCAAGACTGCTCCTGCACCAACTGAAGAAGCATCCACCTCCAAAGTAAATGGCTTGTCCGGATCCGGTCTTGACAACACCGGAGCAGAAGCGAAGGCAGACTTTAAGTGCTTGAAGGCTTCCTCAGCCTCTGGAGTCCAGGCCTTCAGATTGGCAGTTATCTTGGTAAGAGACACGATGGGGGCAACCAAGGAGAAATAGTGGGGAATAAACTGACGGTAATAATTGGCAAAGCCAAGGAATCGCTGAATCGGTTTCAGACCGGAAGGTTGAGGCTATTCCAGTACAGCGGATAATTTGAAGTCCTTGACTGGTAACAATGTACCCCAGAAACGGTAGACTGGTCTTTTCAAAAGTACACTTTTCAAGTTTTGCATGGAGTTGGTTGTCTCGGAGATGCTGTAAAACTTATGGAGATTGAGACAATGAGTGTGAAGATTGGGTGAATAGATGAGAATGTCATCCAAATAGACCACGACACAGGAGTGGAGAAGGTCCCGAAAAATGTCATTGACAGAATCCTGGAAGACTGCTGGGGCATTACATAGTTCAAATGGCATTACAAGGTACTCAAAATGTCCGTCTCTAGTATTAAACGCAGTCTTCCACTCGTTGGGGACACGGGGACACTGTGCTCCTGGCTGGTGCTTGCAGCCGGGGCACAGTGTGTAACAATCAGGAAGTCCTCTTCCCCTGCCAGAGTTGGAGTGGCACCTTAGACTCTGCTCCCTGATACGGTCAGTGTCATCAGCCACACAGGTTAGAGGATCCACATCCAGCTCCGTAACACCAACATGCCCATATATTTTCATAACTATTCATAACTATTTCTTTTAGCAGAAACAGCCTTTTTCCAGCTTAGGAGGACCTCCATCCTAGAGAGAAACTGAGCCACTGTTGGAGGATTGCTACTCTTCCAATGCTGGGCAAGAAGTTTCCTAGCAGTATATAACATACAGCCCACCCCAATCCTAGAATTTACTTCAATAAGGAAATCATCCAGATAACCCAGAATACAAACTCTGGGTTCTCTAGGTATTTCTAACTCATATATATTCTTAATAATGCCTAGGTATGAGCTGCAGTATTTCTCAAATGAGTGCAGTTCCACAACATATAATCTCGTTTGAGGCATATTTTATAGAGAAAACCAGGAGTTTGATATGTCCTATATAAAGTATAGATCTGAGATAACCGATCACTCTCTCCCAGGCATTGATATGGAACTGCTTTTAAAACCAATTCCCACTGTTCAGGAGAGATATTACCTACTTCTGATTGCCATTTTAGAAAAGCTGGTACAAAGTTCAAGATATTTCTCAAGCAGGAGATGCTATAGTCTAGAAATAAAACCAGAAGAGCGACCTACCGTAGCTATCAGATTTAGCGCTAAGTCACTATGGCAGGTTAACGAGACCTTCCTTTGCTCAGCACCAACTGCATGTACTGAAAAAAGAGGGTCCGTGGAATGTGAAATTCTTCTTGGAATTCTATAAATGATTAAAAAATTCCTGACTTAAACAAATTTTTCATCCAGATCACCCCTGCTTTTTCCCATAGCTCAAATCCATCAAGTTTATTCATTTCTCCGAGAAAAGGAATGTTCCTCACTGGGGTATATTCACAAATTTTACCTACTCCTCTTATCTGCTTAACCCCTTAAGGACCAATACAAATAAACCTGTACGCCCCTGAAAGACCAGGCCTGTTTTTTCAAATCGGGGATGTCTGTCTTTATTAGAGAATAACTCTGGTAAGGTTTTGCCAATCACGATAATTCTGACATTTTTTTTTGTCACAAGTTGTCCTTCATGTACATAGTAAAAGTAAGCCGATATCATTTGTAGTTTTTTTTTACAATGCAAAAAATCATGACATTTTTACAAAAAATTAAGATTTTTTGCTATTTTAACACTAATAGGTTGCATATATTTATACATACTGACCAAATAGTTTATGAAACTTATACTTTCAGATGTCTACTTTATTTTGACGTCATTTTTTGTTTTTAATTAACATTTTAAATTAGTTAGAAGCCTAACAATTTAACTTGAAATTTTGAAAATTTTGAAAATTTGAAAAGTACATCTTTTTTTGTGTGCTATGCAAGGTTTGCAGAAATTAAAAGGTAGTAGAACATAGGAACACCCCCCCAAATGACCCCATTTTAAAAACTAGACCCCTCAAGGTATTCGCTAGGGGGTACAGTGAGTATTTTAACACCATAGTTTTTTGGCAGGAATTATTACAAAGTCAGTGATAAAAATTCGAAATTTGCAATTTTTCACAAATGCATCATTTGGGGGGCATATTTTTTGTACATCACTTCTGATATTGAAAGAAATGCACCCTATATTTTATTTAGCTGCTTGTCCCATATTCGGAAATACCCCCGCTTTGGCCATATATGGTTCCTTGGCCGCGTGGTAGGACTCAGAAGGAGAGGAGCGCCATTTGGCTTTCAGGGCAAAACAGTACCCCCACCTCCACAAGTGACCCCATTTATATACCGCACCCCTACAAGTTATTGGCTGCACCAGGGACCACTCTGATTGGTCCTTGGTCGGCTGGCAGTATAATGCGTCTGTCTGTGACAGTTAAGGCTCCTGATGGATATATCCGCCATGTTGTGGGAATAAGCACCCGCTCATGGCGAATATATCCATCACTGCTGCGGCTGGGTAGCTCAGTGTGTTCGCTCATGACTGCCGGCGGGAAATCCGCCGCTATGAGTGGACACACAAAGCTACCCAGGGAGCTTATTACCGTAACTGCTGCATAATGTGAAGGATCACATGGTGGACATTCGCAGCATATTACATGCTGCGGATATCCGCCAATGCGATCCTACACATTATGCATTTTTTTAAATTAGATTCATTTACTAAATGTATTATATATTTTTTTATTTATTTTTTTTTACACTTTTATTACATTTTTATTTATTTTTACACTTTAATTTTATTTATTTATTTTTACACTTTTTAATGCTTTGGAATACTTAGTATTCCAAAGCATTGCAGTTATATGCTGCCTGCCAGTTTTCACTAGCAGGCAGCATATCAGGACGTGCCTCTGGCACGTCCTACAGGCAATACCCAGGGCAGACCTGGGGGTCTTTGTAGGACCCCCGGCTGCCCAGGTATGCAGCAGCACCCCGGGTGCTGCAGGAGAGACAGAGGGAGCCCCCTCCCTCTGTCAGAACTCCTTACAGCGCGCGGTCACTTCTGGCCACGGCTGTAAGGGTTAAACTGCCGGGAGTGAAGTGAACTTCACTCCCGGCAGTGCGGCAGGTCCCAAACAGCCGCGGCCACACACAGCACCCCGCAATCGCGATGCGGGGTGCTGCAGAGGAGACAGAGAGAGCCCCCTCCCTCTGTCATAACACTTACAGCCCGCGGTCACTTCCGACCGCGACTGTAAGGGTTAAAACTGCCGGGACCGAAGTTTACTTCGGTCCTGGCAGTGCAGCAGGGTCCCGGCTGTGTGATACACCCGAGACGCTGCCGCGATCTCGTGGGTGCACTGGGCAGCACCCACGAGAATAATGGACGAGTATAGACATCCAGGTGCGGGAACGGCCGCCAACCTGGACGTCTATACTCGTTCATGGTCGTTATCGGGTTAATTTTATTCCACACTTTATACATTAATTACAGAGTGGGAAGACTTGGTTTTCTCATTGAAAATTCACTGTTTCCAAGAAAATTAGGGGACTTAGTCTGGACTGATAGCGTTGAATTATAATCACTACGCTTGCCGATATACTTCCATCTGCCCAGTCCCTTATATGCTGCGCCTGGGAGGCTAGGAAATAAAGCCAAGGGTTAGGGAGCACTAAACCTTCACTATCTTTATGTCTTTGAAGATTCTCAAGCTTGAGTTTAGGTTTCCGTCCGTTCCAGATCAAATCCTTAAACTGGCCATTAATTCTATGAAAAAGACTAGAAGACAGCCAGACTGGAGAATTATGTAGTAAGTATAAAAGATGAGGCATATAGACCATTTTAATAAGGTTAATTTTACACACAATTAAAGTGATAAAAGATTTTTGGTGCTCAAGGGTAAATGGATATCGAGGTCAAGTATACAGATAAATATATGTGAAAAACACCATAACATTAGGGACTGGATGAATATTAAATAATCAAAGTTTATTATACCGCAATATTAACCCCTTAAGGACCCATGACGTTTCGGTACGTCACGAGTCCGCTCCCGTTCTATAACGCAGGGCCACGGCGTGGGCCCGCATCATAGCGGTCAGTCCTGAACTCTAACTACGGCCGGGACCCATGGCTAATAGCGCGCAGCACTGATCGTGGTGCCGCACGCTATTAACCCTTTAGACGCGGCGTTCAAAGTGTAACGCCGCATCTAAAGTAAAACAATGCCTGTTAGCTCAGGGAGCAGTTCGGGATTGCCGCGGCATCCTGAACAGCTTACATGACAGCCGGAGGGTCCCTACCTGCCTCCATTCTGTCCGATCGCCGAATGACTGCTCAGTGCCTGAGATCCAGGCATGAGCAATCAAGCGGCAGAATCATCGATCAGTGGTTTCTTATGAGAAGCCACTGATCAATGTAAAAGATGCTATGGGAGCTATAATGCTTCAAAAAAAAAGTGAAACAAAAGTGAATAAAGAGCATTTAACACCTTCCCTAATAAAAGTTTGAATCACCCCCCGTTTCACATTTAAATGGGCACTGTCACAACTTTATTTTTTGATATGTTGTAGTACTTATGTACTACAACATATCTCTAATATACTTTTATTATTATTTTTTTCATTAAAAAGGTTTAATTTACATTTAAAAACCGACTACTGAAAAAGGACTGATTTTGGAGTGGCAATCAGTCATTTTTCAGTTAGGCTGCACTCGCTCCCTGCCTGTCAATCAGACAGGCGGGAGCGAGAACATTGGCTCCCCGGCCACTGACTGGGAGGCCACTCCTCCCGCACATCGCCGCCGCCTCATTGCCGCCGCTGTCCCTGCACGCCCGCTGCCAGACTCTGCAGTAACTGCAAGTGTAATGAGGGAACGGGGTATGCGGAGCGGGGGGGGGGGGAGGGAATGGGCTAGTGCCGTAGCGGGTGGGGGACGGGCTTTAGCAAAAAAAAAAAATAGGATGGTGGGAGCTACCCTTTAAAAAAAAACTGTGTAAATAAAAATAAACATATGTGGTATTGCTGCGTGCAGAAATGTCTGAATTATAAAAATATATCATTAATTAAACCGCAAGGTCAATGGTGAACACGCAAAAAAATTGCCGTCATACAGTTCAAAAGTACGTTATTCTCAGGTCCTTATACTAGTAACAGTGTTCAGCATTCTTTATTGATATACATCCAAATGATGGCAACCCTGTAAGTGCTCAGTTTTGGTATAATCAGTTAATGGTCATAGCAAACTTCTCTAGATCATATTGCAGTTGTGCCAGTAATAGTAGTTAGATTAGATCTTGCTCGCTGGTGGATTGGTGGTGGCTGGCGTGCCGTACCTCACTTCCCCACTGCCAGGATCACAATGAAGTCTTTATGCCAGTGTCGGCTGCTCTGTTGTCTCTTGCGTGCGAGACTTAGTGCACAGTGAGTGCGGAATACTTCGTTAGATGAGGTATACTGCAGACTGCGCCGCTTACCTGGTTATGATTGTGGACTGCACCGCTTAGCAACTGTTAGATTGGGGACTGCGCCGCTCAAGTGTGATGGGCAGCAAGGGATAGAGGATGGGACATCTGTAAGTAGCGTAGTCGTGCAGGGCTGACGGGAGATCGGCAATTCACAGGGCAAATTTGAAAAAAAAAAATGCTAAGAAGGTGGAAACAAATGTGTTGATTATATTAGCAACAAATAGTCTATAATAATTCAATGTCTGGATGCTTTTAAGGACCAACCCTAGGTCCTTTCTTCAGCAGCAAAAAGATATGATAGCACAAGGATTGCTTTTCATCCTACATATTTGTTCACAGAGCAAATTTGAAAAAAATATAAATAAATAATAAGAAGAAGGTAGTAACAATGTGTTGATAATATTAGCAGCAAATAGTCTATAATACTTCAATGGCTGGACGCGTTTCAGGACCACCCCTAGGACCTTACTTCAGCAGTGAATAGATATGATAGCACAAGGATTGCTTTTCATCCTACATATTTGTTTTTGAGGTTCCACAAGGCTCTTCCTAATCATGAGAGCTAATTTGATTAGTGAAAAAACACGGCATGGATTAAAGCAAACTTTTTATGTTTCTTAAAAAGAGAGGAAAACACTCAATGGATTGCACATATATTACCTGGAGACTGTATCAACGTAGATGTATATATCATTTACATATAGATCTGACCTGAGAATATATTACACTGTCATAAATAGCTACAATAATATTAAAAGGTAATACAATTAACAATAAATAACAATTAATTCAAATATCTCTAAAAATGTGTACAGTGATATTAACCTCTTAAGGACGCAGGGCGTACCTGTACCCCCAGCGCTCAGTCCCGGTCTATAATGCGGGGTCTAATGAAAGCTGGGACCCTGGGATAATAGCGTGTGGCACCGATCGTTGTGCCGCACGCTATTAATCCTTTAGACGCAATGATCAAAGTTGACTGCCACGTCTAAAGTTGAAAAAATTGCATCCCAGCAGCTCAGTCGTGCTGATCGGGAACATCGCTGTGAAATCGCAATGTCTCGATCAGCTAGGACACAAGTGGAGGGACCGTTACTTGCCTCGGCGATTGATCGGCGATTGACATAAACATATGTGGTATTACCGCATGCTAAAATGTCAGAACTATAAAAATGTATTGTTAATTAAACTGCACGGTCAATGGCGTACACGCAAAAAAATTCCAAAGTCCAAAATAGCGTATTTTTGGTCACTTTTTATAGCACAAAAAATGAATAGTAAGCGATCAAAAAGTCCAATCAAAACAAAAATGATACCAATAAAAATTTCAGATGACGGCGCAAAAAATGAGACCTGATACCGGACCGTATGCGGAAAAATTTTAAGATTATAGGGGTCAGAAAATGACAAATTTAAACCTATAAATTTTCCTGCATGTAGTTATGAGTTTTTTCAGAAGTAATACAAAATCAAACCTATATAAGTAAGGAATCATTTTAATTGTATGGACCTACAGAATAAAGAGAAGGTGTCATTTTCACTAATGCACTGCGTAGTAACAGAAGCCCCCAAAATTTATAAAATGCCATTTTTTCTTTAATTTTGTCGCACAATGAATTTTTTTTCCATTGCAAAGTAGAATTGGTGGCACAAAAAATAAGCCATAATATGAAATTTTATGTGCAAAATTGAAAACTTTATGATTTTTAGAAGGTGATGAGGAAAAGAATGAAAATGCAAAAACGGAAAAACCCTGCGTCTTTAAAGGGGTACTCCGCCCCTAGACATCTTATCCCCTATCCAAGGATAGGTGATAAGATAAGATGTCTGATCGCAGTGGTCCCGCTGCTGGGGACCTTTGCGATCTCTCCTGCAGCCCCCCGAGTAATCAGCTCTCCGGAGCTAGGTTTGCTCCATGGCTGATGACTCAAGATACAGGGACCAGCAGTTCATGATGACATGACTCCGCCCATCATGATGTCACATCCCGCCCCCTTAATGCAAGTCTATGGGAGGGGGCTTGATGGTTACCATGCCTTCTCCCATAGACTTGCATTAAGGGGGCGGGGTTTGACACCATGAGGTGGCGGGGCCATGACATCACAAACCACCAACCCCTGTCATTAGCCACAGAGCAAACCTACCTCTGGAGAGCTGATGACTCAGGGGGCTGCAGGAGAGATCGCGGGGGTCCCCAGCAGCGGGACCCCTACGATCAGACATCTTATCCACTATCCTTGGATATGGGATAAGATGTCTAGGGGCTGAGTACCCCTTTAAGGGGTTAAAGGTATAAAGATAAATAGAGATAAAAAAAATTAAAATTAATAAATAAAAAATAAATATAAATACACTAAATTCATGTTGACCGTAAATAGTAGGGTACATGTAGACAGTGGAACTAAAAGAGATGATGCAAGATAGGAGGGGTTCTTGCATCATCTCTTTGAGTTCCACTGTGCATTTAGTGCATTTATTTATTTTTTATTATTTATTTAATTATTGTAATTTTTTATCTTTATTTATCTATATACCTTTAACATTTCTATTAACATTTTTGTGACATTTGTATTCATTGTTATTTATCATAAATTTTATAATCTTTTAATATTATTGTAGCTATTTCTGACCATATTCTTAGGTCAGATCTATATGTAAATAATATATATATATATATATATATATATATATATATATATATATATATATATATATATATATATCTACGTTGATACAGTCTCCAGGTAATATATGTGTGATCCATTGAGTGTTTTCCTCTCTGTTTAAGAAACATAGAAAGTTTGCTTTAAAGGGGTATTCCAGGCAAAACTTTTTTTATATATATATATCAACTGGCTCCGGAAAGTTTAACAGATTTGTAAATGACTTCTATTAAAAAAATCTTAATCCTTCCAATAGTTATTAGCTTCTGAAGTTTTCTGTTTAACTGCTCAATGATGATGTCACGTCCCGGGAGCTGTGCATGATGGGAAAATATCCCCATAGGAACTGCACAGCTCCCGGGACGTGAGTCATCAGAGAGCAGTTAGACAGAAAGCAACAACTCAACTTCAGAAGCAAATAACTATTGGAAGGATTAAGATTTTTTTTTATAGAAGTAATTTACAAATCTGTTTAACTTTCCGGAGCCAGTTGATATATATAAAAAAGTTTTGGCCTGGAATACCCCTTTAATCCATGCTGTGTTTTTTCACTAACCCAATTAGCCCTCGTGATTAGGAAGAGCCTTGTGGGACCTCAGAAACACACATATAGGATGAAAAACAACCCTTGTGCTATTATATCTTTTTGCTGCTGAAGAAAGGACCTAGGGTTGGTCCTTAAAAGCATCCAGACATTGAATTATTATAGACTATTTGTTACTAATATAATCAACACATTTGTTTCCACCTTCTTAGCATTTTTTTTCCAAATGTGCACTAAGTCTCACACGCAAGAGACAACAGAGCGGCCGACACCGGCGGAAAGACTTAATTGTGATCCTGGCAGTGGGGAAGTGAGGTACGGCACGCCAGCCACCACGAATCTACCAGCTAGCGGGTAAGATCTAATCTAACTACTTATATAGGCACAACTGCAATATAATCTGGAGACGTTTGCTACTAGTGTTGTGCGCGAATATTAGCATTTTGATTTTTATTGCGAATATGGCAAATTTGCTAATTTGTAAATATTGCGAATATATTCGCTATATATTCAAAATTACGAATATTCACTTTTTCTGCATATGCACATATTCGCATAAGTGAATATTCTTATATTCCTTCTTTTCACTTGTGGGCCAATTAGAATGATGCATATACACTTGTCAGAGGTTATCAACAACATCACTAGCAACCAATAGTAAAGTTGCCCACCCCCTCACTGTTTTCTTCCTCGAATATGCAAATATGCAGATATAACGAATAAGGGAAATTTGCGAATATAGGACAAATATTCATCTATATATTTGCAAAATATCGCAAATTTGAATATTGCCAATGCATTAACTGACTATACCACAACTGATCACTTACAGGGTTGCCTTCATTTGGACGTATATCAGTAAAGAATGATTAACACTGGTATAAGGAACTGAGAATAACATACTTTTGAACTGTATGACGGCAACTATAAATACCAGCATACCTTGTAACTACAATTTAGGATTTACCATTTCCAAGCCATATATTAGACTTTATGGGAGGACTACGGATCCCAGTTTGCTATTAAAGACATATTTTTTTTTACAAATAGCAATATTACAGGCAGCAATTAAAAGGTCTTTTTTTGATATGTTGATAATATTGTATACTATTTTTATATTCATAATTTACATCTATTAGGGGTGTGTCACAAGGGCCCTGTGATTGCACTACCTAATTTTATTTGTTAATATTGTGGTATAATAAACTGTTCTTATTTAACCCCTTAACTCCTTAAGGACGCAGCCCTTTTTCACCTGAAGGACTGAGCCCTTTTTCGCAATTCTGACCACCGTCGCTTTACGAATGAATAACTCAAAAACGCTTTAACCGAATATTCTGATTCTGAAAGAGTTTTTTCATGACATATTCTACTTTATTTTGAGGGTAAATTTTCAGTGTTACTTGCATCCTTTTTTGGTGAAAAATCCCAAAGTTTCATGAAAATGTAGAAATTTTGCATTTTTCAAACTTTGAAGCTCTCTACTTGTAAGGAAAATGCATATTCCCAATAAATTTTATTTTTTATTCACAAATACAATATGTCTACTTTATGTTGGCATCATAAAATGGACATATTTTTGCTTTTTGGAAAAATTTGAGGGTTTCAAAGTAGAGCAGCAATTTTCAAACATTACATGAAAATTGCAAAATCTGAAGGGACAGATGTTACAGAACTACAACTACCAGCATGCCTGGGCAGTCTAGGCATGCTGAGAGTTGTAGTTTGGCAACATCTGGAGGGCTACCGTTTGGGCACCACTGTAACAGTGGTCTCCAAACTGTGACCCTCCAGATGTTGCAAAACTACAACTCCCAGCATGCCCAGACAGTAAAGATAACTTTACTTTCACTTTCACTTTTTCATTTTCTATTACTGTTGCGCTTAAAAAAAATCGCAAACCTTTTAACCAAATTAGTACGTTTAAAATCCCCCTATTTTGAAGACCTATAACTTTTTCATTTTTCCATATAAGCGGCGGTATGAGGGCTCATTTTTTGCGCTGTGATCTGTAATTTTTTTTTTTAAAGTATGTTTTTATTCAAGTTTTCATAAAATAAAACAGAGAACAAGGGCAACGTAAGTGTATCGTACTGCGACACAACAAAGTCACTTAAAAGCATGAGACAAATAGAACACAAACTGATTCATTCATAATATGAGAACAGAGAAAACATAGTGGAAGATAACGTATCGATCACTATACAAATGGCCATCAGGTGTATTATTAAGAATGTCAGGCAGTATAGCAGAGAGTAGGTAAGTAGGTGTTGTCTATAGTGGCTGCACAGATGGGCAGCATATGACATATGAGTGGTGACTGTCTTGACATGTTGCGCCAATCTGGGATATAACAAATCGGCAGCAGAACCCTTGTCAAAATTAAACAAAGAGAGGTGAAAAGAAGAGAGAGGGAGAGAAGGAGGAGCAATAAAGAGGTGAGAAGCAGACAGGGATAGAGGAGAGAGAGGTAGGTGGAGAGGAGGTCAATATGCACGAAGTACCTACCTTGCGGCACAGCGCATCCTTCGGAGTCCCCAGGCACCTGAGCATGAGCATCAATCATACAGTGGCATTGAGAGCTTTATGTGACTGGGCCATGGATGGACGTGAATTCGCCAGAGGCCATAAAGTCAATCCACGGCCTCCATATGGAGGGGAATTTGTCAAGTTGGCACGTGATCTGTAATTTTTATTGATACCATATTTGCTTAAAACTTTTAATCCATTTTTTATTACTTTTGTTTGGAATAAAATGTTATAAAAAAAAGCAGCTATTTTGGACTTTTTTTTTTTTTTACGTTCACGCCGTTCACCATTCGGTATCATTAACATTTTATTTTAATAGTTTAGATATTTACGCATGGGGCGATACCAAATATGTATATATAATATTTTTTTAACACTTTTAGGGGGTGAAATAGGGAAAATGGGACAATTTACGTTTTTATTGGGGGAGGGGGTTTTTCAAATTTTTTTAACTTTTACTTTTACACTTTAATAGTCCCCATAGGGGACTATTTATAGCAATCAATCGATTGCTAATACTGTTCAGTGCTATGTATAGGACATAGCACTGATCAGTGTTATCGGTCATCTTCTGCTCTGGTCTGCGGGAAGGCAGATCAGAGCAGAAGACGCCGAGAAGGTAGCGGAGCCAGGAGAGTGGACCTCCGTCTGCCATGCAGGATGATCGGATCGCCGCGGCAACGCCACTGGCGATCCGATCATCCATTTTAATGACTGCGATAATGCAGATGCCGTGATCTGTTTTTATCACGGCATCTGAGGGATTTATGGCGGACATCCGCGGGATCGTGGATGTCCACCATTACGGGCGGGTCCCTGGCTGTGATTAGCAGCAGGGACCTGCCGCGCATGATCCGGGCATTGCTCCGATGCTCGCGGTTATGCTTAGGACCTAAATGTTCATCCTGGTGCGTTAAGTACCACCTCACCAGGCGGTACATATACGTCCTGCATCGTTAAGGGGTTAATATTTATCCTGTCCTTAATGGTATGGTGTTTTTCACATATATTTATCTGTATACTTGACCTCAATATCCACATATCCTTGAGCGCCAAAAATCTTTTATCACTTTAACCCCTTAAAGACTGAGCCCTTTTTCACCTTAAAGGGGTACCCTGCGCTAAGACATCTTATCCCCTATCCCCCAGCTGTGGGACCCCCGCGATTAGGCATCTTATCCCCTATCCGTTGGATAGGGGATAAGATGTCTTAGCGCCGGAATACCCCTTTAAGGACTGAGCCCTTTTTTGCAATTCTGACCACTGTCACTTTATGTATTAATAACTCTGGGGTGCTTTTACCGATTATTCTGATTCAGAGATAGTTTTTTCGTGACATATTCTACTTTAACATAGTGGTACATTTTTGTCATTGCTGGCATCCTTTCTTGGTAAAAAATCCCAAAATGTCATGAACATTTAGAAAATGTAGCATTTTTCTAAGTTTGAAACTCTCTGCTTGTAAGGAAAATGGGAATTCCAAATAAATTATATATTGATTCACATATACAATATGTCTACTTTATATTTGCATCATAAAGCTGACATGCTTTTACTTTTGGAAAAAATCAGAGGGCTTCAAAGTTCAGCAGCAATTTTAACATTTTTCACAGTTTTGATGTGGATTTGAGGGGTCTTCATATTAGAAATACCCCATAAATGACCCCATTATAAAAACAGCCCCCCCCCCCCAAAGTATTCAAAATGACATTCAGAAAGTGTGTTAACCCTTTAGGTGTTTCACAGGAATAGCAGCAAGGTGAAGGCAAAAATTCAAAATCTTCATTTTTTACACTCGCATGTTCTTGTAGACCCAGTTTTTGAAATTTTACAAGGGGTAAAAGGAGAAAAAGCCCCTCAAAATGTGTAACCCAATTTCTCTCGAGTAAGGAAATACCTCAAATTTGGATGTCAAGTGTTTTGTGGATGCACTTCAAGGCTCAGAAGGGAAGGAGCGACAATGGGATTTTGGAGTTAGAATTTTTCTGAAATATTTTTTGGGGGGCATGTAACATTTAAGAAGCCCCTATGATGCCAGAACAGCAAAACAAAACAAAACAACATGGCATACTATTTTGGAAATTTCACCCCTCAAGGAACATAACAAGGGGTACAGGGAGCCTTAACACCCAACAGGTGCTTGACAAATTTCCACTAAAGTTGGACAGGAAAATGAAAAATTAGATCTTTTTCACTAAAATGCTCGTGTTACCCCAAATTTTTCATTTTCACAAGGGGTAATTGGAGAAAAAGCCTCCCAAAATTTGTAACCCCATTTCATCTGAGTATGGAAATACCCCATATATGGATGTAAAGTGCTCTGTGGGCGAACTATAATGCTCAGAAGAGAAGGAGCACCATTGAGTTTTTGGTGAGAGAATTTGGATGGAATGGAAGTGGGAGACCATGTGCGTTTACAAAGCCTCCATGGTGCCAGAACAGTGACCCCCCCCCCCTCACATGAGATGCCATTTTGGAAACTACACCTCTCACAGAATTTAATAAGGGGTGCAGTGAGCATTTACACCCCACTGGTGTTTGACAGATCTTTGGAACAGTGGGCTGTGCAAATGAAAAATGTAATTTTTCATTTTCACGGACCACTGTTCCAAAAAAAAAATCTGTCAGACACCTGTGGGGTGCAAATGCTCACTGTACACCTTACTACATTACGTGAGGGGAATAGTTTCCAAAATGGGGTAACATGTTGGGGGGGGTCCTCCGTTATGGCACTATGGGACTTTGTAAATACACATGGTCTTCAATTTCTTACAAATTCTCTCTCCAAAAGCCCAATGGCACTCTTTCTCTTCTGAGCATTGTAGTTCGCCCACAGAGCACTTTACATCCACATATGGGGTATGTTCTTATTTAGAAGAAATGGGGCTACAAATTTCATTTTCACATCCAACATCAACGAAAATTCGTCAAACACCTGTGGGGTGTTAAGACTCACTATACCCCTTGTTACATTCCGTGAGGGGTGTCGTTTCCAAAATGGGGTCACATCTGGGTATTAATTGTTTTGCGTTTATGTCAGAACCGCTGTAAAATCAGCCACCCCTGTGCAAATCACCAATTTAGACCTCAAATTTACATGCCACGCTCTTACTCCTGAGCCATGTCGTGCACTTTACGCCCACATATGGGCTAGTTCTGTACTCAGGAGAAATTGCGTTACAATTTTTTTTTCCTTTTACCCCTTGTGAAAATTAAAAGTATGGGGCAACACCAGCATTGTCACGATTCGGCTGGCAGGAGGTGGATCCTCTGTGCCAGAGAGGGATTGGCGTGGACCGTGCTAGTGGACCGGTTCTAAGCTGCTACTGGTTTTCACCAGAGCCCGCCGCAAAGCGGGATGGTCTTGCAGCGGCGGTAGCAACCAGGTCGTATCCACTAGCAACGGCTCAACCTCTCTGACTGCTGAAGATAGGCGCGGTACAAGGGAGTAGACAGGAGCAAGGTCGGACGTAGCAGAAGGTCGGGGCAGGCAGCAAGGATCGTAGTCAATATGGCAATAGCAGGAGGTCAAGTACACAGTATGGACAAACACAGTAAACGCTTTCTCTAGGCACTAAGGCAACAAGATCCAGCAAGGGAGTGCAGGGGCAGTGAGCAGATATAGTCTGGGAGCAGGTGGAAGCCAATTAAGCTAATTGGGCCAGGCACCAATCATTGGTGCACTGGCCCTTTAAGTCTCAGAGAGCTGGCGCGCGCGCGCCCTAGAGAGCGGAGCCGCGCGCGCCAGCACATGACAGCAGGGGACCGGGACGGGTAAGTGACCTGGGATGCGATTCGCGAGCGGGCGCGTCCCGCTGTGCGAATCGCATCCCCGACGGCCATGACAGTGCAGCGCTCCCGGTCAGCGGGACTGACCGGGGCGCTGCGGGGAGAGAGACGCAGTGAGCGCTCCGGGGAGGAGCGGGGACCCGGAGCGCTAGGCGTAACAGTACCCCCCCCCTTAGGTCTCCCCTTTTCTTTGTCCGGTAACTGCCTCCCCTGGGATGAGGACACCGGGAAAGAATGGAGGGTTTCCTCAACGGCAGGCAGTACAGCAGGAGTGGGGCAGTGTGTCACCAGGACGGGGGCCATGAGGAGGCACTGAGGCTTGCCTGACGGGACTGGGAGGGGGGGGAGAGGCACTTCCTATGGCAGGCAGAGTCCCAGTTCTTGATCTCCCCGGTGGTCCAATCAAGGGTGGGAGAATGAAGCCGGAGCCATGGCAGACCGAGGAGGACCTCAGAGGTACAGTTGGGAAGGACGAAGAACTCAATGACTTCATGATGGGGTCCAATACACATCAGGAGGGGTTCTGTGCGGTAACGCACGGTGCAATCCAACCTGACTCCGTTGACCGCGGAAATGTAGAGCGGCTTGACGAGACGGGTCACCGGGATGCGGAATTTATTCACCAAAGAATCCAGAATAAAATTCCCAGAGGCACCAGAGTCCAAGCAGGCCACGGCTGAGAGGGAGGAGTTGGCTGAAGGAGAAATCCGCACGGGCACCGTGAGACGTGGAGAAGCAGACTTTGAATCAAGAGACGCCACACCCACGAGAGCTGGGTGCGTGCGTGCGTTTCCCAGACGTGGAGGACGAATAGGGCAATCCACCAAGAAATGTTCGGTACTGGCACAGTACAGACAAAGATTTTCTTCCCTACGGCGATTCCTCTCTTCCTGGGTCAGGCGAGACCGATCCACTTGCATGGCCTCCTCGGCGGGAGGCCCAGGCGTAGATTGCAACGGAGACTGTGGGAGAGGTGCCCAGATATCTAAGTCTTTTTCCTGGCGGAGCTCTTGATGTCTCTCAGAAAAACGCATGTCAATGCGGGTGGCCAAATGGATAAGTTCTTGCAGGTTGGCAGGAATCTCTCGTGCGGCCAGCACATCCTTGATGCGACTGGATAGGCCTTTTTTAAAGGTCGCGCAGAGAGCCTCGTTATTCCATGATAATTCGGAAGCAAGAGTACGAAATTGGATGGCGTACTCGCCCACTGAAGAATTACCCTGGGCCAGGTTCAGCAGGGCAGTCTCGGCAGAAGAAGCTCGGGCAGGCTCCTCGAAGACACTACGGACCTCAGCGAAGAAGGACTGGACTGTGGCTGTGGCAGGATCATTGCGGTCCCAGAGCGGTGTGGCCCAAGACAAGGCCTTTCCTGAAAGAAGGCTCACTACGAACGCCACCTTAGACCGTTCTGTAGTAAACAAGTTCGACAACATCTCCATATGCAGGGAACATTGAGACAAAAATCCACGGCAGAGTCTAGAGTCCCCATCAAATTTGTCCGGCAGGGACAAGCGGAGGCTAGGAGCGGCCACTCGCTGCGGAGGAGGTGCAGGAGCTGTGGAGGAGATGGTAGCTGCTGTTGCAGATGCTGTAGCTGCGACTGAAGTTGCTGCACCATGGTGGACACTTCCGACAGCTGGTGACTTAGATGGGCGATCTGTCGGGATTGCTGGGCGACCACCGTGGTGAGGTCAGAGACAGATGGCAGGGGAACCTCAGCGGGATCCATGGCCGGATCTACTGTCACGATTCGGCTGGCAGGAGGTGGATCCTCTGTGCCAGAGAGGGATTGGCGTGGACCGTGCTAGTGGACCGGTTCTAAGCTGCTACTGGTTTTCACCAGAGCCCGCCGCAAAGCGGGACGGTCTTGCAGCGGCGGTAGCAACCAGGTCGTATCCACTAGCAACGGCTCAACCTCTCTGACTGCTGAAGATAGGCGCGGTACAAGGGAGTAGACGGGAGCAAGGTCGGACGTAGCAGAAGGTCGGGGCAGGCAGCAAGGATCGTAGTCAATATGGCAATAGCAGGAGGTCAAGTACACAGTATGGACAAACACAGTAAACGCTTTCCCTAGGCACTAAGGCAACAAGATCCGGCAAGGGAGTGCAGGGGCAGTGAGCAGATATAGTCTGGGAGCAGGTGGAAGCCAATTAAGCTAATTGGGCCAGGCACCAATCATTAGTGCACTGGCCCTTTAAGTCTCAGAGAGCTGGCGCGCGCGCGCCCTAGAGAGCGGAGCCGCGCGCGCCAGCACATGACAGCAGGGGACCGGGACGGGTAAGTGACCTGGGATGCGATTCGCGAGCGGGCGCGTCCCGCTGTGCGAATCGCATCCCCGACGGCCATGACAGTGCAGCGCTCCCGGTCAGCGGGACTGACCGGGGAGCTGCGGGGAGAGAGACGCCGTGAGCGCTCCGGGGAGGAGCGGGGACTCGGAGCGCTAGGCGTAACAAGCATGTTAGTGTAAAAATTATAATTTTTTACACTAACATCCTGGTGTAGACCCCAACTTTACCTTTTCATAAGGGGTAAAAGGAGAAAAAGCCCTCCAAAATGTGTAACGCTATTTCTCCCAAACCTGTCTGGTCTTCTAAAACCTGTCTGGTCTTCGTGAATTATTGAGGCTATAACTTTATTTAAACGAGAGGTAAGAATTTTTGCCAACAATTTACCTCACTGCACAGCAATGAGATGGGTCTGTACAATTCAGCAAGTTGCAGATCTTTATCTTTTTTCAATACAACCGAAATAACTGCTTCCCGCAAAGACAGGGGTAGCATCTCTTCCTTTAAAGGGGTACCCCCGTGGAAAACTTTAGTTTTTTTAAATCAACTGGTGCCAGAAAGTGAAACAGATTAGTAAATGATATAAATATAATTCACTTGCGCTGCACCACAGACCTTATGGAGTGCCCGCTCTGCTGCAACACTAGAAACACCTTTCCCTGTAGGTAGGTATTGAAGGAGGAGGATACAATCAAAATATATACAGTGGGCGTTGAGAGGGACTTAACTAATAATGAAGCATACCTGAGTTATTTCAGCGTTCTTGGGCTGTAAGACTGAGGTAGAAAAAGCTGATGGCTTTTCTCTGTGTTGGCATGCAGTGTATGGAGATCGCACAGATGATACTGCAAAGAGGGAAGAACAGTAGTAATAACTAGCTACTGTGCAGAGGTAGAGATATAAATAGTAATGCTAGACAGTAATCAGCAGTATACCTCAATGTATAGACAAGCAGGGCTGCTGCTGCTGCTGATACTAACGGCAAGTAGCGCAGTATTGCGGCTGAAAGACAGCCCGGTCAAATGCACTGTGAGAAGGAATTAATCCTGTATTATAAAAGGCAGTAGTACAATTGCACCGCAAATAGTACTAAAAGTTCCAAAGATGTCCGAGTTAGTACCTGTTTCCGTTGAAGAAGTTCCTGCTGGGAAATCCAGAGCTTCTGGAGTTAATCCTGTGGCGTTTATGCAGTGGGAGTATCACCCCGGCCGGTGACGTCTCTACCACGCTGCTGTCGGCTTCCTCGATGCTCGATGTTCCAGCAATAGTGACGTCACTATGGTGGCTGTGGAAGTCCTAAAATGCTCTCAACGCGTTTCGGAAAACAAACGGTTTCCTTCCTTGGGAGTGCGTTGATTAGTAAATTACTTCTATTAAAAAATCTTAATCCTTCCAGTTACTTTTTAGGGGCTACATACTATAGAAGAAATGCTTTTCTTTTTTGATTCCTCTGATGTCATGACCACGGTGCTCTCTGCTAACCTCTACTGTTCTTTTTTGGAACTGTCCAGAGCAGGAAAAAATCCCCATAACAAACATATGCTGCTCTGGACAGTTCCTAAAATGGAAAGCAGAGGTCAGCAGAGAGCACTGTGGTCATGACATCAGAGAAATCCAAAAAGAAAAGCATTTCCTCTGTAGTATACAGCCCATAAAATGTACTGGAAGGATTAAGATTTTTTAATAGAAGTAATTTATAAATCTGTTTAACTTTCTGGCACTAGTTGATTTAAAAAAATAATAATAATAATAATAATTTCCACGGAAGTACCCCTTTAAGGCATTGTTAAAGACCTCTAATAATTTTGAACCAGTATATCTCCGATTTTTTTTTATAGATCTCTGATGGTAGCCCATCTATGCCTGGGGCTTTATTATTAGAGGCCTATACGACTGCTTGTCCAATTTCTTCCAAGGCTAAAGGGGTACTCCGTTGGAAATCAACTGGTGCCAGAAAGTTAAACAGATTTGCAAATTACTTCTATTAAAAAATATTAATCCTTCCAGTACTTATTAGCTGCTGAATACTACAGAGGAAATTCTTTTCTTTTTGGAGCACAGTGCTCTCTGCTGAATCATGAGTACAGTGCTCTCTGCTGACATCTCTGTCCATTTTAGGAACTGACCAGAGCAGCATATGTT
Source organism: Hyla sarda (assembly GCF_029499605.1). Lineage (NCBI taxonomy): Eukaryota > Metazoa > Chordata > Amphibia > Anura > Hylidae > Hyla > Hyla sarda. The sequence goes on along the minus strand of NC_079189.1, from coordinate 374,340,648 downwards.
TGCTATGGGGATTTTCTCCTACTCTGGTCAGTTCTTAAAATGGACAGATATGTCTGCAGAGAGAACTGTGCTCATGATGTCAGCAGAAAGCTTTGTGTTCCAAAAAGAAAAACATTTCCTCTGTAGTATTCAGCAGCTAATAAGTACTGGAAGGATTAAGATTTTTTAATAGAAGTAATTTACAAATCTGTACAAAGGGTCCTCCAGAGACTCCCATTCAGCACTGGTTAATCTACATAGATTCGCCTCCTTCAAAAATTCATACATATTTAATGTGTATATATTCACATAAAAAAAATATCAGTCAGAAGCTTGTGGGCACGGGGAACTTTCCGCTTGTGAGTAAGCTAGACCTGCTACAATGTCATTTACATAGGGTAAGCAAAACTTTCATGTCATTTTTACATAGTATACTGTATCTTTATCCTTAGCAAATTCATTATACGAGGCAGTGTCCGGCCTCAGTCAGTTATTGGCTGAGTGAGGCAGTTCCTGTGGGGACAATGCAACCAGTTCGTAGCTGAAATGACTGGGGACCATGGACATTGACATGGCAGCTCTACTGGATCAGAGCAGGTAAATATGTTTTTTTACCCTACCCCCACTTTTTTGTAAATATTTTAACCCCATTCCCGCAGAATGTCATATATAAACGCCGGGTTGTGCAGTGCGTTCGCGCATCCCGGCGTTTATAAATGACATTCTGTTAACCCGGCGATGCGCAGCATCGCACGGGTCAACTGGCAGAAGTCCCGCTGTTTCCAGCAGGGGACAACTTCTGCTTCACCCCCAGGACCATCCATTGATGGTCCTGGTCAGCGATCACTGTAATTGGTCCCTGTGGACCAATCACAGTGATCTGGGGTGAAAGTTCAGATCCCCCGCACTGCCCGCCCCTGGAAGTCGGGCAGAACGGGGGACGATGGCTGCGGGGGCTCGCTCGGGACCTGCAGCATAGGGGGGGAACATCAGGGGACCGGCGGACTTACCAGATCCAGCAGCGGGACCGAGGAGCAGCGCAGGACCGGCCACGAGGACGAGGAGCGACGGGACCAGCAGGTGAGTATATGGTCCTCAGAAGCAGCAGTGAAGATCTTCACTGCTGCTTCTAGGAGTCTGAAAACTACAACTACCAGAATGCCTAGACAGCCTTTGGCTGTCTGGGCATGCTGGGAGTTGTAGTTTTGCAACAACTGGAGACACACTGGTTGGGAAACATTGTTTCTAACTCAGTGTTTCCTAACCTGTGTGCCTCCAGCTGTTGCAAAACTATAACTCCCAGCATGCACTAACAGACCATGCATGCTGGGAGTTGTAGTTTTGCAACATCTGGAGGGCCCCAGTTTGGAGACCATTGTATAATGGTCTCCAATCTGTGCTCTTCCAGCTGTTGCAAAACTACAACTCCCAGTATGCACTGACTGTCCAGGCATGCTGGGAGTTTTAGTTCAGCAACATCTGGCCCTTCAGATGTTGCCGAACTACAACTCCCAGCATGCCCTTCAGCTGTCTGGGCATGCTGGGAGTTGTAGTTTTGCAACAACTGGAGACACACTGGTTGGGAAACATTGTCTGTTTCTAACTCAGTGTTCCCTAACATGTGTGCCTCCAGCTGTTGCAAACCTATAACTCCCAGCATGCACTAACAGACCATGCATGCTGGGAGTTGTGGTTTTGCAACAGCTGGTGCACCCCCCCCCCCCCCCCTGTGAATGTACAGGGTACATTCACATGGGCGAGGCTTTTACAGTGGGTTTCTCGCATCTTGAGATGCAGCAAATTTTGCGCCGGGAAACTCGCTGTAATCCCCCGCCCATGTGACTGTACCCTAAAAACACTACACTACCACAAAATAAAATAAAAAGTTAAAAACACTACATATACACATACCCTTACACAGCCCCCCTCCCCCAATAAGAACGTCCGGTACGCCACTGTTTCCAAAGCAGAGCCTCCAGCTGTTGAAAAACAACAACTCCCAGTATTGCCGGACAGCCGTTGACTGTCCACGCATGCTGGGAGTTTTGCAACAGCTGGAGGCACCCTGTTTGGGAATCACTGGCGTAGAATACCCCTATGTCCACCCCTATGCAAATCCCTAATTTAGGCCTCAAATGCGCACAGCGCTCTCACTTTGGAGCCCTGTCGTATTTCAAGGCAACAGTTTAGGGCGACATATGGGGTATCGCCGTACTCGGGAGAAATTGCGTTACAAGGTTTGGGGGGCTTTTTCTTCTTTAACCCTTCATGAAAAGGAAATGTTGGGGTCTACACCAGAATGTTAGTGTAAAAAAATTAAATTTTTTACACTAACATGCTGATGTTGCCCTATTCTTTACATTTTCACAAGAGGTAAAAGGAAAAAAAGCCCCCCAAAATTTTTAACGCAATTTCTCCCGACTACGGAGATACCCCATATGTGGGCGTAAAGTCCTCTGGGGGTGCACAACAAGGCCCAGAAGGGAGAGTGCACCATGTACATTTGAGGTGATTTGCACAGGGGTGGCTGATTGTTACAGCGGTTTTGACAAACGCAAAAAAAAAAAAAAACCCGCATGTGACCCCATTTCGGAAACGACACCCCTCACGGAATATAATGAGGGGTGCAGTGAGAATTTACCCCCCACAGGTGTCTGACGGATCTTTGGAACAGTGGTCCGTGAAAATGAAAACTTGTACAGCCCACTGTTCCAAAGATCTGTCAGACACCAGTGGGGGGCAAATGCTCACTGTATCCATTGTTACATTCCTCAAGGGGTCTTGTTTCCAAAATGGTATGCCATGTGGTTTTTTTTGCTGTTCTGGCACCATAGGGGCTTCCTAAATGCGATATGCCCCCCGAGCAAAATTTGCTCTCAAAAAGCCAAATATGACTCCTTCTCTTCTGAGCATTGTAGTTTGCCCATAGTGCACTTCAGGTCAACTTATGGGGTACCTCCATACTCAGAAGAGAATGGGTTACAAATATTGGGGGTATTTCCTGCTATTAACCCTTGCAAAAATGTGAAATTTGGGGGGAAACAAACATTTTAGTGGAATTTTTTTTTTTTTTTTTTTACATATGCAAAAGTCGTGAAACACCTGTGGGGTAATAAGGCTCACTTTATTCCTTGTTACATTCCTCAAGGGGTCTAGTTTCCAAAATGGTATGCCATGTGTTTTTTTTTTGCTGTTCTGGCACCATAGGGGCTTCCTAAATGCGACATGCCCCCCGAGCAAAATTTGCTCTCAAAAAGCCAAATATGACTCCTTCTCTTCTGAGCATTGTAGTTCGCCCATAGTGCACTTCAGGTCAACTTATGGGGTACCTCCATACTCAGAAGAGAAGGGGTTACAAATATTGGGGGGTATTTCCTGCTATTAACCCTTGGAAAAATGTGAAATTTGGGGGGAAACACACATTTTAGTGAAATTTTTTTTTTTTTTTTTACATATGCAAAAGTCGTGAAACACCTGTGGGGTAATAAGGCTCACTTTATTCCTTGTTATGTTCCTCAAGGGGTCTAGTTTCCAAAATTGTATGCCATGTGAGGGTTTTTTGCTGTTCTGGCACCATAGGGGCTTCCTAAATGCAACATGCCCCCCAAAAACCATTTCAGAAAAACGTACTCTCCAAAGTCCCCTTGTCGCTCTTTCCCTTCTGAGCCCTCTACTGCGCCCGCTGAACAATTTACATAGACATATGAGGTATGTGCTTACTCAAGAGAAATTGGGCTACAAATAGAAGTATACATTTTCTCCTTTTACCCCTTGTAAAAATTCAAAAATTGGGTCTACAAGAACATGGGAGTGTAAAAAATGAAGATTGTGAATTTTCTCCTTCACTTTGCTTCTATTCCTGTGAAACACCTAAAGGGTTAAAATGCTGACTGAATGTCATTTTGAATACTTTGGGGGGTGCAGTTTTTATAATGGGGTCTTTTGTGGGGTATTTCTAATATGAAGACCCTTCAAATCCACTTCAAACCTGAACTGGTCCCTGAAAAATAGTGAGTTTGAAAATTTTGTGAAAAATTGGAAAATTGCTGCTGAACTTTGAAGCCCTCTGGTGTCTTCCAAAAGTAAAAACTCGTCACTTTTATGATGCAGACATAAAGTAGACATATTGTATATGTGAATAAATTTTTTTTTAATTTTTAATATACATTTTCCTTACAAGCAGAGAGCTTCAAAGTTAGAAAAATGCAAAATTTTCTAATTTTTCATCAAATTTTAGGATTTTTCACATGGAAAGGATGCAAGTTACCACAAAAATTTACCACCATGTTAAAGTAGAATATGTCACGAAAAAACAATCTCGGAATCAGAATGATAACTAAAAGCATTCCAGAGTTATTAATGTTTAAAGTGACAGTGGTCAGATGTGCAAAAAACGCTCTGGTCCTTAAGGCCAAAATGGGCTTGGTCCTGAAGGGGTTAATATCACAGAAAACACTAAAACTAAACATTTAATAGTTTTCTTTAAAAAAATACACGTGTGTCCACTTTACCATCCAATAAAAAAATGTGTCGGTCCTGTGGTCAACTAAGGACCAGCAATATGGAAGCAGTGTTCCAGTTATTAAAAATCAATAACACTAAGGTGACTAAGTCACCCACAGATAGCAGCCGCCAATACCAGAACAGAAGATAGATGTACAGCTTCTTGTTGTATGGTGATAAAATACTAGGACTAAAGGAATGCAAAGCGTATAGGAAAGGTTAGACAGGGGAAGGTGCTAAGGGGAGAGCCTGAGAATAGTCGCCCCTACCTAATCACCCTGTACTGAGTCCTTCTGTCTATCCCTAATCCTAGACGGGGTGTGCGCCCTGATAAGAGCGGTCCTGCTCAGGAACCTACCCCTGAGTGAACCTAGCTCAACCCTATATACAGACAGTTGGGGAGCATGGGAACTCTCTGTCTTGCTAAGGGGGGGGGGGTATCCTGTCTGGCTCTCTGGATAGGAGAGGGGATGATGCCTAAATGAGCCTATTGCTCAACACAGTGAACTTCAAAAATGATATACAAATCAAATCTCTGAATCATACATAGAACTGTATGATATATAGCAGTCATGTATATGTTATCACCAGATAGAGGAATGTTCATATATCAAGTACATATTATGATAGATGAATATACAAATAGCAAAATGGGTGCTTCTAATTTATCATAAGTCTATCATAAAAGGGACACTGCGGAGTTGGAAAGGGTGCAGAGACGCGCGACTAAACTAATATGGGGCATGGAACATCTTAGCTATGAGGAGCGATTAAAGGAGTTACAATTGTTTAGTCTTGAGAAGAGACGTTTAAGGGGGGATATGATAAACGTATATAAGTATATTAATGGCCCATACAAAAAATATGGAGAAAAACTGTTCCAGGTTAAACCCCCCCAAAGGACGAGGGGGCACTCCCTCCGTCTGGAGAAGAAAAAGTTTAGTCTCAAGGGGCGACACGCCTTCTTTACCGTGAGGACTGTGAATTTATGGAACGGTCTACCTCAGGAACTGGTCACAGCTGGAACAATTTACAGCTTTAAAACAGGATTAGATACATTCCTGGAACAAAATAACATTAATGCTTATGAAGAAATATAAAATCTCATCCCTTCCCAATATCGCGAGGGGAGGCATACTGTATAGGTGAATGGCCACACATCCCGCTCCCACCGCGCAGCCCGCAACCCCCCTGGCCCCGCTGCGCCGCTCAACCCACTCCCTCCCCTCCCCCCGCAAAAGCACAAAAACAGATTGAAAACAGACACAACATAGATATTTTTACCTGTCGCTGTGAGCCGGGGCTGGCGTGCAAGGCCAGGGAGCCTGCACGCATCCTCTTCTTTCAAAGTGCTCGCTCCCGCCTGTCTGATTGACAGGCGGGAGCGAGCACCGCAGTGAATGAATTCCGACTCGTTGCCAGGCTTCAACGAGTCTAAATTCATTAGTGACGTCACTGCCTAATGCATTCGGCCACTAGGAGGGCGACCCCTAGTGGCCGAATTTAAAAGTGATTTTAAACTGTTTTAAAATCACTTTTTTTAAATTAAAATATATTAGAGATATGTTGTAGTACTTAAGCACTACAACATATCAATTTTTTTATTTCATGACAGTGCCCATTTAAGTGTTCGGGACGGCTGTACTCTAGTTGTCTCAACACGTTTCTAACCCCAATTACTCAGGGGACAATGAGGGGCTGAGATGAAACATGATGTCAAGCAATGGGGAAATGGCCAATGTGTGCACCTGCATTGGATTGGGCAGGAAGGACAATTCCTATACCCTTTGCATTGCTTTAGTCCTAGTTGTATTTTATCACCATAAAACAGGAAGTTGCACATCTATTTTCTGTTCTGGTACTGGGGACTGCTATCTGTGGGTGACTCAGTCACCTTATTGTTACTGATTTTCAATAACTGGAATATTGGTTCCATATTGCTGGTCCTCAGTTGACCGCAGGACCGACACATATTTTTTTATTGGATGATAATGTGGACACACATATGTATTTTTTAAGCGAACTATTAAATGTCAAGTTTTAGTGTTTTCTGTGATAATAGTGGTGATTGGAGAAGAGCGAATTTTTTAAAAATTTGATTCAGCCAATTTGCCAATTTTTCTGAAAAAAATAGTTTTGGTCCGAATTTATTTGCAGTGAATCGCTATTAAAAATGACTATTTCTGGCCTACAGAGAGCCTCAATAGGGGTGTAGAACACTTGCTTTGCTGTAACACGCATAGGGAGTGTGCTGTGTTAGTGAAATAATACTGTTATTCAGTATGACATGCAGATTATTTTGGAAATGTCCTTCATGCCATAAGAATGTAGTGACAAGAGTTACCTTCCATTCTGGACTTCTTACCTGGCTTTTATGTATAGCAATTACTTTTTTAAATTTTTAAATAATATTTAATATAATTTAAATGTCACTTTTTCTAAATTATAAAACATCTTTAAATAAAGTCTGCACACTACAAGGCTCTTACAGTCAGGGCCGTAAATGTTGGCACCCCTGAAATTTTTCTAGAAAATGAAGTATTTCTCACAGAAAATGTTTGCAGTAACACTTGTTTTGCTAATCACATGTTTATTCCCTTGTGTGTATTGGAACTAAACAAAAAAGGGAGGAAAAAAATCTAATTGGACATAATGTCACACCAAACACAAAAAATGGTCTACACAAAAGTATTTGCACCCTTTCAAAATTGTGGAAAAATAAGATTGTTTCAAGCATGTGATGCTCCTTTAAACTCCCCTGGGGCAAGTAACAGCAATATAAAAATCACACCTAAAAGCAGAAAAAAGGAGAGAAGTTCACTAATTATTTGCATTGTGTGTCTGTGTGTGCCACACTAAGCATGGACAACAGAAAGAGGAGAAGATGACTATCTGAGGACTTGTGAACCAAAATTGTGGAAAAATATCAACATCTCAAGGTTACAAGTTCATCTCCAGAGATCTAGATTTGCCTTTGTCCACAGTGTGCAACATTATCAAGAAGTTTGCAACCCATGGCACTGTAGCTAATCTCCCTGGGTGTAGATTGAAGAGAAAAAGGTGTCAACGTAGGGTAGTCCAGATGGTGGATAAGCAGCCCCAAACAAGTTCTAAAGATATTCAAGCTGTACTGCAGGTTCAGGGAGCATCAGTTACAGCGCAAACTATCCGTCAATATTTCAATGAAATGAAACGATATGGCAGGAGACCCAGGAGGACCCCACTGCTGACAGTGAGACATAAAAAAGCAAGACTACATTTTGCCAAAATGAACTTGAGTAAGCCAAAATCCTTCTGGGAAAACATCTAGTGGACAGATGAGACCAAGATTGAGCTTTTTGGCAAAGCACATCATTCTACTGTTTACCAAAAATGAAATGAGGCCTACAAAGAAAAGAACACAGAACCTACAGAGAAATATGGTGGAGGTTCAATTATATTTTGGGGTTGTTTTGCTGCCTGTGGCACTGGGTGCCTTGAATGGGTGCAAAGCATCATGAAATCTGAGGATTACCAACAGATTTTGAGTCGCACTGTACAGCCCAGTGTCAGAAAGCTGGGTTTGCGTCCGAGATCTTGGGTCTTCCAGCAGGACAATGACCCCAAATATACATCAAAAAGCACCCAGAAATGGATGGCAACAAAGCGCTGGAGAGTTCTGAAGTGGCCAGCAATGAGTCCAGATCTAAATCCAATTGAACACCTGTGGAGAGATCTTAAAATTGCTGTTGGGAAAAGTCAATAAGAGAGATCTGGAGCAGTTTGCAAAGGAAGAGTGATCCAACATTCCGGCTGAGAGGTGTAAGAAGCTTATTGATGATTATAGGAAATGACTGATTTCAGTTATTTTTTCCAAAGGGTATGCAACCATATATTAAGTTAAGGGTGCCAATAATTTTGTCCAGTTCATTTTTGGAGTTTGGTGTGTCATTATGTCCAATTTGAATTTTTTTCCTCCCTTTTTAGTTTAGTTCCAATACACACTGTCACGATGCCGGCTGGCAGGAGGTGGATCCTCTGTGCCAGAGAGGGATTGGCGTGGACCGTGCTAGTGGACCGGTTCTAAGTCACTACTGGTGTTCACCAGAGCCCGCCGCAAAGCGGGATGGTCTTGCTGCGGCGGTAGTGACCAGGTCGTATCCACTAGCAACGGCTCAACCTCTCTGACTGCTGAAGATAGACGCGGTACAAGGGAGTAGACAGAAGCAAGGTCGGACGTAGCAGAAGGTCGGGGCAGGCAGCAAGAATCGTAGTCAATAAGGCAATAGCAGGAGGTCAAGTACACAGTAAGGACAACACAGTAACGCTTTCACTAGGCTCTAAGGCAACAAGATCCGGCAGGGGAGTGCAGGGGCAGAGATCAGATATAGTCTGGGAGCAGGTGGGAGCCAATTAAGCTAATTGGGCCAGGCACCAATCATTGGTGCACTGGCCCTTTAAGTCTCAGGGAGCTGGCGCGCGCGCCCTAGAGAGCGGAGCCGCGCGCGCCAGCACATGACAGAAGGGGACCGGGACGGGTAAGTGACCTGGGATGCGATTTGCGAGCGGGCGCGTCCCGCTGTGCGAATCGCATCCCCGACGGCCATGACAGTGCAGCGCTCCCGGTCAGCGGGACCGACCGGGGCGCTGCGGAGAGAGAGACGCCGTAAGCGCTCCGGGGAGGAGCGGGGACCCGGAGCGCTAGGCGTAACACACACAAAGGGAATAAACATGTGTATAGTAAAACATGTGTTACTGCAGTCCTTTTATAGAAATACTTCATTTTCTAGAAAAATTTCAGGGGTGCCAACATTTACGGCCATGACTGTATAACAGCGCTCTTATAAGTGTTAAACATTGTTACATGATGTGCATTATAGAGAGAGCTGTAGTTAGCTCTTTTTACTCCTGAGACGAGAACAGAAAATAATAGCGATCTTATAAGTGCTAAACATTGTTACATGTTACATGTTAGTATTAGGCTCTGCACTTTTCCAGCATTATCCTCCCCTTTTCCCTACAAATGACTCCAGCCTCCAAACACAATGCCACCAGCTTTCCCACAATGCACAAGGGGGGAGATATATCAAAACCTGTGCAGAGGAAAAGTTGCCCAGGTGCCCATAGCAACCAATCAGCTTGCTTCTTTCATTTTTAAGAAGGCCTTTGCAAAGTGAAATAAGAAATCTGATTGATTGCTATGGGCAACAATATTTTTGCACAAGTTTTGATAAATCTCCCCCAATGTTTCCAGCCTCACTCAAATGCCTCCAGCCCCCCACCCCCCTCCACAAGCACACACAATGCCTCCTGCATTACCCCACACAGTGACAGAGGGGTGTACATGGGAGACAGGGATGTAGAGGAGTGTACTGTACATGGGTGACAGAGGGGCATACAGAGGGTGACAGAGGGGTGTAGAGGGGTGACAGAAGGGTGTATGGGATAACAGAGGGTTGTCCAGGGATTGCAGAGAGGTTACAAGGGGTGAGAGAGAGGTGTAGAGGAGTGAAAGAAGGGTGGGGGTGCACTACCTGAAGCTGAGTAGGCCTCTGTCAGCGCTGCCCCTGCTCCTTTCCTTCCATCTACATCATTCTGCTGAGGGACCAGGGAGAATCCAGAGCTGCTCCACAGTAGAGGGAGGATACAAGAGTATTGGAGCTGGAGAATCACACATCCCGGCACAGCACACAGACGTCCCTCCCGCTTGGCCTGCATGCCTGTGACTCATAGGTGCGCAGGCCTTGGCAAAAAAATCTAAAAACGTTAGCGCCCTATTTCCCACCAGAAATAGGCACTCTGGCACCCTGGTGTCCTGGCACCCTGGTTGGGAATCAGTGCTTCAGTGTCATGTGTGTTCGACTCACCTTGCGCCCCATTGCAACAGCACACCTGGGGCAATTGCCTCACTCGCCTCAGCAGAGCTACAGCCCTGATTACAGAACATACAAGTGCAAAAAATACAAACTTCAAAAAACACTATAATCTGTGATAAAAGTGCTATCAAAAAAGAGTTAGTATTATATGTGACAAGGTCATCAAGGGTGGATTTAAAAGGGGGCAGTTTAAGTTGTAGAAATATCTGCAACAGTCCGTTCCATATCCCTGAGTGAGGGGAACTCTGAGGACAATGCGCTGGAGAACATTTGAAACAGTATTTGTCTACAACACCAGCAGGTGTGTACTTTTGGCTGGCCTTTCACAGTATCTAGGGCCTTAAGACTTTAGCAGGAACAAAATAGTAAACCACTTAGATGTACGTACGAGGTATGCACTTATGAGGGGAGGACAATGAACTCCAGTCTGCTTAAAACAGTGTTTGTGTACACCAGCCAGTGAGTACTTTTGTCTGGCCTTTCACAGTATCTAGGCCCTTAAGACTTTAAAATGAACAAAATAGTACACCACTTAGATGTAGGTATGTGGTATGCACTTATGAGGGGAGGACAATGCGCTCCAGTATGCTAAACCCGTAAACGACCATGGACGTCTATGCTCGTCCATGTGTCGTTAACGGGGTAGGACGCGGGCTTCCGACTCGAGCCCGTGTCATACCGACTGGCCCCCTAGTTGATTCTTGTAGCTGGAGGTGTTAGTAGCCAACATCCGGCGATCACCGTGGCCGGCTATTAACCCTTTAGATCGCTGCTGTCAAAGCTGACAGCGCGTCTAAAGGTGCCTTTATCCTGTCCTTTGTGGTCCAGTGGGGGGGCGATCCACTGCGGAGGTAGCTGGAGGGCTTACCTCATGTCCTGTGCTAGCTCCGGCGCTCAGAATGATAAAGCCTGGCAGGACCAGGCTTTATCAATCGAGCGCAGAGCACACAGATCAACGTGGTTCTATGGAACCACATTGATCTGTATGAGGAATCAGATGATCCCTGCTAAGAGTCCCCATAGGGGTCTAAAAGTGTAAAAAAAAAAGGTTAAAAAAGAAGTTTAAAAACTTAAACATAACCCCTTCCTTATAAAAAGTTTAAATCACCCCCTTTTCCCAAATTCCATATAAAAAATAAATAAACATAATAAAAATAAACATATGTGGTATCGCCGCGTGCATAAGTCCATAAATGTCCAATATATTGTTAATTAAACCGCACGGTCAATAGCGTACGTGCAAAAAAATTCCAAAGTCCAAAATAGCGTATTCTTGATCACCTTTTATACCATAAAAATAAGGCATAAAGAGCGATCAAAAAGTCCGATCAAAACAAAAATGGTACCGATTAAAACTTCGGATGACGGCGCAAAAAAATTGTAGAAAAAAATTGTAGGGGTCAGAAGAGGACAATTTTAAATGTATTAATTTTCGTGCATATAGTTATGATTTTTTCCAAAAGTATGACAAAATCAAACCTATATAAGTAGGGTACCTTTTTAATTGTATGGACCTACAGAATATAGGTAAAGTCAAATTTTTACCGAAAAATTTTCTGCGTGGAAACGGAAGCCCCCAAAATTTACAGAATGGTGTTTTTTCTTCCATTTTGTCGCACAATGATTTTCTTCCCATTTCGCCGTAGATTTTTGTTAAAATGACTGATGTCATTACAAAGTAGAATTGGTGGCGCAAAAAATAAGCCATAATATGGATTTCTAGGTGCAAAATTGAAAAGGTTATGATTTTTAAAATGTGAGGAGGAAAAAACGAATGAGCAAGATACAAGATACAAGATCAGCAGTACACACCAGTGCTGCAACACACAGTCGCTGTGTACTACCCCACCCAAAAATTGCACTCTCTCTCTCAATCTCACTCCCTTCCCTATCAGTGCTTCTAGGCAGGATTTGGGCTTGAGGTAAATCGTGCTGTTCTGTGCAACACACTGCTCTCTGTCCCTCTCTGCAATAGAACGCTGATGTGACTAGGAGGTGAATCGCTGCTTGAAAAAAGCTTTTCTTTGCAACACACAGCGCTGTCTGTCCCTCTCTAGCTCTCTGCAATAAAGGGCTGAAGTGACTGGCCTCAAGATGGCTGCCGATTATATAGGGCTGTGACAGGGGTGGCTGGCTGCTGATTGGCTGCATGTGATTCAGGGTCATCCCACCGACTCTTGTTCCCGCCTTCCCAGGATTCCTTGCCCCATGTCCTCACATGTAGATCCGCCATTTTAGATGCCCTGGAGCCTGGACCGCAATAAATGGAGATTAATGAAGTGATTCGCGTGATCGAATCACGGCTATATTCGCATTCATTGTGAATCAAATTTTTCATGAAATTCGGAACAAATTTGGATTTGCCAGATTGGATTCGCTCATCTCTAGTGGTGATGGACACTTTTTGGCATTCTCTTTTTTCGGAAAATAGCGATGATCAGCCCAGATCATCTTGAGGGCTAGGAGTGAGGTTGCAGAGCTGCGATCTCCTCCTATCCCCTGCCATTGATCTGAACTGATTCTGACCAATGGCAGAGCAGGACAGTGGGTTGCCATGGCAACCCCCGTTCTGCCCTCCCCTGGATGTCGTGGGGATCGTGGGAAGAAGATGGAGGCTGGTACCTGCAGGAGAAGATGCCTGGAGATCCCCGATCGTCGCTGGAGACTGCTGGATCCTGGCTCAGGTAGGAAAACAGTGGGGGGTGGATTGAAACTGAAAATAAAGTGATCTTTACTGTGGCAACCACTAGGAAGGCCAAATTGCAACTTCCAGCATGCCCAAACAGCCAAAGGCGGTCTGGGCATACTGGGAGTTGTAGTTTTGCAACATCTGGAGGGTCACAGTTTGGAGAACACTGTTACAGTGGTGCCCAAACGGTAGCCCTCCAGATGTTGCCAAACTACAACTCTCAGCATGCCTGGACTGCCCAGGCATGCTGGGAGTTATAGTTCTGTAACATCTGTCCCTTCAGATTTAGCAATTTTCATGAACTTTTTGAAAATTGCTGCTCTACTTTGAAGCCCTCTAATTTTTTCAAAAAGCAAAAATATGTCCATTTTATGATGCCAACATAAAGTGGACATATTGTATTTGTGAATAAAAATAAAATGTATTGTGAAAATCCATTTCCCTTACAAGTAGAGAGCTTCAAAGTTAGAAAAAATGCAAAATTTTCTAAATTTTCATGAAATTTTGGGATTTTTCACCAAAAAAGGATGCAAATAACGCCGAAAATTTACCACCAAAATAAAGTAGAATATGTAACAAAAAAACAATCTCAGAATCAGAATATTCGGTAAAAGCGTTTTCGCGTTATTAATTCGTAAAGCGACGGTGGTCAGAATTGCGAAAAAGGGCTGCGTCCTTAAGGGGTTAATTTAACATTTTTGCTATATAAATAGGATTGTGTAAACATGTGATAATGAGAAGTATTCAGCCAAAATGATATTAATAAGAAAATTTGCCAATTTCAACCAAAAGTGACACTTAGATTAGAATGACAAACCTTTGACTGTCATATTCTAGAAAAGAGAAAAATGCTTTTTACATTGCACTCAGCAGTCTGTTATAGAATAAAAATATACAACAACAATTTAAAAGCAGGTATTAAATTACTATTTAGCCTTTAATGGATCAAAACCTTTACTAAGTCGGAGCCAACATTAATATCACAGCAAATGGGCTGATTGTTGAAACATATTTCATACATTTGATGCTGTCATGCTTTGAAAGTCAAAAAAATAAATAAATTAACATGTCTGAACCAGTCTTTGATATAAAATCCTCAAAGAGATTTGGAAATATACTGTTTTATTTCTAATATTTAAAATCTGCATAACAGGAAATCAGGATGTGTCAAGAAAAATATGTATGTATATTTTATATTCAGTTAATAGGAATTAGGCTGGAACCATTAAAATATGCTTTCATCTGCACCTAGCGCCAGCTTTTTACACACAATGGCAACGGCCAAGGAAAGGTCATTTCTTAGGCCACATGTTCTCATAAATGGTGCCATGGAATACAATTCAATCATTTTGAGCAATTGTTATCATCCTATTACAGCTTCAAGGTACCAACTAATTCCAGTTTAGTTTATCAAATGCAACATGCAACTGAGTTCTCCATATTCATTGCTGTTTTGCACAATTTATGTAAGGCATAGATTGTCACCTGCTAAAATCATTTTAATCCAACTGAAATTCAAAACACGAGAAAACATATAAAAAAATGAACACAAGTAAAATAAAACACCTTGCAAATTGAAGACATTTTTGGTATAAATAAAAAAGAGAAGGGATTAACCCCTTAAAGGAGTAGTCCAATGGTGAAAAATTCTGTACAGATAGCAACAGTTTAAAAAGTGATATAACTTTGTAATATACTCACATAACCCATCTGGAACGGAAAGTACCTTTTTCAGTGATTTCTCTCTAGACAGGAAGCGCTGCATAATCCGGCATCTCGACCTACACTTCTTCTACAGTCTGTGGTCAGCTCCTCACTCCTTTCCTCATAGTTCTCAATATATGAGTGCTCACCAATCACAGCACTCACACATTGAACCAATCACAGCACTCCTGCTTGAGCCTGGTCACGTGGGTGCCGTGCTGTAAGCCAGGAGAAGTGTGAGAGGGAGAATGAGGACTGACACAGCTCCTCCCCCCCCCCCCCAGCTCTGTTTACATAGGACCTAACTTATCATGGGGAGGTTTCAAGTTTGCATGGGGGGAGGGGAGGGAGGACGTGTGTGAGGAGACATAATACAGGGCTGGGGATGTATAGACTGCAGGGGAATAAATATCATACTGGGGATGATTTCTATGTGTGAGGGGGGGATTCCTGAATGACATGCTGGGAGTTGTAGTCCCTGTTATGTGTGTTTATGCTAGTTTTTCCAAACCAGTGTGCCTCCAGCTGTTGGTCCTGAGATCCCCCATGTCGGCGATCACAGAAAATCGCATGTCTGAATCCCAATTCAGACATGTGATTTTCTGCTATTCCGGGCTGATCGGGTCTCTGGTGACCCGATCCCCCGGAAAATAGTGATGATCTGACCTGTCAGTGACAACCCAGATCATCTTGCAGGGTAGAAGTGAGGTCGTAGTGATGCACTCTCCTCCTATCCCCTGCCATTGGTCAGAACTGATTCTGACCAATGGCAGAGCAGGACAGTGGGTTGCCATGGCCCATTCTGCCCACCCCTGGATGTCGAGGGGAGCATGGGGAGAAGATGGAGGTCAGTAACTGGAGGAGAAGATGCCTGGGAACAGCTGATCGTCGCTGGAGACTGATGGATCCTGGCTCAGGTAGGGAAGCGACGTGGGGAGGGGATGAAAGTGAAAGTAAAGTGATCTTTACTGTGGCAACCACTAGGAAGGTCAAATTGCAACTCCCAGCATGCCCAGAGTGCCAAAGGCTCTCTGGGCATGCTGGGAGTTGTAGTTTTGCAACATCTGGAGGGTCACAGTTTGGGGACCACTGTTACAGTGGTACCCAAACTGTATCCCTCCAGATGTTACCAAACTACAACTCTCAGCATGCCTAGACTGCCCAGGCATGCTGGGAGTTGTAGTTATGTAACATCTGTCCCTTCAGAGTTTGAAATTTTCATGACATTTTTGAAAATTGCTGCTCTACTTAGAAGCCCTCTATTTAAAAAAAAAAAGTAAAAATATGATGTCAACATAAAATAGACATATTGGGGGAGATTGATCAAAGGATTTAGACTGGTTTTTCTTGTCTAAATTTGTCGCACAGAAAGTCGCAGTCTAAATATGTGCGACTTTTCTGCGACTTTTGCTCTAGAGGATTTTTAGAACATGATGCATGCTAGTCTATTTTAGACTGAAATGCATTGAAAAATGCATTGGTGCTGAATTTATCAAAAGCGACTTTTCAGCGACAAGTCGCATAGGCTGAGAGTACGCCAAAATGTCAGACCATGTTGGAGCAGGTTTAAATATAGACTAAAGCATAGATCATGCAGTCTGTGCACAGAATTTATCAAGAGCTGTGCGTCATTTGATAAATTAGGTGCACAATAGACCAGACTAACCCTCTGTAGTTTGGTCTATATTGATGCGGGACATAGACAACTTTGATAAATATCCCCCATTGTATTTGTGAATAAAAATAAAATGTATTTGGAATATCCATTTACCTTACAAGCAGAGAGCTTCAAAGTTAGAAAAATGCTAAATATTCATGAAATTTTGGGATTTTTCACCAAAAAAGGATGCAAGTAACGCCGAAAATTTACAGCCAAAATAAAGTAGAATATGTCACGAAAAAACATTCTCAGAATCAGAATATTCGGTAAAAGCGTTTTAGAGATATTAATTCTTAAAGTGACAGTGGTCAGATGTGCAAAAAACTCTCTGGTCCTACAGTGAAAATATGCCTGGTCCTTAAGGGGTTAAAGGAAAGGAATTGACCACAAATGTTTTTATACTTTTAGACAACCTATAGAACAATTGTTATCTTTTTTTTCAAAAATATGTATATTTTATATACATTTTTGTGTTTTTGTTCATTATCCTTCTCCAAGCAGGGGATGGGAAGCAAATGAAACAGAGCTGCAGCGGGACCAGCTAGGGTCCCTAGGTAGGTATGAAAAGTTTTTTTCTTTTTAGTTTTGTTTCTCTACAGCCCCAGAAATATATAAATATTTTGGCCACACTGGTATACTCCCCTGCTCTCCTTCCCAAATGGTTGGGTAAATTTTACAAAAAAAATGTCATGGCTATAGTAATCTTTTCAGGCTCAGTACCACAAATAAAACAGATTCTCTAATCATTGATACAAAGCAAAGTGGTGCCTATTATATTAAGAGTGGATTCCTCCACATACTTAACTCTTTGCTGCAGAACGGCAGGGGTATGAAGCGAGCTCAGGACCTGCACGGTTCTAGCTACTATCAGCAGCCAGGACCCGTGGCTAATGCTGGACGTTCAGACCGCCGTTCAGACCGCCGTTCAGACCGATGTCCAGCATTAACTCTTTAGACGTCGTGATCAAAGTTGATCACGGTGTCTGAAAGTGCCGAAAGCTGTTCCCAGCAGCTCGGTGGAGCTGATCGGGACCATCGCAGGAAAATCACGATGCCCCGTTCAGTAGTACAGACGAAGGGAAGCCTCTTACCTCCTTCTCTGCCATCCGATCTGTGCTGCAGCATAGAAGCATATACTGGCATAGCATTGAACTGTGTATGCAATCCAAGGATTGCATGTAATAGTGGCCTAAGGGGACTAAAAAACAGTATAAAAAAGTTAAATTAAATAATTAATGAATGGGAAATAACCCCTTCCCTAATAAAAGTTTGAATCACCCCCTTTTCCCATTTTTAAAATAAAATTATGTAAACAAAAAATGTATAAACATATGGGATATCGCCACGTGCGTAAATGTCCGAGCTATTAAAATATAAAAATTGAAGCTGATGAACCCAGATTCGTTACAAATTCCATGAAATATTTGATTCACAGCGAATGCAAATATCGCCGTGATTCTATCGCACGAATCACTTTATTAAAGGGGTATTCCAGGCCAAAACTTTTTTTTATATATCAACTGGCTCCGGAAACTTAAACAGATTTGTAAATTACTTCTATAAAAAAATCTTAATCCTTCCAATAGTTATTAGCTTCTGAAGTTGAGTTGTTGTTTTCTATCTAACTGCTCTCTGATGACTCACGTCCCGGTAGCTGTGCAGTTCCTATGGGGATATTCTCCCATCATGCACAGCTCCCGGGATGTGACATCATCATGGAGCAGTTAGACAGAAAACTTCAGAAGCTAATAACTATTGGAAGGATTAAGATTTTTTTGATAGAAGTAATTTACAAATCTGTTTACCTTTCCAGAGCCAGTTGATATATATAAAAAAAGGTTTGCCTGGAATACCCCTTTAAACTAAATTTAGTGGGATCCAGGCTCCAGGGCATCTAAAATGGTGGATCCACATGTCAGTACATGGGGCAAGGAACGCTGGGAAAGCAGGAAGGCAAGGCGGGAAGGGAAGTAGACAGGATGACCCTGAATCACATTCAGGATGCAGCCTATCAGCAGCCAGTCACTCCTGTGATTTCACAGCACTATATATTCGGCAGCCACTTTGTGGCTTGTCATATCATTCATTACACTGCATAGAGATAGGACGGACATCGCTGTGTGTGTTACACAGAAAAGCTCATTTCAGCAGCGTTTCACATCCTAGTCACATCAGCGTTCTGGTGGAATGAGAGCAGTGTTTTTTTCACTGAAAAGGATTTTTACTGCAGCCATTAACCTCCCAGTCACTTTCTTCAGCATTGTATTACAGAGAGGGGCAGATAGCTGTGTGTTGCCTCATACATTTCAACAAGCTGCATCAACTTCATCAACTTTAACAGAGGAGGCAGGAATAATTTTTCTGCGCAATTCTGTGTCTTTGTTCCACAACAAATCATCTGCTGGTTATACTAGTCTGTAGATGGTATAATACCCAGCGGTCCAATCCTAATCGTCTTTGACAGAGTGCAATTTTGTGTTTAGTACACAGCTTTTTTGTGCTGCAGCACTGTTGTGTACTGCTGGTGTTGTGTAAAAATATGTTTTATTTAAGCGTACTGTCCAGCATTTTTCTGCCCTCATAAGTGCATACCACATACGTACATCTAAGTAGTATACTATTTTGTACCTGTTAATCTGTCAAGGGCCTAGATACTGTGAAATTCCAGGCTAAAGTAATCACCGACTGATGTTTTACTAAAATATTTTTTCTTAAGCGTACTGTACAGCATTTTTCTGCCCTCATGAGTGCATACCACATACCTACATCTAATTAGCATACTTGTTTGTCCCTGTTAATCTGCCAAGGGCCTACATACTGTGAAAGGACAGCCAAAAGTAATCACCGGCTGGTGTATTACTCCAATACTTTTAAGCATACTGTAGCACATTTTTCTGCCCTCATAAGTGCATACCACATACCTACATCTAAGTAGTGTACTTTTTTAAACCTGTTAATCTGTCAAGGGCCTAGATACTGTGAAAGTCAGGGCAAAAGTACTCACGGACTGGTGTTTTTACTCAGACACTTTTTTAAGTGTACTATAGCGCATTTTCTGCCCTCATAAGTGCATAGCACATATGTACATCTAAGTAGTTTACTATTTTGTACCTGTTAATATGCCAAGGGCCTAGATACTGTAAAAGTCCAGGCAAAAGTACTCAGTGGCTGGTGTTGTAATCAGATACTTTTTTAAGCATATTGTAGCGCATTTTCCTGCCCTCATAATTGCATAACACATACCTACATCTAAGTAGTGTACTATTTGGTACCTGTTAATCTGTCAAGGGCCTACATACTGTGAAAGGAAAGCCAAAAGTCCTCACCGACTGATGTTTTACTCCAATGCGTGTATTAAGAGTACTGTAGATAATTTTTCTGCCCTCTTAAGTGCATACCACATACCAACATCTAAGTAGTGTACTATTTTGTACCTGTTAATCTGTTAAGGGTCTAGATATTGTAAAAGTCCAGGCAAAAGTACTCAGCGGCTGGTGTTGTAATCAGATACTTTTTTTAAGCGTACTGTAGTGCATTTTCCTGCCCTCATAAGTGCATACCACATACCTACATCTAAGTAGTGTACTTTTTTATACCTGTTAATCTGTCAAGGGCCGAGATACTGTGAAAGTCCAGGCAAATTAGACACCTGCTGCTGTTCTAGAAAATACTGTTTTAAGAGTTGTGAAGCGTATTGAACTCCCCACATATACGCACTATTGTATGTAAATACAAAGTATTTCAGGCAGAGAAGGGCCAGGACGTGCACAAAGGAGTGGCAGAGGCCTAAATTCATCAGGCAGAGGTCGCAGCAAACTAGGGGCGAGTGGCAGCAGGAGTCACAGCGAGAGGCCTTGGCTCCTGGTATCAGCTAGCGGCCGTGTCTCGAACAGCGTCCCATCTGCCATCATTGATCGGTTAACACGCTCAGTCACTTCATCACAAGTGATATCTGATATCCCATTCAACAGTCAGTGGGTTCCTCAGACACAACCCCCAGTTGGCATGGCCCAGGAGCAGTCCCTGTCCTCCCATTGTCTCTGTCCTATGCTGTTCCCTCCCCTAAAGAAGTATCTTATGCTGAGTGTTCAGCTCCACTATTCACTGAGGACGATCTAATAGAGGACAATCAGCAGCTACTGCCCAGCCAACAAGTGGAGGAGACATCTGCCGCTTCCTCCGCTAGGCGGGCAAGTAGTGATGAGGAGAGTCACGTGGGAGGCGGTGTTGCCAGGGTTCAGGGTCCTGAAGCAGACACTGTTGAGGAACCTGAGGAGGACATCAGTGATGTGCAGATACTTGTTGATGATGATGAAGCCGATCACAATTGGGAGCCGGGTGCAGAAGGGGCTTCATCATCATCAGAGAAGAGAGTTGCAGGTTGCCCTTGAGCTGAGCCAGTAAGGTGGTAGCATGGTTGGCAGTCCGCATGGTGGCAGAAGGGGAAATTCTGGAGCCAAACGTGTCCTGGGGAGACGACCTGCTTTGTGGCAGCCTACCTTCCCGGGATGTAGTGGAACAGGGGTTCCTGGAGACGGCGGCAGTAGCAGTCAATTAGAGTGGACTGTTGGAGGGAAAATCAGCTACTCGGTGGTGTGGCAGTTTTTCATCAAGCATCCGAAGGAGGTTCACATAGCCTCATGCAAGATATGTCTGCAGAAGGTGAAGCGTGGCCAGGGTCCCAATGTTGGCACCACGGCCCTGCGTCAACTTATGCTTTGCCACCATAGGAGAACCATGGCTCTGATGTATTGGTCCAGCCTGCTTCATTACCCAGTGGCATGCCAATCCCTCTTTCAGCCAGCCAAGGCTCCACCACCTCAGCCGAAGGGAGCTGGGTGTCATACCCTTCTTCTGTCGCTCCAGATGCTCCTGCTCCTTAGTCAGCCATTCTGCCAAAAAACCATCGGCGAAGCCATGTCCAAGAAACAACAGTATGCGCCCACTCATCCAATAATGCAGAATGTGCTCCTGTCCAAGTTGCTGGTGCTGTAGTCCCTCCCTTTTCAAGTGGTGGACTCTGCACCTTTCAGGGAACTGATGACTTGTGCCGAGCCGAGGTGGAGAGTGCCAAGCCGTCATTTCTTTGCAAAGAAGCCAGTACCAGCCCTGCACAATTTTGTGGAAGAGAAGGTGGGCCAGTCCTTGAGCCTGTCGGTGTGTACCAAAGTGCTCTAAATATGGTCCGGGACAATACATGTCCTTTACGGCTCACTGGGTGAATATGGTCCCTGCACAGCCACAACACCAACTCGGACAGGTCACGCCACTTCCTCCTCCACGCTCTCAGGCCATTGGTCCTAGGAAAGTGTGCGACTCTGCCTCCTCATCCTCCACCGTGTCCTCAGCCTCCACTTCCCAGACAAGTCTCAGTGGCCCTTCAGCATACCATGTGTGCAGGGCAAAGCGGTGTCATGCTTTTCTTCACATGGTTTGCCTTGGCAAATAGAGTCACACAGGGAAGGAACTGCTAAAAGTCATTCGTAAAGAAATCAGAGCATGGCTTACTCCACGAAAACTGGAAATGGGAACCATGGTGATTGATAACGGGAAGAACATCTTGCATGCGCTGCGACTGGGAAGGCAGAGTCATGCGTCCTACATGGAACACATGTTCAATCTGGTTGTGAAGCAGTTCCTGAAGTGTTCCCCTCATTTGCAAAGCATCCTAAAAATGGGATGGAAACTTTGTGTCAGGATCCAGGTACTGTGTCAGTGGGGTGATGACGTGGGCCGTACCAGGGGAACAGAGTCTAAGGGGTTACTGGTTTTTACCAGAGCCTGCCGCAAAGCGGGATGGACTTGCTGCGGCAAGTAACCCCCAGGTCATTCCACCCGATAGCGACTCAACCCCAACTGACGCCTGAGATAGGCACGGTACAAGGGATTAGGCAAGAGCAAGGTCGGACTTAGCAGAAGGTCAGGGCAGGCAACAAGGATCGTAGTCAGGGGCAACGGCAGAAGGTCTGGAACACTGGCTTGGGACATACAAGGAAACGCTTTCACTGGCACAAGGGCAACAAGATCCGGCGATGATGGGAAGGGGAAGTGAGGTAATATAGGCTAGGGCACAGGTGAATGCACTAATTGGGCCAGGCGCCAATCAGCGGCGCACTGGCCCTTTAAACCGTAGAGAGCTGGTGCGTGCGCGCCCTAGGGAGCGGGGCCGGGACTGAACAGACGGGGGACAGGTCGGGTAAGAAGACTGGGATGCGAACCGCGAGCGGGCGCGTCCCGCATCGCGGGTCGCATCCCCGCCAGAGACACTAACGCACCGCTCCCGGTCAGCCGGTCTGACCGGGGCGCTGCGACAAGGTGAACGCTGCGAGCGCTCCAGGGAGGAGCGGGGACCCGGAGCGCTCGGCGTAACACTTTGCATGCACTTCAGCCACTCGTACACCGCAAATCACACACCCTCCTTGAGCTGCAGCGTCAGAACGGTATCCCCCAAAATAGTCTGATTTGTGATGTTGCCACACGTTGGAATTCCACCCTCCATATGTTGGACCGACTGTACGAACAGAGAAAAGCAGCCATAGGAGCTAGGGGCTACGAGCAAGGCGAGACAGAGGACCCAGACACCCTATCAGTATGCAGTGGAGATGGAGGCAGGGAGTCCCTCTGAGTCACTTGCACATATGACACGATGCATGCTCACTTGCTTGCGTAGTAACAGACGAATTGTCACTATTCGGCAGCGGGATGACTTCTGGATCTCCACCTTATTGAACCCTCGTTTCCGCCTCAAAAGGGGGACCTTTTTTATACCCACTGAGAGGGATGACAAAGTGACCTACTACAGAGGCATCCTATGTAATCAGTTGGCCGATGCCTATCGGTGCCATTGTCCATCCTCTCGCAGGTCTGACTCGTGTGGCCGCCTGCGCTCACCTGCCACTGCCATGGCTGCTGGGGAGGGGTGGGGTGGCAGGATCAGTACCAGCTCCATCATCAGCAGCGTGATTATACAGTCGCTGATGAGTAGCTTTCTTCACACGCATAGTGAAGCAACTCATCAACAGCAAGTACACCTGGAGCAGGACCTGGACCAGCAGATGGTGGCATACCTTGACATGCCCATGCCAACACACCGCTCTACATCTGGGCAGCCAAACTTGATTTGGGGCCGCAACTAGCAGAGTTTGCCCTGGAAAAGCTGTCCTGCCCGGCCAGTGGTGTGCCATCAGAGCGGGTGTTTAGTGCAGCAGGGGCCATAGTCACCCCAAGGTGAACTCGTCTGTCCACGAAAAATGTGGAGAGACTGACCTTTTGTGAAGATGAATCAGGCATGGATCATCCAGGATTTCCAACCACCAATGCCTGATGCATCAGAGTAGATTGACCATGGTGCCACACCAATACTTCACAAATATGGATAGTGCCAAACAGATTTAAGGCGCTGCTCCCCAGTTACAAACATTCCTCCGCATCAGACCTTTTTTCACCCACCTTCGTAATCCGGTACTGGTATTGCCACCAACCGCACCAGTCTGTCACCGGGTCAATTTCAGAACTGTTTCTGCTGCTGCCACCTCCAGGCTGTCTCATTCAGCCACTATATAGTCTCCTCATGCTTCAGCCACCTCCAGGCTTTGTCATTCAGCCAATATATATGGTTTACTGATGCTGCTGGGCTTGGGCCGGGCCTAAACATTTTTATGGTAGCACTAGATACCATAAATCTTCAATTTAAATTTCAAAATTCATCTTTTAATCTTAGGGATTGTGAATCCCTAGTGTCTGTTCATTCTGCTGCCATCTCCAGGTTGTGTCATTCAGCAACTATATGGTTTACTGATGCTTCAGCCACCTCGAGGTTGTACCATTCATCCAATGTATGGTTTACTGATGCTTCAGCCACCTTCAGGCTGTGCCATTCTTCCAATATATGGTTTACAGATGCTTCAGCCACCTCCAGGCTGTGCCATTTATCTAATATATGTTTTACTGGTGCTTCAGCCACCTCCAGGCTGCGCCATTCATCCAATATATGGTTTAGTGATGCTTCAGCCAGCTCCAGTCTGTGTCATTCAGCAACTACATGCTTTAGTGATGCTGCTGGGCCTAGGACATTATCTATATATGTGTATGGTAGCACTAGGTACCATACATCTTCAATGGAAATTACAAAATTCATCTTTTATTCTTAGAGATTGTGAGGCCATTTTGTCTCCTCATCAAGCTGTGCCATTCACTAAATCGTCTCTTCATGCTTCAGTCAACTCCAGGCTGTGTCATTCAGCCACTATATGGTCTCCTCATGCTTCAGCCACCTCCAGGCTGTGTCATTCAGCCAATATATGGTTTACTGATGCTGCTGGGCCTGGGCCTTATGATTTTTATGGTAGCAGTAGCTACCATAAATTTAAATTCATCTTTTAATCTTAGGGATTGTGCAGCCCTAGTGTCTACTCATGCTGCTACCAGCTCCAGGCTGTGCCATTCAGCAACTATATGGTCTCCTTATGCTGGCAACACCTCCACGCTGTGTCATTCAGCCACTATACGGTCTCCTCATGCTTCAGCCACATCCAAGCTGTGTCATTAAGCCACTATATGGCCTCCTCATGCTATCAACACCTCTCCACTGTTTCATTCAGCCACTATATGGTCTCCTCATGCTGCCAACACCTCCACACTGTGTCATTTAGCCACTATATGGTCTCCTCATGCTGCCAACACCTCCACGCTGTGTCATTCAGCCACTATAAGGTCTCCTCATACTGATGCCACCTCCAGGCTCTGTCATTGTGCCGCTCTAAAAGCGATGCCTGTAATCTGCATGTCATACTGAATAACAGTATTGTTTTACTACCCCAGCACACTCCATATGCATGTTAGAACAAAGCAAACTGTTGTACATCCCTATTGCGGCTCTCTGTAGTCCAGAAATAGCCGTTTTTATTATAAATTCGCCGCAAATAAATTCGGATTGAACAGAATTTTTTGGAAAAATTTGGCAAATCGGCCGAATCGAAGTTTTCTAAAGTTCACTCATCTCTAAATATAATGTTAATTTAACTGCACCATCAATGGCGTAAATGGAAACAAAATACCAAATTCAAGAATTGCATGTTTTTGGTCGCTTCTAATACCGGAAAAAAATGAATAAAAAGTGATCAAAAAGTCCCATCAAAACAAAAATTGTATCAGTATGGAAAATTAACCCCTTAAGGACGCAGCCCTTTTTCACCTTTAGGACTTACCACCGTCGCTTTATGCATTCATAACTCTAAAATGCTTTTACCGAATATTCTGATTCTGAGAGAGTTTTTTTGTGACATATTCTACTATATTTTGGTGGTAAATTTTTGTCGTTACTTGCATTCTTTTTTGGTGAAAAATCCCCAAATTTCATGGAAATTTTGAAAATGTTGCATTTTTCTACGTTTGAAGCTCTCTGCTTGTAAGGAAAATGGATATTCCAAATAAATTTTATTTTTATTCACAAATACATGTCCACTTTTTGTTGGCATCATAAAATGGACATATTTTTACTTTTTGAAAAAATTAGAGGGCTTCAAAGTAGAGCAGCAATTTTTAAAAATTTCATGAAAATTGCTAAATCTGAAGGGACAGATGTTACAGAACTACAACTCTCAGCATGCTTTGGCAGTCTAGGCATGCTGAGAGTTGTAGTTTGGCAACATCTGGAGGGCTACCGTTGTGCACCACTGTAACAGTGATCTCCAAACTGTGACCCTCCAGATGTTGCAAAACTACAACTCCCAGCATGCCAGCAACGATCGGCGGTCCTCACGCATCTTCTTTGCAGGTTGCCCGTTCTGCCCGTCATCCAGGGGTGGGCAGAACCGGGGGTTGCCATGGCAACCCACTGTCCTGCGCTACCAATGGTCAGAATCAGGTCTGACCAATGGCAGGGGATAGGAGGAGATCGCAGCACTGCGACCTCACCCCTATCGCTCAGGATGATCGGGGCTGTCACTGACAGCTCCGATCATCCCTATTTTCCATCTGATCTGGTCACCAGAGATCCAATCAGCCCGGAATAGCAGAAAATCGCATGTCTGAATTGACATTCGATTTTCTGCGATTACCGACATGGGGGGGTCTCAGGACCCCCCTCGGTGATGTGCCGGGATGCCTGCTGAATGATTCCAGCAGGCATTCCGGTCCGGTCCCCAACCGGCTAGCGGCGGGGACTGGAATTCCCACGGGCGTATGCATACGCCCTACGTCCTTAAGGACTCAGGATGCAGGACGTATGCATACGCCCCACGTCCTTAAGAGGTTAAAGAAGTTATAGGGGTCAGAAGAGGTCAATTTTAAACATACTAATTTTTATACAAAAATGTATAATTTTTTTTAAAGTTGGAAAATAGAACAAAACCTATAAGTTTGGTATCCCATTTCTACCGAAAGGTGCACTGCGTAGAAACGTAAGCCCCCAAAAGTTGCTAAATTGTTTTTTTATTTACTTTTTTTTCAATTTCTTCCCGCAATTTTTTTTTTTTTTAAAACAACAATCCCCATGTTCTTAAGGGGTTAAAGGAGCTGGAAGTCTCTCTCAGGTTATTAGTTAGGCCAGTCCCTTTCTCAGTCTCCACATCAATGTTGATGCAGAAGGGGATTGGCTTAGCTAATAAACTGATTTATATAGCCACTGATCCAGACAGAGTCTTAATAGTATGCATACCAATAATATACCTACACAACAGCTTCTTGGTGTCAAAAAGCTGCAACAAGCCTTGCTTTGCACAAAATGTGGGAAGAGCTTAGTGTAAAAGTGTAAAGCTTACCATAAACAGGCATGACCTATCGGATTTATTATAACTTACAACTCAAAAGAGGTGTAAAATGTAGCTGAAATCTACACCATTCCTAGCTTTACTTATTAGTTTCAGGAGCACCAGGTATTAGCACCCCATCGAGCAGGTTGGTACATATCTGCAACCTGCAGATTAAAGCATTTCATCCAATATGGAATCCTGTGGCAGGACTGGCAGATAGTTTCATTATGATTCATTCAATTTTAGTTCAATGTTTGAAGAAATAATAGAAATCTGATTTCCGATTTTTTTCTCGTACTAATATATATATATATATATATATATATATATATATATATATATATATATATATTTATATATATATAAAAGCTTTCCTGCCCGTATACAGGTGCTCTGATCTTTGTTTAGCTCTTAGGCTGGGTTCACACAGTGGTTGACCACAGTTTTAGGTCCGGTTGTACAAGCGCATACGGCGCAAAAATGAGCCGACCGGACCGAACGTTTCACTCCGGCCGGCTCATTGAAATGAATGACATACGGGAGCGCATACGAAGGCATACGGGAGCGCGAGGTTTTAGCTCCCCCCTGCCGTATGCGCTCCCGTATGGGAGAAAAAGTAGTGTGAACCCAGCCTTACTCAGTTTAGCTATCATTCATTTACCTTCTTGTTCAGTTTTGGTTTTATTTCTGCTATCTCACTTTGACTAACAAGTCAATATATAGTGATAGTGCTAGGTAAGCAGTATTGTCAGGTGTGAAACACAGGTGAGTGAAAAATGAAAACAAATGGGTGAAGACAAGGGGAAGAGCTAGACTGTAAGGCCGGGATCACATTGAGAATCTCCAGCCAGAAAAATTCCATCCGGAGATTCCAAATGTGGCCAGCGCTGACAGCGCAGATATTGCTGTCCCCATAGACAGCAAGACAGCAATGTCTTTGGAGCAGATTCTTCCCAAATAAATTTTGTAGTGTGCAATGTGCAGCGGAATCTCATTGCCAGCATTTAGATTCTGCTGCACCTAAGCAGAATTGCAGTCGGAAATTACGTATTGTGAACCCAGCCTAAGAATATTTATATAAACAAGCAGTGTGGTTTAAGGCTTAGAAGGAAGGGCAATAAAGGTAATACATAAAGTAGAGTGGAGCAACACTTAGACTAACAGATGATCACGGTCACAAGATGACCACACATGGCCATACCCTTAAACAAAACCTCTAACTCCAGTTGACTCTTAGTCCAGGTGATACATTGGATTACATTTATTAATGCTGGGTGTATGGCACATTTTTCTACTCGAAAAAAAAAGAATAATACTTTATTACTTCACTCACAAAGTGAACTGAAGTGCTGCATCTAATTCATGCTCATTTAGCATTAGAAAGCCCAGAAAGGTTAGTATCTTTCCTTAATTAACACATCTCCGCTGGATTAAATACTATGTTCATATTTGCTTACAAATAGCAATGGTACTGCTAGTTTTCTAAATTACTAAAGACATAGCACAATGAACACATTTAAGATAGGTTAACCCCTCTATTCAAGTCATTTTGCTTGTTAAAGTGTTGCATTTAATTCACTGGAATGTGGGTGTAAAAACCGCTTCAGAAGAAAGCATCACCCACGCAGCATAGGATTAGATTACTGTGATTATACCAATATGTTGGATAGCAGATGAAAATTGTGTGTTAGCTTTCCATATATATCTATTCTTTTCAGCATAAAAATATTATCGGCTTATTGCAAATGCAGGAAAACAGTTATTTTCTTTACATTTGGATTTTCAATAGGTTCTAAGGGATTACAAAAGAAAACAATAACACAGTAGATGTTTGCTATGAGACGTAAATTATAGGCTATTAGAAAAAGAGAGCAGATTTTTTGAGAGATTCGGGAATATTTATGTAGGCAGACTGCTTTACATAGATTTCTTCTTTATATGATTTAGAAGGTCTTATACCTATACATTTCCAGATGTTTTTGCACTAGGTATGAAAGAGGCAGTACTGAACAGCCTACAGAAGAAAAGCCTTCTGTCCAGTGTAGGGCATTAGTTGGAGAGACCATTTTTCCCCATTCATCTATTGTCACAATGCCGGCTGGCAGGTAGTGGATCCTCTGTGCCAGAGAGGGATTGGCGTGGACCGTGCTAGTGGATCGGTTCTAAGTCACTACTGGTTTTCACCAGAGCCCGCCGCAAAGCGGGATGGTCTTGCTGCGGCGGTAGTGACCAGGTCGTATCCACTAGCAACGGCTCAACCTCTCTGACTGCTGAAGATAGGCGCGGTACAAGGGAGTAGACAGAAGCAAGGTCGGACGTAGCAGAAGGTCGGGGCAGGCAGCAAGGATCGTAGTCGGGGGCAACGGCAGGAGGTCTGGAACACAGGCTAGGAACACACAAGGAAACGCTTTCACTGGCACAATGGCAACAAGATCCGGCGAGGGAGTGAAGGGGAAGTGAGGTATAAATAGGGAGTGCACAGGTGAACACACTAATTGGAACCACTGCGCCAATCAGCGGCGCAGTGGCCCTTTAAATCGCAGAGACCCGGCGCGCGCGCGCCCTAGGGAGCGGGGCCGCGCGCGCCGGGACAGGACAGACGGAGAGCGAGTCAGGTACGGGAGCCGGGATGCGCATCGCGAGCGGGCGCTACCCGCATCGCGAATCGCATCCCGGCTGGAGACGGTATCGCAGCGCACCGGGTCAGTGGAGCTGCCCGGAGCGCTGCGGTAGCGAGAGAGAAGCGAGCGCTCCGGGGAGGAGCGGGGACCCGGAGCGCTCGGCGTAACATCTATGCTAAACCGTTCATTGTCAAATCAAGATGTATGTAAAATGTGAGTGTAACTGTTTTATTTCTTTCTAAAAAAAAATGTAAAAAAAAATGGCAGCATTATGTCTTCACAAAAGCTAGAGGTTGTCTCCAAGTTGTCCAAGGTGTTATATGCATGTACATTTTGATTCCATCATTTTTCTACATAGGCAATTCAGCACACTTCCACAGTGTTCAAAGGGCCTAAAGCTAATGTTCCAGTATGTTCCTTTCATTCATATTTTCTGCTGATATCATACACATGGAGTGCACACATGTAGTGCTATAATATACTCTTATATCATTAGAAAAAGCACACATAAGGCCTCAGACCCATAGGGTTCCTACAATGTACCAAACAGTCTCAACATATTGGAGAAAAATACCAATGTACTGTCAAACAATGTACACATATTGCTAAATGATGTCTGCAAAAAACCATACTGTGCTAACTTAAATAGTTCCAAACAGCGACATCATTTGTACTGCTAAATACTGCACCCAATGTTGATTAGGAGTTTAGGACCTATAGTGCATGTTTAGTGCTCACAGTCCCCTCATCAATGAACAACCTTATCCTAACACTGGGAGCAGATGTAAGTGAGCTTTTACACCTTGTTCACACTGGACGTGCTGTGCAGTGTCCATTGCTGCCGTGGCACCGTGTCTATGGGGTGGCGCGGCCCTGGAACTGGTCTGAGTGGCATTGGGGCTGCTCTGCCAGTGGGTCGTTCCCCCTGTGGGCACTGGTGTTGCTGCGGTGATGGTCGCCACCCAGTGCTATGCCATTGTATGCTAGGGGTGTTAGGGACCCACTCTAAATAGGAGGCCTTGACGTGGCAAGTGGGCTTGTACTTTTGGATCAAAATGTATACTAACAACCTGTTTGTTTTTGAATTTATGCTGAGAAGCAAGTAGATCAAAATACAAATTGTGGATGTGCGACCATGTCTGTTTTCTCTACTTGAATTCACATTATCCTAACACTGCTAGCACTGTCATTTGTTAACAATTGCTCATTGACATCACTTTTACTAGGCAGACATATTTCAAAGTCCAAAAAGTACTCTTGGCTGTTGGGACAGTCAAAACTTGTCAGGGATGCATTATCCCTTTGAATCCAAGTTACTGGGGAGACCTGTATTTGGCAAAGTGCTGTATTTAACTTCAATAAATAATGTTCCAGTGATGACTTTGGTGCTTAGCATTAATAGGTTGGCTATCATTACGTTTATGTGTTCATTTACTTTACATTAAATAATCTGAAAGAATTAAAAAAATGTGCCGGAAAACTATAGGCCTAGATATTTCATTTCTATTGTAGATAAAATCTTTGAAGGTTTGCTAAAGTATGTTAATAAAAACAGGGTACATCAGCAGAAGTTTATGAGGGATTGGTCCTGTTAAACTAAGTTCACACGGCCACTATGCTCTGACCCATTCAGGGTCTGTTCAACGGACGGACCCTAAATGGCTTGGAGCATAACTCACACAGATGGCTCCTGATGATCGCATTGACTTAAATGGGGTCCATCAGGTATTTACAGGAGTTAAGCAGAAAAAAAATAATTATATGCACATTTTTTTTTCTCTAATCTACTCCCAGCCTTCCGATGGACTGGCCAACTGAGCTCCATTTACTGGAGCACAATGGTCATGTGAACATGCCTTCATCTTCAGCTTCAGTGAGGATTAGACCTGACTAAGGAAGTGGGTGTTGTGTATCTACATTTTTTAAAGACATTTGATACTGTGACACACAAAAGATTGGTACATAAAAAGCAAATGTTGGGACTAGGAAATCAAATATGTAAATTATTTAAAAACTGGTTTAGAGATAGGAAACCGAGGGTCATTATTAATGGTACATTGTGAGATTGGGTCACTGTTAGTAGTGGGGTACAAGGTTCAGTTTTGGGGCCTCTTCTAAGGGCCTGGATACCTATTTTTGAATAATATCATTTAAAAGTTATGGACACTAGATTTCAAAGAGATGTTGATCCAGATTACTATTCTGTTATATTTGTAGACATTTTTTCTTACTACTAATTGGAACTCATTTAGGGGTTTTGGTATTCCTGCTGTCGAAACAGTAGTATTGGTTGGACTTGATAGACCTTTGTCTTTTTTTCAACCTTATAAACTGCATGTATGTTTCTTTGTATAAGAATATGTGTGTCTTTGTGCATGCAATAAGTGTAATTAATAAAAGTTTGACTTGGAGAAGGTATACAGCTCAGGCAAAATAGATCAATAGACCAAGGGTACTGACCACTAGCTGATACCAGGAGCTCAGGCCTTGTATACAACAGCAGCAGGTATGTACTTTCCACAGTAACTAGGCCCTTAGGACTATAACAGGAACAAAATGGTACACCACGTAGATGTACGTACATGGTATGCACTTATGAGGGGAGTACAATACACTCCACCACACTTAAAACAGTATATGTCTGCAACAGCAGCAGGTGTGTACTTTTGGCTGGCCTTTCACAGTAACTAGTAACAGGAACTTTAACAGGAACAAACCGCTACACCACCTATGTACACACAGGTTACACTTAATAGAGGACAATACGCTCCGCTACTCAGCCTGTATTAGGCACTAATAGCTGGTGATTATGGCTTTTAGTGCTCTGCTCACCCTAACTGGCTGGCTACTATTAGCTTTTCAGTTGTTATATACACCAGTGCTGCAGCACACAGTCACTGTGTACTACACCCAAAATTGCGCTCTCTCTCTCAATCTCTCTACCTTCCCTATAAGTGCTTCTTGGCTGGATTTGGGCTTGAGGTGAGTTGTGGCTGTAGTACACCTCAAAATTGCACTCTCTCTCTCAATCTCTCTCCCTTCCCTATCAGTGCTTCTAGGCTGGATTTGGGCTTTAGGTGAATCGCTGCTGTAAAAATGCATTTCTGTGCAACACACACTGCTCTCTGTACCTCTCTCTCTGCAAAAGAATGCTGAAGTGACTGGCCGCAAGATGGCTGCCGATTATAAAGGGCGATTTGTGCGACCGAATTGCGGAGATATTCGGATTCGTTGCAAAGTGAATGTTTCAGGAAATTCGTAACGAATTTGGATTCGTCACATTCAATCCGCTCATCCCTAATCATTTATATGACATTATTGTGGGGACTATTGCACTGTCTACTGGGGAGGAGGTGCTAACTTTGAGATGGATTTTAACGGGAGCCACTATTCATTTGTTACTATTAGAGATGAGCGAACTTACAGTAAATTTGTTTCGTCACAAACTTCTCGGCTCGGCAGTTGATGACTTCTCCTGCATAAATTAGTTCAGCTTTCAGGTGCTCCGGTGGGCTGGAAAAGGTGTATACTGTCCTAGGACTGTATCCACCTTTTCCAGCCCACCGGAGCATATGAAAGCTGAACTAATTTATGCAGGATAAGTCCTCAACTGCCGAGCCAAGAAGTTTGTGACAAATCGAATTTACTGTAAGTTCGCTCATCTCTAGTTACTATATGCGTTAGACACTAAATCTATGGTATGGTTTCTTTTGTAGGTATGAGAATATGGAACTATTGTTGAGAGTTTTTTTTTTGTGTGTGTGCATGATTTGAGGGGGCATTGGGTGTATGGAACCAGAGGCACAATATTGAGTTGATCTAAAGCTCAGGAGGGACTGCACTTGCAGGAGAGAAGTCACTAAAGAGGTGGTCTCTGATTTGGGGTCAGAATATTGTGGTTGGAAATCATTTTTAGGTCTTTTCTAGATTAGAGGGGTTGTCAAGGTTTTATTTAACCCCTTAAGGACCAAGCGTTTTTCTGTTTTTGCACTTTTGTTTTTTCCTCCTTACCTTTCAATTTTGCACCTAAAACATTTTGTCGTACTTTTGGAAATAATCATAATAACATGCACGAAAATAAATACATTTAAAATTGTCCTCTTCTGACCCCTATAACTTTTTAATTTTTCCGCGTACGGGGTGGTATGAGCGCTCAATTTTTGCTCTGAAGTTTTTGATCTGAAGTTTTAATCAGTACCATTTTTGTTTTGAACTGACTTTTTGATCGCTTTTTATTCCTTTTTTATGGTATAAAAAGTGACCAAAAATACGCTATTTTGGACTTATGAATTTTTTTGTCCGTACACCATTGACCGTGCTGTTTAATTTACAACATATTTTTTTTAGTTCGGAAATTTACGCACGTGGCGATACCACATATGTTTATTTTTATTATGTTTATATATTTTTTATATGGAATTTGGGAAAAGGGGATTTAAACTTTTAATAAGGAAAGGGTTAATGTGTGTGTTTTTAAACTTTTGTTTACTTTTTTTTTTTTACACTTTTAGTCTCCTTAGGGGACTTTTAGGAGGAATCATTTGATTCCTCATACAGATCAATGGGATTCCATAGAATCCCATTGATCTGTGTGCTCTGCACTCAATTGCCAGGCTTTAGCATGCAGAGCACAGGAGCTGCCTCAGCAGGAAAGTTAAGCCCTCAGGCTACGGGGGGGGGGGCGGCAATCCACCCCACTGTACCTCAAGGGACAGGTTAAAGGCACCTTTAGACACCGCTGTCAACTTTGATAGCGGCGATCTAAAGGGTTAATAGCTGGCCGTGGCTATCGCTGCATGTTCGCTATTAACGGCGGCCCCCAGCTACAGGAATCAGCTGGGGGCCAGCCGGTATGAAACGGGCTCGAGTAGGGAGCCCGTGTCATACCCCGTTAATGGCCATTGGACGAGCATAGACGTCTGAGTTTGGGCAATGTCCTACCTCTATCTTTAATGCTGTCCTTATGGTAAGGTCAACATAATAAGGAAAATATACAAGAAATCTTTAAAAAAAATATACATAGTTTTGTGGGGGAAAAACACCCATAATAAGCCACACACACAGCTAATATTATCAACAAGCAAATGTGAAACACATGCAGGGAGATTTATTAAAACCTGTCCAGAGGAAAAGTTGCCCAGTTGCCCCTAGCAACCAATCAGCTCGCTTCTTTCATTTCTAACAAGGCCTCTGCAAAATGAAAGAAGCGAGCTGATTGGTTGCTATGGGCAATTTTTCCTCTGGACAGGTTTAGATAAATCTCCTCCATAGTTATCTATTTGGGTACCTTAACTTGCTGTGAAGCTCTGTAACTTATCAGTATACCACAGTGTTCTTTGGCAAGGAGTTCTTGGCGGCACCACAATTATCATGGCACAACTGCTACATGTTTTTTTGATGTGCAGTAACAGCTATGCCAGAATCTAGGACCACAATTATTTTGTAACGTTCTCTTGACTTAGGGAAAGTCACACACAGACTTTTCGTAGTCAGCCTTT
Source organism: Hyla sarda (assembly GCF_029499605.1). Classification (NCBI taxonomy): domain Eukaryota; kingdom Metazoa; phylum Chordata; class Amphibia; order Anura; family Hylidae; genus Hyla; species Hyla sarda. The sequence goes on along the minus strand of NC_079189.1, from coordinate 374,305,388 downwards.
CCAATCGAATTGCAGCTGCTTTCGGAAAAGAACTACCTTAGTGCACACCTGTGGACTGCAGCTGTAGCTTAATAGTTAAAATGGGGGAAATCTTGCAGTACAAAACATGTGCTTAGTATAAGCCTTAAATGACAAAATGCTGCTCGACATTTAATCTATAAAGATACTGACTTCCATTATTTGAGAAATGATATTAGGGTTGATAAGATGTATATGGAACTTAAGCGTTCAGCATTTTATAAATATTGTGCCATTATCTCATGCAGTTCATGTACATGTTTAATAAGCTGATTGAAAAATATGTACCAACTGAACGCGATTTAAATAAACACTCCAGTGTAGTGCCGTAATTACACTTTAGATTGTAATGCAATTTTGGGCTGTTTAAACTATGATTTAGTAGGAGCTAATTACAAATGAATTTCTACTCTGTAATTAATAAAAACAAAATTGTAATTAGACAGCTGCTCCCGATCAGGGTGACAATTAGTGGGATCTGACTCACAATGAATAGACTGGCAGATCCTCAAAAAATACACTTTAGATAATGAGAAGTGTAGCTCTGATAGCCAGTACTTTGCTGCACAACTCTACAAGGAACTAAGAAAAACACAAACTTTTGGAACAAAGGAATATCTCCTATGTTGTTGCCATCTCCATCCCACCCAAAAAACAATTAGTAATTTACTGTTATTTTTTTATATCGTGAATGTATGTATTGATTTGTACCATCTGTCACAAAGAAAGAAAGTACTGTTAAAGGGGTACTCCGCCCCTAGGCATCTTATCCCCTATCCACAGAATAGGGGATAAGTGTCTGACCCAACCCTTACCCCCGGTAATCTGCATGCATGGAGCGATCCCTGCTTCATGCCAGCTTACTGGCGACCACAGCACGGAGCTGTGGCTGACACGCCCACCCAATTGATATCTCTAAGATACTCTCAAGATACGCGCTGTATCTCCGTCACTCCCATGGAGTTGAATGGAAGGGGCGTGATGACCACGGCAATTCCGAAGCATTGTGCTGCTGGCATTCTGAACATAAATGTGCTGGGATGCTGGGCCAGCATTCTTTGGATAGGGTATAAGATATCTAGCAATGAAATACCCATTTAAATATGGTGCTGCCTGGCCAGTGGGTGATTTTCCCTGTGTTGCTTGGTGTTGCAGCGGTGGTGGTTGCCTCCCGGTGCTATGCCAGTGTTAGTTTAGAGACCCACCCTTATGATCAAAAGGGACCCACGTTTTGATCAAAAGGTGCACTAATAATCTGTTAGTTTTTCAAATTATGCCAAGAAGCCATTAGATCATTGTACAAGTTGTGGATGTGTGGCCATGTTCTGTTTCTCTATTTATAAGTTACTCTTAAATAAATAGTGATAGCTTCCAACAGGTTATCAGTGTAGATAGCATTCAGGGAAATCTTTGACAAATGTCTGTGACAAAAGCAAGTGCAAAATAAATTCATGAAACATCACTTACTCCATCCAATAAATCAGCACAGATCTCCAAAGCTCCAGATGGTTCCAAAGCCCAACAAAGAGGATTTAGTCTTAAATATCTGTTGCCCTATCTAACTGCAAATTATTGATATCAAACTCAAAAATGACCCTCCGTGTCAATAAAAATGTGTACAGTGCAACAATGGGTATAATTAGATAATATGCAGAAATTATATAATATGCAGAACCTGCAGACATTGTAGAGTGTTGATGATTATGGAAGTGCTGCATAATAGGTGACCTTTATTGTGGAAAACGTGCTTCAAGACTGGTAGGATGTCTTCCATCAAGTCCACACAATACAAGAGTAAAAACATTTAAAAAAAAAGAAAAAGAAAAAAAAAATTATATATATATAACACACAACACAATGTAATTCCAAGTCAGTCACACTTCTGTGAAATCACACTGTCCACTCAGGAAGCAACACTGATCAATTTCACATGCTGTTGTGAAAATGGAACAGACAGCATGTGGAAATTATAGGCAATTAGCAAGACATCCCCAATAAAGGAGTGATTCTGTAGGTGGTGACCACAGACCACTGCTCAGTTCTTTTGCTTCCTGGCTGATATTTTGGTCACTTTTTAATGCTGACGGTGTTTTCACTCTAGTGGTAGCATATGACGGAGTCTACAACCCAGGAATATGGGTGCACTACTGTGGTAGATGTATACAATGACATTGGCTATCCCTCAACACTGATGTTAAAATTGAGACATTCGCCAGTGTTTCCTTATATGAAGGACACACCAGAGCCCGCACACCAACGCCAAGGTTTCTCAAGATGGTGCGAGACCTACGCTAATCCTACCTGTGCTTGATAAGCAAAACAGGGGCCAGTGGGCAATTACGGCAGAATTCGGTCGACTCACAACTTCCTCCCAGATACCCTCCAGCATGACTGAGCACACATGCAATGGGAGGAGGGAGGCAAGCTGCAAGCCTCACCTGAGTTGGCTAATATGGGTGCCTGGCCTCACAGGTGCTACCTTAATGCTGCCTTGAAGATATTCAAGGCGCATTAATTTTGGAGTTTACACACCTCCAAGTATAAAATTTAAACAAACAACAAAAAATGTGGTCTCAAATGGCTGGAGGTGCTCAAACCCCAAATGCGGTTGTGCATTTATACTGGGGGAGCAGATCCTGCCCTTGTAGTCCGTTGCTAAGGGCGATCCCCAGCATAAAAATGCATACAATGGAGGATGCCTGCAGCGGACTACAAGTGCCACAATAGAATCCTACACCAGATAAACGGTGTGGATGTGTAACAATTAGAATACAATACAGGAATATGGGTGCACTACTGTGGTAGATGTATACAATGACATTGGCTATCCCTCAACACTGATGTTAAAATTGAGACATTCGCCAGTGTATCCTTATATGAAGGACACACCAGAGCCCGAACACCAACGCCAAGGTTTCTCAAGATGGTGCGAGACCTACGCTAATCCTACCTGTGCTTGATATGCAAAACAGGGGCCAGTGGGCAATTACGGCAGCATTCGGTCGACTCACAACTTCCTCCCAGATACCCTCCAGCGTGACTGAGCACACATGCAATGGGAGGAGGGAGGCAAGCTGCAAGCCCCACCTGAGTTGGCTAATATGGGTGCCTGGCCTCACAGGTGCTACCTTAATGCTGCCTTGAAGATATTCAAGGCGCATTAATTTGGGAGTTTACACACCTCCAAGTATAAAATTTAAACAAACATCAAAAAACGTGGTCTCAAATGGCTGGAGGTGCTCAAACCCCACATGTGGTTGTGCATTTATACTGGGGGAGCAGATCCTGCCCTTGTAGTCCGTTGCTAAGGGCGATCCCCAGCATAAAAATGCATACAATGGAGGATGCCTGCAGCGGACTACAAGTGCCACAATAGAATCCTACACCAGATAAACGGTGTGGATGTGTAACAATTAGAATACAATACAGGAATATAGGTGCACTACTGTGGTAGATGTATACAGTTTACAACCCACACAATAGGCTCAGGTAGTGCAACTAATCCAGGATGGCACATCAATGCGAGCTGTGGCAAGAAGGTTTGCTTTGTCTGTCAGCGTAGTGTCCAGAGCATGGAGGCGCTACCAGGAGACAGGCAAGTACAACAGGAGGAGGCCGTAGGAGGGCAACAACCCAGCAGCAGGACCGCTACCTCCGCCTTTGTGCAGGAAGAGCACTGCCAGGGCCCTGCAAAATGACCTCCAGCAGGCCACAAATGTGCATGTGTCCAGTCAAATGGTTAAAAACAGACTCCTTGAGGGTGGTATGAGGGCCCAACATCCACAGGTGGGGGTTGTGCTTACAGCTCAACATCGTGTAGGACGTTTGGCATTTGCCAGAGAACACCAAGACTGGCAAATTCGCCATTGGCTACCTGTGCTCTTCACAGATGAAAGGAGGTTCACACTTAGCACATGTGAAAGGCATGACAGAGTCTGGAGACCCAGTGGAGAACGTTCTGCTGCCTGCAACATCCTCCGGCATGACCGGTTTGGCTGTGGTTCATGAATGGTGTGGGGTGGCATTTCTTTGGTTGGCCGCACAGCCCTCCATGTGCTTGCCAGAGGTAGCCTAACTGCCATTAGGTACTGAGATGAGATCCTCAGACCCCTTGTGAGACCATATGCTGGTGCGGTTGGCGCTGGGTTCCTCCTAATGCAAGACAATGCTAGACCTCATGTGGCTGGAGTGTGTCAGCAGTTCCTGCAAGAGGAAGACATTGATGCTATGGACTGGCCTGCACGTTCCCCAGACCTGAATCAGATTGAAACTGTTAGGATTCGGCAGGCTTGTTGTGAATCCTCTGTGTCAGCGAGGGATTGGCATGGACCGTGCCAGTGGACCGGTTCTAGGTTGCTACTGGTCTTTACCAGAGCCCCGCCGCAAAGCGGGATGGTCTTGCTGCGGCGGTAGCAACCAGGTCGTATCCACCGGCAATGGCTCAACCTCGCTGACTGCTGATGAGGCGTGGGACAGAAGGACTAGACAGAGGCAAGGTCAGACGTAGCAGAAGGTCGGGGCAGGCGGCAAGGTTCATAGTCAAAGGAGATAGCAAGAGGTCAGGAACACAGTTAAGGCAAACACAATAAACACTTTCTCAAGGAACAATGGCAACAAGATCCGGCCAGGAAGGGAAGGGGAAGTGAGGTTATATAGACAGGTGCACAGGTGGAAGCTAATTAGACTGATTGGGCCAGGCACCAATCATTGGTGCACTGGCCCTTTAAATCTTAGAGAGCTGGCGCGCGCCTTAAGGAGCGGAGCCTTGCGCGCCAAGACAAGACAGCTGGGGACCGGGACAGGTGAATGACTTGGGATGCGATTCGCGAGCGGGCGCGTCCCGCTATGCGAATCGCATCCCCGCCGGCAGTGTCAGTGCAGCGCTCCCGGTTAGCGGGTCTGACCGGGGCACTGCAGAGAGAGAAACGCGTAACAGTAGGTCTCCCCCTTTTTTTGTCCGGTTGTCGCTCCGCATGGGACGAGGACATTGGGAGCGATTGTAGAGTCTCCTTCTGGAGGACAGAGAAGTCCTGGGTATACTCATCAACGGCAGGCAGTTCAGAAGGAGTGGGAATGGGGAGGGGGGGCAGAGAGTGAAGCTTGGCATGGGACAGAGTGTTACCAGGACTGGGGCTATGAGGAGGAGACACAGCATAGTCCTGATAGGCCTTGGGGAGACCAGGTATAGGAGGAGACACTGAGGTTTGACTGACGGGACTGGGAGCAGACGTGAGGCATTTTTTGTTGCAAGAAGCACCCCAGCTCTTGATCTCCCCGGAGGTCCAGTCAAGGGTAGGAGAGTGGCGTTGGAGCCATGGCAGACCGAGGAGGACTTCAGAGGTGCAGTTGGGCAAAACAAAAAGTAAAATTTTTTCGTGATGCAGTCCAATGCTCATGAGCAGGGGTTCTGTGCGGTAACACACAGTGCAGTCCAATTTTACTCCGTTGACCGACGAAATGTAGAGCGGCTTGGCGAGACGGGTCACAGGGATGTTGAACTTATTAACAAAAGAGGCCAAAATAAAATTTCCCGCAGAACCAGAGTCCAAGAAGGCCACAGCTGAGAAGGAGGAGTTGGCAGAAGGAGAAATCCGTACGGGCACAGTGAGACGTGGAGAAGCAGACTTCAGACCAAGAGACGCCACTCCCACGTGAGTAGGGTGCGTGCGTGCGTTTCCCAGACGTGGAGGACGAATAGGGCAATCCACCAAGAAACGTTCGGTACTAGCGCAGTACAGACATAAATTTTTATCTCTGCGGCGAGTCCTCTCTTCATGGGTCAGGCGAGACCGATCCACTTGCATAGCCTCCTCGGCGGGAGGCACAGGGGTAGATTGCAAAGGATACTGTGAGAGAGGTGCCCAGAGATCAAGGTCTTTTTCCTGGCAGAGCTCCTGGTGTCTTTCAGAAAAATGCATGTCAATGCGGGTGGCCAAATGGATAAGTTCATGCAGGTTGGCAGGAATTTCTCGTGCGGCCAGCACATCTTTGATGTTACTGGATAGGCCTTTTTTAAAGGTAGTGCAGAGGGCCTCGTTGTTCCAAGATAATTCAGAGGCGAGGGTACGAAATTGGATGGCGTATTCGCCTACAGAAGAATTTCCCTGAACCAGGTTCAGCAAGGCAGTTTCGGCAGAAGAAGCTCGGGCTGGTTCCTCGAAGACACTGCGAACATCAGCGAAGAAGGACTGTACAGTGGCGGTGACAGGATCATCGCGGTCCCAGAGCGGTGTGGCCCATGACAGGGCCTTCCCAGACAGGAGACTAACCACGAAAGCCACCTTCGACCGTTCTGTAGGAAATTGGTGCGACAACATCTCCAAATGTAGGGAACATTGTGACAGGAAACCACGGCAGAGTCTAGAGTCCCCATCAAATTTGTCCGGCAGGGACAAGCAGAGGTTAGGAGCGGCCGCTCGCTGCGGAGAAGGTGCAGGAGCCGGCGGAGGAGATGGTTGCTGCTGTAGCTGTGACTGAAGTTGCTGTAGCATGGCGGTCAAGTGCGACAACTGGTGACCTTGTTGGGCGATCAGTCGGGATTGCTGGGTGACCACCGTGGATATGTCAGCGAAACTTGGCAGCGACACCTCAACGGGATCCATGGCCGGATCTACTGTTAGGATTTGGCAGGCTGGATGTGGATCCTCTGTGTCAGCGAGGGATTGTCGTGGACCGTGTCAGTGGACCGGTTCTAGGTTGCTACTGGTCTTCACCAGAGCCCGCCGCAAAGCGGGATGGTCTTGCTGCGGCGGTAGCAACCAGGTTGTATCCATCGGCAACGGCTCAACCTCGCTGACTGCTGAGAAGGCGTGGGACAGAAGGACTAGACAGAGGCAAGGTCAGACGTAGCAGAAGGTCGGGGCAGGCGGCAAGGTTCATAGTCAAAGGAGATAGCAAGAGGTCAGGAACACAGTTAAGGCAAACACAATAAACGCTTTCTCAAGGCACTATGGCAACAAGATCCGGCCAGGAAGGGAAGGGGAAGTGAGGTTATATAGACAGGTGCACAGGTGGAAGCTAATCAGACTGATTGGGCCAGGCACCAATCATTGGTGCACTGGCCTTTTAAATCTTAGAGAGCTGGCGCGCGCGCGCCCTAAGGAGCGGAGCCGCACGCGCCAGGACAAGACAGCTGGGGACCGGGACAGGTGAGTGACTTGTGATGCGATTCGCGAGCGGGCGCGTCCCGCTATGCGAATTTCATCCCCGCCGGCAATGTCAGTGCAGCGCTCCCGGTCAGCGGGTCTGGCCGGGGCGCTGCAGAGAGAGAAACGCCGCGAGCGCTCCGGGGAGGAGCAGGAACCTGGAGCGCTTGGCGTAACAGAAACATCATATCTCGCTCCATCCACCAACTCCATGTTGCACTACAGACTGTCCAGACTGTCCGCCATCTCATCAGGAGCATGCCCAAGCATTGTAGGGAGGTCATATGGGCACGTGGAGGCCACACACACTACTGAGCCTCATTGTGACTTGTTTTAAGGACATTACATCAAAGTTGGATCAGCCTGTAGTGTGGTTTTCCACTTTGAGTTTGAGTGTGACTCCATATCCATACCTCCATGGGTTTATAAATTTGATTTCGATTGATAATTTTTGTGTGATTTTATTGTCCGCACATTCAACTATGTAAAGACAAAAGTATTTCATACGATTAATTCATTCATTCAGATCTAGGATGTGCTATCTTAGTGTTCCCTTTATTTTTTTGAGCTGTGTATGTATTGTATGTATACAAGTATATATACAATAAACAACCAGAGAATAAAGTGTACAGAAACTCTGTCTTATAAAATGCAATATTTCAGACATCATGTTATAATCACAATATAAAGCATTGTATAAGATACTGCAAGTAAAATCATACATGAAACAACAAAAAAAAATATACAACAAGCCTATATATGATTCAAAAGAGGGGAAACTATAATGTTTTTTAGCCTGAATTTCTTTTCATATTTCATTTGAAAAAAGTCTGCCACTTTTGGAATTAAACAAAGGCCTCAGAAAGTAAGCAATGTTACAACTACAGAAGCTGGAGTGAGCAAAAAAAAAAATGGATTAGTAATGCCACAGTGTATGCATGCTGGTGTTTGCCAAGTAGCATTTCTCTCGGTGTAGCATGCTAGCTATTTTTGGTGCCAAGGGACAAGTGCACCAAAAGCTACCTCAAAATCAGATCAGGATTTTTGTATGATTGGTGATTGATTGCTCCAAGCCTGAAATCCAGGCATGAGCAATCGACCACCGATGACACTGATCTTTGCCGTGTCAATGGGATCGGTATGTGCAGTGTAATAGCCATTGGGGGGGGGGGGGGGGGGGGGGCTATAACACTGCAAAAAAAAGTTTGAAAATAAAGTTAATAAAGATCATTTAACCCCTTCCCTAATAAAAGTAAGAATGACCCACCTTTTCCCATTTAAAAAAAACACTGTGTAAATAAAAATAAAAATAAACATATGGGGTATCGCCATGTGCTGAAATGTCCGAGCTATAAAAATATATCATTAATTTTGGTCACTTTTTATGTCATGAAAAAATTTATAAAAAGGGATCAAAAAGTCCACTCAATATAAAAATGAAGCCAATAAAAACTTCAGATCATGTCGCAAAAAATGAGCCCTCATACCAGCCCCTACGTGGAAAAATAAAAAAGTTATAGGGGTTAGAAGATAACAATTTTAAACGTCTACACTTTCCTGCATGCAGTTATGATTTTTTTTTTTTAAGTAATACAAAATCAAACCTATATAAAACCTTTAAAATCATTTTAACCATATGGACCAACAGAATGAAGAAAAGGTATCATTTTTACCGAAAAATGCACTGTGTAGAAACGGAAGCCCCCGGAATTTACAAAATGACATTTTTTCTTCAATTTTGTTGCACAATTCATTTCTTTTCAACTTTGTCATGGATATTTTGGTAAAATGACTTATGTCACTGCAAAGTAGAATTGGTGGTGAAAAAAATAAGCCATAATATGGAATTATAGGTGCAAAATTGAAAGCGTTATGATTTTTAGAAGGTGATGAGGAAAAAATGAAAATGCAAAAATGGAAAAACCCTGCATCCTTAAGGGGTTAAAGGAGAACTCCGGTGGAAATTTTTTTTTTTTAAATGAATTGATGCCAGAAAGTTAAACAGATTTGTAAATTACGTCTATTAAAAAAATCTTAATCCTTTCAGTACTTTTTAGTAGTGTTGAGCAGCATAGGCCATATTCGAATTCGCGATATTTCGCGAATATATGGACTAACATTCGTCATATATTCGATAAATTTGCATATTCGTAATATTCGCGTTATATTTTCGCATATGCGAAAATTCGTGAATATGCGATATTTGTGAATAAAATTCGCATTGCGAATATTCACGAGCAACACTGTATGCTCCAGAGGAAATTCTTTACTTTTTAAGTTTCTTTTTTGTGTTGTCCACAGTGCTCTCTGCTGACACCTCTGTCCGTGTTAGGAACTGTCCAGAGCAGCATAGGTTTGCTATGAGGATTTTCTCCTGCTCCTGACACGGACAGAGGTGTCAGCAGAGAGCACTGTGGACAACACAAAAAAAAAATTCAAAAATAAAGAATTTCCTCTGTAGCATACAGCTGCTAAAAAGTACTGAAAGGATTAAGATTTTTAATAGAAGTAATTTACAAATCTGTTTAACTTTCTGGCGTCAGTTCATTTAAAAAAAAAAGTTTTCCACCGGAGTACTCCTTTAACCCCTTCCCGACCTATGACATACCTGTACGTCATGGGTGGCAAGGTGTTCCCGACCCATGACATACAGGTACGTCATGAACATTTTTGCTGCTACTCGCGGCATCCCGCAGCGCCCGGTAAGATGGTGGCTACCCATCTTACCATGCGACCACGGGGGGGTTTCATCCCCCACCCCCCCCCCCCCCCAGCGATCGCTGCTATCAGCTGGTCAAATCTGACTAGCTGATAGCAGCGTTTCGCTATCAGAATACTTAGCAGCGCGGTGTGTGAGTCCGGATCACGGGGATCAGGACACACACCGCTCTGCTAAGTGTCCCTGACCCGTCCCCCGGTGTCACTTACCCGTCCGAGCGGTGTCCCGAGCGGTCCCGGCGGTCCCGGCGGTCCCGGCGTCCTCCATGCAGTCCCGGCAGTGCTGCGTCCCGGAGGTGAGTTTCCGGCAGCAGTGCGGCATCTTCATTGGCAGCAGTGAGATCGCCGTAAAGCGATCTCACTGCTGCCTCTGGGAGTTTCAAAACTGCAACTCCCAGCATGCCCAAACAACCTTTGGCTTTCTGGGCATGCTGGGAGTTGTAGTTTTGCAACATCTGGAGGTCCACAGTTTGGAGACCACTAAATAATGGTCTCCAATCTGTGCTCTTCCAGATGTTGCAAAACTACAACTCCCAGCATGCTCAGTCTGTCCAGGCATGCTGGGAGTTGTAGTTCTCTAACATCTGGAAGAGCACAGATTGGAGACCATTATACAGTGGTCTCCAAACTGTGGACCTCCAGATGTTGCAAAACTACAACTCCCAGCATGCCCAGACTGCCCAAGCATGCTGGAAGTTGTAGTTCGGCAACATCTGATCCTTCAGATATTGCAGAACTACAACTTCCAGCATGCCTGGGCAGTCTGGGCATGCTGGGAGTTGTAGTTTTGGAACAACTGGAGGCACACTAGTTGGGAAACATTGTCCGTTTCCTAACTCAGTGCCTCCAGCTGTTGCAATTGTTGCAAAACTATAACTCCCAGCATGCACTGACAGACCATGCATGCTGGGAGTTGGAGTTTTGCAACAGCTGGAGGCACACTGGTTTGGAAACACTAAGTTTGGTTGCACAACACTTGAAAGTTTATTACTTAACTTAGTGTTTCCAAACCAGTGTGCCTCCAGCTGTTGCAAAACTACAACTCCCAGCATGCACGGACAGCCAAAGGGCATGCTCGGAGTTTGCAACAGCTGGATGTTTGCCCCCTCCACCCAATGTGAATGTACAGGGTACACTCACATGGGCGGAGGTTTACAGTGAGTGCTGCAAGTTTGAGATGGCGCAAATTTTGCGCTGCAGCTCAAACTCCCAGCGGCAAACTTGCTGTGAACCTCTGCCCATGTGACTGTACCCTAAAAACACTACACTACACTGACACTAACCTAAAATAAAAAGTAAAAAACACTACATATACACATATCCCTACACAGCCCCCCTCCCCAAAAAAATTAAAAACGTCTGGTACGCTACTGTTTCCAAAACGGAGCCTCCAGCTGTTGCAAAATAATAACTCCCAGTATTGCCGGACAGCCATTGACTGTCAAGGCATGCTGGGAGTTTTGCAACAGCTGGAGGCACCCTGTTTGGGAATCATTGGCGTAGAATACCCCTATGTCCACCCCTATGCAAATCCCTAATTCAGGCCTCAAATGCGCATGGCGCTCTCTCACTTTGGAGCCCTGTCGTATTTCAGGGCAACAGTTTTGGGACACATATGGGGTATCGTCGTACTCGGGAGAAATTGCCTTACAAATTTTGGGGGGCTTTTTCTTCTTTAACCCCTTATGAAAAGGTGAAGTTGTGGTCTACACCAGCATGTTAGTGTAAAAAAATAAATTTTTTACACTGACATGCTGGTGTTGCCCTATACTTTTCATTTTCACAAGAGGTAAAAGGGAAAAAAGACCCTCTAAATTTGTAATGCAATTTCTCCCGAGTACGGAGATACCCCATATGTGGGCGCAAAGTGCTCTGGGGGCGCACAACAAGGCCCAGAAGGGAGAGTGCACCATGTACATTTGAGGCGATTTGCACATGGGTGGCTGATTGTTACAGCAGTTCTGACAAACGCAAAACAATAAATATCCATATGTGACCCCATTTTGGAAACTACACCCTCACGGAATGTAATAAGGGGTGCAGTGAGAATTTACACCCCACTGGTGTATGACAGATTTTTGGAACAGTGGTCTGTGAAAATGAAAAATACAATTTTTCATTTGCACAGTTCACCGTTTCAAATATCTGTCAAACGCCAGTGGGGTGTAAATGCTCACTGCACCCCTTATTAAATTCCATGAGGGGTATAGTTTCCAAAATGGGGTCACATGTGGGGGGGTCCACTGTTCTGGCACCATAGGGGCTTCCTAAATGAGACATGCCCCCCAAAAACCCTTTCAGAAAAACTCACTCTCCAAAATCCCATTGTCGCTCCTTCCCTTCTGAGCCCTCTACTGCGCCCGCCGAACACTTTACATACGCATATGAGCTATTTCCTTACTCGAGAGAAATTGGGTTACAAATTTTAGGGTGATTTCTCTCCTTTTACCCCTTGTAAAAATTCAAAAATTGGGTCTACAAGAAAATGCGAGTGTAAAAGATGAAGATTTAGAATTTTCTCCTTCACTTTGCTGCTATTCCTGTGAAACACCTAAAGGGTTAAAACACTTACTGAATGTCATTTTGAATACTTTGGGGGGTGCAGTTTTTATAATGGGGTCATTTATGGGGTATTTCTAATATGAAGACCCTTAAAATCCACTTCCAACCTAAACTGGTCCCTGAAAAATTACGATTTTGAAAATCTTGAGAAAAATTTGAAAATTGCTGCGGAACTTTGAAGCCCTCTGGTGTCCTCCAAAAGTAAAAACTTGTCAATTTTTTTTTTATGCAAACACAAAGTAGACATATTGTATATGTGAATCAATATGTAATTTATTTGGAATATCCATTTTCCTTTCAAGCAGAGACTTTCAAAGTTAGAAAAATGCTAAATTTTCAAAATTTTCATGAAATTTTTAGATTTTTTACCAAGAAAGGATGCGAATATCAGTGAAATTTTACCAATAACATAAAGTAGAATATGTCACCAAAAAACCATTCTCGGAATCAGAATGATAAGTAAAAGCATTCCAGAGTTATTAATGTTTAAAGTGACAGTGGTCAGATTTTCAAAAAATGCCCAGGTCCTGAAGGTGAAAATGGGCTGGGTCATGAAGGGGTTAAACTCTATTTAGTGCGGTCCAAGCTCCAGGGGCCGGGCATCTAAAATGGCGGATCCACATGTGAGGACATGGGGCAAGGAATCCTGGGAAGGCGGAAACAAGAGTCGGCAGGATGACCCTGAATCACATGCAGCATGCAGCCTATCAGCAGCCAGCCACCCCTGTGATGTCACAGCCCTATATATTCAGCAGCCATCTTGCGGCCAGTCACATCAGCATTCTATTACAGAGAGAGAGTGACAGACAGCAGTGTGTGTTGCACAGAAAAACATTTTTACAGCAGCGATTCACCTCCCAGTCACATCAGCGTTCTATTGCAGAGAGAGAGGGGGACAGAGAGCAATGTGTGTTGCACAGAAAAGCATTTTTACAGCAGCAATTCACCTCCCAGTCACATCAGCGTTCTATTGCAGAGCGAGAGGGACAGAGAGCAGTGTGTTGCACAGAAAAGCTTTTTTACAGAAGTGATTCACCTCAAGCCCAAATCAGGCCTAGAAGCACTGATAGGGAAGTGAGATTGAGAGAGAGAGTGCAATTTTGAGTGTAGTACACAGCGACTATGTGCTGCAGCACTGGTGTGTGCTGCAGCACTGGTGTGTACAACAGCTGAAAAGCTAATAGTAGCCAGCCAGTTAGGGTGAGCAGAGCCCTAAAAGGGTATTGTCATCTATAAAGTGTAACCTGTGCGTACATACTATTTTGTTCCTGTTAAAGTCTTAAGGGCCTAGATACTGTGAAAGGCCAGGCAAAAGTAAACACCTGCTGGTGTTGTAGACAAATCCTGTTTTAAGCGTACTGGAGCACATTGTCCTCCCCTTATAAGTGCATACCACATACGAACATCTAAGTGGTGTAACATTTTGTTCCTGTTAAAGTATTAAGGGCCTAGATACTGTGAAAGGCCAGCCAAAAGTACACACCTGCTGGTGTTGTAGACAATTACTGTTTTAAGCTTAGTGGAGCGTATTGTACTCCCCTCATAAACGCACTAGGTATGTCAGGCAGAGAAGGGCCAGGACGTGCACAGAGGAGTGGCAGAGGCCAAAATTCATCAGGCGCAAGCAGAGGTCGCAGCAGACTAGGGGCGAGTGGCAGCAGGAGTCGCAGCGAGAGGCCTGAGCTCCCGGTATCAGCTAGCGGTCATGTCTCGATCAGCATCCCATCTGCCATCATCGATTGGTTAACACCGTCATCCACTTCATCCCAAGTGACATCTGACACCCCCAGTGAACAGTTGGTGGGTTCCTCAGACACAACACAACCCTCAGTTGACATGGCCCTGGAGCAGTCCCTGTCCTCCCATTGCCTTTGTCCTATGCTGTTCCCTCCCCCACAGGAAGTATCTTATGCTGTGGGTTCAGCTCCCCTATTTAGTGAGGACGATCTACTAGAGGACAGTCAGCAGCTACTGCCCAACCAAGAAGTGGAGGAGACATCCGCCGTTTCTTTCGCTAGGAAGGCAAGTAGTGATGAGGAGAGTGGCGTGGGAGGTGGTGTTGCGAGCGTTCAAGCTCCTGAAAAAGACACTGTTGAGGAACCTGAGGAGGAAATAGGTGACGTGCAGACACAACTCGATGATGATGAAGCTGATCGCACTTGGGAGCCAGGTGCAGAAGGGGCTTCTTCATCATCATCAGGAGAAGAGGGTGGCAGGTTGCCCGTGGGGCAGCAGCTGAGCCAGAAAGGTGGTATCATGGTTTGCAGTCAGCATGCTGGCAGAAGTGGAAAGTCAAGAGCCAAATGTGCCCGGGGTAGACCTTTCCGGGAGGTACTGGAACAGGGGTTCCAGGAGTTGGCGGCAGTAGCAGTCAATCATTGCGGACTGTTGGTGGCAAAATCAGCTACTCGGTGTTGTGGCAGCTTTTCATCAAGCATCCATAGGATGTTAACCTGTCCACATGCAAGATGTGTAGGCAGAAGGTGAAGAGTGGCCAGGGTCCCAATGTTGGCACCACGGCCCTGTGAACAAAAGTCTTGGCAAGTGTTACTTGCCCTACAAAGGGTGGCCCCACACAGGAACCTCTCCCTATTTCCACCTATAAACACTGCCATTTCACAGGGTTTTTAGGTGGAAATAGAGAGAGTTTCCTGTGTAGAGCCACCCTTTTATGGTGAGTAACACTTGCCAAGAAGGGAATTAATAATGAGAGAGAAGGACCTTATAGGGGAAGTTTTTACCTCAACCAATTACAATGGATCATACGTTCCCTTCCACCTTTTAGAGGTCTTTGCATCACATCGATACTTGGTGGTGTAGGTGGCACATGGTGCTTCTTGCACACTTTTCCGTTTGTTTGATATAAAAAAAAATTTGGGTACATATATTTTATTCTAAGATTATTAAAAGTTAAGTTTTACGTAATGCATATCCTCAATACTTACCTGTGCATACTAACAGTTTTACAAAAGAGACCATTTTCTTCTGCCTATCTTGTGCCACTCGCCTGATGCCACACATCATATGCCAAGTTCTCCTTTTTTCAAGCACCTTCGTCATCAGGTGCCGGTATTGCTCCTGATGCTGCTGATGCCACCTCCAATCTATATGTTCTCCTCATGCTGCTGCCACCTCCAGGCCGTCTCACTCTGCAACTACATGGTCTCCTCATGCTTCCGCCACCTCAAGGCTGTGTCATTCAGCCACTATGTGGTCTCCTCATGCTGCCACCAACTCCAGGCTGTGTCATTCAGCCACTTTATACTCTCCTCATGCTGCTGCCAACTCCAGGCTGTGTCATTCAGCCACTCTCTACTCTCCTCATGCTGCCGCCAACTCCAGGCTGTGTCATTCAGCCACTATATGGTCTCATCATGCTTCCGCCTACTCCAGGCTGTGTCACTGTACCGCCATGTGGTCTCCTTATGCTGCTGGCATAAATGTTAAAAAAATATCTTTAATCTTTTCTATTGTGAGGCGCTATAGTCTCGTCAGGCTGTTACCACCTCCAGGCTGGGTCATTAAGCCACTACTGTATATGGTCTTCTCATGTTGCCCCCATCTCCAAGCTGTGTCATTCAGCCACTAAATGGTCTCCTTATGCTGCCACCAACTCCAGGCTGTGTCATTCAGCCACTATATGGTCTCCTCATGCTGCCACCACCCCCACGCTGTGTCATTCCGCCACTATATGGTCTCCTCATGCTGCCGCCAACTCCAGACTGTGTCATTCATCCACTCTATGGTCTCCTCATGCGACTGCCAACTCTAGGCTGTGTCATTCAGCAACTATATGGTCTCCTCATGTCTCTGCCATCTCCGGGCTGTGTCACTGTACCGCCATGGGGTCTCCTCATGCTGCTGGCACATTAAATAAAACTTTTTAGGTTTTCAAAACTTTTTCAGCCACTATATGGTCTCCTCATGCTGCCGTCACCTCCACACTGTGTCATTCAGCCATTATATGGTCTACTCATGCTGCTGCCACATCCACACTGTGTCATTTAGCCACTATATGGTTTCCTCATGCTGCCGCCACCTCCACACTGTGTCATTCAGCTACTATATGGTCTCTTCATGCTACCGCCACCTCCATGCTGTGTCATTCAGCCACAATATGGTAATTGTGCCGCTTTGTGACAGTGATTCTAATAGCGATGCCTCTAATATGCATGTCATACTGAATAACAGTATTATTTCATTAACCCAGCACACACCCTATGCGTGTTACAGCAAGGCAAAGTGTTCTACACCCCTATTGAGGCCCTCTGCAGGCCAGAAATAGCTGTTTATAATACAGATTTGCTGCAAATAAATTCGGACCGAACCAAATGTTTTCCGAAAATTCAGCGAATCGGCGGAATCGAATCTTTCAAAAATGCGATCATCTCGTCTATAACATAATTAAGATGTATGAACTGTTCTCAAAAGTATTATATTTAGAGTGGAGTGTATCTAAGGTAAGGTTTACCAAACACAAATCTAATGAATCGGTTGTCGAATCATTAAAGAGAAAACAAGGAAAAGAGCCCTCAATAAGGTAAAACCAACCACACACGGTGAGGAAAAGTAATAAGGTAATTGCTTACCCTGGGGAGTTGTGTAAACTCATACACAACAATGGTAAAAGCACGGTGTAAAAGCAGTTTTTCCTGTTTCCTGTTACCAGCGTCCAGGGGCTGAGCATGCGTTAAACCTGGTGGGTCCCGACTGCTATCAGCAGCCAGGACCTAGGGTTAATGCCGGGCATCATTGACCGGGCCAATGCCCAGCATTAACCCTTTAGAAGATGTTATCAAAGTTGATTGCAGCGTTTAAAATGGAAGTGAAGCCATCCCGGCAGCCCAGCGGAGCTGATCTGGACGATTGCGATGTCCCGATCAGCTGAGAGGACAGGGAGAGGGTTCTTACCTGCCTCCTCGCTGTCTGATCGGTCCTCTGCTAATCCAGGAAGCTTCAGCAGGCTGGAGCAGCAGAGCACTGATAACACTGATCAATGCTATACTATGGCATAGCATTGAACAGTATACGCAATCAAAAAATGTCCAGATATAGCCCCTATGGGGGCTAAATAAAAAGAAGTTAATAAATGTGAGTAAGCCCCTCCTAATAAAAGTTTGAATCACCTCACATTTCCTATTTTTAAATAAAATAATGTAATAAAAAATTTAAAATAATCATGTGTGGTACCGCCACGTACGTAAATGTCCAAACTACTGTATTAAAAATATATGGTTAGCTAAACTGCACGGTTGAAAGCGTACACGTAAAAAAAATACCAAAGTCCAAAACTGTGCATTTTTGGTCACTTCATATGCCATTAACAATTAATAAAAAGCGATCAAAATGTCCCACCAAAACAAAAATGTACCTACAGAATAAAGATAAGATGTCACTTTTACCGAAAAGTGCACTGTGTAGAAACGGAAGTCCTAAAAATTTTCAGAATGGTGGTTTTTTTAATTTTTTTGACGCAGATTATGTTATAAAATAAGTGATGTCATTACAAATTGCAATTGGTGATGCAAAAAAAAAAGCCCTTATATGAGTCGATAGGGGCAAAATTAAAAGTGTTATGATTTTAGGAAGGAGAGAAGGAAAAAGCTAAAGTGCAAAAACGAAAATTGGAGTCCTTAGTGAAAATGGGCTGAGTCCTTAAGGGGTTAATCCCATCCTCTATATCATTTATAAATTGGTTAAACAAAATCCTCCCAGAACTGAATCTTGCAGTACATCACTTATAACCGGAACCATTCTGGATATGAATTATTGACCACCACTCTCTGGGTACAGTCCTTAATCCCTTAATGACCCATAACGTGTATACATATAATTGTGCCCTTAAAGGGTTATTCCAGGAAAAAAAAATGTTTTATATATCAACTGGCTCCAGAAAGCTAAACAGATTTGTAAATTACTTCTATTAAAAAATCTTAATCCTTTCAGTACTTATGAGCTTCTGAAGTTAAGGTTGTTCTTTTCTGTCTAAGTACTCTCTGATGACACGTGTCTTGGAAAACGCCCAGTTTAGAAGAGGTTTTCTATGGGGATTTGCTTCTAAACTGGGCATTTCCCAAGACACGTGTCATCAGAGACGACAGAAAAGAACAACCTTAACTTCAGAAGCTCATAAGTACTGAAAGGATTAAGATTTTTTAATAGAAGTAATTTAAAAATCTGTTTAACTTTCTGGAGCCAGTTGATATATAAAAAAAAAGTTTTTTCCTGCATAACCCCTTTAAGGATGTATGGCGCGTGCTCAAGGGACATTTAACAGCCGTTGCTGGTCTAGTGGGATGGATCTCCCCCCACAGTTCGATCGCAGTGCCACTTGAGAAACCTTGGCGTTGGTGTGCGGGCTCAGGTATTTCCTTCATGCAAGGATGTACTGGCTAATGTCTCAATTTTAACATCAGTGTTGAGGGTTAGCCAATGTCATTGTCTACATCTACCACAGTAGTGCACCTGCATTCCTATATTATTCTAATTGTTACACATCCACACCGTCTATCTGGTGTAGGGTCCTATTGTGGCACTTGTAGTCTGTTGCAGGCATCCCCCATTGCATGCATTATTATTCTGGGGATTGCCCCTAGCAACAGACCACAAGGGCAGGATCTGCTCCCCCAGCATAATTGCACAATTGTACAACAACTGCATTTGGGGTTAGGCACCTCCAGCCATTTGAGACCACATTTTTGTTTATGTTTAAAAACTAAAGTGCAGCAACAAAAAATTGTCCTTTTCCATAAGGGGTCAAGCAGGTTTTCAAACCAGTTGCAAACTAAACTTTCTAAACCTATAGACCTTAATTTACCCATCAGGCATCTATGAGGGAAATCTATCAAACCAAGTTATTTAGCCCAGATCATAAGCCATGGTAGCAAAAAGACACCTGTGTTGCCAGTCCATTTTTATCATCTGTTGTTTAGACTTCAGCCAAAAATAGTGAGATATGATATTGCTGTGATCACACAAATACAGGTGCTGGACTGTTATTGGGGCTGATCAGGACATATGCAGCGCGAACAGCTAAGATGGTGACCAGAGGTCTCTTGCCCTCCTCTGTACTCATGGCTGATGCTACCATAAGGCAGCTAAGGCAGCTGGCAGGGGTGGAAAAATCAATTTTTTTAGCCACTCACAGGCAGGAAATTTGGACACTTTACTTTGTGCAGGTGTTGGGGGAACCAAAACGGATTAGGCTGTGAGGTCTGTGGCCTGCCTATCGCTGGAGTGGAGAGAGGAACGGCAGATAATTGCAGTGGGAGCACTGAAATTCTCCTTCACCTGTGTAGTCAAAAATCCTTGCAACGGCCCTGTCTGTACTGTCCAATTGTCATGCCACAAATAGTTATTTGGCTTCCGCATATAGTTTGTAGTAAAATGAGTGCTGTCATGGTAAAGTACAATTGGTCCCACATAAAACAAGCCCTCATATGTATGTGATAACGTGTTATGGCTATTAAAAGGTGAGGAGGCAAAAATGAAAAATGTCTGTGTCCTCAGGCGGGAAATTATGACTTGACTGTCCACGAGGGGCTCATGGTTGAGTTTTAGCTAAGGCCTCAAAAAGTTTAGAGCCACCTCTGGGAGCAGCAGCCACATAACGCTTTGAACTCCCCTAAAGTCTCCAACTTGGTGAAAGCCGGCCTCACCTTCACATGTCAGATTGCCCAGGGGCCCCATGAGTTGTCTGTCCACCCCTGGTCAGAGGATTGAACATGTTCATTCTTCTCGCAGAATCCGTAGTTAAAGGCTAATTGAAGACAATGAGACTTTTTTTCTGACAAAATAAGTTTTGAGCGTAATTGAAGCAAAATTGAAGTGCAGAATTTGAGAACCATCCCACTGGTGATTGTAGTGATGGTCCCCTTCCAGATCCAATTCCTCACCAATTCTGCTCCAAGCAGAAAATAACAGATTTGGAGAATTTCCTGATCAAAATGATTCGTCAATTCATTGCCAATTTCTCAGTATGAACATACCCTAACTCTTTGAACAATGTCCTTGATATTAATATTTCAAAGATATTAAAGGGCATCAGACAATTGCCAGTCTAAAACAATTACATTAAAACAGATAAATTACCAGGTCCAGATAGCATTCACCCCCACGTTCTAAGGGAGTTAAATTATGGTAAAACCAGAACACTATATTTCTAGATTCAAGGACTCTATAATGACAGGTTCTGTCTCTCAGGACTGACAAATAGCAAATGTGGTACCAGTATTCAAGAAGGGTTTGAAAAGCAACCCTGGGAATTATGGACCTGTTAGCTTAACCTTCAGCATGGGTTTATGAGGCATCGGTCCTGTCAAACTAACCTGATCAAGACTGGATTGGCGCAAATGGCTGGATGTTGTATATCTTAACTTCCTCAAAGCATTTGATACTGTGCCACATAAGTTTGGTACATAAAACAAGAATGCTTAGGCTGGGGAAAATGTGTATAAGTAGGTATAGTATCTTAAATTTTTGAAAATATTTTATTATTTCATTATCAGTGACAATGCTGAAGAAATGACACTCTGTTACAATGTACAGTAATGAGTACACAGCCTGTGCAATGTTGCTGTGTCCTCAAAATAACTCAACACACAGCCATTAAAGGTGTACTCGGGCCCTAAGACATCTTATCCCCTATCCAAAGGATAGGGGATAAGATGCCTGATCACGCGGTCCTGCTGCTGGTTTGTTGCCCTCCTAGTGCCTCCTCCATGTCTCCTGATGTACTGGCCTGTCACCTGGTAGCGCCTCCATGCTCTGGACACTATACTGACAGACCCAGCAAACCTTCTTGCCACAGCTCGCATTGATGTGCCATCCTGGATGAGCTGCACTACCTGAGCCACTTGTGTGGGTTGTAGACTCTGTCTCACGCTACCACTAGAGTGAAAGCACCGCCAGCATTCAAAAGTGAACAAAACATCAGCCAAGAAGCATAGGAACTGAGAAGTAGTCTGTGGTCACCACCTGCAGGACCACTCCTTTATTGGTGGTGTTTTGCTAATTGCCTATAATTTCCACCTGTTGTCTGTTCTCTTTGCACAACAGCATGTGAAATTGATTGTCTATCAGTGTTGCTTCCTGAGTGGACAGTGTGATTTCACAGAAGTGTGATTGACTTGGAGTTACATTGTGTTGTTTAAGTTTTCCCTTTATTTTTATTTTTTTGAGCAGTGTATATATGCATTTAGCACTTTTATGTTTTTTCCTGTTAAATTCATAGGGGCCAGTTATTGTTAAAGGTCATAAATACCTACTCACCTGCTTTTAATGCCTAATTCAGGTGTAACCATACTGGGGCGGATTTTGCTATCATAAGTGTAATGTATCCGCACTTAGCTGTTGTAATTTTTTTCCTATTAAACTTATAGGGGCCAGTTAGTATTCAAGGCCATAAATACCTAAAATGGAGCATAGAGAAGAAGGAAGATGGAAGCTATCTTTGCGCTGCTGATGTTCAGACCAGGAAGATTGTAATAAGATCACAGCAGCTTTGAGTCAAGATTGATTTGAGCCATTTCAAGATTGATTTTAGTACATTTCTACACATGGCTCAAATCAATCTTGACTCAAAGCTGCTGTGATCTCATTACAATCTTCCTGGTTTGAGCATCAACAGCGTGAAGATAGCTTCCATCTTCCTTCTCCTCTATGCTCTATTGTCTTCACGTTGGCAAGATTCCATGTGGGTAGCCGCTGCAGCTGATCGCTCTCATCACTATACACTCTTGTAAGCGTTGTGCCTGACATATGCACAGCAGCACGAGGTTAGTGCGTTTTGATCATTACATGTGAACATATCCCCCGAACCGAATTTCACAAAAGGAAGCGCTCATAGGGGCCAGTTATTGTTAAAGGCCATAAATATCTAAACACCTGCTTTTAACGCCAATTCAGGTGTAACCATAATGGGGCGTATTTTCCAATAATAAGTGTATAATATACGCACTCAGCTGTTGTACGTTTTTTTCCTGTTAAACTCATAGGGGCCAGTTAGTGTTAAAGGCCAGAAATCTCTACACACCTGCTTTTAATGCCTAATTCAGGTGTAACCGTACTGGGGCATATTTTCCTACAATAGGTGTAATATATACACACTCAGTTGTTCTACAAGTATGTCAGGCAGAGAAGTGCCAGGACGTGCACAGAGGAGTGGCAGTGGCCTAAATTCATCAGGCGCAGGCAGAGATCGCAGAAGATTGGGGGTGCATGCCAGCAGGAGTCGCAGCGAGAGGCCTGAGCTCCTGGTATCAGCTAGCAGTTGTGTGTCTCAACCAGCAACCCATCTGCCATCATTGATTGGTTAACTCGGTCATCCACTTAATCCCAAGTGACATCTGACACCCCCAGTCAACAGTCGGTGGGTTGTATAGCAATTATTTATTTATATTATATTAAATATTATTTAAAAATATACAAGTCACATACAGAATAAAGGCGTCGCTATTAGAATCACTGCCACACAGCGTGTGGATGTGGCAGCAGGGTCGGGAGACCATATGGCGTTGCTATTGAAGAGTTTAAAGAGATTTTTTAATTTAATTTTAATTTATTTAGATTTCTTAAAATCTTTTTTGAGGACCCAGTGGAGGGCAAGTCTGGTGACAGCAGCTGCAGTCATTCCAGCTCCAAGTAGTGGAAATATTAAAGCGTACCTGTCGTCAACAAAAACTTTTTGTATAATGTAGATAATACTGTTATATGTATGTTTGTAATATACATTGATTAAAAAATATGTATATTTTTGTCCCTGCAGCTATTGCATGTGTGTCTCTATGTGGAGTCCAAATACAGGAAGTGAGGGTAGACAAGCAGGTCTTTCTACAGTGAGGACAAGCAGAGCTCTGTCACATGCTATGGGCTCACACATGAGGATGATTGACAAGCCAGGAGCCTGCACAGAGCCCTGCTTGTCCTGTCCTCACTTCCTATATTTTGACTCCTCACAGAGACAAACATGCAATAGCTGCTGAGGCAGCATTTTATCACCCAAAAATATGCACATTTTTTAACCAATATATATTACACATATACATATAATGTTGTTATGTAAATTATATAAAGCATGCAAAACCAATAGGTTTTGCAATTACTTTCATGAGAAAATGTTCTGCATTAAATACTGAAAAAGACAGTCAAACAACTGCCTCCCCTGCCTGCTTGGACACATACTAGTCCTGCTGTGTCCATGAGTCATCACTTAGGTCATGGACCCACTTCCTTGATTGACAGCTGTGAGCACAGGGCTTACAGCTGGGGGGAAAATCCTCCCACTGTCAGCTTGTGCCCAGTTACTGTCAGTGAGGACAAGCTGGGAGTTGTAGTTTTGCTAATGCTAGGGGAGATGTGAGAAGACAGCATACTGAGGGAGTGGGCGGAGACCTGCAGTGAGGCCACTTCCCTTTGAGAGGAATTAAGACTAGTGAGCTAAATTAAGAGTAATAAAAAATTAAATAAAGGTGCTAGACACATAAAAAAATTAGATGTACATGGACAATATTAGGTACTGAGTGATATATTAAAAGAAAAATTGTTGGATATGACGGGTACACTTTAACCCCTTAAGGACGCAGCCCTTTTTCACCTTAAGGACTGAGCCCTTTTTCGCAATTCTGACCACCGTCATTTTACAAATTAATAACTCTGGGATACTTTTACCGAATATTCTGATTCTGAGATAGTTTTTTCGTGACATATTCTACTTTATTTTGATGGTAAATTTTCGGCGTTACTTGCATCCTTTTTTGGTGAAAAATCCCCAAATTTCATGAAAATTTTGAAAATTTTGCATTTTTCTAACTTTGAAGCTCTCTAATTGTAAGGAAAATGGATATTCCAAATAAATTTTATTTTTCTTCACAAACACAATATGTCCACTTTATGTTGGAATCATAAAATGGACATATTTTTGCTTTTTGAAAAAATTAGAGGGCTTCAAAGTAGAGCAGCAATTTTCAAAAATGTCATGAAAATTGCTAAATCTGAAGGGACAGATGTTACAGAACTACAACTCCCAGCATGCCTGGGCAGTCGAGGCATGCTGAGAGTTGTAATTTGGCAACATCTGGAGGGCTACTGTTTGGGCACCACTGTAACAGTGGTCTCCAAACTGTGACCCTCCAGATGTTGCAAAACTACAACTCCCAGCATGCCCAGACAGCCTTTGGCTCTCTGGGCATGCTGGGAGTTGCAGTTTGGCCCCCCTAGTGGTTGCCACAGTAAAGATCGATTTACTTTCACTTTCAATTCCACCCCCCCCCCCCCCACTGTCGATTTCCTACCTGATCAGAATCCTGTAGGCTCCAGCGAAGATCCCAGGTCCCCAGACATCTTCTCCTGCAGGTACGGCCTCCATCTTCTTCACAGAGCCCCTCGACATCCAGGGGCGGGCAGAACGGGGGGTTGCCCTGTCCTGCGCTGCCATTGGTCAGAACTCCATTCTGAGTAATGGCAGGGGATAGGAGAAGATCGCAGCTTTGCGATCTCACTCCAATCCTTTAGGCTGATCGGAGTTGTTGCTGACAACTCCGATCAGCCCTATTTTCCGGGTGATCGGGTCACCAGAGACCCGATCAGCCCGGAATTGGAGAAATTCGCATGTCTGAATTGACATTTTCTCCGATCGACGACATGGGGGGGTCTCAGGACCCCCCTGGGCGATGTGCCAGGGTGCCTGCTGAATGATTTCAGCAGGCATCTTGCTCCGGTCCCCAACCGGCTAGCGGTGGGGACCGGAATTCCCACGGGCGTATGGATACGCCCTGCGTCCTTAAGGACTCGGAATGCAGGGCGTATCCATATGCCCTGCGTCCTTAAGAGGTTAAGTAGAAGAAAATTAGAAATCTGGAAAAAATTGTTTTGAAACCAACTGGTGGCAAAAAGTTAATCTCAGAGTTCCCCTTGTTAAATAGCCTCACTCAGGTTTATGGAACGGACTGTTCAGAAATTTCTACAACTTAAACTGTCCCCCTTTTAAATCTACCCTTGATGACCTTGTCACATATAATACTACCTATTTTTTTATAGCACTTTTAATCACAAATTTTAGTGTTTTTGAAAGTTTGTATTTTTTCCACTTGCATGTTCTGTTGCTCCCATGAGGCGAGTGAGACGATCGTGTTGCAAGGGGGAGCAGCGGCCAGGGCTACATTGGCACATCATCCAACAATGTTTAGCACTTCTATGATCGCTGTTATAAGAGCCTTGTAGTTTGCAGACTTTGTTTAAAGACATTTTATAATTTATGAAAAGTGACTTGTAAATTTCATAATAAATTTAACATTCTAATAGGCTATAGATAAATAAACACTTATTTACATAAAAAGCTGTCTGGATTGGAGTGTGAATGTGGGAGATTCATAGGATAGCTTGGATATGAAGAGTTCTGTAGAAGTGACACTAATGTGAAGAAATTCTTACAAAAACATCATAGGTGTCCATAGCCATTAAATCATTTAATTAACCCCTTGACGCAAATGGACGGTTATTAACGTCCATCTGCGGCTCCCAAGGTATGACGCGCACTCAGCAGGTGAGTGCGCATCATACCCAGTGGGTCCCGGTTGTTATAGGCAACCAGGACCCACAGCTAATGCCAGACATCACCGATAGGGCTGATTTCTGGCATTAACCCTTTAGACGTGGCGATCAAACTTGATCTCTGGTTCGAAAACTAAATTAAACATTGCCGGCTAGCTCAGTGGTGCTGTTTGGAACCGTCATGGTGAAATTGCGGCGTCCCAAACAGCTTGCAGGACGTGAGGAGGCAGGTAGGGATCCTGTCCGATTGCCGATTGACTACTCCGTGCCTGAGATCCAGGCCGGAGCAGTAGAGCTGCGACAACACTGATCAATGCCAGGCTATTGCATGGCAGTGATCAGTGTAGGAAATCAGCATGTGCAATGTTATAGTCCACTATGGGGGCTATAACATTTGGAAAATACTGAAAACTGAAAATAAAGTGTTTATAAATGTGATTTAACCCCTTCCCTAATAAAAGTATGAATCACCTCCTTTTTCCCAATAAAAAAAAAAAAAAAACTGTGTAAATAAAAATAAACATATGTGGTATTGCTGCGTGCATAAATGTCCTAAATATAAAAAATATATAGTTAATTGAACTGCATGGTCACTGGCGTACACGTAAAAAAAAAATTCCAAAGTCCAAAATAGCGTATTTTTGGTCACTTTTTATACCATAAAAAATTTATAAAAAGTGATCAAAAAGTCTGATCGAAACAAAAATGGTACCAATAAAAACTTCAGATCACAGTGAAAAAAATAAGCCCACATACCGCCCCTTATACAGAAAAATAAAAAAAGTTATAGGGGTCAGAAGAGGACATTTTTCAACATATTAATTTTGGTGCATGTAGTTATAATTTTTTTTCTGTTGTAAAATCAAATCAAACCTACTGTATATACTCGAGTATAAGCTGAGTTTTTCAGCACAATTTTTCATGCTTTAGCTGTGAGGGGACGGTCCCGGCTGTCCATCTCTGCCTGTCAATCCCTTCTCAGTGGTCTTCAACCTGCAGACCTCCAGATGTTGCAAAACTACAACTCCCAGCATGCTCTGTCAGCCATCGGCTGTTGGGGCATTCTGCGAGTTGTAGTTTTGAAGCATCTGGAGGTCTGCAGGTTGAAGACCACTGCAGCCTTCATCATCATCCAGACCCCCCTTTTGTTTTCTACTCACCTCCCCTCGGTGGGAAGGAAGGGTGAGCTGGTTCGGGCCGTCCGGTTGGGGGGGTTAGTCGTTCAGGGCTGTCCATCTTCACCAGGAGGCCCTCTTCTCTGCTCCGGGCCAGCCCCAGACTAGTGACGTTGCCTTGACAACGACGCGCAGGGACGTCCATGCGCAGCAGACATCTGTGATGTCCCCACCGAAGGGTCCCTGCAGCAAAGGAGGTTGAATTCGACCTCCTATGCTGCAGGGACCGTCCGGTGGGGAGGGTTAGTCGTTCTGGGCTGTCCATCTTCACCAGGAGGCCCTCTTCTCTGCTCCGGGCCAGCCCCAGACTAGTGACGTTGCCTTGACAACGACGCGCAGGGACGTCCATGCGCAGCAGACATCTGTGATGTCCCCACCGGACGGTCCCTGCAGCAAAGGAGGTTGAATATGGACGGCCCGGACCAGCTCACCCTTCCTTCCCACCGAGGGGAGGTGAGTAGAAAACAAAAGAGGTGTCTGGATGATGATGAAGGCCGCAGTGGTCTTCAACCTGCGGATCTCCAGTTGTTTCAAAACTACAATTCCCAGCATGCCTGGACAGCTGATGGCTGTCCTTGCATGCTGGGAGTTGTAGTTTTGCAACATCTGGAAGTCCGCAGGTTGAAGACCACTGAAAGGGATTGACAGGCGGTGATAATGAAGGGGGATGATGAGGGGTATGATAATGAGGTGATGATGACGGGGGTGATGATGATGGGGGTGATGATGACGGGGTGATGATGACGGGGGTGATGATGACGGGGGGATAATGACAGGGGTCTGGATGATGACAGGGGGGATGATGACATGGGGGGATGATGTATTTCCCACCCTAGGCTTATAGTCTAGTCAATAACTTTTCCTGTTTTTTTGGGGTGAAATTAGGGGCCTCTGCTTATATTCGGGACGGCTTATACTCGAGTATATACGATATATAAATGGGGTATCCTTGTGGCCGTATGGACCTACAGAATAAATATAAGGTGCATTCTTTACCGAAAACTGGACCGCGTAGAAACGGAAGCTACTAAAAATTACAAAATGGCTTTTTTTTTTTTCAATTTGGCCCAAAAATAATTTTTTTCTGGTTTTGCCGTAGATTTTGTAGTGAAATTATTAATGGTATTATAAAGTAAAATTGCTGGTTCAAAGAACAAACCCTCGTATGGATTTTTAGGTGGAAAATTTAAAGTGTTATGATTTTTAGAAGGTGAGGAGAAAAAAAACAAAAGTGCAAAAAGGAAAAATTGCCAAAGATTAAAGGGGTTAAAGGGATACTCCCACGGAAAGCTTTTTTTTTTTTTAAATCAACTGGTGCCAGAAAATTAAACAGATTTGTAAATTACTTCTATTAGCTGCTGAATAGTACAGAGGAAGTAGTTTTCTTTTTGGAACACAGAGCTCTCTGCTGACTTCATGACCACAGTGCTCTCTGCTGATATCTCTGTCCATTTTAAGAACTGCCCAGAGTAGGAGAAAATCCCCATAGCAAACATATGCTGCTCTGAACAGTTCCTAAAATGGACAGAGATGTCAGCAGAGAGCACTGTGGTTATGATGTCAGCAGACAGCTCTGTGTTCCAAAAAGAAAACCATTTCCTCTGTAGTATTCATCAGCTAATAAGTACTGTAAAGATTAAGATTTTTTAATAGAAGTAATTTACAAATCTATTTAAACAATAACCAACTCCTCAAGACTAGTGCCAGTTACCTGATACATAGATGAACAATAGACTTAAATACCTTGATCATGCTTCAATTACAAGATACAACTTATGATAAAAAATATAAATGTTTTATTTTTAATATAAAATATCAAATACAATTTTACCTCATAACACAGGGCCCTTGTGCATAGGAAAGCAAATATAATTATAACTTACTGATAAAATAAGAACAAACACCGATATCAAGCATTAATAGAAAAATATAAAATTGATGTCACTTTCGGTAATCCGTCAATTGGCAGTCCAGAAATGGTCTAAAGTCCCGTAAATAGTATGGGATTCCGATATATTGGATGTGAAAAGAATAAAGTATAATTACCAGCCTGGTACAAGTTCCAACAAAGCGTCACCTGAGGATAGATGGTGAGGTCCGCAAGTCTTGGGTGGTAAAAGACGCTGGCATGCGTCACCGCGGCGGTCTGCCTGCCACAGACCAGATTGAATGGATGCCGCTCTCAAGCTCTTTCGCTATAGATCGTATCAAGCGATGAACTGTTGCAGACCTCGTGGTATCCTGATGGCGTGTGACGTCACAGGGGCTCGGCAATGTTGCCTGTATGTTGGACTCAAATAGTGCTGCTGGTTTAGCACTTTGACTATGGTTTCTCTTTGACTATTAAGAATTCTGCAATAATATCTATACTTGTTTATTTGCATAGAGGTACATGGTAGAAAGGAGGTGTTTACTACATATTATCAGGAATTGCGGGAGTCCCTGGGGGTTCTCCTCTGTGGCTCTGGGAGACCATATGTCATCTGGCTCCATTATTTTAAATGTTTTTAAATGTGTGTCACATACAGTGTGTATTGTATGATTTGAATAAAGTATTATTTGCTATTTAATTATTGGTGTGTGCCCCTGTGTGCTTTTGCTTTTTCTTGTTTGTAAATCTTGTGGTGACTATATAAGCATTGGCAGCAGCCTTGTTTAGTTATTTATTGGTTGAGCCCACTAATATACAGTCATGGCCGTAAATGTTGGCACCCCTGAAATTGTTCAAGAAAATTAAGTATTTATCGGGGTATACCACGCACCGGCCTATAACACGCACCCTCATTTTACCAAGGATATTTGGGTAAAAAAAAGTTTTTTACCCAAATATCCTTGGTAAAATGAGAGTGCGTGTGCGTGTGCATGCGTATACCCCGATACACCCCCAGGAAAGGCAGGGAGACGGCCGCTGCCCGCTTCTCTCCCCCGGCCTTTCCTGGGGTCTAGAGCCCTGCTGCCGCTGCTTCTCTCCCGCTGGCTATCTGCGCCGCTGCCCGTTCTCTCCCCCTGACTATCGGTGCTGGCGCCCCATTGCCGGCGCCGATAGCCAGGGGCAGAGAAGCGGCGCTGGCAATGAGGCAGCGGCGCCGATAGCCAGGGGGAGAGAAGGGGCAGCGGCACCCATTGCCAGGGTCGCTGCCCCGTTGCCTCCCCCATCCCCGGTTGTATAATTGCCTGTTGCCTGGGTCGGGTCCGCGCTGCTTTAGGCCTCCGGTGTGCGTCCCATGCATCGTTGCTATGCACTGCACGGTGCAATGACGAGTGACGTCATTGCGTCTCGCAGCGCATAGCAACGACGCAGGGGACGCACACCGGAGGCCTGAAGCAGCGAGGACCCGACCCCGGCAACAGGTAATTATACAACCGGGGACGGGGGAGGCAACGGGGCAGCGGCACCAGCAATGAGTGCCGCTGCCCCTTCTCTCCCCCTGTCTGTCGGCGCCGCTTCTCTCCCCCTGGCTATCGGCGCCAGCAATGGGGCGCCGGCACCGATAGTCAGGGGGAGAGAACGGGGAGCGGCACCGATAGCCAGGGGGAGAGAAGGGCCGGCAGCAGGGCTCTAGACCCCAGGACAGGCAGGGGCAGAGAAGCCGGCAGCGGTTGCGGTCTCTGCACCTGCAAAGCCGCTGCAGTTCATTGATTTAAAGCGCCCGCTGTAAATCATTGAACTGCAGTGGCTTATCGGCATATAACACGCAGGTAGACTTTAGGCTAAAAATTTTAGCCTAAAAAGTGCATGTTATACGCCGATAAATACGGTATTTATCGCAGAAAAGGATTGCAGTAACACATGTTTTGCTATAAACATGTTTATTTCCTTTGCGTGTATTGGAACTAAACGAAAAAAGGGAGGAAAAAAAGCTAATTGGACATAATGTCACACCAAACTCCAAAAATGGGCTGAACAAAATTATTGGCGCCCTTAACTTAATATTTGGTTGCACACCCTTTGAAAAAAATCAGTCGCTTCCTATAACCATCAATAAGTTTCTTACACTTCTCAGACAGAATGTTGGACCACTCTTTATTTGCAAACTGCTCCAGGTATCTCTCATTGGAAGGGTGCCTTTTCCCAACAGCAATTTTAAGATCTCTCCAAAAGTGTTCAATGGGATTTATATATGGACTCATTGCTGGTCACTTCAGAACTCTCCATCGCTTTGTTGCCATCCATTTCTGGGTGTTTTTTGACATATGTTTGGGGTCATTATCCTGCTGGAAGAACCAAGATCTTGGACACAAACCCAGCTTTCTGACACTGGGCTCTACAGTGCGACCAAAAATCTATCGGTAATCCTCAGATTTCATGATGCCTTGCACACATTCAAGGCACCCAGTGCCATAGGCAGCAAGACAACCCTAAAACATCATTGAACCTTCACCATATTTCCCTGTAGATACTGTGTTCTTTTCTTTGTAGGCCTCATTCCGTTTTCGGTAAACAGTAGAAGGATGTGCTTTAACAAAAAGCTCAATCTTGGTCTCATCTGTCCACAGGACGTTTTGTCAGAAGGATTTTTGGCTTACTCAAGTTCATTTTGGCAAAATGTAGTCTTGCTTTTTTATGTCTCTGTGTCAGCAGTGGGGTCCTCCTGGGTCTCCTGCCATAGCGTTTAATTTCATTTAAATGTCGACAGATATTCAAGCTGTCCTGCAGGCTCAGGGAGCATCAGTGTCAGCGCGAACTATCTTTGGAACTTATTTGGGGGTGCTTATCCACCATCTGTACTAAGGTGCATTGACACCTTTCATCAATTTTTCTCTTCTGTCCATGCCCAGGAATTAGCTACAGTGCCATGGGTTGCAAACTTCTTGATAAAGTTGTGCACTGTGGACAAAGGCAAACCTAGATCTCTGGAGAAAGACTTGTTGATATTTTTCGACTATTTTGGTCCTCAAGTCCTCTTCTCCTCTTTTTGTTGCCCATGCTTAGTGTGGCGCACACAGACACACAATGCAAAGACTAAGTGAACTTCTCTCCATTTTTATCTGCTTTCAGGTGTTATGTTTATATTGTCCACACCTGTTACTTGCCCCAGGTGAGTTTGAAGGAGCATCACATGCTTGAAACAATCTTATTTTTCCACAATTTGAAAGGGTGCCAATAATTTTGTCCAGACCCTTTTTGGAGTTTGGTTTGACATTATGTCAAATTAGCTTTTTTCCTCCCTTTTTTGGTTTAGTTCCAATACACACAAAGGGAATAAACATATGTATAGCAAAACATGTGTTACTGCAATCCTTTTCTGTGAGAAATACTTAATTTTCTTGAAAAATTTCAGGGGTTCCAACATTTAAGGCCTTGACTGTGTATACATAGTTGCAACCGTAGTTGCACTATCGTACGGCCAGCTGTAAGAAAATTATGTGGAATGGGAAGCAACTTGTTTTTTCTCCTGATAGTGGATTTATGTTGTGATATTTGGTCTCGAACATGTTGAGTGGTTTTATCCACATATCCAAGATCACCTGGACTTTTTAAGAAGTATTCTCTGAGTCACATGTTAAAAAAGCCTTTGATGCGGTACCGTTTGCCTATAAGTGGGTGATGTATGTTGTCGTCCTTAATGATACTGTTACATTGTATATGATGAAAGCATGGATAGGTATCATTTTAGGAGTGCTAAATGTGGACTACTGTGTGTGTTAGAAACTCCCAATATCTAACTTGTCTCGGAGGTTAGGTGGTCTCTTAAAGCAGGGTAGAAATGGCTCTTTGAATTCTTTTACTTTAGGATAAGCTCCCTGTAGGAGAGTCCAGTGCTTCCTTATGATACGAAGAATTCTATTCGTATAAGGATGATAAGTGTGGACAAACGAAACCCTGAACTAAAGGGTGATGCCTGGCATTAAAACTTTTGACACCGCAATCAAAGTTGATTGCGTCGTGTAAAATATACAAAAACGAATCCTGGCTGCTTTGCGGTGCTAATGGCGATACCCACCTTGAAATTGTGGGTATCGCCATTTGTGCAATTCCAATTTGGTATTGTTGTATTTGAATGGACCTATAGAATAAAGACAATGTGTCATTTTTACCAAAAAGTGCACTGTGTAGAAAGGAAAGCCCCAAAAATTACCCAAAACTTTTTTTTTTAGCAATTTTCTTCCCCCCCCCCCCCCCACAATTTTTTTTCTCTGCTTTACCATAGATTTTGTGGCGAAATGATTTATGTCAATACAAAGTACAGTTGGTAACACAAAAAATACCTCATATTAGTCTGTAGGTAAACATTTTAAAAGATAATGATTATTAGAAGGGGAGGAGGGAAAAACAAATTGGCAAAAAGGAAAAATTCCTGCATCCTCAAGGGGTCAAGATGCAACACCGTACACATAATATGCACTAAAATTTGAAAACAAAATTCTGGCCAAAATTTGTTGGTTTAGACGAGCCACTTCGACAAACCCAAGAATAGATAGTGTAAGGATGCCGCAGATTTATCAAACAGTCTGATCCACTTTGAAAAACCTAAGACTAGACAGTCTAGTATAAGGCTGAGTTTCCAGATAGGTTCTTCTCTGGCGTCTTTTGGAAAACTGTCTCCGCAGTTTTCGAGCCATAGCCAGAAGTGTATTCAAAAGGAGTGGAAAATATGAAGAACATATACTTCTCCTTCCTACTTCTCCTTCCACTTCTGGCTTTGGCTCAAAAACTGCAGTGGTAGTTAAAAAAAAAAAAAAAACACTGGTGAAAAACTTGTGTGGAAACCTAGCCTAAGAATAGAACAGATTTATCAAACAGTCTGAGCCACTTTAAAAAACCTAAGACTAGACAGTTTAAGAATAGGACAGATTTATCAAACAGTCTGAGCCACTTTCAAAAACCTAAGACTAGACATTCTAAGAATAAGATATATTTATCAAACAGTCTGAGCCACTTTCAAAAACCTAAGACTAGACATTCTAAGAATAGGACAGATTTATCGAACAGTCTGACAAACTTTTATAAACGTGCCATGTAGACTGTCTGTAAACAGTTTTAGTTAATCAGGCCCACTGTCTTTTACGGCAAGTAATGGTGCATGCCTAGTCATCGTTTTCTGTGTGAAAAAGTGCAATAATTATAGCCAGAATGCTAATGAGGGAATTTGTTTTAGTTGTCTGCAAAAAATAAGAAAGCTTAGATTATCTTTGTATTTGAAGTTCATCCACATTAGGTGAGCAAATCACATTGGGTTATATGACAGCTACAAAGAGCAGAAAAGAACACTTCTTTCATCTTACTGCAGATGACCTAATGCCATACATGAAATAACTGGTCAGCAAGTGTTACAAAGCAAATTGCTTTGACAATGCTGCAACCACTGTAAATGTTGAAGGGACTGGCCGGCAGGTCAATAACTGCCAATCACGGAGATAGAAAAAGCAGCTTGTTGAGCCTGTGATTTCCACCCAGGCCGCAATTATCCTGTACTATTCCTGTACCTCAGCGGCTCTTCTGATTAAACCTGCCTCCCTTTTACATCTCTTTCCGAGCGCGATTCACACACTAATTAGTTGCCTGCTCTCCACTGAGATGTCAGACCCTCAGTCAATTTATCTCTATTTCAGCCTGCTTAGAGTGACTTCCCCAGTTATCAAAATTTAATCATGCCTGCAAAAATGTTGAAAAGTGGTCATTAGAGGCAAAAGGCCACAGGATACAATATTCATTTTTCTCTATCTTGCAGTCATCCAGCTGGCATCTATAATGGATATCCTGGGGGCTGTGAGAACACGTTGATTTATGCAACCTCGCTCTTGCTTTCACTGCGGTGCACCAGGCAGCTTTAAAGAACAGGCTTTAACAAGGTCTGAGGTGGGAGGACATTAATCATGGTACCATTGTATGTGGAAAAGGGTGCTGTGTAGTCAGAAGAACCCCCTACAGCAAGTCAGTAAGGTTTTTGTACCACCTTCTCAGTGATAAAGGAGAGTTTGACAATTGATTAGACCTCTCTGTAACCTTGCAGCCCTATGAAATGATGAGCGGGAGATAGCAGAAGAAAGGGAGGAGAATTAGAAACAGAATGATTTACAGGCTGACAGCCTGAAATGTGCAATAACTGTCTGATTTTGAAACTGGCTATCAAAAATCAGTCCCAGCTCAGAACCTGTTTGAAAAGAAGAAAAACTCTATTCAGACACACGGCAGTCAGTACCAATCACCGCGCTCATCAGCCCATAGATTGCTCTTCCTGCCTAACTAATAAACAAGGGGAACTAATACAATTTCTGTGGGTACAATTACTGGTGGGAAAATGCTGCTTGTCATTCTTAACCTCTTCATTGACAGCACGTCGTCCTATAAAAATATTAAACCTTAACCAATTCAGTTTCTTTTAATATAACATTACCCTTATATATACACCAGTAGAGAATGCCTAATATTTAGACTTGCCAGCAAAACACAGAATAACAGAGATATAAGATAGAAATATGAATAAGAATAAGCAAGTATGATTGGTGATACAAAGAAATACCAGAGTGAATTTCCTATCTATTCAAGCTAGGGCAGCATGACAACAAGGGTGCAGACGACCTTGCAACCATGGCAGCAAGATTTCTTTGAACAGTCGCAAGATTTAAGAATGACTTGTGCACAAATATCACAACGTAGCCCCAGCCTCATGCAGTGTATTGAGAGCAGGGTCACATTTCCCTTTCCCATACAGTAAACAAAAAAGTTATGCTTATGTACAGTATATCACCCCTCCAGAGGCCAAAGGAACCCAGTGCACCAACATGTCCTAATGTTTAGTGGTGTGCACTGTGTTCCTTAAGACTCATGTGCTGTTAGCTCCATGCTTTCCTAGTACATTCCCACTATCCATCCTCCTCACAAATCACCAATCCTTTTATCCACTTAAATTGTTCCCCATTGTACCCCACATAGGGATCCATAGTAAGTAGCAACATATATCAAAGGCTATGCCATAAATGTCAATCATCCCTCAAGAAGATAGTGAAGGCATGCATCCCCACCCAATCTGAAATGGGGTGTGGAAAGACAAAAATTCACATTGGGTGATTGGGTTCCCAAGGCAACCATCCGATGCCTGGCAAGTATCCTTCACAAGCCCTATTCTAATCTATTGTATAACTTAGACGGTTGTGTCAGCTTAAGTTGCATCTCTCCACACTCAATGTAAAATGGGGCATGAGAGTATGCCTCAATAACTTATTTCACAATATACTGTCAACTCTCTAAAGCCTCAGGGTAAAGCCTCACAGTGCAGAAGCAATGACTTATTTTAGAGTTTGGTGTGGTCAAAACATGTAGTTATTCTATGCGGTTTTCAAGCACACGTCTGATAAACACACATATCAAAACTTTTAAAAAGAAAACTTTGTTGCCTGTAGCAAAAAATCACAGTGTCACTTTCATTTTATGAAAGCAGTTTAAGAATTAAAAGCTAACCTGAGCATTGCTGTGGGCAACTAAGATGGTCTTTGTTTTGGGATTTGGTCACACAATGCGTATACGCAGCGTATTCCACACTGCATAGTGAAAAATATGCTGTGTACTTTTATGAAGAACGTACACCTTTGATGAAAGTGGGGGGACAATGATGATAAAAAAAAAATAGATTAACACAGATAAATGATAAATTCCCCCATTCTACACAAAACAGTCCACACATCAGTAGGTACTACAGATGTTGGATGCTGTTTGGAGCCAGTGCAATTGCATCCACAATTTAGCAAGATGGCTAAGTATGTAGGTAAGATTGGTTTCATCCATTAGACAATTACTTATTTTATTCTTTTTCACATGGCCACCAACCATATTTATCAAAGAGGGGCACATTCTTCATAAAGAGCAAAGTAGCTTAAATGTAGACAAGTTTCAAAGTGTGGATGGGGCTGCTCTGAGATTGCTCACAAATGTGAGTGTTTGTGCAAAAATTAGCGACAATTCAAAAAATTTGGAGTTGATAAATTCCCAAGCACTGCAAAAACTTAACCATGCCACACTACATCCAAGGTGTTTTCTTGAATGAGGCTAAATGCATTGACCAAAAATGTGCAACTTTTTACCACTAAAAAATGTGTAAAAGACAATGATAAATTCCTCCCTATTTGTGAAAGCAGTGAAGTCCCGTAAAGGTGTATAAAATGTATACTGACACCACTAATATCTAGACATTTTGGGGGAAGTTGTCAAAACCTGTCCAAAGACAGGGGAATGGCAGCCAGAATGTAAATCCATCTCTCTTATTGCACCCTTTAAAAAACAAATAACAAGTTAAGGACCTTAAGCATCAATGTCCTAAATGTTTTGTTTCACAAACCCTTTCTGGTGATGGACCTTCAGGAACTACAAGTATCACATACTGACCCCGCTGGTATCTAGCCGGCTGATAATTAGATATATATTAGTTTTTCTGCACACTCAGAAATAACTGAAATTCTCCTCTGATCCTAGTCAATATATTAAATTAACTTTTCTTGCACTTCCTAAAATAGTTAATAAGACAAAATAGAAAAAAATAGATAAAAAGACAACATATACACCGCTTAAACAAAAGGGCAAACACATCAAACAAACAGCTGCCTCTGGAGTATGGATCAAGATTAGGGATGAGCAAATCGAATCTGACAAATCCGAATATCGCCGCGATTCAATTGCACGAATCAAATTGCACTTAATTAAACTCCATTTAGTTAGTGCGGTCCAGGCTCCAGGGCATCTAAAATGGTGGATAGACATGTGAGGACATGGAGCAAGGAACTCTGGGAAGGCGGCAAGGCGGGTAGACCATGAATCAGCACAAGCAGCATTCAGCCTATCAGCAGACAGCCTCCCCCCCCCCCCCCTGATGTCACAGCCCTATATAATCGGCAGCCATCTTGTGGCCAGGCATTGCAACGTTTTATTTAAGAGAGAGCGTTTCATTGCAGGGAGAGATAGAGCAGAGTGTGAGTTGCACAGAAAAACAGCTTGACAGCAGTGATTCAGCACAAGCCAAAATCTGCAGAAAAGCACTGAAAGGGAAGGGAGAGAGAAAGTACACTTTTGGGTGTAATACACAGTGACTCTACTGCTGCAGTGGTGTACAGCAACTCTAAAGCTTAAAGGGGCCAGTTAGGCTGTGCACTAAAATCCATTGTCATCTGCTATTAGTGCCTAATAATACTGTACAGTGCTCTACTACACATTGATTCTGGTTGTACAACTGTAAAGCGAACAGGGGCCAGTTAGGGTGAGCACGAAAAGCCATAGTCACCTGATTACAGTGTCTAATACAGGTTGCGTAGCAGAGCTTATTGTCCTCTCATAAGTGTAACCTGTGCGTACATGGGTGGTATACGTAATTTTTTTCCCTGTAAAACTAATTTGGGCTTAGTTACTGTGAAAGGCCAGCCAAAGCTACACACTTGTTTTTGTAGCCTAAGCCTACAGTTTTAAGCGGAGTGCATTGTCACCTCTCAAAAGTGTAAACTGTACATACACCTACGTTTTTTTTCCCTGAAAAACAAATTTTGGCCTAGTTACTGTGAAAGGCCAGCCAAAGCTACCCACTTTTTCCTGTAGTCTCATACAGTTTGTAGTAGAGCGCATAGTCCTCCTCTCCACCTACATGGTGTCCTTTATATATTTTCCTGTAAAACTAATTTAGGCCTAGTTACTGTGAAAGGGCAGCCAAAGCTACCCACTTGTTTTTGTAGCCATATACAGTTTTAAGCATAGTGTATTTTCTACCTCTCATAAGTGTAAACTGTACGTTTTTTTTTCCTGAAAAACTAATTTGGGTCTAGTTACTGTGAAAGGTACACACTTGTTTCTGTAGTCTAATACAGTTCTAAGCATAGTGGAGTGCATTGTCCTCCTCTCATAAGTGTAACATAAATTTAACAAAATCTCTTCAATATTTTCAATTGTGAGGCCTTATGGTTGTCACATATTACCTGTGGAATTTCCACAAGAATCTAATGAAACAGGTTGGATTGACAACAATAAACAATAACTGATTAACCCCTTAAGGACCGGAGGTTTTTCCGTTTTTGCATTTTCGTTTTTTGCTCCTTGCCTTTAAAAAATCATAACTCTTTCAAATTTACACCTAAAAATCCATATGATGGCTTATTTTTTGCGCCACCAATTCTACTTTGTAATGACGTCAGTCATTTTGCCCAAAAATCTATGGTGAAGCGGGAAAAAAAATCATTGTGCGACAAAATTGAAAAAAAAACGCTGTTTTGTAACTTTTGGGGGCTTCCGTTTCTACGTAGTACATTTTTCGGTAAAAATGACACCTGATATGTATTCTGTAGGTCCATATGATTAAAATGATCCCCTACTTATATAGGTTTGATTTTGTCGGACTTCTGGAAAAAATCATAACTACATGCAGGAAAATTAATACGTTTAAAATTGTCATCTTTTGACCCCTATAACTTTTTTATTTTTCCGTGTATGGGGCGGTATGAGGGCTCATTTTTTGCGCCGTGATCTGAAGTTTTTAACGGTACCATTTTTGCATTGATAGGACTTATTGATCACTTTTTATTCATTTTTAAATGATATAAAAAGTGACCAAAAATGCACTATTTTGGACTTTGGAATTTTTTTGCGCGCACGCCATTGACCGAGCGGTTTAATTAATGATATATTTTTATAATTCGGACATTTCCGCACGCGGTGATACCACATATGTTTATTTTAATTTTTATTTACACTGTGTTTTTTTTTTTATTGGAAAAGGGGGGTGATTCAAACTTTTAATAGGGGAGGAGTTAAATGATCTTTATTCACTTTTTTTTTTCACTTTTTTTGTGCAGTGTTATAGGTCCCATAGGGACCTATAACACTGCACACACTGATCTTCTATGTTGATCACTGGTTTCTCATAAGAAACCAGTGATCAGCGATTCTGCCGCATGACTGCTCATGCCTGGATCTCAGGCACTGAGCAGTCATTCGGCGATCGGACAGCGAGGAGGCAGGAAGGGGCCCTCCCGCTGTCCTGTCAGCTGTTCGGGATGCCGCGATTAGCCGCGGCTATCCCGAACAGCCCGACTGAGCTAGCCGGGAACTTTCACTTTCACTTTTAGCCGCGCGGCTCAGCTTTGAGCGCGCGGCTAAAGGGTTAATAGCGCGCGGCGCCGCGATCGGCGCTGCGCGCTATTAGAGGCGGGTCCCGGCTTCACTATGACGCCGGACCCGCCATGATATGACGCGGGGTTACTGTGTAACCCCGCGTTATATCAGAAGAGCAGGACCAAGGACGTACCGGTACGTCCTTGGTCCTTAAGGGGTTAAATAAAACATTCTAACTTTCACAGTCGGGGGGGGGGGGGGTCTCTGAGAGGCAGGGGCTGGAACAGGTGGTAGCTCGCCTCGTGGCGGACCGCCGGCTCGATGCTCACTAGAATGGGTCCTCAAAAAGGATTAAAAAAAATGCAAATAAATTCAAATTGAAATAAATAAAAAATATCTTTAATCTCTTCAATTGTGATGCCATATGGTCTCCCGGCACTGATGCCACATCCAGATGCTCTGCGGCAGTGATTCTAATAGCGATGTCTGTAATCTGCATGTCATACTGAATAACAGTATTATTTCACTAACACAGCACATTCCATATGCGTGTTACGACAAGGCAAAGTCTTCTACACCCCATTGAAGCTCCCTGAAGCCCAGAAATAGCCGTTTTTAATAGCGATTTGCTGGAAATTAATTCGTACCAAACCAGATTTTTTTTTGAAAATTCAGTGAATCGGCCGAATCTAATCAAGATTATAGATAGTGCTTGGTACTGTATCTACAGAAAATCTATACTCCTATTGTGAGATGAAATGCTATAAATAAGGGTAAACATGCCCTCTAGCTGTAAGTCCTCTCTCATTCTTTCTCTACCTTTTGAGGGTCCCACAACCTTAACATGGTGGGCTCAACCACGCTGCTAGACCCTGACCTCAAAATAAGTGAGGGATTAAAACAACAAGTAAAACATAGTGGAAAAAATTGGAGTGGGTCCTCCAATAGACTGCTGTCAGCACCAAACACCAAAGCCAGAAAGATATGGGGCTCCTTCACTAGGGCGGACCCACAGTGTATTTTACACTGCAAATCAACCGACAATGGACCCCTACAGTGTGTCTCAGATGTGCCTGCTCGGAGTGGCAATCCGCTGCTATGAGCAGACACACTGCTGCGAGAGCAGCTGCGATGTGTGCAAGTATACTGCGCACTGTCGGCAGATCCGCAGTGTAAACGAGCCCATATAGTGATTTGCAAACAGTATGTCTTAGACAAGATAACCACAGATTTGTAACAATGGTTCCAGGACGGTAATGCGCCATGTGAACATAGCCAAATTCTGCCATGTGAACATAGCCTTAGGCCAGGTTCACACGGCAGAATGCCTGCATGGAAAATCTCTGTTCGGAGATTCTGCAGACCGCACCGATAAGTCAGTAGAAAGACTGGGCATGTTCATTCTTTCTGTGGATATCGAAATTGGAATTTCTGTGCCAAAAACATCTAAAATTCTACCGTGAGTACAGTGCAGTAGACTCCCATTGAATTCAATTCCAGTGCAGAAATTCTGCCATGTGAACACAGCCTCAGGGAGTCTGTGATGTAGCAATTGGCTTTCACCATAATCTGGAGTAGTGCAGACAGATATGTGGTCACCTAACTACGTGCTATTCCTTGACAATACTCGTCAAAGAAAACCCAAACTAAAATGAAAAAGAAATGTCCAAAGCTCCATACAACTGTGTAGAAAAAAATATAAAGTGCAGTAACATTTTTATTTATAATGGCAGTCTGAGGCACACATAGTGGCACTCATTTACTATTGCAAACCCGACATGTTTTGTGGAGTTGTGCGCCAGATTCTGTCTCATTGCGCCAGAAATTCTGTCTGTGCCAGATATTGCGCCAGAATTGAGAAAACCCCAACTATCTCTCCATTTTGCTTAGAAAACCTGAAAAGGGGCGTGGCTGTTGGGGAAAATGGGGCGTGATCTCTGAAAAGGGGAGTGTTCCTGACATTTTCACAAAAAAACAACATATTTACTAAGGTTTCCACATAAAATGTGGTGAATTAGAGCTGAGGAAAACCCGAAAGATCAGAGCATGTATAAAAAGCTAAATCTAGGAAAATGTAGGGAAACCTTAGTAAATACCGTAGAAAATAAATTGTAGGGAATTAAAACCCACAAAGAAATCTACACAACACTCTTAGTAAATGAGGGCCAATGTATAAAACTATGCAGGCATACTGTAGCAAACATCTGTTTGTACATTCAGAGACATTTTTTCACATCGTCTTGACAAATATTAATACAAACATGTTGTGAATTTAGTCTTATGACAGTAAGGAGAGTAATATTTCCAGAATATAATAATATTAATATACTTCTACCCTTTAAATGAATACTACGAATATTACTAAGAAAACACAGTCCTGTATATATAAAATTAGAAAATATGTGTGTAAATAAGAGTAATGAAACAAGATCT
Source organism: Hyla sarda (assembly GCF_029499605.1). Lineage (NCBI taxonomy): Eukaryota > Metazoa > Chordata > Amphibia > Anura > Hylidae > Hyla > Hyla sarda. Next base: position 374,262,762 of record NC_079189.1, on the reverse strand, counting down.
TGTATTTTGCCAAAGTACAAGCACAAGGCTGAAACTGATAAATGAGGCTGTGTGTTTATTACAATCTATATAGCGCATTTGACCAAATGCCATGGAAAACATTTATTTTCTACATGAACCACATAAACAACTAATTCTAAAACTGTCAAACTATAAAGGTCAGACTGGCAGTTTTCAACGGTAACACTTCATTTGTCTAGTCCATTCTTTATATATTAAAATTTCCTAGCATACATTATTGAAAAATACAAATAGCACAAAGTAAATTATAGCCTTATTTATTTCTCATTATGTTTAAATATGAAAGTCAATCATTTTAAAGTAAAAACCTTTATTTTATTAATTTTTTTTAATAATGAGAGGTTTCATAATGTTTTTTAAAATTAGCATAATGGTAATGAACATTGGAAATTTACTAGTTTTCACTTTTTTTTTACAATTTATGTTGAGACCTTGAGCTGCAATAAAAAAAATAACTATTTTCACTATTATTCTGCACTTAATATCCCATAATAACAAAGTGAATAATTTATTAAAAAGGATGACACTTTTATGACACTTTGAATTTAGCTCCAAGCACCTTCCATTTCTTTTGATCATTTCTGAGATGTTTCTACATCCTGATTGGAGTCACCAGTGGTAAATTCAGTTCATTGGACAGGATTTGAAATGCCACACCCATTGTCTATAGGTGTTATAGCTGACAATGTATAGTAAAAAAAAACATTCTGCTGAACTTAAAGAAAAACTGATATATAGTTGTGGTACTGTAGATACTCTATTTAATTGATTAGTTTTAATTATTTGTTTGGAGGGGGGCAAAAACAGTAGTTACACTACAGTTTTTATGGTTGTTTCTTCTATTGTTTACTATGCATTAACCCCTTCCTGCCCACAACGTACACTTAAAACATGGGTCAGGTGATCACCCAAATAGTGCAGCTTTTAACTATGTGTCTAAAAGATGCAAGCAATGTTGAAATATAGGAATATTAATCATTAGTTAGTGGTAATGGTAGTGGTGGTCCATCGTGTGGTGGTATAATTTGTCCCTTACTGGTAACACATTATTTAAAATAAAAAAATTCATTTAATAAGTGTAAGTTTTTGCAAGTGTGGATTGTGCTGTGGATACACAATCCATCTGCAACAAATCCATCCTGTATTAAAAAGCCTTCAATTATCTGATAAAATTATTATTTAGTTCTTACATTGCACAATGAGTATTTTGGTGTAAATCATAATTTTTTTTTACATTTGCAAAATTGCAAACAAGAAACAACACAAGTAAAGGCATCATATGTAGACGGCACATAGGCCCACATAAATCAGAACAATGAACAAAATAGTAAAGAAAGATATAGTCTAAGCGTGCTCTGTCTGGAAGAGAGGCAGCTGAAAGAGAGTTATAAAACAGAGACATATCTGCTGTGTGGAGTGAATCTGTGAAGCTGGAGTGACTTGTGTGAGTACTTACATTTGCACATAGAGGGATCACTGATAGAATTTTAAATAACCTTTTCACTTTTTTTCTCTTTTCTGCCTCTAGGGGGAGGGGTAGATTGGTCACAGGTACATAAATCTTAGTTTGGGACTCAGTTCTGAGCGTGCTCTGTCTGAATATTGCTTTGAAAGAGAGTTATAAAACAGAGAGTTTGAAAGCAGGAGTTTGAGATCGCTGTGAGTGTTACTTTCCTTACACTATAGAGACTTTAACTCACAAGGTCTACTGAGAATGTCATTCTAATAGTTACTGTCTGTTTTTGGCTGTTAATCTGTGAAACCCCCATAAATAGATGGCCTCCATGTTGGAAAACGCAGTCCAGTGTACATCTTGCACAATGTATGCAATCCTTGTACAGCAGTTTGAGGGTGCATATTGCTGTGCGAGATGTGTGAGAGTTGTTCACTTGGAAGCCCAGATCCTGGATCAAGAGGAGAAACTGGCAACACTGAGAGGCATTGACAATTTGGAGAGGAATCTCCTGCTCACTGAGCAAGTACTCTCTGGGGTAGAGGTGAGGGAGGATAGTGGGACGGAGGTGCAGGACAGTCAGGCAGTTAGCTGGGTTACAGTTAGAAAATGGAGTAGAGGGAAAAGTGACAGGGAGGCTAGTCCTGATCTGGCACACCCCAACAAGTTTGCACGGTTGGCAGATGAGGGGGATGCCATTTCAGAACTAGCAGTACTGCAGCAGGACTCTGCCTCTGACCGCCAGGGGGATGTCTGCTCCAGTAAGGTGGGAAGGAGGAGTGCAGGGCAGGCCAGACAGGTACTGGTAGAGGGGGACTCAATTATTAGGGGGACAGACTGGGCAATCTGTCACAAAGACTAGGATCGCCGAACAGTGTGTTGTCTTCCTGGCGCTCGAGTTTGGCACATCGAGGATCGGGTTGACAGGTTGCTGGGTGGGGCTGTAGAGGACCTAGCAGTCATGGTACATATTGGCACCAATGACAAAGTAAGAGGTAGGTGGAGTGTCCTTAAAAATGATTTCAGGGACTTAGGCGCCAAGCTTATGGCAAGGACCTCCAAGGTAATATTTTCTGAAATTTTACCTGTACCATAAGCCACACCAGAGAGGCAGTGGGATATTAGGGAGGTAAACAAGTGGGTCAGAAGCTGGTGTAGGAAGGAGGGGTTTCAGGTTCATGGAGAACTGGGATGACTTCGCTGTCCGATACTGGCTCTGTCGTAGGGAGGAGCGGCACCTCAATGGGGAAGGTGCAGCTGTGCTTGGGGAGAAGATGGCTAGAAGGCAGGAGGAGTGTTTATACTAGGGACTGGGGGAGGGAACCTACAACATAGAAGGGGAAGATAGTGTAGATAGGGAGGAGGGACTTATTAATGTATCTGGGGGTGGAGCGGAGGGAGGGGTTAGAATAGTGAATAGGGATAGGCTTCATAGGAAAAAAAAATACACCATGTTGATTATTGCAGAAGTCTGTCCAATCAAACTGTCGAACTGGAGTTGATAATGTCTGAGGAGAATTATGGCATAATGGGTATAACAGAGACTTGGTTGGACGATAGCTGTGACTGGGCGATCAACATACAGGGTTATAATCTATTCAGGAAGGATCGGCCAAAACGGAAAGGGGGAGGAATCTGTCTTAATGTGAAATCAAGTCTGAAGGCTGCACTGCGGGAGGATATATGGGAAGGAAACCATAATATGGAGTCATTATGGGTAGAAACATATGGAGATAAAAATAAGAAAATTCTGATAGGGATTTGTTATAAGCTACTAAACATAATGGAGGGGGCAGAAGATCAATTACTGAGGCAAATAAACAAGGCAGCAAATCATAATAAGGTGATAATAATGGGGGACTTTAAGTATCCTGATATAAACTGGGAGACTGAGATTTGTGAATCTCATAAAGGAAAAAGGTTTCTGACTATACAGTAACTAAAGACAATTATCTGTCCCAAATGGTGCATGGCCTGACCAGAGGGGGCGCCCTACTAGACTTACTATTAAACAACAGACCTGACAGAGTAACTAATGTGCAAGTAGAAGGACACCTGGGAAATAGTGATCATAATATAATACATTATAACTTGTCCTTCAATAAGGGAATCTCGCGAGGGGCCACAAAAACAATGAACTTTGGGAAGGCAAAGTTTGATCAACTCAAGCCCTTAACAATATAAAATAGGATAATGTCCTCAAAAACAAGAATACTGACACTAAATGGGAGACTTTTAAAAATATCTTAAATTCTCACTGTAAGATGTATATACCTTATGGGAATAAAAGGGCCAGGAGTAAAAGAAAACCAATATAGATGAATAAAAACGTTAAGGGTGCAATAAATGACAAAAAAATTAAGCATTTAAACTACTAAAACAGGATGGCAGTGAAGAAGCATTAAAAAGATATAGAGAAAAATGAAAAATATGTAAAAAACAGATAAAAGCCGCAAAAATAGAGACAGAAAGACTCATTGCCAAAGAGTAAAACTAACCCCAAAATGTTCTTTAAAGGGGTACTCTGCCTCTAGACATCTTATCCCCTATCCAAGGGATAGGGGATAAGAAGTCAGATCGCCGGGGTCCCACCGCTGGGGACCCCCGCAAGCAGCACCCATCTGTTACTGCTTCCAGAAGAGCTGGAGGTAGCCAGAGAACCTCCAGCACTTCCGGAAGCAGTTACAGGTGGGTGTTGCTTGCTATATTGCGGGGGACCCCAGCGGCGGGACCCCGGAGATCTGACATCTTATCCCCTATCCTTTGCGTTCGCAATAATGAACTTCCGGACGCTGTGAGCGGAGCTCCGAACTGCAGGGCAGCGCACAACCCGTTTAAGTTCAGAGGACACAGATCAGGTAGCAGCACAGAGGACACTATCAGTGGACATTAACAGAGGACACTATAGATCATCGGACATGAACAGAGGACTCAGTGGCCGTGAACAGAAGACACTATAGATCCGTGGTCGTGAACAGAGGAGACTATAGTTAAGTTGTAATGTACAGAACTACAAAGATCTGAAATCAAAAATCAACTAATAAATATAGAGTTCAAAACACCAGACAGGAAAAAGGATAAGTCAACAGACTTTAGGAACAGACAGGAATATAGCATAATCCCCCAGAACATCCAGAAGACACAAAGTCCCCATGGACCAAAAACAGGGATCTATCGCTAATCAGGAATATTCGCATTCCCTATGCAAAACCTCCAGTAGATACGAAGTCCCCATGGACAGGTAATAGGAATGCCAGATACGCAGGATATATTTATTGAACACTGTTCACACTGAACACAAGACAGAAATCGCAATCCCTAAGGAAACCTCCAGTAGACAGGATTGTCTCCATGGAGCAGAAACAGGGATGCCTAACATAGAACACTGTTCACACTGGACACACAAAGCTGAAAAAGCCAGAGACATTAACTCTTCCCTGACCAGGAAACATTAAACTGGTCACACACAGCAAAACCAATAGGCTGTGTGTGAACACAGACCAGGACAGACATGACAGGATCTGGATAGGTTGGAGGTTTGGGCTGGGAAGTGGCAGATGAGGTTCAACACTGAGAAATGTAAGGTAATGCACATGGGGAAGAAAAATCCGGGCTGGGATTATGTATTAAATGGGAGGACACTTGGGAAGACTGACATGGAAAAGGACTTAGGGGTCTTAGTTAACAGTAAATTTAGCTGTAGTGACCAGTGTTGGGCAGCTGATGCCCACGACAAGGCAATAATTCTACTACTGTACAAATCACTAGTCAGACCACACATAGAATACTATGTACAGTAATGGGCATCAGTGTACAAGAAAGATATAGTGGAGCTGGAGAGGGTTCAAAGACAGGCAACCAGAGTTATATGGGGAATGGGAGGACTATAGTACCCAGAAAGATTAGCAGAATTAGTGTTATTTAGTGTAGAAAAAAGAAGGCTTAGGGGAGACCTAATAACTTTGTATAAATATATCAGGGGACCTTACAGAGATCTCTCCCTTGATCTATTTATACCCAGGACTGTATCTATAACAAGCATCCTCTACGTCTTGAGGAAAGAAGAGTTCTACCCCAGCACAGACGGGGTTCTTTACTGTAAGAGAAGTGAGACAGTGGAATTCTCTCCAGGAGGAGGTGGTCATGGTGAACTCTGTAAAAGAGTTCAAAAGGGGTCTGGATGTATTTGGGAGAATAATAACATCGCTGGTTATGTATACTAGATTTAAAGGGACAGAATGTTGATCCATGGATTTATTCTGACTGCCATATTTGGAGTCGGGAAGGAATTTTTACCTCTAGTATGAAGGTTTTTTTGCCTTCCTCTGGATCAACTCAGTAGGGACTCATTAGGGATCTAGGTTGAATTTGATGGACTCTGGTCTTTTTTCAATCTCATGAACTATGTAAGCAGGTGAGAAAATTCTGTCAGGCTGAATACCATAATGTAAACTATTTAAATAAAGGTGCTAGGACTATTTAAGGTGAGACATGTGCCCCAATATTGTGAAAGATGAATTCTAAATTTGAGAACTCACTGTGTATTTTTTTTCTGTAAAAATAACTAGCTTGAGTAGTGGACATATGTTTATGTCTTGACAAAAATGTGAGTGGCAACTCAGGTCGACTTTGCACACATTAGTATTTTGTTCAGTATTTAGTAAGCATTCAGAATTTAGTTTGGTCTGTATTTTTATTAAAACCACACAAAAAGGAAAAAATATCGACATTCTATATATATTTTTTCTGCCTCAGTTCCACTCCCAGTATTGGTAACCATACTGACCAAAATGAGTACCAAAATGAGTTTCAAATATTGACCAAAATACTATGGGGTGATTTATCAAAACCTGTCAAGAGGAAAATTTGCTGAGTTGCCCGTGGCAACCAATCAGATTGCTTCTTTTATTTTCAGAGGCCTTTTCAAGAAGAGAGAAGCAATTCGAGTGGTTGCTAAGGGCAACTCAGCAACTTTTCCTCTGGACAGGTTTTGATAACTCTTCTCCTGTGTGTGAACCCATCCTAGCACCATGCATAATATAGGTAGAGGACAAAATCGGCGTAGCCGGTTGGAATTTTGTGTTATCACTTGTGTGTGAACCTAGTCTTAGGGATCATAGAATAAGGCTAAAGAGCCCCAATCTCAGTAATAGTGTGGAAGGTTTGCATGAATGATCACTGGATCATTGGTGTGCCCCTTTCCTGTCATCAGCCTAATACATTGGTAGATGTGCAGCCCATGGCCAAGGTTTTTTTTTTTGTTGTTTTTTTTTTTTAACCTTTTAAAATGACCTGATCAGACAACAAAGGAGAATTTGCTGGCTGATCACACAGGGGATTTTGGCCTCTTTGGCCATTAATCATCCCATATAATAGAATCCTATTAGTCACCAGGTACCCTACTGAATATCCGCAGAATATGGAAGTGTAGTTGTGGTAGCACATTGACAAATGAACTGTATGTTTTTAATTTAGCATTTATATCTATCTCAAAAGGCCATTCCAGTTCTCATTGGAAATTGGCAATATAGAAACTTCTTTATATGTGTTTTATTTCTTAAATTTTGTGTTTTAGCCTATACATGTAATGTAATTATTTGTCATTATGTTAAAGGGGTATTACTTCTATAAAAAAAATCTTAATCCTTCCAATAATTATCAGCTGCTTAAGTTGAGTTGTTCTTTTCTGTCTGACAACAGTGCTCTCTGCTGACACCTCTGTCTGTCTCAGGAAATGAACAGAGTAAGAGAGGTTTGCTATTGGGATTCGCTTCTACTCTGGACAGTTTCCGAGACAGGTGTCATCAGAGAGCACTTAGACAGAAAAGAACAACTCAACTTCAGCAGCTCAGAAGTACTAAAAGGATTACTATTTTTTAATAGAAGTAATTTACAAATCTGTTGATCTTTCTGGAGCCAGTTGTTATATATATATATATTTTTTTCCTGGATAACCCCTTTAATTTGGTTGATTTTGAATTGTGTTCTCACTCAGGATGTATTGTTGTTAAATCTTCAAAAACTGAGACACATACTAAGAATATTTACTCTAATGTGGTATTAAGTAATATGTATTACTTCAGAGAACCTGCTATGAAGATATAAATAAAACCCAATTGTTACTGATTAGTGATGCTGATTACATGCGGTGTGGTGATTTATACTGGTTTTTCCCCTTTGATTATACATCATACAACACTGCAAGATACCATGCAGAATGATGAAAGTCACTTTCACTAGCTGCATTTCTACTTTGAACACTAATGAAACTTTACTTTAAGAGAAAGGTTTTAGTATTATTAATAACATCTAAAACCATTAAATGTAGAAGTTTCTCACCCGTGCAGCCTCAACTTTGTATTGTTCTCATTAATCATAGGAGGTAGGTGCAAGCATTTTAGTCTAATTCATGACATTGTTAAACTGAGATATATGATGCCAAGAAGTAAAGGGAATGTTTAAGACTAATCTAATATATTATTACTAATGATAAATTACTTTGTATTTGTTTGAGGAGACTTTACATCACATATCTGCCATTCATTTAATGCAATTTGTTTCATTTTAAAGAGGTTTTTTTTAACAGCATCTATGAAGAAAGTTTATTACTATGCATGGAAAGTGTATACAACTATATTGACAGAAGTGCTTACTGGAGAGATTCCAGGTGACTTTTCCTAAGATAAAATTTGTGTTTTAGACACCTTCAACATTGTAAAGTGCAGTAGTAGGGGATTGTTTTTTCCTTCCGCAAATAATTCTGCTGGTTAAGTTAAGTAAAAATTCTTTCTGGTGATCAGTGTAAATTTTATGGCAAACTTAGAACACAATTTGAACTTGATAAATGACATGCTGTCAGATCTACCACCTCAGAAAAAACAGTTTTTCGCCGATTTAGAAAACAAGTTTGTACAATTCTATTTAACCTACTTGTTCTTATACAGTCATGTATTATAAAATAACTGAGCTATGTTGCTGGCGCATGTGGTGGTCACTAGGGTGATGAAGAAGGTTATGCTAAGCGTATTAGTCCCTGATATTTGTGTCACGAGGCAAATTAAAGGGGTATTCTGCCTATAGACATCTTATCCCCTAACCAAAGGATAGGGGATACGATGTCTGATTGCGGAGGTCCTGCCGCTGGGGACCCCCATGATCTCAGTGCAGTACTCTGTGCATTCTGTGCCGGGTGCTGCTCTAGTCTCAGAGCTGCTCCCCTCCTGAAGTCATGAAGGGGGGGCATGGTGTGACGTCACCAGTCACGGAAACACTGGCTTTCCAGGTCTGGAGCAGCACAGCACTGGCACAGAATGTTGGGTGCTGCAGAGAGAGGGACCCCGCGATCAGACATCTTATCCCCTTTGGATAGGGGATAAGATGTCTATGGCCAGAATACCCTTTTAATACTAACCCAATCTTCCTCACGGACCCACCACTACTTTTTTTTGTCAAATAAACTGTTTATGCATGGAAGGCACAGGCATGAGATTTTTAAGATTCCACCAAACAACTTGTAAACTTAAGTGAACTCCTTTCCCAAATGTTATTCACATACCCTGTGGTTACTAGCTTGTATTGTAGATGTCCTGGACACTTAATTTTAGTACTCTTACTTCAAACTATATGCGGTAATTTTTAAGGTTTTTTTTTTTTTCAATTGTGATTTCCTACTAGTATTCCACTGAGATTTCACTCAGAGCCATGATTGGCCAGACGGTTCTGGCCAATCACCTCTCTGAGTGGCAAATATGAATCAGTGATGTGAAGTTCTATTCACATCACTGGTTGGCCAGAGTACAGAGCAGAGATGCGGTGCGCTGCAGCATGCCGCCCGCATCTCAGGAATATAAGTGCCAATCACAATGGGTCTCAAGAGTGTGACCTGGAGCGATCTGCCCTTATTGCAGGTACTACTGCTCTCAACATGGAACACACTCTGCTCCATGCTGGGAGTAGTAGTAGTAACACAATAATGTGTGTACATAAAGTTTAAAAAACAATACACTGTACTGATGATACATAAAATTAATAAAAGGGTTTAAATACATTATTAAATACATTATTATTAAAAAAAAGTAAAATAAAAAAATAGAAGAATACATTATTCCCCCTTACATAAATGGTTTCCCGCTTGAAAAATAAAAAAAATTAGTTCTGAAAAAGATAAAATTTGTTCCCTACAATTTTTCCCATCCTTAATGTAATTTTTTTTAATAATAGCAACCTACAAAATTTAATAATAAAAAGGCAGCTTCATCCCTTTTTAACCCCTTAAGGACTCAGCCCATTTTGGCCTTAAGGACTCAGACAATTAAATTTTTACGTTTTCATTTTTTCCTCCTCGCCTTCTAAAAATCATAACTCTTTTATATTTTCATCCACAGACTAGTATGAGGACTTGTTTTTTGCGCGACCAGTTGTCCTTTGTAATGACATCACTCATTATATCATAAAATGTATGGCGCAACCAAAAAACACTATTTTTGTGGGGAAATTAAAACGAAAAACGCAATTTTGCTAATTTTGGAAGGTTTTGTTTTCACGCCGTACAATTTATGGTAAAAATGACATGTGTTCTTTATTCTGAGGGTCAATACGATTAAAATGATACCCATTATTATATACTTTTATATTATTGTTGCGCTTAAAAAAAATCACAAACTTTTTAACCAAATTAGTACGTTTATAATCCCTTTATTTTGATGACCTCTAACTTTTTTATTTTTCCGTATAAGTGGCGGTATAGGGGCTCATTTTTTGTGCCATGATCTGTACTTTTTTTTGATACCACATTTGCATATAAAAAACTTTTAATAAATTTTTTATAATTTTTTTTTTAATAAAATGTATTAAAAAAGTAGTAATTTTGGACGTTTTTTATTTTTTTTCGTTCACGCCGTTCACCGTACGGGATCATTAACATTTTATTTTAATAGTTCGGACATTTACGCACGCAGCGATACCAAATATGTCTATAAAAATGTTTTTTACGCTTTTTGGGGGTAAAATAGGAAAAAACGGACGTTTTACTTTTTTATTGGGGGAGGGGATTTTTCACTTTTTTTTTACTTTTACTTTTACATTTTTTTACATTTTTTTTTTACACTTGAATAGTCCCCATAGGGGACTATTCATAGCAATACCATGATTGCTAATACTGATCTGTTCTATGTATAGGACATAGAACAGATCAGTGTTTTCGGTGATCTTCTGCTCTGGTCTGCTCGATCACAGACCAGAGCAGGAGACGCCGGGAGCCGCACGGAGGAAGGAGAGGGGACCTCCGTGCGGCGTTATGAATGATCGGATCCCCGCAGCAGCGCTGCGGGCGATCCGATCGTTCATTTAAATCGCGAACTGCCGCAGATGCCGGGATCTGTATTGATCCCGGCACCTGAGGGGTTAATGGCGGACGCCCGCGAGATCGTGGGCGTCGGCCATTGCCGGCGGGTCCCTGGCTGCGATCAGCAGCCGGGATCAGCCGCGCATGACACGGGCATCGCTCCGATGCCCGCGGTTATGCTTAGGACGTAAATGTACGTAATGGTGCGTTAAGTACCACCTCACCAGGACGTACATTTACGTCCTGCGTCCTTAAGGGGTTAAGATCATTAATGTCAAAACAAGAAAAAAAAATACGAAGAGAGAAGATAGCTGGCACTACCACATACTCACCGTACGATGCAGGGTTCAGCAGGTACACGGAAGCCTGCTTCAAACAGGGTAGGGACGGTGCTCCCAGCAGACAAACAGCAGAAGAGATGATTAACTCAGGTGTAAGAACAACATGTCCGCGGCACATGTCATGGATCCAAACTTATTAGCAGCTTCGGCAGAACACAGGCAACAATTGTTTCGCTTACGAAGCTTCTTCACAGGCTGTGAAGAAGCTTTTTAAGCGAAACAATTGTTGCCTGTGTTCTGCCGAAGCTGCCAATAAAGTTTGGATCCATGACGTGTGCCATGGGCATGTTGTTCTTACACACAAGAAAAAAAAAGCCTCCAATAGAACGCCAAGAATGCCAAGATTTTCCCGAAAAAACACCTCATTTTTGAAAATCGCCCGCTGAGCTCAAAATAGCAGAAAAACGACAATGAGTTTAAAAAAAAATGACAAACAAGGAAAAAGCGCTGTAAAGCAGAATGGGTGTTTTTTGGGGGCATTTTTGGCTGATAGACCTCAGTGGAATTCCAGCCTGAGTCTGATAATAGTAGTTACGTTTTCTCTAAAGTAATCTCTATAGTAAAAAATAACTGTGCATGATGCATAATTGTATTCAAATGCTGAGGTGCACATGCGTAACATTTTCATGTTGTTTTCAAGTTTATTACAATATATGTTTGAATCATGCTCTAATTTAGGATGAGCAACTGCTCACATAAAGAAAAACTACAGCTGCCTCTGTTTATTAGGCTACAGAAAGGTCTCGCTGACTAATGCCCCTGGATTAAATATGGAATAATAAGAGATGATTTATTGGGGCTCTGGTAGGATAAAACTGCCTCTGATTTCCAAAGAAACCATTCATCTGAGGTTTGTTGTAGCTTGTAAATTCTAGACGGTGTTAGAATTAGTCTTGTGGCCCCTGAGTAATAGAATGTGGGTTCAGAGTAACAAACACATACCAACAACTTTCAAACCACACAGTAGCCTACGTAAAATGCAATCTGTGAACCATGCAATCACTTTAAAGATACATTCATACCCCCTGCTTTTCATGTGTTAGGTTACAATGCTATTTTAAACTTTACTTTTGAAATAGAGCATGTCTTACACCTTTTTTTTTATTTTTTTATCAAGCTCTTCCATTATTATTTCTTGATATTTTTTTTTTTAATTTGTTATTTTCTTCAACCATCTATAATTGGGCAAAAATGCCTTTAGACATTACATGATCTATATTTTTTTTTTTTGTCCTTGCTTTGTCTTTGCAGTTACTAGTTTCTCTAATTTACTTTAGTGGCTTTCTGTTTATGTTTTGAAGGGATTTGTTTTGTTCTTAGTTTAACTGTGTGTTTTTATGTATTTTAATGCAATTTGGAAATCTTGTAGGTTCATGTCACAAGTGAGTATGACTATACCCTGATGTATAAACACAGCCCAAGACAGTCTTTCCGTCTTTCAAAATGTACTGCCATTTCTATAGTCCTAACTTATTTTACAATGCCTTATTTAAATAGCATCATTTACTACAACTACCAGTAAAAAGTTCCTTGCAACTACAGCAGCTTAATTACATACATCGTCTGCATTCAAAGAGATATGTGTATCACAGGTGCCGGATGTAGGCGCTGAGTGGCATGCGTGTCAATGCCAAAGCGCTGAATGTAGGTGCTCAGTGGCGTGCATGTCAAACGTGGGAACTACTGCGCATCATTACTTGGTGCATTCCACCTTATGAGGAGACGCAGGATATCAACGTACACTGGCATGCGTGTCAATGACCAGAAATAATCACGGACCATCCCCAGTGCGTTCCACGATCGGAGCGCGCATGCGCATAGATAGTATTGGCATAGATAGTATTGGCATAGTATTAGCATTAAAGGTAAAGTGCTTGTATTGGATTTAATAATACCAAACGAATATCCTGGCTGATGGTATATTTGTATATATTTGTATATATTTGCATTGGTGCTCATACAGCAATTACAGGGTACAATCAATAAATATAGTACTAGATAACATAACATAATAGAGGGTAAATTATAAACATATCCCATATGATACTACAGGATACAAATAGGATGCCCAGACCTCGGATATTAATGTATCAATAATGGGTATAAAGTTCAATGTTATATAACATAGTGTGGCAGTGGGTCTCAATTTACTTAATAGATAAATACAAAAAATAACAATTGCTAACCATAATGGTATCGGCCTAGTGGTCAAACATGACCACAGACGATTCTTAGCCTAAATAGGCTATGAAATGGTGAAAAGGGGGGATATATCCCAGGGATTAGATAAATGATGTAAAGGATAAGCAATCATTGAGCCCCTTTGTGGAAAGTATACCCAGCCAGTAAATCCACTGTGCCTCTTTTTGGAGTAGATGTCGATCCACGTTGCCTCCACCTTGATTTAGCCTAATCACCTTAAAAACCTGAAATTGCAAGGCCATAAAGTCGGTGGAATGGGAAGAATGCACGCAAGGGGCTTATCCCTATGATGATTTACATCACCCACATGTTCCAATATTCTTCGACAGAACTCTCTTTTTTGTTTTTCCCACATAAATGAGCGCGCATGGACAAACACAGACATAAAGGACACTGACTGTCTTACAATTAGCAAAAGAGCGATTAAAAAGCTTTTTCCAATCCTTAGTGCTAACAAGATACTTAGTCACTTTTATAAATTTGCATGCTTTGCAGGTACCACACCTTTATGTCCCTGTCACATTTTGATGTAGCCAAGTTCTTTCGGGAAGTGGTGGTGTCTAATGGCTGTGCATTAGATGATCCCTTAGGTTTCTCCCTTGTCTATAGGTAATCACCAGCTGCTCTCCAACTAAGTCTGCAATTATCGGGTCCGCAGTGAGGATGGGCCAGAATCTGGTAATTATCTGTCTGATTTCAACTGATGCCTTGTCAAATGTGCCTATAATCCTAGGGATGTTATCAGTGGGGATCTTCTCTTTTGGAATGAGTAGAGAATTACGCATTGATTCATGATATGCTGATTTCAGCACAGTGTTGGGGTAGCCTCGCTCCATGAATCTCCGACGGAGATCCCGAGCCTGTATATTGAAGTTATCAATGTTAGAGCAATTTCTTCTTATTCTAAGATATTGGGGGAGATTTATCATTGCTTTTAGAGCATTTTGTTTCTCTATGTTCAGACGCAGTTCAGGCGCAAGCAGCATATTTTGAGACTTTTATGCGCCTTTTGATATAGACAGTTTTACTCTTTTTGCCTACCCGTAGAACTTTTCCTTTTTGACAATGCAGTGCTCACGTATTTATCATTTGCGACTTTTGTCAAAAGTCGCTATTTTGTGCGCAAAGGTAAATTTTTAGGCGCATAGCTCCACCACCTACCAGTAGGCGTGAGAATGATTTCTACCTTCCACAATTCAACCTTTAACTCCTTCCCGCAGAATCCCGTCTATAGACGGCGAATTGCGCAGGTCCTTCTCACATTCCGCCGTCTATAGACAGCAGTCAGTTAACCCGGCGATGCGCGGCATCGCACAGGTTAACTGGCAGAAGTCCCAATGGACAACTTTTTCTAGCCCCCCCTCCCAGGACTAGGGATCAACCGATATAGATTTTTTTGGCCGATACGATAATCTGTGACCTTTCAGGCTGATAGCCGATAACTTATCCTGATATTCCGGTATAAGTTATCAGCTATAAACCGCCACCACTACAAGGTAATTGCCGATAATGTCCAAAACCGTGAATATCGGCCGATAATATCGGCCAAACCGATAATCGGTTGATCCCTACATCTGTGGATGGTCCTGGTCAGCGATCACTGTGATTGGTCCCTGTGGACCATTAACAGTGTCTCAGCTGACGCGGGGTGAAAGTTCAGATCCCCCGCTCTTCCCTCCTCTAGGCAGAGTGGGTGAAGAGGACCCCGAGAGCTTAGAGGAGTTTCAAAACTACAACTCCCAGCATGCCCAGACAGCCTTTGGCTGTCTGGGCATGCTTGGAGTTGAAGTTTTGCAACATCTGGAGGGCCACAGTTTGGAGACCATTACACAGTGGTCCCCAATCTGTTCTCCTCTAGTTTTTGCAAAACTACAACTCCCAGCATGCACTTCAGCTGTCTGGGCATGCTGGGAGTTGTAGTTTTGCAACAACTGGAGGCACACTGTCTGGGAAACATTATCTGTTTTCTAACTCAGTGTTTTCCAACCCGTGTGCCTCCAGCTGTTGCAAAACTATAACTCCCAGCATGCACTGACAGACCATGCATGCTGGGAGTTTTAGTTTTGCAACAGCTGGAGGCACACGGGTTGGGAAACACAGAGTTATGTAACAAACTCTGTGTTTTGCAACCAGTGTGACTCCAGCTATTGCATAAGTACAACCCCCAGCATGCACGGACAGCCAAAGGGCATGCTGAAAGTTGTAGTAGTGTGCCTCCAGCTGTTGCATAACTACAAGTCCCAGCATGCCCTTCTGTCACTGCATGCTGAGAATTGTAGTTTCCAACAGCTGGAGGTTTGCCCAGCTATGCGCTGACAAGTACTTGCCAGTGCATGGTCAGTATTTGTCAGCGCTTTCGCCTACCAACGCTGGCGTACCTCAATGGCGTACCTCTATGGGTACGTGTACCACGGGTTGAGAACCCAGGCCTCTGGTTGTTGGTCTGACTCTTTCTTAGAAAAGGTGTACGTTAGACAACTTTTCACGCTAAGGGAGAGCTGCACCTTATTCATCATTAGGTTGTGCATTATTGATGAAAAAGGCGCATGCTAGTCAAAGTATAGACAAAAAAAAGGTGGACTTTTGATCTAAAATAGACATTTCTTGATAAATCTCCCCCATTGTGCTTTTGGAATACCCCGTTTGAGTGGCGGAGGGTGATGGCTCTCCCATTTTAATAGGCTATTAACTGCCATAGATTTTCTAAACACACTGATATCTATTCTGCCTGCTCTGTCCCTTCTTAATATCACATCCAAAAAGCAAAGTTCATCACAAATGATTTCGTAGGTAAATTTGTGGCCCAGATTATTTATATTTAGGGTGTCAACAAAATTCTCAAACTCCAGTTTCGTCCCTGACCAAATTATGGCCACTTCATCGATGTATCTGCCCCAAAAGGTGATATACTTCTGGATGTTCTTATGGTCCTCACCAAACACAACGGTACCCTCCCACCAACACAGGAGCAAATTTGCGTAAGATGGTGCTACGGGAATGCCTATGGCATTGCCCCTGAGCTGGTGGCATACTTGTGTGTCAAAGATGAAATAATTTTTGGTGAGGACAAATTCCAATAAATTCAGTACAAATTTACTATGGGCATGATGATGTATACTCCGACTGCTGAGAAAGAATTCCACAGCTTTCAAATCAACATCATGCGGGATTGAGCTGTAGAGCGCCTCTATGTCTATAGAGCACAACCACGAATTGTCTTCTTCCAACTTGAGGAGCAGATCAGTTGTGTCTCTGATATAAGACGGAAGGGACAGAACAAAAGGATGTAAAATCTGGTCCAAATATACCCAAACTAAATAGTTGCAGCAATGGACAATCGATTTTTGACAGTGCTGAGCCAGAGCAACCAGTCATGTCCAGGAACCAATTTACAGTTTATAAGTGCCCGCTTAGCACCCTCTTCTTCCTTTGCTCCCCTTTCACCCGTGCACTAGCCCAGGATCGGCCCTGATGATATCAACATACTATACTCTCTTTATCAAAGTGACATGTGTCAGAGGCTTTCATTGGATGCCTAGATATAGAAGTTCTCAAGACGACCTCTAATAGAAGTCTCAACTTGCATTAAGGTCCAATTTTCTTTAATTACTATTTCCCTTTAATTGGATTAAAGAGTTTACAGTGCCAAGTCTCCTATTCAATAAGCCTTATCATGTCAAATATAACAGCATATTTGAAATCAGGTGAAAGACTAAAAATAAAATGATATTAACATTATCAGTTGTCTTGGAAATGTATTCAAAGAGCTTAGTTGGCAGGATGTGCCTATTCATAGAAACTAATTTTAAACTGTACCTCGTGCTTTTTATCCATGACGCATGTAAAATAATGGAAAAAGAATATCCTTTTTAATAGGCTAATGTCAAGAGTCTGCTATCTGAGTTTCTGGCGTTTGTAGGTCAGGCGCTACAGTAAGGGTATATTATAGTAGGTGTTGTAAAGCTTATTAAGTAGGTAATCCTACAGCTAAACTCAATTTATTAGATTATTTTCAGCCTTAGATTTTCTAAACAGTAGAAATGTTGGTAATAATGAAACTGATTAACATTGCTAAAATGTAGACTGCTTTTTTTTTTAATACATTAGATACCCTTATTACAAAAATGGGAGAAGTTATGTTATGTATAAGATTCACATGGTGCATTCATACAAGGCTATGCACTGTATAAAAAGACCTTTACATTTGGGGATTAAAGGGGTCATCCAGGTTTTATTACCTTTTTTTGTATAATGCCTGTGATGTCAAGTTATGTCTAAAAAGCTTTGCTTGCCTTACATGTGTGGGGTGGATCAACCCCTTTTATGTGATTCCATGGTCCCCCCAGGTTCAGCTTCCCTCTGGACTCTGGATCACTGTTTTCTCAAGACTTTCCCAGGATCCTGTTTGCCTACAGCCAACAGCTGATCACAGGGGCGGTGGCAAGTACAGTTGGACCGCACACATCATCAGGGGGCTGGCTTGTCAGGGTAGACAAGAAGAAGCCAAGCCCCCTGTAATCAGCTCTTGTCTCAAGCCGAACAGGATCCTTGGAAAGTCACGAGACGTCATCAAGAGTCCAGAGGTATGCCGAACCTGGGGGAACCATGAAATAAAAAAAAGGGTTAATCCACCCCACACATCTAAGGCAAGTAAAGCACTTAAAGGGGTACTCCAGTGGAAAACATTTTTTTTTCTTAAATCAACTGGTGTCAGAAAGTTAAACAGATTTGTAAATTAATTCTAGTTAAAAATCTTAATCCTTCCAGTACTTATCAGCTGCTGTATACTACAGGAAGTTCTTTTCTTTTTTAATTTCTTTTCAGTCTGACCACAGTTTTCTCTGCTGACACCTCTGTCCATGTGAGGAAATGTCCAGAGCAGTAGCCAATCCCCATGGCAAACCTATCCTGCTCTGGACAGTTCCTGACACAGACAGAGGTGTCAGCAGAAAGCACTGTGGACAGACAGAAAATAAATTAAAAGAACTTTCTCTGTAGTATGCAGCAGCTGATAAGTACTGGAAGGATTAAGATTTTTAAATATAAATAATTTACAAATCTGTTTAACTTTCTGGCACCAGTTCATTAAAAAAAATTTTTTCCCACTTGGCATCACATGCTTAATAGTAAAAAGTTTATAAAATCTGGATAACCCTTTAACCGGTTGCCGACTAAGGAAGAGTCGGCTCATCCTGAGACGACAAACTGTGTATGACGCGGGCTTGAGACTCGAGCACGCGTCATACTGGCCGGCCCCCAGCTGACTCCTGTCCGCAGACTGCTATTAACCCTTTAGATCGTCACTGTCAAAGTTGACAGCAGCGTCTAAAGAGACCTTTAAACCCTACCTGGTGGTCCAGTGGGGTGGATCCCCCCACCCCTCAGCACGATGACAGGGGAGGGATCCACTTCTGAGGTAGCCTGAGGGCCTACCTTTCCTTCACTGCTGGCTCCTGCACTGAGAAAGAGGCTTTATCAATCGAGCGCAGAGCACACAGATCAAGATGGCTCTATGAAACCACATTGATCTGTATGAGGAATCTAATGATTCCTCCTATGAGTCCCCTAAGGGGACTAAAAGTGTAAAAAAAAAAAAGTTGAATAAAAAGTTTTTAAAAACACCCATTAACCCCTTCCTTATTAAAAGTTTAAATCACCCCCCTTTTCCCAAATTCCATATAAAAAATATGTAACCATAAAAAAATAAACGTGTAGTATTGCCACGTGCGTAAATGTCTATACAACTATACAAATATATCATTAATTAAACCACATGGTCAATGGTGTGCGCAGAAAAAGATTCCAAAGTCCAAAATGGCGTATTTTTGATAACTTTTTATGTCATGAAAAAATAAATGAAAAGCGATCAAAAAGTCTGATCAATAAAAAAATGGTACCAATAAAAACTTCAGATCACGTTGCAAAAAAATGAGCCCTCATACCGCCCAGTACACGGAAAAATAAAAAAGTTATAGGGGTCAGAAGATAACAATTTTAAACGTATTAATTTTCGTGCATTTAGTTATGATTTTTTTAAGAAGTAAGACGAAAAGAAACCTGTATAAGTAGGGTATCATTTTAATCATACGGACCTACAGAATAAAAAGAACATATCATTTTTACTGAAAAATTTACTGTGTAGAAATGGGAGCCCCCAAAATTTACAAAATTGCATTTTTTCTTCAATTTTGCCGCTCAATGATTTTTTGGGGGGGTTTCGCCGTAGATTTTTGGGTAAAATTACTGATGTCATGACAAAGTAGAATTGGTGGCGCAAAAAAATTTGCCATTTTATGGAATTTTAGGTGCAAAATTGAAAGGGTTATGATTTTTAAAATGTAAAGAGCAAAAACAGAAAAACCCTGCATCCTTAAGGGGTTAATATTATATTCAATGTACTGGGTAAGTAAGCTGAAAGCTGAAAACAAATCTCACAAGGTACTACTGTGGTATAGATGTGAACGAGCCCTAACACTGCACCATATTATATACTGTATCTATAGCTACAATATGTACATTATCAACCTCCTCCTCCCTTTTGCAGCATCCCGCATATTAAAAAGAGATGAATATTGATGAGCAGGTTGGCGCAAATGGGACCCAGGGGACAGGGCACATAGTCTTTAAACCCGCCTCCAGTGCAGTCCAAGTATTGATTTGCATATTGCAAGATTGGGCTATATGTCATGAACGGCTCACTGGATGGGGGCAAGGAATACATTGTTTTATTTAGGATTGCCCACATTAACCACCTGTATATTCAGATTAGTGGAGTTGATCTATCAAACACTTTCCCTTTAATGAGATGGGAAAAGCTCTTTAATTGTTTTCTTTCCTTCTTTTTTTTTTGCCTTTCATCTCCAATATTGATCACGGCATCTGAGGGGTTAATGGCAGACATTAGGGTGATTGTTGATGTCTGACATTACCAGCGGATCCCTGGCTGCTGATAACATCCTTGACCCATGGCCTATGATGTAAGCGCAGCTCCTGCATTTGCTTCATAGCCGTGATTAGAATCAGGAAATACATGTACGTCCTGGTGCACCAAGTCCCAGGAGCCCAGGGCTTACCTGTACGCCCTGTGGCCTCTAAGGGTTACCATATTTATCATCGTGTAACACACATTTTTTAAGCGAAAATTTTAAGCTTAAAGTTTATATGCATGGTATACGCCGATAAACTGTTTCTGGCCCCACAGAAGCTGCTGTGGTTCAATGATTTACAGCGGCCGCTTTAAATCATGTAACTGCAGCGGCTTTTGCGGGCCTGAAGTCTGAACCCCACTGGCAGATTTTTACAGTATGCTGTGAAGTTGTTGTGGCATGTTATATACATATGACAACTTATCCTGTAACACTATCAATATGTTTGGTGTTCCAGGGGACTTGTATGTAATAAGCTGATGATAAGGATAATTGTCCTTGATGGGTCACATGGCTCTATCCTTCTGTGAGCTCACAATGTCCTTTTTAATGAATGCTGTTCCCCTTACGCAAAATCCAGAAAAAAGACCTCTGTACTGTAGCCAGGGATTGGGAAAACAATTGTAAGCTTTACTGAACTATTGAGACAGTACTGTACTGTAAATGCATAGATACTTTGAAACTTTTGTACTGTTTTTTAAAATACAATGTTGCTTTTTGGAGAAGCAGAATTTTGCCACTAGTCACTGTCCTTTTAAGACTGAATGTTATACACTGACTTTTGCAGATATATTTCCTTTGGTACTTTTGCTCTTGGACATGTAAATGCCTCTTGTAAATATAGATTGACTTTGTGATGCACAAGCTTGTGTCCTATTTAACTGAGCAAATTAACAAGTAACCTTAAAGGGGTACTCCAAGGAACTAAACCTATAACCATGGCAAAGATGTAGACTAACCCTCCCTTACTTCTGTCTGGAATATGCAAAGACACGTCTCCTTGGCACATCCTGGAGGATTCCCCTAACTTAAAGGGGTTGTCCAGAAAAAAAAAACTATTTAACCCCTATCCCAGTGTTTTCCAAATAGTGTGCCTCCAACTGTTGCAAAACCACAACGGCCAGCGTGCCTGAACATCCATAGGATTAGGCATGAGTGCCTTGATCACAGCCACTGCAACTGCTTCCGATCTCCAGAACAGGTACCTGGGTCTCCATGCGACCTGAAAAAGCAGATGCCACATCATCCTGAGCACCTGAGTTCTTTACATGGGTATCTCCAGCACTCCCACTTATTGAGGATAAGGTATACATTGCTTTCCACTGGACAACCCCTTTAATGGTGTTTGACTGGACCAGGACTGGATGCAAGCGACTCCAAATTTTCTTTAGCAATGCAGAGATACATTTGACTATCCAGCAAACCCTATGAGACTACAGTCACCAGTGCTAAGTGTGGCAGAGCAGCTGGTACAGCTGTGCTGGGCCACCACATATAGATACTGGGCTCACCTTACTGGGAGCTGGTAACTTAAGTAAGAGACAAATAAATAAATAGATGGATACATAGATAAACACTTCAATTAAATCCATGCAAAATTACTACATTGCATTTGTTTGCAAACTAAAGACTAAACACAGATATATGTATATCAACCTAATTAGCTGGGAAGAGGGACAAAGGACCATTCATAAACTATTTAACCACTTGAAAAGTCATTGCTCCTTCACTTAGCACACATTATTATCTAAGCTTATTTGTATTTGTATTAGATTGTAATTAGTTATTTTTTCACAAACTTGCAGAGTGTCTCAACACTGAATCATCCCATATATATGATTACTAGACTCCCTGTTGTTTGTTTTCCTTGCCAATATAACACTGTCTGAGAGTACAGAAATGCTTGTGTTCATTACCATCAACCAAATGAATTATAAGACAATCAATTTGAGGGCTCTACAATTTCCCCTGAAGTACCCTACTGCTGGTAACCTCTTTCAAGGACTGCATGTCTTATAATTCTACATCCCTTCTGTCTCAGAAAGTGCTTGAAAATTAGCTGTCCTTTTTCCCTCATAACAATAGTAAAAAGGAATGAACATTTGCTCATCACAGTATAATGATGGTGTTCGTAACAAAATAAAATCATTAGTGTCAGAACTTATAGGTTTAAAAGGTTCTGACAGGTTCTTAGTTGTTTTTTTGTTGCTGGGTTATGCTCGGCTGTCTGGACTGGTCAGCTGACCTTGATTGGAGCACCTCTTCTGGCTCTAGTGTTGAGCGGCATAGGCCATATTCGAATTTGCGAATATTCGCGAATATATGGACGAATATTCGTCATATTCGCGAATATTCGCATATTCGTAATATTCCCGTTTTATTTTCGCATATGCGAATATTCGCGTGTTCGAAAATTAACATATGCGAAAATTTACATACACATAAATGTGCATATGCAAACATTCGCATATGCGAAAATTCGCACACCAGTCTCACACAGTAGCATTAGAGCCTTCTTACACCACATGAGCTGGAAGCAGAGCGGGATGATCACTGTGATGTGTTCTGTGAAAAAAAAAAAACGAATATTCGTAATTACGAATATATAGCGCTATATTCGCGAATATTCGCGAATTCGCGAATATGCGATATTCGCGAATAAAATTCGAATTGCGAATATTCGCGAGCAACACTATCTGGCTCTATATATAAGCTGGCAGTCTATTCCAAATCCTTCCCTGCTATATAACTCTGTGTACTCCTAGCTAGCATTTAAATTGTATCTGTTATATCTGGCATTTTGACCATTTGGCTCCACTCTCTGACTCTTCTCCTGGCTTTGCGAATGGCTTATCTGTAACCTCTTGGTATTGTCTTGGACTGTGGACAGCGCCTCAATAGAGGTGTAGAACTCTTTGCCTTGCTGTAACATGCATAGAGTGTGTGCTGATTTAGTGAAATAATACTGTTATTCAGTATGATATGCAGATTAGAGGCGTCACTATTAGAATCACTGCCGCAGAAGGGCACAATGACAGAGCCTGGAGACGGCATCATTATGAGGAGACCATATAGTGGCAGGATGACCCAGCATGGAGGTGGCTGCAGCATGAGGAGACCATATAGTGTATGAATGACCCAGCCTGGAAGTGGAAAAAGCCTGACGAGACCATAGGGCCTCACAATTGAGAAGATTGAAGATACTTTTCAACATTTAAATTGAAGATTTCAAATAGATGAACCTAAAAAGTTTTATTTAATGTGCCAGCAGCATGAGGAGACCACATGGCGGTACAGTGACACAGCCTGGAGGTGGCGGAAGCATGAGCATAGTTTCACATTTGCATCTATTACACCATAGCTGTATAGCTCTCCATGTTTTAACTGCATTTTCATGTTTCACCTATATCCTTGTGTTGGCAGTCTGCTGCTGCATTCTTCTGTTGCTGTATATCTAGCCTAGTAGCGTGCACCTGTAGGCCAGGTCCATATAATAGTTTGGTATCAACTAAAGTGCTGGCTGACTTATTCTTTGTCTGTATTGCACATACGGGGGAGTGGCTACCTCCATGTTGGCCTTGCACCCCACCCACCTCTATCAGGTGTGTATATAAGGTGTCTTGGATGTTCCAGATCCTGCCATGCTTACTGAACTGTTCACACAGAGGCATATACACAGTATAGGGTCCGTCCCAAGGAGGCTACCTTATCGTGGTGGGACGGTCCAAGCTATTTGACCGCCGGCGGAGACAAATTTGCGAGCTAAGTGCCTCACTATTTCATAGTTTCACATTTGCATCTATTACACCATAGCTGTATAGCTCTCCATGTTTTAACTGCATTTTCATGTTTCACCTATATCCTTGTGCTGGCAGTGTGCTGCTGCATTCTTCTGTTGCTGTAATTACGAATATTAGTTTTTTATGTTTGTTTGTTTTTTTTATTTTTTTTTCACAGTACACATCACAGTGATCATCCCTCTCTGCTTCCAGCTTGTGTGGTGTAAAGAAGGCTCAAATACTACTGCGCGAATTTTCGCATATGCGAAAATGTGCATATGCTAATTTTCGCATATGCAAATTTTTGCTTGCACTGATTTTGTATATGCTAATTTTCGCACTTGTTCATTTTCGCATTCGCGAATTTTTCTTGCTTATGCGAAAATAAAACGCGAATATTCGCGAATATATGACGAATATTCGTCCATATATTCGCGAATATTCGCGAATTCGAATATGGCCTATGCCGCTCAACACTAGTTGGCATGGGTATGTCAAGGCATGCCACCACCTGCTGGTTCAGGTCCTGCTCCAGGTCTACCTGTTGCTGATGAGTTGCTTGACTATGCGACTGTAAACTCAGGCTGCTTCTGATGGAGCTAGTACTGGCATCTGCCAACTGACTACGTAGGATGTCTCTGTAGTTGGTCAGTTTGTCCTTCCTCTCAGTGGGTGGAAAAAAAGGCCCTCATTTTGTGCCGGTAGCGAGGGTCCAATAAGGTGGAGAGCTAGAAGTCATCCCGCTGCCGAATGGTGACAATTTGGTGGTCATTACGAAAGCAAGTGAGCATGCATCGTGCCATTTGTGCAAGTGACTCGGAGGGACTCCCTGCCTCCATCTCCACTGCATACTACCATGATGTGTCTGGGTCCTGTCTTGCCTTCCTCATAACCCTCTAGTTCCTCTAGCTGCTCCTGCTCCTCCTCTCTGTAAGATGACTAGAAAAGCCACCCATCTAGTAAAACCTACACTGTGCTGCATTGTGCCCCTCCCCCTCCTCCTCCTCCAGTTCAGCCCCCACAGGTCTCATGTGGCTGTGAGATGTTGGCGCCACGTCTCCAGTGCCCTGACCAGCCATAATTTCCAACACGTGTTGTAGTAAATGAAGCAGTGGAATGACATTGTTCATCCCGTAATCCTGGCGACTGACTAATAAGGTGGCTTCCTCAAAGGGCCTGAACAAACGACATGTGACACATATGAGCTGCCACTGGTTGACATTGAAGTTACACAGGGGAGTCCCCCTATCCGCTTGGATCATCAAGAAATCGGTGATGGCTTTTCTCTGTTCGTATAGTCGGTCAAACATATGGAGGGTGGAATTCCAACGTGTGGAAACGTCACAAATCAGACTATGCTCTGGATACCGTTCCGTCGCTACAGCTCAAGGAGGGTGTGCTTTGCGATGTACGAGTGGCAAAAGTGCATGCAAAGTTTCCTTCCCATTGTTAGGATGTCTTGCAGATGGGAGGAACGCTTCAGGAACCACTTGACAACCAGATTGAACATGTGTGCCATGCAGGGCGCATGTCTAAAGGCTTCCTTGTCTCAGCGCAGACAAGATGTTCTTCCTGTTGACGGACACTATGGTTCCCATTGCCAGTTCTCATGGAGTAAGCCGTGATTCGATTTCTTGATGAATGACTTTTATCAGTTCCTCCCCTGAGAGACTCCATTAGCCAAGACAAACCATATGAAGAACAGCGTGACACCCCCATGCCCTCCACACATGGCATGCTGGAGGGGCACTGATACTTGTCCGCGCAGTGGAGGCTGAGGACACGGTGGAGGAGGAGGAGGCGGAGTCGCACACTGTTACAGGATCAACCGCCTGAGAGTGTCCAGGCAGAAGCGGCATTGCCTGTCCAAGTTGCTGTTGTGGCTGTGCAGGAATCACATTTACCCAGTTGGCCGTAAAGGACATGTATTATCCCTGACCGTAGTTATAGCTCCACAGGACGGCGCTGCCGTGCACTTTGGTACACACTGACAGACTCAATGACTAGCCCACCTTCTGTTCCACAAAATTGTGCAGGGCTGGTACTGCCTTCTTCGCAAAGAAATGTTGGTTTGGGACTCTAAACCTTGGCTCGGCACAAGCCATCGGTTCTCTGAAAGGTGCAGAGTCCACCACTTGAAAAGGGAGGGACTGCAGCACCAGCAACTTGGACAGGAGTACATTCAGCTTCTGCATCGCTGGATGAGTGGGCACATACTGTTGTCTCTTGGACATGGCTTCGCGGATGGATTGCTGGCGGAATGACTGACTCGAAGTAGGGGTAGCAGGAGCATCTGGAGCGACAGAAGATGGGTATGATACACAGCTCCCTTTGGCTGAGGTGGTGGAGCCTTGGCTTGCTGAAGCAGAGAGCGTCATACCACTGGGTGATGCAGCAGGCTGGACCACCACATCGGAGCCCCGGTTCTCCCAGGCCGCTTCATGGTAAAGCTGCATATGTTGACGCAGGGGCGTGGTGTCAACATTGGGACCCTGGCCATGCTTCACCTTCTGCCGACACATTTTGCATGTGGCCAGGTTAACATCCTCCGGATGTTTGATGAAAAACTGCCACACCACCGAGTAACTGATTTTCCCACCAACAGTCCTGACTGACTGACTGCTACCGACTCCAGGAACCCCTTTTACACTTCTTCCCGGGAAGGAAGGCTGCCACGTAGCAGGCTGTCTACCCCGGGCACGTTTGGCTCCAGACTTTCCACTTCTGCCACCATGCTGACTGCCAACCATGCTACCCCCTTGCTGGCTCAGCTGCTGCCTCACGGGCAACCTGCAACCCTCTTCTTTTGCAAGCCTGAATGCTCGCAAGACCACCTCCCACACCACTCTTCTGATCACTACTTGCCCGCCTAGTGGAGGAAGCGGCGGAAGTCTCCTCCACTTCTTGGCTGGGCAGTAGCTGCTGACTGTCCTCTAGTATATTGTCCTCACTAATTAGTGGAGCTGAACCCACAGCATAATATACTTCTGTGGGGGAGGAAACAGCATAGGGCAGAGGTAATGGGAGAATAGGGACTGCTCCCGGGCCATGCCGACTAAGGGTTGTGTCTGAGGAACTCACCGTCTGTTGACTGGGGGTGTCAGATGTCACTTGTGATGAAGTGGATGACCGTGTTAACCCATCATTGACAGCAGAAGGGTTGCTGGTCGAGACACGACCGCTAGCTGATACCTGGAGCTCAGGCCTCTAGCTGCTACTCCTGCTGCCTCTCCCTCCTAGTCTGCTGCGACATCTGCCTGATGAATTTCGGCCTCTGCCACTCCTCTGTGCACGTCCTGGCACTTATCTGCCTCACATACTTAGTGCGTATATGAGGGGAGTACAATACGCTCCACTACGCTTAAAACAGTATTTGTCTACAACACCAGCAGGTGTGTACTTTTGGCTGGCCTTTCACAGTATCTAGGCCCTTAACCCCTTAAGGACGCAGGACGCAAATGTATGTCCTGGTGCGGTGGTACTTAACGCACCAGGACGTACATTTACGTCCTAAGCATAACCGCGGGCATCAGAGCGATGCCCGTGTCATGCGCGGCTGATCCCGCCATTAACCCCTCAGGTGCCGGGATCAATACAGATCCCGGCATCTGCGGCAGTGCACGATTTGAATGAATGATCGGATTGCCCGCAGCGCTGCTGCGGGGATCCGATCATTCATAACGCCGCAAGGAGGTCCCCTCTCCTTCCTCCGTGCGTCTCCCGGCGTCTCCTGCTCTGGTCTGTGATCGAGCAGACCAGAGCAGAAGATGACCGAAAAAACTGATCTGTTCTATGTCCTATACATAGAACAGATCAGTATTAGCAATCATGGTATTGCTATGAATAGTCCCCTATGGGGACTATTCAAGTGTAAAAAAAATGTAAAAAAATGTAAAAGTTAAAGTAAAAAAAAAGTGAAAAATCCCCTCCCCCAATAAAAAAGTAAAATGTCCGTTTTTTCCTATTTTACCCCCAAAAAGCGTTAAATTTTTTTATAGACATATTTGGTATCGCCGCGTGCGTAAATGTCTGAACTATTAAAATAAAATGTTAATGATCCCGTACGGTTAACGGCGTGAACGAAAAAAAAAAAGTCCAAAATTCCTACTTTTTTAATACATTTTATAAAAAAAAAATTATAAAAAATGTATTAAAAGTTTTTTATAAGCAAATGTGGTATTAAAATAAAAGTAAAGATCATGGCGCAAAAAATGAGCCCCCATACCGCCGCTTATACGGAAAAATAAAAAAGTTATAGGTCATCAAAATAAAGGGATTATAAACGTACTAATTTGGTTAAAAAGTTTGTGATTTTTTTTAAGCGCAACAATAATATAAAAGTATGTAATAATGGGTATCATTTTAATCGTATTGACCCTAAGAATAAAGAACACACGTCATTTTTACCATAAATTGTACGGCGTGAAAACGAAACCTTCCAAAATTAGCAAAATTTAGTTTTTTGTTTTAATTTCCCCACAGAAATAGTGTTTTTTGGTTGCGCCATACATTTTATGATATAATGAGTTATGTCATTACAAAGGATAACTGGTCGCGCAAAAAACAAGCCCTCATACTAGTCTGTGGATGAAAATATAAAAGAGTTATGATTTTTAAAAGGCGAGGAGGAAAAAATGAAAACGTAAAAATTAAATTGTCTGAGTCCTTAAGGCCAAAATGGGCTGAGTCCTTAAGGGGTTAAGACTTTAATAGTAACGAAATGGTACACCACTAAGATGTACGTATGTGGTATGCACTTATGGGGGGAGGACAATGCGCTCCAGTACGCTTAAAACAGAATTTGTCTACAACACCAGCAAGTGTGTACTTTTGGCTGGCCTTTCACAATATCAAGGCCCTTAAAGGGGTACTCCGCTGCTCAGTATTTGGTACAAACTGTCACAAGCTCCTGGTGCTGGCTCCAACGTTTGAAACAGTTTGTTCCAAATGTTGAGCAGAAGAGTACCCCTTTAAGACTTTAACAGGAACAAAATGGTACACCACTTAGATGTACGCATAGGTTACACTTAATAGAGGACAATATGCTTTTAGTGCTCTGCTTACCCTTACTGGCTGGCTACTATTAGCTTTTCAGTTGTTGTACACACCAGTGCTGCAGCACACGGTCACTGTGTACTTCACCGAAAATTGCACTTTCTCTCTCAATCTCACTCCTTCCCTATCAGTGCTTCTAGGCTGGATTTGGGCTTAAGGTGAATCGCTGCTGTAAAAAAGCTTTTCTGTGCAACACACTGCTCTCTGTCCCTCTCTCTCTACAATAGAATGCTGATGTGGCTGGGAGTTGAATTGCTGCTGTAAAAAAAAATGCTTTTCTGTGCAACACACACTGCTGTCTGTCCCTCTCTCTCTGTAATAGAACGCTGATATGACTGGCCGCAAGATGGCTGCCGAATATATAGGGCTGTGACATCACAGGGGTGGATGGATGCTGATAGGCTGTTTGTAACATGTGATTCAGGGTCATCCCGCCGACCCTTGTTCCTGCCTTTCCAGGATTCCTTGCCCCATGTCCTCACATGTGGATCCGCCATTTTAGATGCCCTGGAGCCTGGACTGCACTAAATGGAGTTTAATGAAGTGATTCGCGCAATCGAATCACAGTCATATTCACATACAAATTCACGTTACAAATCAAATTTTGGCCCTGAAATTTAATAACGAATTCATTTTTTCTTATTCGATTTGCCCATCCCTAGTAATCATGTGACCTTAACTCCTTAAGGACACATGACTTACCGGTTCATCATGTGTCCGCTCCTGATCTATAACGCGGGGCTACGGCGTGGGACCCGTGGCTAATAGCGCACGGCATTGATCGCGGTGCCGCGCGCTATTAACCCTTTAGATGCGGCATTCAAAGTTGAACGCTGCGTCTAAAGTGAAAGTATGCCGGTTAGCTCAGTGGGCTGTTCGGGATAGCTGCGGCGAAATTGCGGCATCCCGAACAGCTTACAGGTCAGCAGGAGGGTCCCTACCTGCCTACTCACTGTCCGATCGCCGAATGACTGCTCAGTGCCTGAGATCCAGGCATGAGCAGTCAAACGGCAGAATCATCGATCACTGGTTTCCTATGAGAAACCAGTGATCAATGTGAAAGATCTGTGTGTGCAGTGTTATAGGTCCCTATGGGAGCTATAACACTGCAAAAAAAAAGTGAAAAAAAAGTGAATAAAGATCATTTAACCCCTTCTCTATTAAAAGTTTGAATCACCCCCCTTTTCCCATAAAAAAACACAGTTTAAATAAAAATAAACATATATGGTATCGCCGCATGTGGAAATGTCCGAATTATAAAAATATATCGTTAATTAAACCACACGGTCAATGTCGTACGTGCAAAAAAATTCCAAAGTCTAAAAAGTGCATTTTTGGTCACTTTTTATATCATGAAAAAATGAATAAAAATTAGTCCTATTAATGCAAAGATGGTACCACTAAAAACTTCAGATCTCGGCGCAAAAAATGAGCCCTCATACCGCCCCATACGCGGAAAAATAAAAAAGTTATAGGGGTCAGAAGATGACAATTTTAAACGTATTAATTTTCCTGCATGTAGTTATGATTTTTTCCAGAAGTAGGACAAAATCAAACCTATACAAGTAGGGTATCATTTTAATCGTATGGACCCACAGAATAACGATAAGGTGTCATTTTTACCGAAAAATGTACTATGTAGAAACGGAAGCCCCCAAAATTTACAAAACAGCTTTTTTTGTCAATTTTGTCTCACAAGGATTTTTTTTCCGTTTTGCCGTAGAGTTTTGGGCAAAATGACTGACGTTATTACAAAGTAGAATTGGTGGCGCAAAAACAAGCCATCATATGGATTTTTAGGTGCAAAATTGAAAGAGTTATGATTTTTTAAAGGCAAGGAGCAAAAAATGAAAATGCAAAAACGGAAAAACCCTCGGTCCTTAAGGGGTTAAAAACAATATGAATTCAAAACACATATGCGAAATCACAGTGCAAACTACTATATACATTATTAAATGGACAGCCTATAAAAAGATACCTAGGTCGATCTTTTTGTTTAGTCCTAGTTTAACCTGAGCCATAGTGCATAATATCCATATAGCTTAATAAGAAAATGTGTTTGTGCATTGCCATATTCTGAGAGTGGTGATTTTTTTCACACCGTTCTACCCTCTAGGAGACCTCCTTCTCCAATTATTACCCATGGGAAGCTGAAGGATGAGGTCTCTCCTGTAGTTGGTGATCCAAAGGCCCCTGAAAAAAGGTGGCACTATCAAAATCTAACGCTCCTCGCTCCTCATCCACTCGCTGTAAAGTTCCACCAAGAGCTTTTTGATGCTGCCATGATGGGGCTGACACTCCAATTAGGAGATGTAGACATAGGGCCAATCATTTGTGATGCCAGCATTCTATGCCTCTGGAATTGCAGGACATTTAAACATGCATCTACTGGTTAAAGATGATTGTGCTTCCTTACCCTCACACAGGTTCTGTCTCTGGTTATGTTTCTTAAAAGGTAACCTTTAGGCATGCTTTACAGACAGTTTTTTGGTCAGTATTTTAGTCAGTATTCTTAACCAAAATCAGAAATGAAGTGGGCACAAAGAATAATGATAATGGAAAAATTTGCAGCTTTTTTTAAATTTTTTAGTTTTTGTTTGTTTTGAACTCCTGGATTTGCCTAAAAAACTGAATAATACACCATGTGGGAACTTAGCCTTAATGATTATTCAAATCTAAAAGATGCCACATACACACATAACAGGGTTTCCCTTTGTTAGGCTGCATTCACTCTACGTTTTAGCTATACGTGGACTAGATCCAGCTGGGGGGGAGTTAAAACCAAGCACTCCCGTTTCCCAGCAGGCCCCAGCCCCCTTCTTGTTCATTTGAATGAGCCAACCGGAGTCAAACAGTGACTCCGGTCGGCTAATTATTGCCCCGTGTTTGGTTTTCTAACCAGACTGAAAATGGCAGCAAACCATGATTTTCAGTCCAGTCAGAAAACCGGTTATGGGGCAAAAATTAACCAACCAGAGTCACTGTTTGACTCCAGTTGGCACATTCAAATGAATGAGGAGGGGGCTGGGTCCGGGTGGGAGATGGGAGCGCCCAGTTTTCACTCCCCCAGACGATCCTGTCCCCATATAGCTAAAATGTGGTGTAAACCCACCCTTGCTTCCACAACAACCACTCCTGCCCGGCGCAGAGAGATGGGAGCACTTGGCCAATTAGTTGTAGTACTGCCATTCCATGCCTCCTGCTGGGAAATTTGTGACTGTGGTTCCTTACCCTCAGATGCGTTGCCTTCTGCTGGCCAGGGACTGATGGCAGTTTCATTTTAAGGGATATCGAGCTATGACAACTCCTTCAAATGTGATAGAAATTGTAAAGATGAGGCTAAACAAACTGTATGTATAAGATTTATGTGATGAAAACAAGAGAATTGGGAAAATAAAACATTCTTTAACACTATTTTGAAATTGTTCTTTGCAAGTAGATGAGCACTAAAAGTAAGGCAGGGATAATATACTTTTTTGTGCCGGCAGAAAAGTTCAAGATTGAGTATAAAAATACATTTTACTCGCACTTTAGGCAATCATAGTTTTTGAGATGCAGTAGATTTACGAAAATGCACATCAGCAATGTTCTTTTGACAAGAACATAGTCCACTTATTAACGTTGAGGTATTTTCTGAGCACTGAGTCACATTGCATCCTTCAAACTTCAAAATTCCAATCCCTGTGGGTGGAATCGGTATACCCTGCATATATTTGTGTCCTTGGTTATATGCAGAGATGTAAATTTACAGTACATGCCAGGTGAGTGAATGATAACTCAGCTAGCGGTTTTTACTTGTCAAAAGTTTTTGAGCTAAATTTAGCTAAAAACATAGTTTTTGAAGAAAAATTGAATTTCGTGTTAGGTTAAGTTATGGAATGCAATTTACAATTTAAGGGAATATTTATGTACATTAGTTAACATCATTGGAACGTGGCACTCGCATATCAGAGCTTAATTGCTATAAGCATAAGTGACATAATTGCTACAAGGCATGCATTTCCCATAATATGAGGTAATTTCATGCTCTATGAACATTCTAAATATCCACTGTGTGTTAGAGCAGAATGAAATTTTTAATCACTGGATGTCTTGATATATTTTAAAGTTGGTTAATTTCTGTTGTGATGCATATGCATAATATTTTACTTTAATGAAGTCAAACGTAGGTATGGTGCCTTAATATCCCAGGAAAGCTTAGATGTGATTTTTTAATAAATGTAATCAAGTTTTTCAGTGTTAATCAGAAAAGATGTGTCTAGTTACCATAGTTAGAAACTTCCTTTAAATGAAAATCGATGGAGTGTGCCAGCCTTCAAAAGCCATTAGGTACATAGAGCTTCTTGAGAACATTAGAGGATAACAACCAAACAACGAAAAACTGATTGTTGAATTGAATAATTTTATAAATTGTGCGCATTCAGGTAATCTTCCAATATTTCACTGACTCATATAGCCACGCAGTTAGAACATTTAGCGAACAATGCAAATTGCGTAACAAAATATGTAGATATAGAAGAGCTATAGTTTAGTAACTGACACAGTTCAATGAGATATGGCTATGCTGGCTATGTTTCTTTTTGTTTTTGCTGTGCAATTTAGGGGGAGTGACACCCTCTCTAGCTGTGCACCCCTCCCCTTTTTCACAGGAGGTTTTTTTAAATGATAGTGGATCCAGCATGTCCCCCAGTCAGAGGCTATATCCCAGCAGAGGAGAGTGAAATGAGCGTTAGGGTCCCATCCAAAATGAGGTCACCTCTGCGTGGTGGATGGGGGATATGTTTTGATCAAAAAGTGCGCTAAGAGCCTCCATTTTTTGACCAAGTGCTTCTGCAACCTCCTTTTTTGTATACAGTTCAATGAAATACCATGTTTTGTTCACTTACTACTAGAGTCGCAGATCGACATTATGGAAAAGATTATTTTATACTTTTGGAAAATGCATTAATTTCTTAGCTACAATAGCACTTAATTATCTTTTTATTTATTTATGTAAGTATATTTTTATTTTCTTATTATTTTATTTACTAAAATCTATTTATTAGCATTGTTATTAAAAGTTCAAACTGTTGATTATTTGTTTTTATAAGTTTGGGTTGTTATGATTGTTTTGATTGCAATGATGCCAATTATGTGTAGATTTTAATTTTAACTTTTTGATTAAAAAAAACTAAAACTTTTTTTCCTGTAAACTTTCATTCTTAAGACGATTTTTTCTCCCCAGTTTAACTATGGGATTTTGGGACCATTTAATCAGTTTTTAAATATTTCGAAATGCCAACACAAAAATGCACATAAAAAACAACAACAACAACATTTTTTAGTATTGTAATTAGAAGAAAAAAAAGTGTAAATGGAAGTTTGAACTGTTGATTATTCGGTTTTAAAAGTTGGGGTTGTTATGTATGTTATGGATTCAATTGTAACAATAATGTTTGGGATTTTTCAACACTTTTAAAAAATTTTATATACTTTGTTTATCAGTTCCACTATGGGACTTCACCAAGCAGTGACTTAGTCAGTACTCCCTCCCTCTTCCTTACTTATTTGCTGTAATCAGCCTAAATAATGTCACTTACTTCCCACTAGTGATTGAGACCTCCTCAATTCTGAGGTCCCCAGACAACACGCAAAGGGCAGGTCACCCAGCACTAGTGATGTCGCGAATATAACATTTGAACGTGAATTTCCTCAAATGTTCGTGAACGGTCGAACCACCATAGACTTCAATAGGCAGGCAAATTTTAAAACCCACAGGGACTCTTTCTGGCCACAAATTTGAAGTAGGAGGACCGACCAAGCATCTTTTTCCATCTCCCGGTTCCTAAAATCAATGCTTTATGCACATCCCCTGATAGGGGACATAACAGGGATTAAACTGATAGGAATAGTACTACTTAACACACCTTATAATAACGCAGAGAGAGGCAACGCAGAGAGAGGAGTCTGAAGAAGAGGAGTCAGAGGTGGAAGGTTTCAAGGGGACTAACATTTGTTTCAAGGGGACTAACACCTGGACTGTGGCATGCCGGAGGGGGATCCATGGCAAAACTCCCATGGAAAATTACATAGTTGATGCAGAGTCTGGTTTTAATCCATAAAGGGCATAAATCACCTAACATTCCTAAATTGTTTGGAATAACGTGCTTTAAAACATCAGGTATGATGCTGTATCGATCAGGTAGTGTAAGGGTTACGCCCGCTTCACAGTAACAGACCAAACTCCCCGTTTAACGCACCGCAAACAACCGCAAACAGTTCATTTGCACAACCGCAAACTCCCCATTTGCACAAGGTTGGATACCAAGCTACCATGTCCTGTTCCTTGTCCTCACTGATGTCATTGAAGGTCTCTTCCTCCACCCAGCCACGTACAACACCAAGGGTCCCCGAAAGGTGACAACAAGCCCCCTGGGACACCTGCTGTGTTTGGTCTTCCACCTCCTCAAAGCCACCTTCCTCCTCTGACTCCTCTTCTTCAGACTCCTCTCTCTGCGTTGCCTCTCTCTGCGTTATTATAAGGTGTGTTAAGTAGTACTATTCCTATCAGTTTAATCCCTGTTATGTCAGGGGATGTGCATAAAGCATTGATTTTAGGAACCGGGAGATGGAAAAAGATGCTTGGTCGGTCCTCCTACTTCAAATTTGGGGCACTGCGCATGCAATCTAATGTGCCACCAGATAGGAGTGGTGTGTTAAGTAGTACTATTCTCATCAGTTTAATCCCTGTTACGTCCCCTATCAGGGGATGTGCATAAAGCATTGATTTTAGGAACCGGGAGATGGAAAAAGATGCTTGGCCGGACCTCCTACTTCAAATTTGGGGCACTGTGCGTGCAATCTAATGTGCCACCAGATTGAAGTGATGTGTTAAGTAGTACTATTCCTATCAGTTAAATCCCTGTTATGTGCCTTTTTTTGGTTTGGTTTTTGAAGCCACAGTGCACCACCAGAGGACGGAAAAATTAGGCATGTACACATGCCTGAAAAATTTGGTATTGTTGCAGCCGCTGCTGTAGCAGAGGCCAGAAAAATTGATGTTTGTTTCCCAGGCAGAAAGTGCCCTAAAACATTGCGGCTTGAACCCTACTTGGTAAGTCACGCAAGTCATCCGTCATTCAGAGATAAAATACAGCAGCGTGTGGACCATTTTTAGCCCAAGGCAGCTCATCTCATCAGGCCATTTTTACTCGAATGTATCGTCCACTGTCAGTCCCTTCAGGATCCATCCCTCATTCATCTTAATAAAGGTGAGGTAATCTAGACTTTTTTGACCAAGGCGACTTCTCTTCTCAGTGACAATACCTCCTGCTGCACTGAAGGTCCTTTCTGACAAGACACTTGAAGTGGGGCAGGCCAGAAGTTCTATCACAAATTGGGATAGCTCAGGCCACAGGTCAAGCCTGCACACCCAGTAGTCAAGGGGTTCATCGCTCCTTAGAGTGTCGATAACTGCAGTTAAGGCGAGGTAGTCTGCTACCTGTCGGTTAAGTCGTTCTCTGAGGGTGGACCCTGAAGGGCTGTGGCGAAGCGTAGGACTTAAAAAGCTCTGCATGTCCTCCATCAACAACACGTCTTGAAACATGTAAAGCGTCCTGTCCTTGCCGGCGTGGTCGTAGGAAGAGGAGGATTACTTTCACCTCTTCCCCTGTTAGATTCCCGTTGTGCTGTGACATCACCCTTATACGCTGTGTAAAACATACTTTTTAATTTATTTTGGAACTGCTGCATCCTTTCCGACTTGCGGTAATTCGGTAACATTTCAGGCACTTTCTGCTTATATGGGGGGTCTAGTAGCGTGGACACCCAGTACAGGTCGTTCTCCTTCAGCCTTTTTATACGACGGTTCCTCAACAGGCACGAGAGCATGAAAGACCCCATTTGCACAAGGTTGGATGCCGAGCTACTTATGTCCCGTTCCTCGTCCTCAGTGATCTCACTGAAGGTATGTTCTTCCCCCCAGCCACATACAACATCAGGGGTACCAGATAGGTGACAACAAGCACCCTGGGATGCCTGTTGTGGTTGGTCCTCCTCCACCTCAAAGCCACATTCCTCCTCTGACTCCTCTTCCTCATAATCCTCTTCCAGCATTGCTGCAGGTCCAGCAAACAATGCTGATAAGGCTGTTTCTGGTGGTGATGGTGACCACAACTCTTCCTCTTCATGCTCATCTATGGCCTGATCCAGCACTCTTCGCAGGGCACGCTCTAGGAAGAAAATAAATGGTATGATGTCACTGATGGTGCCTTCGGTGTGACTGATTAGGTTTGTCACCTCCTCAAAAGGACGCATGAGCCTACAGGCATTGTGCATGAGCGTCCAGTAACACGGCAAAAAAATTCCCAGCTCTGCAGAGGCTGTCCTATCACCCCGGCCATACAAATAGTCGTTAACGGCTTTTTCTTGTTTGAGCAAGCGGTCAAACATTAGGAGTGTTGAATTCCAACGCGTTGGGCTGTCGCAAATCAGGCGCCTCACTGGCATGTTGTTTCACCGCTGGAGATCTGAAAAGTGCGCCATGGCCGTGTAGGAATGCCTGAAATGGCCATACACCTTCCTGGCCTGCTTCAGGACGTCCTGTAAGCCTGGGTACTTATGCACAAAGCGTTATACGATCAGATTACACTCATGTGCCATGCACGGCACATGTGTCAACTTGCCCAAATTCAATGCCGCCAACAAATTTCTTCCGTTGTCACAAACCACTTTGCCGATCTCCAGTTGGTGCAGAGTCAGCCACTGATCCACCTGTGCGTTCAGGGTAGACAGGAGTGCTGGTGCGGTGTGACTCTCTGCTTTCAGGCAAGTTAACCTCAAGACGGCGTGACACTGCCGCATTTGGGATGTGGAATAGTACCTTGGGAGCTGGGGGGTGCCATTGATGTGGAGCAAGATACAGCAGCAGAAGAGGACTCAGGCGAGGAAGTTATGGAAGAGGATGGAGTAGGAGGAGTAGAGGAGGTGGCAGAAGGCCTGCCTGGAAGTCGTGGCGGTGTCACCAACTCCTCTGCAGAGATACGCATTCCATGCTTGGCAGTTGCAGCAGGTTTACCCAATGCGCAGTGTAGGTGATATACCTGCCCTGACCATGCTTTGCAGACCAGGCAGAAGATTGGGTGTCCTGTGTTAGCCAGTCAACTATGTCCTCAGAACTTTTCGAGTTCAGGGTACGTGGGCTCTGAACACTGGGCATTATTCTAGGGCCAAAGGGAATCACAGCACCACGACCACGGTGGCACTGTGCACTGGCAGAAGTTGGCAGAGTAGACGCTGTAGGCCTGACACACACACTTGCAGACAACTAACTGCTATTCAATCTATTACAGTCAATATTGTATTTTTTTTTAAATGTGCACTACTGTTACACCAGATATAAGTTGCACTGGTGTGACACTGTGCCCTGGCAGGCCCTGAAATGCACACGTGTGAAGGAAATGGACTGCTATTATTTCACAGTAAAATGTATATATATATATTTTTTAATGTACACTACTGTTACATCAGATATGAGTTGCACTGGTGTGACACTGTGCCCTGGCAGGCCCTGAAACATACACGTGTGAAAGAAACTGACTGCTATTATTTCACAGTCAAATTTCTATTTAAAAAAAAATGTACACTACTGTTACACCAGATATGAGTTGCACCGGTGTGATACTGTACCCTGGCAGGCCCTGAAACACACACGTGTGAAGGAAACTGACTGCTATTATTTCACAGTCAAAAAAGTGTTTTTTTTTATGTGCACTACTGTTACACCAGATATGAGTTGCACTGGTGTGAAACTGTGCCCTGGCAGGCCCTGAAACGCACACGTGTGAAGGAAACTGACTGCTATTATTTCACAGTCAAAAAAGTTTTTATTTTTTTATTTTTTTTAAATGTACACTACTGTTATACCAGATATGAGTTGCACTGGTGTGACACTGTGCCTGGCAGGCCCTGGAATACAAACGTGTGAAGGAAACTGACTGCTATTATTTCACAGTCAAATTTCAATTTTTTTATGTACACTACTGTTACACCAGATATGAGTTGCACTGGTGTGACACTGTGCCCTGGCAGGCCCTGAAATGCACACGCGTGAAGGAAACTGACTGCTATTATTTCACAGTCAAAACAGTTTTTTTTTAAATGCAAGCTATTGTGACACCAGATATGAGTGGTGGCACTGGGCAAGTGGGCACAGTATACGCTGTGAGTCTGTCACACACGCTGGCAGGCAAGCAACTGCAATTAGATTACACAGGAAAAAGAGCAGACTGATGTTCTAGCCCTAAAAGGGCTTTTTGGGGTGCTGTGATTACAGCAGAGGTAAGATGAGTCCTTCAGGACTGTAGTGGACACTGAATACACTAGCCTAGCTATCGATTTCCCTATTAAATCAGCAGCAACTACACTGTCCCTCCGTCAAGGAGGGGGAGGGTCTGGGAGGGAGGGTCTGCTGCTGATTGGCTGGAATGTGTCTGCTGATTGTGAGGTACAGGGTCAAAGTTTGCTCAATGATGACGAATAGGAAGCCGACTGAACATCGCATATGTTCGCCCGCCGCAGCGAACGTGAACAAGCTATGTTCGCCGGGAACTATTCACCGGCGAACTATTCGGGACATCCCTACCCAGCACTCAAGACTGGAATCAACCTGTCTTGCCATTGTCCCAGACCACTATCAATATTTTAACAGATGAAACAGCAAAACAACACTTCTCTGCATACATACCTATGACCCTGGGGAAATGAAAAACATGCATAGTAACAGGGATATAGGAGACCCGCTAGTACTTAAATGGACACTGTCATTAAACATAATTTTTAGTATTTGATTCCTTATGACAAATAAATACATTTTGTAATTGGCTTCTGTTTAAAAAAAAATTTATGTTCGTTTTTCTGCTGTATTCTTCTGGCCCCCAGGGTTCTTCCTTCTTGGCCAGAACATATTCCGTCTGGTCAAAATCTCAGATTTTGGTCTCCTGCTTGTAATGGCAGGAGACCAAACTCAGGAAGATTTTCTCTGCACTGAGCTTGATTGACAGCTGTAAAGGGCCTCACTGAAAGCAGCTGCACAGACTAAGCTGCACAGACTAAAAGTTGAACAGAGCCTCACTGAAAGATACCCAAACTGAAGAGCAAGAAGAAAGGTAAGATACAAAGCTTTTTAAAGCTCTGATTTTTTTTTTTTAAGGTTGGGAGGGATGTTAGGAGTAGTTAGCGAACATTGCCTGAGTTAGTATAGAAAAGTTTATTTGGTGACAGGTACTAAAGGTACTACATTTCTGCCTGTACTTGACAAAGATCCCAGTACAGGATCAAAACATTCTGTGCTATATTCTTCACTAGATGATTCTGCATGTTGTAGCCTACATTCTTTTATCCAGCAAGATCTGGCCTCCGCTAGCAGCATCCTTTTTCATATTATACTTTAATTGCCCAACTGTAGCAGGTTAGTAGGTTACTATACTATCTCTCCTGTCTGTAAAGTAAATATTTAACACCCCAGTCAATGCCCCTCTTGTGGTTTCTGTTTAGGGTCAAGATTGTCATTATTGCCAAAGTTGCATCCACTAAGCTAGACCAAGGTCAGTTGCAGATAAGCATAATGCCTTTATTGTCCCATTATCCCACAGTCAAGCCGGGACTCTCAAGCATAACATGGATACAGAAATGCACTAACCTGAACCTAGAGTATTACATTGGGAGGGGGTTCATTTAATCCAAAATGCATATCTCTTCAATAAAACATAAAATACCATAAAAAAATGACAACACTTTTGTAGCCAGCAAAAGGAGTTTAAACATGCATGAGATAAGCATAAGGCTATCCTTTATATAAGATAGGGCCAGGGACTATTTATAAAATTCAGATTATTGGGCAGACTAGATGGGCCAAATGGTTCTTATCTGCTGACACATTCTATGTTTCTATGTAAAAGGAATGTTAAAATTCCTGAGCAGATACTTGTGTTTATTAAGAAAAATTATTCGGTTTTCAAGCCTCAACTTTAAAAATACAGAATATAGACTGTCCATATTTTTCTATTTTCAGCAGTGTTTTGCTGCATGTCCTTATTATTTAAAAGGGTTCTAAAAGGGAACCTGTCATCAGTTTTTTGCTGCCAGAACCGCTGGAAGCATAAAACTGGTGCTGGCAGCACATTGTCGGGACACTATGAATTACTCTGATACTCTTAGGTATTTCAGAGTAATTATAGTTTAAAATGTAGCCAGGAGTTGGGTAGCTAGTCATGGAAGGGTGGAGCAGACCTGAAGGTTGCTCTCTATCCAGTTGGCCCTAAGTGAAGAATCTCTCCCTACCTATATATATATATATATATATATATATATATATATATATATATATATAAATATATATATATATATATATATATATATATATATATATATAATATATGGAGAGACTTCTCAGCCTTTTGGCTAAGATCAAGTGTAGTATCTGTTCTTATCAGTTTCATACTGGTGGCAGGCGATGCCAGTGTGGAGCTGGTGGGGATGGGTGCTGCATGGTAGGGAGCAGGTGTACCAGGGCGTTTCGGGGCTGGTTCTGAGGAATCAGCCTGATGGCGACCCTGATGTGACCTGCTTCCTCCAAGTCTTGCCATGAGGCTGAGAGGGTCTAGAGCCGAGGTACTTTTGTGCCTCGGGGAGTGGTGACCGAGGTGCCAAAACTCACTGGGTGTACTGGCTCACTGAGTGGAAGCACGGGCCCCATAATCTCTTCACCTTGTGGCACTCACCTCTTAATTACCGGCTTTCTGGCTAAGATCAGAGAAATTTTTATAGATCCGGACGGATGTC
The DNA here is from genome assembly GCF_029499605.1 of Hyla sarda. Classification (NCBI taxonomy): domain Eukaryota; kingdom Metazoa; phylum Chordata; class Amphibia; order Anura; family Hylidae; genus Hyla; species Hyla sarda. The sequence goes on along the minus strand of NC_079189.1, from coordinate 374,220,823 downwards.
CGGGCAGTATATCTGCACACATTCACTTATTTATTTATTTTTCTCTCACTGTGTCACTTTTTGCGTGTTGTGTGTCCACTGTATTTGTCAGGATGCGGTAGCCCTTCTGGGTGTCCCTCCTGGCGGTCTAGGGGAGGTGCGTGGCCATTAGGTTGTATAATGTGCCCTATATCTATAAATAAATACATTTCTATAACTTTTGGTGTAAGGCTTTATATGTATTAGTTATCTTGCCATTTTTCATAGTTTTGCTTTTCCTATTTTTGGTTGACATTTCTGATTTAGAACAAATTATTGGTTTCCCACGTACGCCGTACAATTCCGTACTCTTGCTTCAGAACTATCCTGGAATAATGAGGCCCTCTGCGCGACCTTTAAAAAAGGCCCATCCAGCAACATTAAAGATGTTCTGGCCGCACGAGAAATCCCTGCTGACCTACATGAACTCATTCATCTAGCCACTCGCATTGACATGCGTTTTTCCGAAAGGCGTCAGGAGCTCCGCCAGGATATGGACTTTGTTCGCACGAGGCGTTTTTTCTCCCCGGCTCCTCTCTCCTCTGGTCCCCTGCAATCCGTTCCTGTGCCTCCCGCCGTGGAGGCTATGCAAGTTGACCGGTCTCGCCTGACACCTCAAGAGAGGACACGACGCCGCATGGAGAATCTCTGCCTGTACTGTGCCGGTACCGAACACTTCCTGAAGGATTGTCCTATCCGTCCTCCCCGCCTGGAAAGACGTACACTGACTCCGCACAAAGGTGAGACAGTCCTTGATGTCAACTCTGCTTCTCCACGTCTTACTGTGCCTGTGCGGATATCTGCCTCTAACTTCTCCTTCTCTACTATGGCCTTCTTGGATTCCGGATCTGCAGGAAATTTTATTTTGGCCTCTCTCATCAACAGGTTCAACATCCCGGTGACCAGTCTCGCCAGACCCCTCTACATCAATTGTGTTAACAATGAAAGATTGGACTGTACCATACGTTTCCGCACGGAGCCCCTCCTAATGTGCATCGGACCTCATCACGAAAAAATTGAGTTTTTGGTCCTCCCCAATTGCACTTCCGAAATTCTCCTTGGACTACCCTGGCTTCAACACCATTCCCCAACCCTGGATTGGTCCACAGGGGAGATCAAGAGCTGGGGTACCTCTTGTTTCAAGGACTGCCTTAAACCGGTTCCCAGTACTCCCTGCCGTGACCCTGTGGTTCCCCCTGTAACCGGTCTCCCTAAGGCCTATATGGACTTTGCTGATGTGTTTTGCAAAAAACAAGCTGAGACTTTACCTCCTCACAGGCCTTATGACTGTCCTATTGACCTCCTCCCGGGCACTACTCCACCCCGGGGCAGAATTTATCCTCTGTCCGCCCCAGAGACTCTTGCTATGTCTGAGTACATCCAGGAAAATTTAAAAAAGGGCTTTATCCGCAAATCCTCCTCTCCTGCCGGAGCTGGATTTTTCTTTGTGTCCAAAAAAGATGGCTCCCTACGTCCTTGAATTGACTACCGCGGTCTTAATAAAATCACGGTAAAGAACCGCTACCCTCTACCTCTTATCTCTGAACTCTTTGATCGCCTCCAAGGTGCCCACATCTTTACCAAACTGGACTTAAGAGGTGCTTATAATCTCATCCGCATCAGGGAGGGGGATGAATGGAAAACGGCATTTAACACTAGAGATGGACACTTTGAGTATCTGGTCATGCCCTTTGGCCTGTGCAACGCTCCTGCCGTCTTCCAAGACTTTGTTAATGAAATTTTTCGTGATCTCTTATATTCCTGTGTTGTTGTGTATCTGGACGATATTCTGATTTTTTCTGCCAACCTAGAAGAACACCGCCAGCATGTCCGCATGGTTCTTCAGAGACTTCGTGACAATCAACTTTATGCCAAAATGGAGAAATGTCTGTTTGAATGTCAATCTCTTCCTTTCCTAGGATACTTGGTCTCTGGCCAGGGACTACAAATGGATCCAGACAAACTCTCTGCCGTCTTAGATTGGCCACGCCCCTCCGGACTCCGTGCTATCCAACGTTTTTTGGGGTTCGCCAATTATTACAGACAATTTATTCCACATTTTTCCACCATTGTGGCTCCTATCGTGGCTTTAACCAAAAAGAATGCCAATCCTAAGTCATGGCCTCCTCAAGCGGAAGACGCCTTTAAACGGCTCAATTCTGCCTTTTCTTCTGCTCCCGTGCTCTCCAGACCTGACCCATCTAAACCCTTCCTATTGGAGGTTGATGCCTCCTCAGTAGGAGCTGGAGCGGTTCTTCTACAAAAAAATTCTTCCGGGCATGCTGTTACCTGTGTTTTTTTTTCTAGGACCTTCTCTCCGGCGGAGAGGAACTACTCCATCGGGGATCGAGAGCTACTGGCCATTAAATTAGCACTTGAGGAATGGAGGCATCTGCTGGAGGGATCAAAATTTCCAGTTATTATTTACACCGATCACAAGAATCTCTCCTATCTCCAGTCTGCCCAACGGCTGAATCCTCGCCAGGCCAGGTGGTCTCTGTTCTTTGCCCGGTTTAATTTTGAAATTCACTTTCGCCCTGCCGATAAGAACATTAGGGCCGATGCTCTCTCTCGTTCCTCGGATGCCTCGGAAGTAGAGCTCTCTCCGCAACACATCATTCCTCCTGACTGCCTGATCTCCACTTCTCCAGCCTCCATCAGGCAAACTCCTCCAGGGAAGACCTTCGTCTCTCCACGCCAACGCCTCGGAATCCTCAAATGGGGTCACTCCTCCCATCTCGCAGGCCATGCGGGCATCAAGAAATCCGTGCAACTCATCTCTCGTTTCTATTGGTGGCCGACTCTGGAGACGGATGTTGTTGATTTTGTGCAGGCCTGCACTGTCTGTGCCCGGGATAAGACTCCTCGCCAGAAGCCCGCTGGTCTTCTTCATCCTCTGCCTGTCCCCGAACAGCCTTGGTCTCTGATTGGTATGGACTTTATTACAGACTTACCCCCATCCCGTGGCAACACTGTTGTTTGGGTGGTCGTTGATCGATTTTCCAAGATGGCACATTTTATTCCTCTTCCTGGTCTTCCTTCAGCGCCTCAGTAGGCAAAACAATTTTTTGTACACATTTTTCGTCTTCACGGGTTGCCCACGCAGATCGTCTCGGATAGAGGCGTCCAATTCGTGTCAAAATTCTGGAGGGCTCTCTGTAAACAACTCAAGATTAAATTAAACTTTTCTTCTGCTTATCATCCTCAATCCAATGGGCAAGTAGAAAGAATTAACCAGGTCCTGGGTGATTATTTACGGCATTTTGTTTCCTCCCGCCAGGATGACTGGGCAGACCTTCTACCATGGGCCGAATTCTCGTATAACTTCAGAGTCTTTGAATCTTCTTCCAAATCCCCATTTTTCGTGGTGTACGGCCGTCACCCTCTTCCCCCCCTCCCTACTCCCTTGCCCTCTGGTTTGCCCGCTGTGGATGAAATAACTCGTGATCTTTCCACCATATGGAAAGAGACCCAAAATTCTCTCTTACAGGCTTCATCACGCATGAAGAAGTTTGCTGATAAGAAAAGAAGAGCTCCCCCCATTTTTTCTCCCGGAGACAAGGTATGGCTCTCCGCTAAATATGTCCGCTTCCGTGTTCCCAGCTACAAATTGGGACCACGCTATCTTGGTCCTTTCAATGTTTTGTGCCAAATTAATCCTGTCTCTTACAAACTTCTTCTTCCTCCTTCTCTTCGTATTCCTAATGCCTTTCACGTTTCTCTTCTTAAACCACTCATCATCAACCGTTTCTCTCCCAAACTTGTTTCTCCCACTCCTGTTTCCGGCTCTTCGGACATCTTCTCCGTAAAGGAGATACTGGCCTCCAAGAAGGTCAGAGGGAAAACCTTTTTTTTGGTCGACTGGGAGGGCTGTGGTCCTGAAGAGAGATCCTGGGAACCTGAGGACAATATCCTAGACAAAAGTCTGGTCCTCAGGTTCTCAGGCCCCAAGAAGAGGGGGAGACCCAAGGGGGGGGGTACTGTTACGCCGAGCGCTCCGGGTCCCCGCTCCTCCCCGGAGCGCTCGCTACACTCTCGCTACTGCAGCGCCCCGGTCAGATCCACTGACCCGGTGCGCTGCGATACCGCCTCCAGCCGGGATGCGATTCGCGATGCGGGTGGCGCCCGCTCGCGATGCGCACCCCGGCTCCCGTACCTGACTCGCTCTCCGTTGGTCCTGTCCCGGCGCGCGCGGCCCCGCTCCCTAGGGCACGCGCGCGCCGGGTCTCTGCGATTTAAAGGGCCACTGCGCCGCTGATTGGCGCAGTGGTTCTAATCAGTGTGTTCACCTGTGCACTCCCTATGTATACCTCACTTCCCCTGCACTCCCTCGCCGGATCTTGTTGCCATTGTGCCAGTGAAAGCGTTTCCTTGTGTGTTCCTAGCCTGTGTTCCAGACCTCCTGCCGTTGCCCCTGACTACGATCCTTGCTGCCTGCCCCCACCTTCTGCTACGTCCGACCTTGTTTCTGTCTACTCCCTTGTACCGCGTCTATCTTCAGCAGTCAGAGAGGTTGAGCCGTTGCTAGTGGATACGACCTGGTCACTACCGCCGCAGCAAGACCATCCCGCTTTGCGGCGGGCTCTGGTGAACACCAGTAGTGACTTAGAACCGGTCCACTAGCACGGTCCACGCCAATCCCTCTCTGGCACAGAGGATCCACCTCCTGCCAGCCGGCATCGTGACAGTTGTATGTACTTTGATTTCATATTTTTTTTGTTTTCTATGTTTTATTTGTTTAAAAAAAAAGGCTGCCACTAGGTGTCTCCCTACTTGTCCAGAGCACACCCCCCCCCCCTCCCCCATCTCTTGCACAGACTGTGGACTCCTGCTAGCCTGGCAGAAGTCCAAAATCAGGAAATGCAGTCTGGAGTGCTGAGGAAGGGGGGGTTCCTTAGCCAATCATAGCTCATCTCACACACTGAACTGCTCTGGGCTGTGTGTATCAGAGTGAGGGAGGAAGTTCTCCCCGATATGTCTTTAGATGATGTCACGCCTACTGGGGAATGCCACTTCCCAGTCTGTGAATCTGAGCAGAAAATACAGAGCAATATCAAAGTAGAAAACTAAAAAATAATAAAAATAAATGCAAGGAGGGGTTTATCATGATGGGGCATTGAACTGGGAGGATTATAAAAGATAATAAGATCATAAGAGGTACTCTAAGCACCAGTAGCTGACCACGTGGCAGCATTAGAAATCTATGCTAGAAGCCCGCTATAAGGGGAAAATTTTATATCTTCACACCAAAGCCATGCCCCCTCACAACAAACCATTCCCCTCTGAGCCAAGCCCCACACACTTCGAAAGAACATTGCAGATTGACAAAAAGACACAACATTTTTGCAGATCTGCTCCAGACACATTCTTTAATCCTTTAAGGACGGCGGGCGTATGGGTACACCCGTGGGAATTTCAGTCCCCGCCGCTAGCCAGTCGGGGATCGGACCCAGATGACTGCTGAAATCATTCAGCAGGCATCCAGGCACATCGCCGAGGGGGGTCCATGTCGGTGATCGCCGCAAGACAGCTGTTTGGGCATGCTGGGATTTGTAGTTTTGCAACAGCTGGAGGGCCACCACAGTTTGGAGATCACTGTGCAGTGGTCTCTAAACTGTGGCCCTCTAGATCTTGCAAAACTACAACTCCCTGCATGCCCACACAGCAGTTTGCTGTCTGGGCATGCTGGGATTTGTAGCTGTGCAACATCTGGAGGGCCACCACAGTTTGGAGATCACTGTGCAAAGGTTTCTAAACCGTGGCCCTCTAAATCTTGCAAAACTACAACTCCCAGCATGCATGAACAGCAAACGGCTTTCTCGCCATGCTGGGAGTTTTAGTTGCGTACCTCCAGCTGTTGAATAACTACATCTTCCAGCATGCCCTTCGGCGAACAGTACATGCTGGGAGTTATAGTTTTGCAACAGTTGGAGGCACACTGGTTGGAAAATACTGAGTTAGGTTACAGAACCTAACTGAAGGTTTTCCAACCAGTGTGCCCCCAGCTGTTGCAAAAGTACAACTCCCAGCATGCACAGTCTGTCAGTGCTTGCTGGGGGTTGTAGTTTTGCAACATCTTGAGGGCCACAGTTTGGATATCAATGTGCGGTGGTTTCTAAACCGTGGCCCTCTAAATCTTGCAAAACTACAACACCCAGCATGGACGGTCTGTCAGTGCATGCTGGGAGTTGTAGTTTTTCAACAGCTGGAGGTTTGCCCCCCCCCCCCCCCCATGTGAATGTACAGGGTACATTCACACAGGAGGGTTTTACAGTGAGTTTCCTGTTTCAAGTTTGAGCTCACACTCCTAGCGGAAAACTCACCGAAAACCCCTGCCAGTGTGAATGTACCCTAAAAACAGTACACTACACTAACAGATAATAAAGAGTAAAACATTACATATACACCCCCTTAAACTGCCCCCCCCACCCCTTAATATAGTCCACAAATGCGCATGGCACTCTCTTACTTCAGAGCCCTGTAGTGTTTCAACAGTTAAGGGCCACACATAGGGTATTTCCGTACTCGGGAGAAATTGTGTTACAAATTTTGGGGGGCTTTTTCTCCTTTTACCCCTTATGAAAAGGTAAAGTTGGAGTCTACACCAGCCTGTTAGTCAAAAAAAAAAATGTTTACACTAACATGCTGGTGTTGCCCCATACTTTTTATTTTCACAAGAGGTAAAGGGAAAAAAAGACCCACAACATTTTTAACACAATTTCTCCTGAGTACAGAAATACCCATATATGGGCATAAAATGCTCTATGGATGCACAATGAGAGCGCACCATGTACACTTGAGGCCTAAATTGCTGATTTGCACAGGGGTGGCTGATTTTACAGCGGTTCTGACATAATTGCAAAAAAATAAATACCCACATGTGACCCCATTTTGGAAACTACACCCCTCACAGAACATAACAAGGGGTATAGTGAGCCTTAACACCCCACAGGTGTTTTACAAATTTTTGTTAAAGTTGGATGGGAAAATGAAAAAAAAAATTTTGAACTAAAATGCTGGTGTTACCCTAAATTACCTAAGTTACCCTAAAGGGAAAATAGGAAAAAAAAGCCCCCCAAAATTTGCAACCCCATTTCTCCTGAGTAAGAACATACCCGAAATGTAGATGTAAAGTGCTCTGCGGGCGAACTACAATACTCAGAAGAGAAGGAGCGCCATTGGGCTTTTGGAGAGAAAATTTGTCCGGAAATGAAGGCCACGTGTGTTTACAAAGCCCCCATAGTGCCAGAACAATGGACCCCCCCCCCACATGTGACCCCATTTTGGAAACTACATCCTTCACGGAATGTAATAAGGGGTACAGTGAGCATTTACACCCCACAGGTGTCTGACAGATTTTTGAACAGTGGTCCGTGAAAATTAAAAATTTAATTTTTCATTTGCACAGCCCACTGTTCCAAAGATCTGTCAAAAGCCAGTGGGGTGTCACATGTGTGTGGGGGGGGGGGGGATCCACTGTCCTGGCACCATGGGGGCTTCCTAAATTTTTTTTTCATTTACATATCCGACTTTAACGAAAAGTTGTCAAACACCTGTGGGGTATTAAGGCTCACTGTACCCCTTTTTACTTTCCTTGAGTGTTGTTGTTTCCAAAATAGTATGCCGTGAGAGTTTTTTTTTTTTTTCTTTTGCTTTTCTGGCACCATAGGGGCTTCCTAAATGCGACATGCTCCTTAAGACCATTTCATCAAAATTTGCTTTCCATAAGCAAAATGTGACTCCTTCTCTTCTGAGCATTGTAGTGGGCCAGCAGAGCACTTGACATCCACACAATGGGTATTTCCATACTCTGGGGTTACACATTTTGTGGGGCATTTTCTCCTATTACCCCATGTAAAAATGTGAAATTTGGGGGGGGGGGGGGGGGGGACAGCATTTTTGTGAAAAAATTATAATCTTCACTTACACATCCGACTTCAACGAAAAGTCGTCAAACTCCTGTGGAGTGTTAAGGCTCACTGTACCACTTTTTAAGCTCCTTGAGGGGTGTCGTTTTCAAAATACAGGGTGGGCCATTTATATGGATACACCTTAATAAAATGGGAATGGTTGGTGATTTTAACTTCCTGTTTGTGGCACATTAGTATATGTGAGGGGGGGAACTTTTCAAGATGGGTGGTGACCATGGCGGCCATTTTGAAGAAAAACAATGATGTGCTTGGTTTTAACAAAACTTTATTCTTTCATGAGTTATTTACAAGTTTCTGACCACTTATAAAATGTGTTCAATGTGCTGCCCATTGTGTTGGATTGTCAATGCAACCCTCTTCTCCCACTCTTCACACACTGATAGCAACACCACAGGAGAAATGCTAGAACAGGCTTCCAGTATCCGTAGTTTCAGGTGCTGCACATCTCGTATCTTTACAGCTTAACAGCATAGACAATTGCCTTCAGATGACCCCAAAGATAAAAGTCTAAGGGGGTCAGATCGGGAGACCTAGGGGGCCATTCAACTTGCCCACGACAACCAATCCCCTTTCCAGATAACTGTTCATCTAGGAATGCTCAGACCTGACACCCATAATGTGGTGGTGCACCATCTTGCTGGAAAAACTCAGGGAACGTGCCAGCTTCAGTGCATATAGAGGGATACACATCATCATGTAGCAATTTTGCATATTCAGTGGCCTTGAGGTTTCCATTGATGAAGAATGGCCTCACTATCTTTGTACCCCATATACCACACCATACCATCAATTTTTGTGTTCCAACAGTCTTGGAGGGATCTATCCAATGTGGGTTAGTGTCAGACCAATAGCGGTGGTTTTGTTTGTTAACTTCACCATTCACATAAAAGTTTGCCTCATCACTGAACAAAATCTTCTGCATAAACTTGAGGGTCCTGTTCCAATTTTTGTTTTGCCCATTCTGCAGCACCTGAAACTACGAATACTGGAAGCCTGTGCTAGCATTTCTCCTGCGGTGTCGGAGAAGAGGGTTGCATTGACAATCCAACACAATAGGCAGCACATTTAGCACATTTTATAAGTGGTCAGAAACTTGTAAATAACTCATGAAAGAATAAAGTTATGTTAAAACCAAGCACATCATTATTTTTCTTGTGAAATTCCCAATAAGATTTATGTGTCACATGACCCTCTTCCTATTGAAAAAACAAATGATGTGAAACACCTAAAGGGTTAACAAACTTTCTGAATGTAATTTTGAATACTTTGAGGGGTGCAGTTTTTATAATGGGGGTAAATTTACCACTATGTTAAAGTAGAATATGTCACGAAAAAACTATCTCGGAATCAGAATAAAAGGTAAAAGTATCCCAAGTTATTAATGCATAAAGTGACAGTGTTCAGAATTGCAAAAAAGGGCTCAGTCCTTAAGGTGAAAAAGGGCTCAGTCCTTAAGGGGTTAAAGAGTACCTGTCACCAAATAAACCTTTGTAAACTAATTCAGGCTTAGTTCCCTAACTACTCCTAACACTCCTCCCCCCTTAAGCTTTAAAAAGCTCTGTATCTTACCATTCTACTTGCTCACATAGTGCGAGAAAGTCGAGAAAGTGGGTGTTTTCCAGCAGGCATGACATCACTGAAGCCTGCTTGGAAACCACTTCTGCCCTCACATGGCTGCAGTGCTGTGATGAATAGAATACCTCAAGCTCTGTGCATGTTTCAGTCTGTGTTGCTATCAGTGAGGCTCTCCTGCAGCCTTCAGTCTGTGTGGCTTTCTGTGAGAATCTGTGGAGCTTTCACTTTCTGTGCAGCTGTCAATCAAGCTCACCGCAGAGAAGCACTTCCTGAGTTTGGTCTCCTGCCAGGCCGGGAGGAGTCCAAACTCACTATATTAATTGTGACAGGGAACAGAACAGAGCCACCTAGTGGCTGTTTTTTCTATTACATTTTAAACATATTGTTGATAATTTTAAAAGCAAATGAATGGGAAAGTGTCTGCTAATTGCACAAGAAACACTATATGAAATTATGATTTTATTTGGTGACAGGTACTCTTTAAGGAATTCCCCTCATGGTATCTATAACAATGTCCATGTTGCGGGCAAAATAAACCCTACATACATTTGTGGACACTTCTGTGTTTGCAGGCCTCCTGCTCAGGTTGTACTACTTAACTCTGTTCTACTAATACTGTTTTAAAACATTTATGTATGTTTAAACTACACACTTTCCTTTGCCAATCTTTTACTAGAAATATAGTATGTATAGAAAATGTTTGGGATGGGAATTAACATTCCTAGGAAATTTCTTCCATTAACTATCATGTCATGCCAATTCAACATGCCAATATGGCCATAAAAAATTAATTTTGGACAATCCATCTGCTGCCCGCAAACCATGCCATAAAGGTTTTAAATCCAGAAACACTGTTAACATTCTGTTGAATTTAACAGGGAAAAAGTCTAAGTCTATGTAGATATTTTGCATGTCAACTGCAATTTCTTTTTTTTTTTTTTTTGCATCCTCTCTACAACTTCTATTGATATTATACCAATGCCTAATGTCTGTCTACATTTTCATTCTTGTAAATTTATATTGAAGAGAAATGCTCTTGTATGTCTTAATTCCCTGATTTGGCTTTTTTTTCCGTAAACATAGTCTGTCTATTTTGTCTGCTTTTGTAGATTCCTATTCTTTGAGAAACACATTGTATTCAAGATTTCTTCCATCTGTCTTGAAAAGAGAAAATAATAATGTTTTTATTGCATTTGCCTGCTATAGCCTACAGACAAGTAAAGCTGAAGAGACCTCTGTCCTCAGCTCACCCTCTTCTGGAGCAGAGTTTAATAAATACTTGCAAATATGTTTAGTAATTGATCTAAATAGCTGTTTATTATTGTTTCTAACATTAAAATACATTATTTTTATAACAAACATTTTGAGAAATACATAGAAATCAAGCTCTCCATTGCAACCACAATACCTTGTAAGAACCGGAAACAAACCCAAACTCTAAATTTGATAGTAAACTTTATTTTTTTTAATGTTTATGTTCTGAATGTACAGACATTGTTCCCTTCTGGCTTCTTAATCACCAATTTTTTGCTTGCATTGCCCAGTGAACATTGTGCTTACTTCTGTATGTACTATGCATCAAATGCAACTGCAGCATAAATCTTCACAGCATTAATTTTTTATCTGTGTTTGCACCATTTTCTAGATCAGTGTTTCCCAACCTTACAAAACATTGAGGCACCCCTACCAAATAGTTGTCTACAAAATAAAATTGCTAAAAAGAATTCATGCACATTACTATCTATCTATCTATCTATCTAATAACTTCCAAATAAAAGCAGCACATCAAGGAAAAAAGGAAAAGGTGTAGGGGTTCCAGCATATCCAGAACCTCGGTCCTCCATTTCCGCAATCCAGACAAAGCAAAATAGATGCAGCACACCACAGGGTAGAAAAAAGTAGTAGATTTATTCCAAAATGTACAGACTACATTTCACCAGTCTCACACTTCTTGAGAAAGCCAGTGTAAGACTGGTGAAACGTAGTCTGTACATTTTGGAATAAATCCACTACTTTATTCTACCCTGTGGTGTGCTGCATCTATTTTGCTTTATCTATCTATCTGTAGTAAAAACTCCAGGAGAGCAGCACAACCAAATGAGAATAGTCCGTAAAGCAGGTGCAAGCTGTATGGGAGCTCTGGTCAGGAGCTCCACTCTTCAATAATGTTCCAGTGAGAAGTAGCACACAAAAAAATTGTGTAAAAAGGTGAAGATTTATTCCATCAATCCAATGTAATACAGAACAACATTTCTGCGACTTCACGTCTTGAGAATGGCGATGTGAGGTCGCAGAAACGTTGTTCTGTATTAGCACACCAAAATGTTATCATGCAAAAATTGGTTTATTCCATGATGTACGCAGAGACTACGTTTTGGCGGCCTCTCGCCACCATTTTCAAGTGCATACAAGTGATTCAAATGGGTTTTTATACACACACACAAATTGTGACATCACTCAATTAAAAATATTAACATTGATAAAAACACCAGTTTCAATATACAAGCACATAATCAATCTACACAAGTGTAAAATGTATTGTTCCAAAAGTGCATACACACATACATACATACATACATACATACATACATAAAGTGCTGATTTCACATATATTTCCATAAATATGCACATCTTCATATATTCATAATTCAAAGTGATCATGTGCAACTTGTAGTAAATTGATCACCTGTCGCAGTCATGACAACTTCAGACGCCAGGCGCCATCATGGAACAGCGTTCATGTTCAGCATGGAGAGCCACAAACAATGCTTTGTAAGATTTCCAGTTGAAAGGTAAGTGCTGATATTTTTATAAATAATATGAAGAGAAAAGGTAGTATGCACTCACCGCTAGGCTACGGTCATTCATCCTTGGAGTTCGGGGACACGGGTGGGATCGGCGTCTTCTTGGAGCGCTCGGAGGTTACACCGGTAGTTTTGCGGGATCAACCCACTTCATCCGGTCTCTAGTTTGCGTCATTGCATCTCCTTTATTATACATATGTGTTCTGTGAAGGTAACCATGGAAACCAGTAAACAAAGCTATGGGTAGTGTGAAGGACCAAACTTATAATGTGCGCTAAAAACTATGGTTTGATAAATATCAAAATCTCTTATCTCAATGCTATTATTAAAGCTATATGAGTATTAGAATATTTATTTCTTAATTTACTTAAGTACTATGTAAATAAGGTGATAAATCAAGCCGGTCATTAAAAGCTGCCGGTCGTTGCGCATCACAGCCCAGGATCCATTTAGTGGTGCATCTGCTGGTTGCATAACTACAACTCCCAGCATGCCCGTTGGCTGTCGGTGACTGCTGAGAGTTGTAGTTTTGCAACAGCTGAAGGCACACTGGTTGTGAAACTTAGAGTTTTTTTTTTTTTACCTAACTCAGTGTTTCACGACCGGTGTGCCTCCAGCTGTTGCAAACTACAACTCCCAGCAGTCACCTTACACCATGCACCGTACATGCTGGGAGTTGTAGTTTTGCAACAGCTGGAGGCACACTGGTTTTGAAACACTGAGTAAGGTCACAAACTCTGTGATACATAACCAGTGTGCCTACAGCTGTTGCAAAACTAAAACTCTCAGCATGTACAGTCTGTCAGAGAATGCTGGGAGTTGTAGTTTTGCAACAACTGGATGCCCCCCCCAATGTGAATGTACAGGGTACACTCACATGGGCGGAGGCTTACAGTAAGTATTGGGCTGCAAGTTTGAGCTGCAGCAAATTTTCTGCAACAGCTCAAACTGCCAGCGAGAAACTACTGTGAACCCCCGCCCGTGTGACTGTACCCTAAAAACACTACACTACACTAACACAAAAAATTAAATAAAAAGTAAAAAAAACACTACATATACACATACCGCTACACAGCCCCCCTCCCCTCCCCAATAAAAATGAAAAACGTCTGGTACGCCACGGTTTCCAAAACGGAGCCTCCAGCTGTTGCAAAACAACAACTCCCAGTATTGTCGGACAGCCGTTGACTGTCCAGGCATGCTGGGAGTTTTGCAAGAGCTGGAGGCACCCTGTTTGGGAATCACTGGCGTAGAATACCCCTATGTCCACCCCTATGCAATCCCTAATTTAGGCCTCAAATGCGCATGGTGCTTTCACTTTGGAGCCCTGTCGTATTTCAAGGCAACAGTTAAGGGTCACATATGGGGTATCGCCGTACTCGGGAGAAATTGGGCTTCAAATTTTGGGGGGTATTTTCTGCTTTTACCCTTTTTAAAAATGTAAAGTTTTTGGGAAAAGAAGCATTTTAGGTAAAAAAAAATATTTTTTTTTTACATATGCAATAGTCGTGAAACGCCTGTGGGGTATTAAGGTTCACTTAACCCCTTGTTACATTCCCCGAGGGCTCTAATTTCCAAAATGGTATGCCATGTGGTTTTTTTTTTGCGGTCCTGGCACCATAGGGGCTTCCTAAATACGGCATGCCCCCAGAGCAAAATTTGCTTTCAAAAAGCCAAATGTGACTCCTTCTCTTCTGAGACCTGGGGGTATTGGGGGGTATTTTCTGCTTTTACCCTGTGTATAAATGTAAATTTTTTTGGGAAACCAAGCATTTTCGGTAAAATTTTTTTTTTTTTTTTTACATATGCAAAAGTCGTGAAACACCTGTAGGGTATAAAGGTTCACTTTACCCCTTGTTACGTTCCCCGAGGGGTCTAGTTTCCAAAATGGTATGCCATGTGGTTTTTTTTTTTGCTGTCCTGGCACCATAGGGGCTTCCTAAATACGGCATGCCCCCAGAGCAAAATTTCCTTCAAAAAAAGCCAAATGTGACTCCTTCTCTTCTGAGACCTGTAGTGCGCCAGCAGAGCACTTTTCACCCCCATATGGGGTGTTTTCTGAATCGGGAGAAATTGGGCTTCAAATTTCGGGGGGTATTTTCTGCTATTACCCTTTTTAAAAATGTAAAACTTTAGGGAAACCAAGCATTTTAGGTAAAAAAATTTTTTTTTTTTACAAATGCAAAAGTCGTGAATCACCTGTGGGGTATTAAGGTTCCCCGAGGGGTCTAGTTTCCAAAATGGTATGCCATGTGGGGTTTTTTGCTGTTCTGGCACCATAGGGGCTTCCTAAAGGTGACATGCCCCCCAAAAACCATTTGACGCTCCTTCCCTTCTGAGCCCTCTACTGCGCCCGCCGAACAATTAACATAGACATATGAGGTATGTGCTTACTCGAGAGAAATTGGGTTTCAAATACAAGTAAAAATTGTCTCCTTTTTACCCCTTGCAAAAATTCAAAAATTGGGTCTACAAGAACATGCGAGTGTAAAAAATGAAGATTGTGAATTTTCTCCTTCACTTTTCTGCTATTCCTGTGAAACCCGTAAAGGGTTAAAACGCTTACTGAATGTCATTTTGAATACTTTGGGGGGTGCAGTTTTTATAATGGGGTCATTTATGGGGTATTTCTAATATGAAGACCCTTCAAATCCACTTCAAACCTGAACTGGTCCCTGAAAAAAAGCGAGTTTCAAAATTTTGTGAAAAATTGGAAAATTGCTGCGGAACTTTGAAGCCCTCTGGTGTCTTCCAAAAGTAAAAACTCATCAATTTTATGATGCAAATATAAAGTAGACATATTGTATATGTGAATAAAAAAAAATATTTGGAATATCCATTTTCCTTACAAGCAGAGAGCTTCAAAGTTAGAAAAATGCAATTCCATTTTACCACTACGTTAAAGTAGAATATGTCACGAAAAAACAATCTTGGAATCAGAATGATAACTAAAAGCATTCCAGAGTTATTAATGTTTAAAGTGACAGTGGTCAGATTTGCAAAAAATGGCCGAGTCCTTAAGGTGAAAAAGGGCTCAGTCCTTAAGGGGTTAATGGCGCAGGACGTATATTTACGTCCTGCGCCGGCTCCCGCGCTCATCGCGTTGGTCTCAGCGCTCATCAATGGCCGGGACCTGCGGCTAATACCACACATCGCCGATCGCGGCGATGTGCGGTATTAACCCTTTAGAAGCGGCGGTCAAAGCTGACCGCCGCTTCTAAAGCAAAAGTGAAAGTACCCCGGCAAGTCAGTCGGGCTGTTCGGGACCGCCGCGGTGAAATCGCGGCATCCTGAACAGCTTGCTGGACACCGGGAGGGCCCTTACCTGCCTCCTCGGTGTCCGATCGATGAATGACTGCTCCGTGCCTGAGATCCAGGCAGGAGCAGTCAAGCGCCGATAACACTGATCACAGGCGTGTAAATACACGCCTGTGATCAGGATGAGAGATCAGTGTGTGCAGTGTTATAGGGACCTATAACACTGCAAAAAAAAAGTTAAAAAAAGTGTTAATAAAGGTCATTTAACCCCTTGCCTAATAAAAGTTTGAATCACCCCCCTTTTCCCATAAAAAAAAATAACAGTGTAAATAAAAATAAAAGTAAACATAAGTGGTATCGCCGCGTGCGTAAATGTCCGAACTATAAAAATATATCATTAATTAAACCACACAGTCAATGGCGTACGCGCAAAAAAATTCAAAAGTTCAAAAAAGCGTATTTTGGTCACTTTTTATACCATTAAAAAATTAATAAAAAGGGATCAAAAAGTCCGATCAGAACAAAAATCATACCGATAAAAACTTCTGATCACGGCGCAAAAAATGAGTCCTCATACCGCCCTGTGCGTGGAAAAATAAAAAGTTATAGGGGTCAGAAGAGGACATTTTTAAACGTATAAATTTTCCTGCATGTAGTTATGATTTTTTCCAGAATTACGACAAAATCAAAACTATATAAGTAGGGTATTATTTTAACCATATGGACGTACAGAATAATGATAAGGTGTCATTTTTACCAAAATATGCACTGCGTAGAAACGGAAGCCCCCAAAAGTTACAAAATGGCGTTTTTTCTTCGATTTTGTCGCACAATGATTTTTTTTCCCGCTTCGTCGTGAATTTTTGGGTAAAATGACTGACGTCCCTGCAAAGTGGAATTGGTGACGCAAAAAATAAGCCATAATATGGGTTTTTAGGTGGAAAATTGAAAGGGTTATGATTTTTAAAAGGTAAGAAGCAAAAAACTAAAGTGCAAAAACGGAAAAACCCTGAGTCTTTAAGGGGTTAATGACAGAACAGACATGTCAGTGTTTTTGTAAGAATTCAGGTGAAGACGGAAGGTATCACATGCCAATGATTTGTAACTGTATTTTAGTGTTTATAAGATTCCGTAGAGCACATTTTTTCATACTTTGTTATTTGGTTTTAATTTATCCACTGAGCGATATCTCTCCTTGATTTGTACAATTGGGGAAACCAAAATTATTGCTATTTCTTTCTCCTTACGACTGCATCGAAGCTGGAGGCCAAAAATGGTGCTGTTCCCGACATGGCGTCTGCTCTCCAGGGTGACAACATCCTCGGCTATTGTGCAAGTGGATGAGTTTCTCCTCCCTGGTGGGCGTGTTAGCAGTCACATGAGTCCGATCATGTGACTTTGGGAAGTTGTGGCTAGACGAGGGAGGTCTGTCATTCTGATCACAGGCAGGTGAGCAACACAGAGAGAATGCATCGGCCCAGCAAGTAATTATGAAAACAGGTGAGGGTTTTTCCACTTTTGTTTTTTCCTCCTTACCTTAAAACCTTAACCCTTTCAATTTTGCACCTAAAAATCCATATGATGGCTTATTTTTTGCGCCACTAATTCTACTTTGTAATGCCATCGGTCATTTTACCCAAAACTCTACGGTGAAACGAAAAAAAAAAATCATTGTGCATTTTGTAACTTTTGGGGGTTCCATTTCTACTCAGTAAATTTTTTCGGTAAAAATGACACCTTCTCTTTATTCTGTAGGTCCATACGATTAAAATGATGCCTTACTTATATAGGTTTGATTTTGTCGTACTTCTGGAAAAAATCATAACTACATGCAGGAAAATGTATACGTTTAAATTGTCATCTGACTCCTATAACTTTTTTATTTTTCCTTTTACGGGGTGGAATGAGTTCTAATTTTTTGCACCGTCATCTGAAGAAGTATCATTTTTGTATTGATCATACTTTTTGATCTTTTTTTATTCATTTTTCCTGATATAAAAAGTGCCCAAAAATACGCTATTGTGGACTTAGGAAATTTTTCCCGCACACACCATTGACCGTGCGGTTTAATTAACCATATATTTTTATAATTCGGACATTTCCGCAAGCGGCAATATCACGTGTTTATTTTTATTTACACAGTTTTTTTTTAAATGGAAAAAGGGGGGTGATTCAAACTTTTATTAGGGAAGGGTTTAAATGATTAACTTTTTTTCACTTTTTCTTTGCAATTGTAATGTCTGTTTATTTGTTATTGCATTTTTCTGTTCGGGTGTGTATTCACACACGAGTTTGTTCAGAGCAGTTGGCTATTCCACCTGGATATGAAATGGTTAATGCTCTGGACGAATGGTAACTAGGGTGTGTCTATTTTAAGCCAGAATTCTCTGCAGTCTGTGCTGGTTATTGAATAGACTTGTACACAAAAAAAAATGGTCGTTCGTTTTGGCTAAAATTTTCGGTTCGGTAATATTTTCGGTTCGGTCATAATTTCGGTTTTGATTTTTCGGATACATTCGGTATTCGGGTTTTTATTTTCTTTCGGATACACTTGGTATTCAGGTACATTCGGGTTAATCTTTCTATTCTTTTTTGGAGATACCTTTTCTATAAAAATTTCGTAGGGTACCATAATAAAAAATAATAATAAAAAAGATACAGTAGTGATGGAAAAAATTATCTAACGAAATGTATCTTTTTTATTATGAAATGTTTATTAATTTTTAAACAGGGATCAATTTATGTGAGCGGGTAAAGCACAAAAAATGAAGCAGACAATAATAAAAATGTAGTGTGTGCGTGCTTTTAACTTTTTTTTTTTTTTAAACATTTTTTAGGCAGTACTACTACTCCCAGCATGGAACACACTGTTCCATAATGGGATTAGTAGTACCTGTACTAATTGACAGATCGCCGGGGTCCCTTGCGATCCTCTTGTATAATGTATAGATGCTGCGGCCGCTCTTCTATGGTCCCCTGCACTCACGTGTATATACACATATTCATATTTCCCGCAGAGCTGTGATTGGCCAGATGGTTCCAGCCAATCACAGCTCTCTGTGAGAAATAGGAATATGTGTATATATACGGCAGTGCAGGGGACCATAGGAGAGCGGCCGCCGCATCCATACATTATACAGGAGCATCACAGCGGGTGTCAGGAGTGATACCCGCAGTGATCTTTCCTTAACTACAAGTACTACTACTCCCAACATGGAGTACACTCTGCTCCATGCTGTAGTACCTGCATTAATAGACAGATCGCAGCAGGTGTCAGAAGTTACACTCGCTGCGACATGTCTATTAATGTAGATACTACAGCTCCCAGCATGGAGCAGAGTGTACTCCATGTTGGGAGTAGTAGTACCTGCTGTAAGGGACAGATCACAGCGGATGTCACTCCTCCTGACACCCGCTGCGATCCTCCTGATGGGAATGTCGGGATCAGCTGTTCTCAAGGCTACAGAGCCGGGAGAACAGCTGACGCTGAGCCGTAGGTATACATCGTATATCTACTGCCCAGCAAGAACTTACAGTGAGCCTGCAATGTGTATACAGTATACACATTGCTGGCTCACTTAACCCCTTGCTGAGCTGTGCGCTATGCGCAAGCCCAGCAAGGAAAGAGTTAACTTACACTGCTGGACAGTGTAGGTTAACCCTTTGGGCGGTATACACTATATACAGCTATCTATAGATAGCTGTATATAGTGTATACAGAAGACGAAGTCCGTTTACTTCCCTCGAGTCCCGGGCAGGTTGGTATAGCTCCGCCCCCTAGTGATGATGTAATTAGGGGGCGGAGCTACAGATGGGATTCAGGCTAGTCTGAAGCTCTGATCACATTGTCCGTTTTGGATAATGGCAACAGACCCTTCTGCCAGTGTCTACCCAGACAGGGAGACTCCAGCTGTTGCTAAACTACTCCAGCTGTTGTTAAACCACAACTCCCAGCATGCTGGGAGTTTTAGTTTTGCACCAATTGGTGGCTCCCTGTTTGGGTAGACATTGCCTCATGGGTCCTCTCCCCAGCGGACAGAGCCAAAATGTCATAACCAATTTTTTGTGTTTTTCTTTCTTCTCGTTTCAGATCCGTGTATGCAGAGGATTACAGCGGATTCGATGGATTATGGCGGACTAATTTTTTTTCTTTTAATAAAAAACAATCAAAACAGCTAGCGCTAACCCCCAATTATTACCCCGATACCCACCGCCATAGGGGTGTCGGGAAGAGCCGGTACCAACAGGCCCGTAGCATCAAAAATGGCGCTCCTGGGCCTAGGCAGTAACAGGCTGGCGTTATTTAGGCTAGGGAGGGCCAGTAACAATGGTCCTCTTCACCTTGGTAACGTCAGGCTGTTGCTGTTTGGTTGGTATTGTGCTGAGAATGAAAATACGGGGAACCCTATACGTTTTTTTTATTTAAATAAATAAAAAAATGCATAGGGTTCCCCGTATCATTCTCAGCACAATACAAAGCAAACAGCAACAGCCTGACGTTACCAGGGTGGGCGAGGACCATTGTTACTGGCCCTCCCCAGCCTAAATAACGCCAGCCTGTTACCGCCTAGGCCCAAGAGTACCATTTTGGTGCTCCGTGCCTGTTGATACCGGCTCTTCCCGGCACCCCTGTGGCGGTGGGTACCAGGGTAATAATTGGGGGTTAGCGCTAGCTGTTTTTGGGGCTAGCGGTAAGCCCTGGCTTAGTAATGGATTCCGTCAATAAGACCGGCTTCCACTACTAAGCCTGAAAATTCAATTAAAAAAAAAACACAACACATTGGAAAAATTATTTTATTTTAAAAAACACTCCCCCACAGCCCTCGTTAACCATTTTATTAAAAGAAAAAAATAATAATCCACCGTAATCCATCGAATCCGCCGTAATCCTCTGCAGACACGGATCTGAAACGAGAAGAAAAAAAAACACAAAAAATTGGTTATGACATTTTTGGCTCTGTCCGCTGGGGAGAGCACCCATGATGCAATGTCTACCCAAACAGGGAGCCACCAATTGGTGCAAAACTACAACTCCCAGCATGCCCAGACAGCCTTTGGCTGTCTGGGCATGCTCCCATTTTCCAAAACGGACAATATGAACAGAGCTTCAGACTAGCCTGAATCCCGTATGTAGCTCCGCCCCTAATTACGTCATCACTAGGGGCGGAGCTATACCGACCTGCCCGGGACTCGAGGGAAGTAAGCAGACTTCGTCTTCTGTATACACTATATATATCTATCTATAGATAGCTATATATAGTGCATACCGCCCAAAGGGTTAACCTACACTGTCCAGCAGTGTAAGTTAACTCTTTCCTTGCTGGGCTTGCGCATAACGCACAGCTCAGCAAGGGGTTAAGTGAGCCAGCAATGTGTATACTGTATACACATTGCAGGCTCACTGTAAGTTCTTGCTGGACAGTAGATATACGATGTATACCTACGGCTCAGCGTCAGCTGTTCTCCCGGCTCTGTAGCCTTGAGAACAGCTGATCCCGACATTCACATCAGGAGGATCGCAGCGGGTGTCAGGAGGAGTGACATCCACTGTGATCTGTCCCTTACTGCAGGTACTACTACTCCCAACATGGAGTACACTCTGCTCCATGCTGGGAGCTGTAGTACCTACATTAATAGACATATCGCAGCAAGCATAACTTTTGACACCTGCTGCGATCTGTCTATTAATGCAGGTACTACAGCTCCCAGCATGGAGCAGAGTGTACTCCATGTTGGGAGTAGTAGTACTTGTAGTTAAGGAAAGATCACTGCGGGTATCACTCCTGACACCCGCTGTGATCCTCCTGTATAATGTATGGATGCGGCGGCCGCTCTCCTATGGTTCCCTGCATGGCCGTATATATAAACATATTCCTATTTCTCACAGAGAGCTGTGATTGGCTGGAACCATCTGGCCAATCACAGCTCTGCGGGAAATATGAATAGGTGTATATACACGTCAGTGCAGGGAACCATAGAAGAGCGGCCGCCTCATCTATTCATTATACAAGAGGATCGCAAGGGACCCCGGCAATCTGTCAATTAGTACAGGTAACTACTACTCCCATCATGGAACAGTGTGTTCCATGCTGGGAGTAGTAGTACTACCTAAAAAATTTAAAAAAAATAAAAGTTAAAAAAACGCGCACACTAAATTTTTATTATTGTCGGCTACATTTTTAGTGCTTTACCCGCTCAGATAAATTGATCCCTGTTTAAAAATGTATAAACTTTTCATAATAAAAAAGATACATTTCATTAGATACAATTTTTTCCATCACTACTGTATATTTTTTATAATTTTTTTTTATTAGAATGAATTCTTTACGTTCGTTTATGGATAACGAATGCATTCGTTATTTACCACATGCATTCGGTAAATAACGAATGCATTCGTTATTTTGCTATTCGTATTATGGTGACTATTTGGGAATGTTCAAAATATATTTTCGTGCATCCGTATCGGTCCGAATGCCCGAAAACGGTAAAATTCGGTAAATTAGACATTCGTGCCGAAACGAATTGCACATGTCTATTATTAAATACCTTAGTCTGGAATGTCTGCTTTAGCTTGCACCTTGTATTTATCTTGTGATATTATCTGAGTTTTAGCCATGGTTAATAAGTCTTGTTTATTGTAGATTTAGTCTTTGTTATATTAGTCTGTTTTAGTATTATGTCTGTTGAGCTTTGTCGGTGTTCACACTATGTCTGAGTCTTGCTTGTTACCTGTGCTCTGTATTTTATATTCCTGTTTGGTATCCTGGTTCTGTGTCCCAGTGTGAACAGTGTCTTATATTTATATCCTGTTTGGTTGATCTGATCCTTTTGTACTTGTACCTGCTTGTGATAGTCCTTAGTAACTTGTTGAGTTTAGTGTTTTGGCTCTCAGTTCTTCCGCTATCCCATTCATTTCCTTGATTCTGCTGTATACTCCTATCATGCCTAGTCTTGTTCATTTTATCATGTCTGCCGTTTATCTGATATCTTGTTTTGTGAACTGTTTGTTCATTCACTCTATTCTGTTCTGTTTGTGAGTTCATATTCAGCCCTGTTAATATTTGAATTGTCTAGTAGGTTTCTGTTTCTGGCATGTGACCGACTATGTTTAATAATTGTTTTTACGCCGCTGCACTTTAGCGCAGGAAGGGACCGGCTCCCAGTTGTCGACTCACCGTTTAGGGTGAGTGGGCAAGTAGGTAGGTTGAGATGTTTTAGGGTAAGTTTATAGCTCACTCTCCCTGTCCCCGCGGTCGGTCCCTGACAGCAATGTTATAGCTCCCATAGGGGGCTATAACACTGCACACACTGATCTTTTACATGAATCAATGGTTGATCAATGATTCTGCCGCTTGAATGCTCATGCCTGGATCTCAGACACTGAGCAGTCATCCGGCGATCGGACAGCGAGGAGGAAGGTAAGGGATTTCCCTGCTGTCTTAAAGCTGTTCGGGATGCTGCGATTTTGCTGCGGTGATCCCGAACAGCCCTGTTGACCTAACTGGCATTTGTTTACTTTCCCTTTAGACGTGGCATTGAACTTTGATCACCGCGTCTAAAGGTTTAGTACCATGCAGCACCGCGATCAGTGCCACGCGCTATTAGCCACGGGTCCCGGCCGGGCCCAACTCACTAGAAAGGTAGTGGCGAAGGGTGTACAGGTATGCCCTCCATCCCCAACAGGTGAAGGAGAGGTGTGGCAGAAGGTGCATAGAGCTAGACGATGCCCAACTAGCGCGTCGTTCCATCACTGCACCCGCTTGTACGTACCTCCCGTTCCTGATGGAATAAAGCACATTTGAGAAGCATGGTGAGTGCAACCTTTTCTCTTTCTCCTGGATTTTTCTGCACATTAGTAACTAGACTAACTTTGCTGCTCATGTTTTTTAAGGGTACTTTAACACGAGCGGATTGCACATGTAAAGACAGCACATGTAAAGACAGCATAGAGCAGCCTTTGTCCAGCGGATCCGGAGCGAAATACACTGCGAAAATCCGCTTGTGTGAACGTACCCTAAAAAAGTAAAAATCCTGGAATACCCCTTTAAAGGGTCATTCAGGAATTGAAAATCAGAGAAAAACTGCTCCCTATCTTTCTACAGGGTTGGTGTGGTATTACAACTTGGGTCCATTCACTTTAATGGAACTGAGCTGTAAACACACCCATCCTGGAGACCGACGGAGAGTTTTTTTTTTTTTATCTAGCTCTGTTTTTCGATTCCTGGAAATCCCTTTAAGTACCCCTTTTTGGGAAGAATCACTCAACTCTAGTAATAGCAAATAATGTGATAACATCTGGTGCTGAGCCGAGTTTATTCAAAAACAAAAAAATCACAAATAAATTATGTTACGCCCTGAGTTCACTCCCTTTCTATAACGTGGGACCGTGGCAGGACCCGTGGCTAATGGAGCATGGCACTGATCGCTGTGCTGCGCGCTATTAACCCCTTAGACGCAGCATTCAAAGTTGATTGCCACGTCTAAATTGAAAGTAAAGTATGGCCGGTTAGCTCAGTGGGCTGTTCGGGACCGCCACGGGGAAATCGCAGTGTCCCAAACAGCTGGCAGACACAAGGAGGGTCCTTACCTTCCTCCTGCGTCACCGATCTCCGAATGACTGTTCAGTGCCTGAGATCGAGGCATGAGCAGTCAAGCGGCAGAATCATCGATCAATGTTATCCTATGAGATAACAAAGATTGATGTAAAAGATCAGTGTGTGTGGTGCTATAGCCTCTATGGGGGCTATAACACTGCAAAAAAAATAGTAAAAAAAAAAAGTTAATAAAGATCATTTAAACCCTTCCCTAATAAAAGTTTGAATGACCCCCTTTTCCCATAAAAAAAAAACATGTTAATAAAAATAAACATATATGGTATTGCAGAAATGTCCGAATCATAAAAAATGTTGTTAATTTAACTGTTCGGTTACAAAATGGTGTTTTTTCACTTTTGTCGCACAATTATTTTTTTTTCCATTTGGCTGTAGATTTGTGGGTAAAATGACTGATATCATTACAAAGTAGAATTGGTGCTGCAAAAAATAAGCCATCATATGGATTTTTAGGTGCAAAATTTAAAGAATTGAGGAAAAAACGAAAGTGCAAAAACAGAAAAACCATGAGTCCTTAAGGGGTTAATAGAGTCCGTTTCTGTTTTATTTCTCATGTTCTTTTTTTTTAATTCATCCCCTTTCATGCACTAAATTATTGATTGCATAATTAGAATATGAAATTTTTATTGTAATGCTTTATGCCTAAGAGATCGTTTCCCTGAAAAGTTATTTGAGTCTTTACCAAACCTATAATTTTCCTCTAACCTGTATTTTACATGGCTGTATGTTTACCTCCCTTGGTCATTTAATTTTCTCCCAGGCCTAGTCTAGTTCATAATTGGAGAAACCTTACATGTTTGGATAGACTGTTGGTAATCTAAACATGCAACATGGTGGTCTTAGAGCTGCTCGCTTAATTAACAGTGTATGGCTAACAAACCACTAATTAATATTAAAATTAGCGTTATTAGACATGACACCATATTAAATAACAGCTTTTATGTTGACAACTCTCCTTGTCAATGGAAGGGTAAATTAGGAAATTACTAGAAAACATGCAAATGAAAGAGAACTTCTCAGATATTCTTGCTTTAACAGTAGTACCAACCAACTGTTCTTTACAGTTTGTAAGCTTTAAAAATGTATTTATAGAAATATAAAATTTTAGTTGTTTTGTACATAACATACACATACACATAATTTGAAAATAATACTTAAAAATAATATTAGCAAGAGAAAACAAAGACTTTTTAACCCCTTCATGACCCAGTGATTAATATTTTTTTGGCTCTTGTTTTTTGTTCCCCACATTCCAAGACCCATAACTTTTTTAGTTTTTCCACTAACAAAGTTGTATTAGGGCTTCTTTTTTTTTGGTACAAGTTGTATTTTTCATTTTATCATATAATGTGTTATGGAGCCAGAAAAAAATATATTCAAGGCAAAAAAAAAACAAAAAAAAAAAAAACATGGAATTGCACAATTTTGTCGGGCAATAATTTCTTGTAGGGTTTAAAATACGGTAATATGCTATTTTTATTCTGCATTCAGGTAGAAGAAACAGACATGGTTGCACATCTCCATATTGTATATTGATCTAATTGCTTCTCAGCATAAATTCAGAAACTAACAGGTTGTTAGTATACATTTTGATCAAAAGGTACAAGCCCACTCGCAACGTCAAGGCCACCTAATTTGAGTGGGTCCCTAACGTCCCTAGCATAAAATGGTGTAGCACTGGGCGGCAACCACCATCTAATTACAATATGTAGATGTGCAACCATGTCTGTTTCTTCTACCATAATTCACATTGTGTTTTCTATCCCCTCCTTTTTTTTTTTGTTTTACCATGTGTCTTCACTCTGCCCCACCCCCTCAGCCCAACCCTATATAAGTAGTAGTTAGCTACACAAGAGCCTTTTCTTTCCTAGCAGCCTCCCAGTCTGACTGGGAGTGCATAGTAAGTGAGCTTTTACACCCTGTTCACACTTGTGTGGTGCTGTGCGGCGTCCGTTGCTGCCGTGGCACAGTGTCTGTGGGGAGGTGCGACCCATGGACTGGTTTGAGTGGCATTGGGGCCGCTATGCTTGTGGGTCGTTCCCCCTGTGGGCACTGGTGTCGCGACGGTGGTACGCCATTTTATGCTAGGGACGTTAGGGACCCACTCTAAATAGGTGGCCTTGACGTGGCGAGTGGGCTTGTAACTTTTGTTCAAAATGTATACTAACAACCTGTTAGTTTTTGAATATATGCTGAGAAGTAATTAGATAAAATTAAAATATGAAGATGTGCGACCATGTCTGTTTCTTCTACCTGAATTCGCTATTTTTATTCTATTGGTCTGTAAGATTCCAATGATACCAAACTTGGGTAATTTATGTTTAGTTTTAAGGTAAACAAAAAATGAAAACTTGATAAAGAAAAATAAGTTTGTTCAATGCTATGTTCTGACCTTTTCATTTTTTCACCTACGGAGCTATGTAGGAGCTATGACGATGTCTGTAATTACCGGCAGATGTCAGCCGGGATATGCCGGTTATGACCTGGCCCGCAGGCCCGTGTCATATTCCCCTCACTGCCGCATGACGTACCAGTTCGCTGTAATGAACAGTGCTCCGGCTGGACATACCAGCCGTAAGTGCATCTTTCCCCGTATGTCGAGTCCCAGCCCGTCACTCACCTCCGTCCCCGGCCTCTGTCCCTCAGCTC
Organism: Hyla sarda; assembly: GCF_029499605.1. NCBI lineage: Eukaryota > Metazoa > Chordata > Amphibia > Anura > Hylidae > Hyla > Hyla sarda. The sequence goes on along the minus strand of NC_079189.1, from coordinate 374,193,976 downwards.
CGACACTCCTGCACCATTGTTAGAAGTTTTAGCTCCTCCCTAGTACCCTTGCCGGATCTTTGTTGGCCTTGCGCCTTAGAGAAAGCAGTCAGTGTTTCCTTGCCGTGTACCAGACCTTTGTATTCCGTGACCTGACCGTGTTTCTAGCCGCCAGCCTATTGACCTTCTGCTACCCTACTGACTACGCTCATGTGCCACCTGTCCTGACCTGTCTGACTACGTCCTGCCTATTCCTTCGGTGCCACGCTTCAACTCAGCCGCCTGTGTGGTCGAGTCGTGCCAGGGGTAGCGACCTGGGTGTTGCCTGCCGCAGCAAGTCCAACCCGCTTTGCGGCAGGCTCTGGTGAAAACCAGCGGCACCTCAGACTCCTGGCACGACCCGCGTCATCTGCCACACAGGTCCAGCGGATCCACTACATCACCCGCTCCAGACTACAGTGGTGTTACGGATCTACTGCTTTTTGGGTACCTGCCGTCTTCAGTGAGTCTTACAGTAAGATCCAGGTACCTCTGCCTGAGGATTCGGATCTCTCCTCCGAAGTAGTCCATCAGTCACAACAGTTGGCCCATCAGGTGCAGCAATTAAATCAACAGTCCGCCATGGCGCTGCTACTTCTGTCTATGCTGCAGCAGTCACCACCTGTCCCTGCAATTCCTTCAGCATCAAAGCTTTGTCTTCCCCTTCCCACGAAGTTTGAAGGAGATCCTAAGCTGTGTACTAGTTTTGTGATGCAGTGCTCCTTGCACCTGGAGCTCATGGCGGATCTGTTTCCTACGGAGCGTACCTTTGTGATGAGCCTCTTGTCTTGAAAGGCCCTCGCCTGGGCTACTCCTTTCTGGGATCGTAGCAATCCAATTACCTCTAACCTGACGGCCTTCCTGGCTGAATACCACAGCGTTTTTGAAGAACCCGCACGTGCCTCCTCTGCCGAGTCGGCTCTTCTTAACCTAAGACAAGGGACTTCCTCCGTGGGAGACTGCAGTCCAGTTTCGCATCCTTGCTTCAGAATTGGCATGGAATGACAAAGCCTTGTGTGCTATATTTAAAAAAGGACTATCTAGTAGAATAAAGGATGCTCTTGATGCACAAGTCCATGTTCCACGTACAAGTCCAGACTTCTTTCTTTGCTACAGCATTTTTGGACTGAGGATTGAATTATTTGTGCTACCACATTGTACTTCCCAGATACTTCTCGGTCTTTCTTGGCTCCAACGCCATTCCCCGCAGCTTGACTGGAAATCTGGAGAGGTCATTCGCTGGGGACAATGCTGCCAAAATTGTTGTCTAGAGTCGGTCCAGCCTAAAATTCTTTCTACCATTCCTCCCATGCCTCGTCTGCCTGCCCCTTATCAAGATTTTTCCGATGTCTTTTGCGAAAGACAGGGCGAGACTTTGCCTCCACATCGTCCTTACGACTGCCCAATTGATTTACTGCCTGAGACTATGCCACCTTGTGGTAGAATCTAACCTTTGTCAGTCCCGGAGACTCAAGCCATGCAAGAATACATCCAAGAGAACCTCCAAAAAGGATTTATCCGGAAATCCTCTTCACCGGCCGGAGCGGGGTTCTTCTTTGTGAGCAAGAAGGATTGTTCTCTCTGTCCATTTATCGACTACAGAGGTCTCAACAAGATCACGGTCAAGAATCGTTATCCTCTTCCTTTGATCTCAGAACTTTTTGATTGTCTTCAGGGGGCCAAAGTCTTCTCCAAACTGGATTTACGTGGTGCCTACAATCTGATTCGAATTCGAGTGGGAGACGAATGTAAAATTGCTTTCAACACCCAAGATGGACATTTTGAATATCTCGTGATGCCTTTTGGCCTTTGCAATGCTCCAGCTGTTTTCCAGGAATTTGTCAATGATATCTTCCGTGACCTTCTCTATACCTGTGTAGTCGTGTATCTTGATGACATACTGACTTATTCTTCCAACTTGGAGGGGCATCGTACTCACGTTCGTCTGGTCCTACGATGCCTCCGGAGGAATCACCTCTATGCCAAACTGAAGAAATGCCTTTTTGAGAAATCCAATCTTCCTTTCTTTGGATATGTTGTCTCTCATCAAGGACTTCAAATGGATCCAGTAAAATTGTCTGCAGTTTTGGATTGGCCTTGCCCTACCGGTCTTCGGGCTATTCAACGTTTCCTGGGATTTCCAAACTATTATCATCAGTTCATCCCACATTTCTCTTCTGTGGTCGCGCCCATTGTAGCTCTCACCAAAAATAGCGCTAACCCTAAGTTGTGGGCCTCCTGAGGCCGAGGAGGCTTTCTCCAGCCTAAAGTCTGCCTTTGCTTCAGCCCCCGTGCTATCAAGACCAGTTCCGGGAAACCCTTTTGCCTTGGAGGTTGATGCTTCCTCTGTTGGAGCAGGCGCCATTCTTAACTAGAAAAGTGCCAAGGGTAAAACTGTGACATGTGGTTTCTTTTCTGAAACATTCTCACCAGCGGTGAGAAACTACTCCATCGGAGATCGTGAACTGCTTGCTATAAAACTCGCCTTAGAGGAGTGGCGACATTTGTTTGAAGGATCTCCTCATCCGAAAAATCAGTATTTATTCTGATCACAAGAATCTCCTGTACCTTCAGTCTGCCCAATGTTTGAACCCTCGTCAGGGGGTTCTTCTCCCAATTTAATTTTTTCATTAATTTCCATCCAGCTAATAAGAATATCAGAGCTGATGCCCTCTCCAGATCTTCTGACGGTGTGGGTTTGGATCCTACTCCAAGACATATCCCTCCTGATCGTCTGATTACTGCAGCTACTGCTGATCTCCTACAGCGGCCTCCTGGTAAAACTGTTTTACCAGTCAGATTGAGACGCAAAGTTCTAAACTGGGGTCATTCTTCCTTATTGGCTGGCTATCCTGGAGTACATAATACACTTATTCTAATCTCCCGAGACTACTGGTGGCCGCGTCTGGAACACAATGTGCCTGAATTTGTGCGTTCCTGTGCCACTTGTGCCCGAGGCAAGACCTCTCGACAGAGACCCGCGGGACTTTTGCAGCTGTTGCCTATTCCTGAGATTCCATGGACTCACATCGCTATGGATTTTATTACCGATCTTCCACCATCACATAACACAGTCATCTTGGTTGTGGTAGATCGGTTTTCTAAAATGGCTCCTTTTATTCCTCTCCCCGGGCTCCCATCAGCTCCACAACTGGCTAAGCACTTCTTACTTCATGTCTTCCGTCTTCATGGTCTTCCAGAAAACATTGTCTCGGATCGCGGAGTACAATTTGTGTCCAAATTCTGGCGAGCCCTCTGTTCCTGTCCTGGCATCAGTTTGGATTTCTCCTCTGCCTACCACCCCCAGTCCAATGGTCAGGTGGAAAGGGTAAACCAAATTTTGGAGACTTATTTATGCCATTTTGTTTCTGCTCATCAGGACAACTGGGTTGATCTTCTTCCCTGGGGCGAATTTTCCTACAATCAGAAAGACTCTGAGTCCACAAAGACATCTCCGTTTTTCATTGTTTTTGGTTATCATCCCCCGGTCTCCTCTTCCAGTCCCAGTCTCTTCAAGTCTAACAGCTGTAGATGAACTTGTCCGAGATTTATCCTCCATTTGGCGACAGACTCGGCAATCATTATCTCTTGCTTCCTTCCGAATGAAAATTAAAGCAGACAAGAGAAGATCTCCCCCCATCCTTCTCTCCTGGTGATAAAGTGTGGTTAGCTTCTAAATACATTCGGTTTAAAATCCCAAGTTACAAACTTGGTCCTCGTTTCCTGGGTCCCTTCAAGGTCTTACAAAAGATCAATCCAGTTTTATACAAACTCCGCTTGCCACCTTCTCTACGCATTCCTAACTCCTTTCATGTATCTCTCCTCAAACCTCTGGTTCTCAACCGTTATTCTCAAATAAAATATTCTGCTCCAACTCCTGTCTCCGGTTACTCAGATATTTTTCAAATTAAAGAGATCCTGGCCTCCAAAATGGTACATGGCTGAATTTTTTTTTGGGTCGATTGGAGGGGTTTTGGTCCTGTGGAAAGGTCCTGGGAGCCCGAGGAAAACATCTTGGACTGTAATCTCCACAAAAAATGTTTGTCCCACAAGAAGAGGGGGAGACCAAAGGGGGGGTACTGTAATAAACAGCGCTCCGGCCGGACATACCAGCCGTGAGTGCATCTTTCCCAGTATGTCGGCTCCCGTCGGGGCTTGGATTCGCATCGTGGGACGCGCCTGCATGCGAGTCCCAGCCCGTCACTCATCTAGGCCTCTGTCCCTCAGCTTCGATGTGTGGGCCCCCGCCTCCTAGCTGCATGCTGGATCTTTGAAATTTAAAGGGCCAGTGCACCCATAATTAGTATTCACACCTGCACCATTGGTATAAGTTTTAGCTCCTCCCTAGTACCCTTGCCGGATCTTTGTTTGCCTTGCTCGTTAGAGAAAACAGTCTTAGTGTTTCCTTGCCGTGTACCAGACCTTTGTATTCCAAGACCCGACCGTGTTTCCAACCGCCAGCCTTTTGACCTTCTGCTACCCTACTGACTATGCTCCGGTGCCGCCTGCCCTGACCTCTAGCCAGTCTGACAACGTCCTGCCTATTCCTTTGGTGCCACGCTTCTCCTCAGCCGCCTGTGTGGTTGAGTCGTGTCGGGGGCAGCGACCTGGGTGTCGCCTGCAGCAGCAAGTCCAACCCGCTTTGCGGCAGGCTCTGGTTAAAAACCAGCGGCACCTTAGACTCCGCTCCATGGTACGGCCCACGTCATCTGCCACACAGGTCCAGCGGATCCACTACATCACCCGCTCCAGACTACTGTGGTATTACGGATCTAATGCTTCTGCGGTGAGTCTTACATACGTCAAAGGTTGGGAAGGGGTTAAATCATACCTAGTCGTGTGCCACTGTGCAGTAGACATCTATTAAAAAAGAACTCTACCTATTTAATTTATTAAGATAATTACCTGCCTCTGAACCCACTTCACTTCAGCTCTACAATGTGCATCTTGTGCATTCATGCTCAAAACTGTACTGAATGGGGGAGATTTATCAAAACCTGTCCAGAGGAAAAGTTGCTGAGTTGCCCATTGCAACCGATCGGATAACTTCTTTCATTTTTCAGTGGCCTTTTCAAAAATGAAAGAAGCAATCTGATTGGTTGCTATGGGCAACTGGTACACTTTTCCTTTGCACAGGTCTTGATATCTCTCCCTCATAGACATCAAAACCTGTGCAAAGGAAAAGTTGCCCTGTTGCCCATAGCAACCAATCCGATTGATTCTTTCATTTTGCAGAGGCCTTGTTAAAAATGAAAGAAGCGAGCTGATTGGTTGCTATGGGCAACTGGGCAACTTTTCCTCTGGAGAGATTTTGATAAATCTCCCCCCATGTGTACCCCAGAGTATTCAATCAGTAGCTGGTGCACGCAGGTATAGGATCATGGTAAATCAATCCAAAGCAATATTTCTTGGATAAATGCAGCACACCAAACAAGTATATCCATGCAATGGTGATTTATTAAGTAGTGTAAAAAAAAAATTTTTTTTATTTTGAAAATGAGAGGCTACTGAAACATATTTTTTATACACTAGAGAATAAATCACTGTTGCACAGATATACTTGTTTGGTGTGTTGCCTTTATCCAAGATATATGTGTGTGTGTAGATATGCATATTTATTAGATGTATATCTATTTATATGTACAGTATATTCTTTAACATCCCATTATTCATTTAACAAACTGAAAGTAAAGTGAAAGTTAACAAAAAAACACAATATTTAGAAAACAATGCAAAAAAAATATTAAAATAGAAATGATTACTATTATTATGTCCTTACATCTAACTAGAGATCACCTTTTTCCTTTATTGTGCTGTCCCCGTCTCTTCTTATTGCCCCTTCCCCGTCTCTTCTTATTGCCTGTCTCCTGTCTCAACCCCAACACCCGCATCCAGATTCCCTTAAAAATGGATGTGTACAAAGTGATATTCATAAATATTTATTATGAAAAATTATTTAAATAAAGAAAAAAGAAAATCTAACACGTGCTATGTTTTGCGGCATATTTTCTGCATCTAATTGTGCTACGCATTGACTTAAATATGCGGCAGCAAATACACAGCAAAAAAAAGGCATGTGTGACCCTACCCTAAATGTGGAAAGAGGAGGAAGAAGAGGATGGCATCACATTGCTATCAGAGCCAGACAGTCTAAGGTGATTGCTAGAAGCATGATAAGAGTGCAGAATGATGGGACAAAAGGTTTGGAAGGCATGATAGTAAAGGCAAGGCAGTAAGTATACATTATAAAGGACAGCCTGGGCCTGTTAAACTGTTAAGTTTTTGATGATTATATGGTGAAGTTATTCTTTCCCATCTAGAATTCTTTACATGCATGGAGATAGTGATTTCAGACCATGTTAGGTAAACCACACGCTAACTGCAACGTTGCTTACTATTGAAAAGTCAAGGCTGTTCAGTAGAACACTGGGGAGCCCATGAAGGTGCAATGGACACAGCTGGTGCTTTTGTTGGCCGGCCATTGTGGAGGGGAATGCAGAGAGTAGTACAAGTAAAATGCTGTACTCATTTAGGTTCACCTAGTCACTGAAGTTCAGTTATAGGGATGAGCGAATCGAATCTGACAAATCCAAATTCGTTACATATTTCAGGAGAAATTCGATTCCTAACGAATGCGAATATTGCCGTGATTCTATCGCTCGAATCGCTTCATTAAACTCCATTTAGTGCAATCCAGGCTCCAGGGGCATCTAAAATGGTGGATCTACATGTGAGGACATGGGGCAAGGAATCCTAGGAAGGCGGGAAGGTAGGTAGGCAGGATGACCCTGAATCACATGCAGCATGCAGCCTATCAGCAGCCAGCCACCCCTGTGATGGCACAGCCCTATAGAATCGGCAGCCATCTTGCGGCCAGTCACATCAGCGTTCTATTACAGAGAGAGAGAGAGACAGCAATGCGTGTTGCACAGAAAAGCATTTTTACAGCAGCGATTCACCTCCCAGTCACATCTGCATTATTTTGCAGAGAGAGAGAGGGACAGAGAGCAGTGTGATGCACAGAAAAGCTTTTTTACAACAGCAATTCACCTCAAGCCCAAATTCAGCCTAGAAGCACTGATAGGGAAGGGAGTGAGATTGAGAGAGAGAGTGCAATTTTGAGTGTAGTACACAGCGACTGAGTGCTGCAGCACTGGTGTGTACAGCAGATGAAAAGCTAATAGTAGCCAGCTAGTTAGGGTGAACAGAGCACTAAAAGGGTATTGTCATCTATAAAGTGTAACCTGTGCGTACAGCTAAGTGGTGTACCATTTTGTTCCTGTTAAAGTCTTAAGGGAATAGATATTGTGAAAGGCCAACAAAAAGTACACACCTGGTGGTGTTGTAAACAAATACTGTTTTAAGCATACTGGAGCACCTTGTCCTCCCCTCATAAGTGCATACCACATAAGTACATCTAAGTGGTGTACCATTTTGTTCCAATTAAAGTCTTAAGGGCCTAGAAACTGTGAAAGGCCAGCCAAAAGTACACACATACTGGTGTTGTAGACATATACTGTTTTAAGCGTACTGGAGCGCATTGTCCTCCCCTCATAAGTGCATACCACATCTATACATCTAAGTGGTGTACCATTTTGTTCCTGTTAACCCCTTGAAAACGCATCAGCCCAGCAAGTAATTATGAAAACAGGTGAGTTAAATGGGAGGGTATTTAACCCTTTGGGGATGGAGGTTAATTTCCGTTTTTGCACTTTCGTTTTTTCTTCCTTACGTTTTAAAAATAATAACCCTTTCAAATTTGCAACAAAAAATCCATATGATGGCTTATTTTTTGTGCCACCAATTCGACTTTTTAATGTCCTCAGTCATTTTACACAAAAATCTATGGCAAAACGGGGAAAAAAAATCATTGTACGACAAAATCGAAGAAAAAAAACACCATTTTGTAAATTTGGGGGCTTCCGTTTCTACTCAGTACATTTTTTGGTAAAAATTACACCTTATCTTTATTCTGTAGGTCCATACAATTAAAATAATACTCTACTTATTTAGGTTTGATTTTGTATTACTTCTGGAAAAAATCATAACTACATGCAGGAAAATTTATATGTTTAAAATTGCCATCTTCAGACCCCTATAACTTTTTATTTTTCCGCGTACAGGACTCTATGAGGGCTAAATATTTGCGCCGTGATCTGAAATTTTTAGTGGTATCATTTTTGTATTAAAAGCATAAAGTTCAAAGAAAGAGAAAACAGGGGGAGCACTCACGATACCGGATTTGATGAAAGTGCAGGAAAGCCTTTATTCAGGTGCAGCAGACATAAAATGGCTGGACGCCAGGACGGGTAAGCAGCTTTCACGCCAAACACAGGGCACTTCTTCGGACCCACAGGGCGCTTCTTCGGAGGGTCCGACGAAGCGCCCTGTGTTTGGCGTGAAAGCTGCTTACCTGTGTTGCGGGGTGTCCTGGCGTCCAGCCATTTTATGTCTGCTGCACCTGAATAAAGGCTTTCCTGCACTTTCATCAAATCCGATATCGTGAGTGCTCCCCCTGTTTTCTCTTTCTTTGAACTTTATGCTTTTCATGTGGATGTACTTTGAAGGGGTTTTGAGGCACCGAAGACAGGGTGTTAGTATACCACTCAGAAGGAGAGGCTCTCCGTTGCACTTTAGTGTGATTTTCTTGATGTCAATGCTGTACCAGTGAATGGGCCGTATATGAATAGATAGTGCCGATCGCTTTTTCTCACATTGTACATCATTTTTGTATTGATCAGACTTTTTTGATCACTTTTTATTCATTTTTTCATGACATGAAAAGTGACCAAAAATGCGCTATTTTGGACTTTGGAATTTTTTTTTGCGCGTACGCCATTGACCATGCAGTTTAATTAATTATATATTTTAATAATTCTGACATTTCCGCACAAGGCGATATCACATATGTTGACTTTTATTTTTACACACTGCACACACTGATCTTTTACATTGATCAATGGTTTCTCATAGGAAACCATTGATCGATGATTCTGCCGCTTGACTCCTCATGCCTGGATCTCAAGCACTGAGCAGTTATTCAGCGATCGGACAGCGAGGAGGAAGGTACGGGACCCTCCTGCTGTCCTACAGCTGTTCGGGATGCCGCGATCCCGAACAGCCCCCTGAGGTAGCCGGCATTAGTTTACCTTCACTTTAGACGTGGCGTTCAACTTTGAACGCCGTGTCTAAAGGGTTAATAGCGCGCGGCACCGCGATCAGTGCCGCCCGTTATTAGCCCCGGGTCCCGGCCGTTGTTGGAGGCCAGGCCCGACCCGCTATGACGGCATGACGGTGTGGCCCCGCGTTATAGAAAGGGAGTGGGCGGAGGATGTATAGGTACATCCTCCATCCCCAAAAGGATTAAGTCTTAAGGGCCTAGAAACTGTGAAAGGCCAGCCAAAAGTACACACTTGGTGGTATTGTAGACAAATATAGTTTTAAGCATTCTGGAGCGCATTGTCTTCCCCTCATAAGTGCAAATCACATATCTACATCTAAGAGGTGTACAATTTTGTTCCTGTTAAATTCTTAAGGGCCTAGATATTGTTAAAGGCCAGCCAAAAGTACACACCTTCTGGTGTTGTAGACAAATACTGTTTTAATAGTAGTGGAGCGTATTGTACTCCCCTCATATACGCACTAAGTATGTCATGCAGTGAAGTGCCAGGAAGTGTACGGAGGAGTGGCAGAGGCCTAAATTTATCAGGCAGAGGTTGCAGCAGACTAGGGGCAAGTGGCAGCAGGAGTCGCAGTGAGAAGCCTGAGCTCCCGATATCAGCTAGCGGTCGTGTCTCGACCGGAAACCCATCTGCCATCATCAATTGGTTAATACGGTCATCTACTTCATCACAAGTGACATCTGACACCCCCAGTCAACAGTGAGTGGGTTCCTCAGACACAACCTTAAGTTAGCATGGCCCGGGAGCAGTCCCTGTCCTCCCATTGCCTCTGTTCCATGCTGTTCCCTCCCCCAAAGAAGTATCTTATGCTGTGGGTTCAGCTCCACTATTTAGTGAGGACGATCTAATAGAAGACAGTCAGCAGCTACTGCCCAGCCAAGAAGTGGAGGAGAAATCTGCCGCTTCCTCTGCTAGGCAGGCAAGTAGTGGAGAGGAGAGTGGCGTGGGAGGTGGTGTTGTGAGTGTTTAGGCTCCTGAAGCAGACACTATTGAGGAACCTGAGGAGGACATCAGTGATGTGCAGACAAAACTCGATGATGATGAAGCTGATCACACTTGGGAGCCAGGCGCAGAAGGGGCTTCATCATCATCAGGAGAAGAGGGTTGCAGGTTCCCGTGAGGCAGCAGCTGAGCCAGCATGGTGGTAGCATGGTTGGCAGTCAGCATGGTGGCAGAAGTGGAAAGTCTGGAGCCAAACGTGCCCGGGGTAGACCACCTGCTTTGCGGCAACCTACCTTCCTGGGAGGTAGTGGAACAGTGGTTCCTGGAGTCGGCGGCAGTAGCAGTCAATCAGTGCAGACTGTTGGTGGGAAAGTCAGCTACTCAGCGGTGTGGCAGTTTTTCATCAAGCATCCGGAGGTTACATAGTTACATACATAGTTAGTACGGTCGAAAAAAGACATATGTCCATCAAGTTCAACCAGGGAATTAAGGGGTAGGGGTGTGGCGCGATATTGGGGAAGGGATGGGATTTTATATTTCTTCATAAGCATTAATGTTATTTTGTTCCAGGAATGTATCTAATCCTGTTTTAACCTGGTTGTTAACCTGGCCACATGCAAGATGTTTCAGCAGAAGGTGAATCGTGGCCAGGGTCGCAATGTTGGCCCCACGGCCCTGCGTCAACACATACAGTGTCACCATAAAGCAGCCTGGGAGAACCAAGGCTCCGATGGGGTGATCAAGCCGGCTGCATCACCCAGTGGCACACCGCTCCCTGTTTCAGCCAGCCAAGGCTCCACCACCTTAGCCGAAGGGAGCTGTGTGTCATATCCATCTTCTGTCGCTTCAGATGCTCCTCCTACTTCGAGTTAGTCAATCCACCAGCAATCCATCGGCAAAGCCACGTCCACGAGACAACAGTACCAACCCATCCAATGGCACAGAAGCTGAATGTGCTCCTGTCCAAGTTGCTGGTGCTGCAGTCCCTCCAGAGAACGGATGGCTTGTGCCGAGCCGAAGTGGAGAGTTCCAAGCGGTCATTTCTTTTTGAAGAAGTCAGTACCAGCCCTGCACAATTTTGTGGAACAGAAAGTGGGCCAGTCCTTGAGCCTGTCGGTGTGTACCAAGGTGCACGGCAGCGCTGACGTATGGAGCTGTAACTATGGTCAGGGACAATTCATGTCCTTTACGGCCCACTGGGTGAATGTGGTTCCTGCACAGCCACAACAGCAACTTGGACAGGTCACGCCGCTTCCGCCTCCATGCTCTCAGGCCATTGATCCTGTGACAGTGTGCGACTCCACTGCATGAACAAGTATCGGTTCCCCTCCAGCATACCATGTGTGCAGGGCACGGCGGTGTCACGCTGTTCTTCACATGGCTTGCCTTGGTGAACTGAGTCACACAGGGGAGGAAATGCTAAAAGTCATTTCATCAAGAAATCGAATCATGGCTTACTCCATGAAAACTGGCAATTGGAACCATGGTGACCGTCAGCTGGAAGAACATTTTGTCTGCGGTGCAACAAGGAAGCCTGAGGCATGTGCTCTACATTGCACGTGTGTTCAATCTGGTTGTCAAGCTGTACCTGAAATGTTCCCCCCATCTGCAAGACATTCTAACAATGGGAAGGAAACTTTGCATGCACTTCAGCCACTCGTACACCGCAAAGCGTAAACTCCTTGAGCTGCAGTGTCAGAACGGTATCCCCCAACATAGTCTGATTTGCGATGTTTCCATGTGTTGGAATTCCTCCCTCCATATGTTGGACCGACTGTACGAACAGAGAAAAGCCATCACCGATTTCTTGATGATCCAGGCGAATAAGGAGACTCCCCTGTGTAACTTCAATGTCAACCAATGGCAGCTCATACGTGACACCTATCGTTTGCTCAGGCCCTTTAAGGAAGCCACCTTTTTAATGAGTCACCAGGATTACGGGATGAACGTCATTCCACTGCTTCTTTTACTACAACACGTCTTGGAAACGATGGCTGGTCAGGGCACTTGAGAAGTGGCACCTACATCTCGTGGCCACATGAGCCCTGTGGGGTCTGAACTGGAGGAGGAAGGGGAGGGGCACAGTGGAGCACAGTTTAGGTTTCACGAGATGGGCGGTTTGTCTAGTCATCTGACAGGAGAGGAGGAGCAGGAGCAACCAGAGGAGCTAGAGGGTTATGAAGAAGGCGAGACAGAGGACCCAGACACATTGTGGCAGTATGCAGTGGAGATGGAGGCAAGGAGTCCCTCTGAGTCACTTGCACAAATGGCACGATGCATGTTCACTTGCTTGCGTAGTGACCACTGTATTGCCACCATTCAGCAGCGGGATGACTTCTGGCTCTCCCCCTTATTGGACCCTCACTATCGCCACAAAATTGGGGCCTTTTTTACAACTGAGAGGGAGGATAAACTGACATACTACAGAGACATAGTAACCCCAAGGAGAATTCATCTGTCCACAAAAAATGTGGAGAGACTGACCTTTGTGAAGATAAATCAAGCATGGATCAGCCAGGATTTCCACCCACCGATGCCTGATGCATCAGAGTAGATTGACCATGGTGCCACACCAACACTTCACAAATATGGATAGGGTAAAACATATTTAAGGTGCTGCTCCCCACTTGCAGACATTCCTCCGCATCAGAAGTATTGAGGATATGCATTAGCTAAAACTTAACTTTTTTTAGGATAAAATATATGTAGCCAAACATTTTTTAAATCAAACAAAAGTAAAGTTCTGCAAAAAGCACCATGTGCCACCTACACCACCAGGTATTGATGTGATGCAAAGGCATCTAAAAGGTGGAAGGGAACAACGTATGGTCCATTGTAACGGGTGGGGATAAAAACTTCCCCTGTAAGGCCCTACTCTCGCATTATTACTTCCCTTCTTGGCAAGTGTTACTCACCCTAAAAAGTTTGGCCCCACAAAGGAACCTCTCTCTATTTCCACAAACAAACACTGCCTTGGGTACATATATTTTATCCTAAGAATATTACCAAAGGTTACGTTTTACATAGTGCATAGCCTCAATACTTACTTGTGCACACTAACACTTTTACAAAAGAGACCGCTTTCTTCTCCCTACCGGCCTGCCTCAGCTACTATTCTGATCCTGCCACCTGCCCGATGCCACACATCTGATGCCAAGTTCGCCTTTTTTCACCCATCTTCGTCACCAGGTACTGATATTGCCACCCACCGCCCCACTATATCACTGGGTCACTTTCAGGACTCCTGATGCTGCTGATGCCACCTCCAGGCTGTCTCATACTGCCACCATATGTTCCCCTCATGCTGATGCCAGCTCTAGGCTGGCTCCTTCTGCTACCATGTGTTCTCTTCATGCTGCTGCCACCACCAGGCTGTCTTATTCTGCAATTATATGGTCTCCTCATGCTCCTGCCACCTCCAGGCTGTGTCATTCAGCCACTATATGGTCTCCCCATGCTGCCAACAACTCCAGGCCGTGTCATTCATCCACTATATGGTCTCCTCATGCTGCTGCCAACTCCAGGTTGAGTCATTCAGCCACTATATGGTCTCCTCATGCTTCAGCCACCTCCAGGCTGTGTCACTGTACCACCATGTGGTCTCCTCATGCTGCTGGCACATAAAATAAAACATTTTAGGTTAATCTTTTTAAAATCTTCAATTTAAATGTTAAAAAATATCTTTAATCTTTTCAATTGTGAGGCCCTATGGTCCCGACAGGCTGCCGCCACTTCCACGCTGTGTCATTCAGCCACTATATGGTCTCCTCATGCTGCCACCACCTCCACGCTGTGTCATTCAGCCACTATATGGTCTCCTCATGCTGCCACCACCTCCACGCTGTGTCATTCAGCCACTATTGTGGTCTCCTCATACTGATGTCACCTCCAGGCTCTTTCATTTCCTGCTCTGCGGCAGTGATTCTAATAGTGACGCCTCTAATCTGCATGTCATACTGAATAACAGTATTATTTCACTAACCCAGCACACACCCTATGCATGTTACAGCAAGGCAAAGTGTTCTACACACCTATTGAGGCTCTCTGTAGGCCAGCAACAGCCATTTTCTAATACAGATTCACCACAAGTAAATTCAAACCGAACCAAATTTTTCCGGAAAATTTGGTGAATCGGCCAAATCGAATTTTTCAAAAATTCGCTCATCTCTATTCAGTTACTTAAAGAGGTACTCCAGTGGGGGAATTATTATTATTTTTAAATCAACTAGTGCCAGAAAGTTAAATAGATTTGTGATGTACTATTTAAAAATCTTATTGCTTCCAGTACTTATCACCTGCTGTATGCTCCACAGAAAGTTATTTTCTTTTTGAATTTCTTTTCTCTCTGACCACAGTGTTCTCTGCTGACACCTCTGTCCATTTCAGGAACTGTCCAGAGCAGTAGAGGTTTGCTATGGGGATTTGCTCCTGCTCTGGACAGTTCCTGAAATGGACAGAGGTGTCAGCAGAGAGCACTGTGGTCAGATAGAAATCCAAAACGAAAAGAACTCCTTCATGTGGAACATACAGCAGCTGATAAGTACTGGAAGTATTAAGATTTTTAAATAGAATACATTTACAAATCTGTTTAACTTTCTGGCACCAGTTGATTTAAAAAAATGTTTTTCACTGGAGTACCCCTTTTTAATGGGGCTGTAACCAAAACATTTTGCCATCTGTTGTAATTGTGTTTTTTAGGCACAGTAGTAGAAGAAATGTAGGCGTTAACATGTGCACATCTTTCATACTGCTAACTTTAACATAATGATACTATGTCAGGATATAAACTGAGAAGTATATAGACATAAAATTCACTTCTGTGTCCCATGTATGCAAGTGAATAGCTGATTTAACTACAATATAGATAGATAGATAGATAGATAGATAGATGTTTTTAATTATTTTTCCTGTATGTATCACAAATGAAATACACTTTTTTTTTTTATTATTACCACAGTTATTTTGTGTTTTCTGCTCAGTTTAAAATTCTATGTAGCCACATGAGATCAATTTCTTGTTCATAGAATCAATTTTTTTGTTTTGTTTTTTACTTTTTTTTGGGCCTGTTTCCATTACTCCTCATAGGTGAATCGGAGACATCATTACAGTAAGATGACTAGAGAAATAATGGAGGATAAAGGAGATGCATTATAACAGATAACAGCCGAAGTCGGAATGATTTATAAGTATTCTGAAAATTAAGCTGTTCTCTTAAAGTGACCATCTTCAGTGCAGCTATGATATTGTAGCATCCCTAATAACCTTCATCTGCACTTGTGAGCCAAGTGAGCGAAGCACGTATCCCATTACCTGTCAAGCGAGTACGTAGAGTTCTCCTGGCCCTGCTGTAATAGCAGGCTGCTGGTGAACAGAGTAATAAACACCTACTGAGAGGGATGTAGCGTGAAAAGATCTCATCACCTGCCATTAGAACGCTGATGAATAATGCAGCATTTTCTGTGGCAGATGTCAGGGGTGGGAGGAAGAATCACTTCAGTAAATGCTCTGGTGAGCACTTCAGCTCAAAGTGAGAGCTGATAGCAACAGATGCATGTGACAAAATTACACTCTGTATTGTATTTTAGAAAGAAATTGGAACATTTACTTCACAAATAGCTAGCTGGCAGGTCTGGCTTCTACTTTTTGGGGCTTTCAAGTGAGAGTGAATGTAAGGGACGCTATAATGCTGGGCATTAAATCTCGTCTACAGTTCCTATTGTTTAGAGGATTACTTTGTCTTTCCATCTCATTTTTATACCTGAATATACAAGCTTTGGAAATTGAAAAGACAATTTTATTCACAACCTGGAATTTAATATCCTGACTTAATAAAATTGTCACTCAGTTTCTATTGAGAACATTCAAAATGTCTTCCTTGCTAAGACTGTTTACCTAAAAGGTGTAATTTGTATGTTTCCACCCAGGGACTTTTAATATTATGTATACAATGTATTACTTCTCCGAATGAAGAAACCAAAGGTTGTCCGTTCGGATTTACCTGTACTTGTCATAATGCGTTATGTACCCCACAAAAAAAGCTGATAAAAAGTAATAAATGCTCCTCTAAGAGTCTTCCATAAATTAGTACTGCACTGAATATTATCTAGAATGAGTATTATGAGTCAAAACTGATGGGTTGTATAGCATTGAGTACACTGCACTGCCTAATCTTCTACTGTGCATGGGCTGCCATGAAAATAATAAAAAAAAAAAAACATATGCTCACCTCCCTTGCTCCCCTGGGGATCCCCCTGTTAAGTCTTCTACTACCCACTGTAGTGATGACCTCTCAGACTGCTGCAGGGGTGTCCTGCCACAGTCAGTGATTGGCTGAGCAGGCCTTGACTGCTGAGATGAGTCCATCTTGGAAGTAGCAGCTGTAGCGTTAAGAAGGGGACCAGAAGACTTCACCAGGGGATCCCCAAGGGAGCTGACAGTTGAGTATATGTTTCTTTTTCTTTTTTTTCATGGCAGCCCCAGCACAATAGTAGATAATTTTTAGTACGCGGCATACCCTGTAAGGACACAGCCCATTTTGGCCTTGTGGACACCACAAATTTTTATTTTTGTGTTTTCAATTTTCCCATCTTGCCTTCTAAGAAACATTCTTTTATTTTTCCACCTACAGAGCGATGTGAGGGCTTGTTTTTTTTTTTTTTTTCAGGACAAATTTTACATGTTACAAAAAAATGTACGGTAAAACAAAAATAAAATATGAGACAGAGAAAAAAAATGTCGATTGGGAGCTCTACATAAAACAAAACCTAAAACGTGGATACTGTGATACACATTACCCTATGTGTCAAAAACATACAAGAAAAACCTGTAAATAAAAAATGGTAACAGTCATGCTAGGTTGAGGTTAAGAGAGAAGATCAGGTAGAAAAATGTGAAGAGAGAAAATACCGTATTTATCGGCGTATAACACGCACTTTTTAGGCTAAAATTTTTAGCCTAAAGTCTGTGTGCGTGTTATACGCCGATACCCCCCAGGAAAGGCAGGGGAGGAGAGGCCGTCGCTGCCCGCTTCTCTCCCCCTGCCTTTCCTGGGGTCTAGAGCGCTGCTGTCGGCCCTTTTCACCCCCTGGCTATCGGCGCCGCTGCCCGTTCTGTCCCCCTGACTATCGGTGCCGGTGCCTATAGCCAGGGGGAGAGAAGGGGCAGCGGCACCCATTGCCGGCGCCGCTGCCCCGTTGCCTCCCCCCATCCCCGGTGGCATAATTACCTGAGTCGGGTCCGCGCTTCTCCGCTGCTCCAGGCCTCCGTCGTTGCTATGCGCTGAACGGCGCGGCGCATGACGTCAGAGCGCCGCGCCGTGCATAGCAACGACGCTGGGGAAGCACGACGGAGGCCTGGAGCAGCGCGGACCCGACTCAGGTAATTATGCCACCGGGGATGGGGGGAGGTAACAGGGCAGCGGCTACGGCAATGAGTGCCGCTGCCCCTTCTCTCCCCCTGGCTGTCGGCGCCGCTTCTCTCCCCCTGGCTATCGGGGGGACAGGGGGACAGAACGGGCAGCGGCGCCGATAACCAGGGGGTGAAAGGGGCCGACAGCAGCGCTATAGACCCCAGGAAAGGCAGGGGGAGAGAAGCGGGCAGCGACGGCCTCTCTCCCCCTGCCTTTCCTGGGGGTATATCGGGGTATACACGCGCACACACGCACCCTCATTTTATCATGGATATTTGGGTAAAAAACTTTTTTTACCCAAATATCCTTGGTAAAATGAGGGTGCGTGTTATAGGCCGGTGCGTGGTATACCCCGATAAATACGGTATGTCCAATAAATTTTAGATTATTATACACTTAATATACAATATAATGACTTCTGCAGGGCCTTTGCATCAGACATAGGATAGTAGATGAAAAAATATTACTAAAAAGTATTACTAAAAAGTAAGTTAACATTTTTTGTGTTTTTCTTAAAAATAAAGTATGTATGTGATGCAGGCATGCATGTTAGATATTTGCACCCTATGCAGAATGATTTAGGCTGAGACTTAGTATAATGTGTTTTGGGGTCTGCACAATGCATGGTCTATACCTCTTATAGAACCCTATATTCAATTTTTTTCATATGGTAAACATGTAGAGGTATTTCTTGACATACATGATGTGCTTTTAAATATTTTTCTCACTTTTTGCACTTTATTTAGAATTTTAGATAGTGATGATGCATCATCATTCTAGGGTTTTAGGTAGGATATTAGGATAAGCGCAGGGATATCTTTGAGTCCACATATGACATGGGGTCACCATTTTAAGGGTGGAACCTCCGCTGTTAGGTAGAGAAAGCGAGTATGAAATTCTAAGGGAAAGACTGTGGAACTTCGTCAATATTCTTCCCCTCAGACTTCTGTATTGTTAAGCTGGATACTCACTGGATGTGAACAAATTTTCATATCTGCAATCTTTTTTATATAATTTACACATCCTTACTATAATTTGTATTATATGGTATTGTTTGCTTTCAAGTATTAGGCTGTATATCTCCTCTACTCACCTCTGTTTAATTTGAGATACCTGTGCTAGATTAAATGTTTTATCGCGCCTGTCTGCCTCATATTTCTAGGTGAAAAATATAGTTTTTTGTTGACTACACGTGTAAATCCTTTGATTACCATTGTTTTGTATCAAAGTATGTACTATAGATTTTTATGTATATCCATTAAAAGTTATATTTAAAATGGTTTGTTCATTATATAAGTAAGAGAAATAAGAATACCCATTTAACTCTTCAGAGGGGTGCCCTAACAGGACAATAAAACCGTATGGTACTCCTCAGGTCTCCCAAGAGTCAGGTTGCGTCTGATGCAATACATCCTCATGACCACTAAGCAACTACTTTTCATGTAATTAGCCTCATCATCCTATTGTTACATGTTTCAAAGGTACTGTTTTTGTATTCTTCGGGGGAAAAGTCATCATCGAGCTATAAAAGCAACTTTTGGGCCAGGAAGTGGTAAGGTATTAAGTTGAAAACTGCCTTAAAGATTAAAGGGGTTCTCCAGGAAAAACCTTTTTTTTTATATATATCAACTGGCTCCAGAAAGTTAAACAGATTTGTAAATTACTTCTATTAAAAAATCTTAATCCTTTCAGTACTTATGAGCTTCTGAAGTTAAGGTTGTTCTTTTCTGTCTAAGTGCTCTCTGATGACACGTGTCTCGGGAACCACCCCATAGCAAACCTCTTCTAAACTGGGAGGTTCCCGAGACACGTGTCATCAGAGAGCACTTAGACAGAAAAGAACAACCTTAACTTCAGGAGCTCATAAGTACTGAAAGGGTTAAGATTTTTTAATAGAAGTAATTTACAAATCTGTTTAACTTTCTGGAGCCAGTTGAGATATATATAATTTATATATATAAAGTTAGTTTTTCCCTGGATAACCCCTTTAAATTACTATTATGTAGCATGCATAAATAATATGCTCTGGTAGCTTATTCCCAGATAATGAAATTAACACAGACCCCACAACCCCAAAACACAGACCCCCACAACCCGTAAATACAAAACCAGATGATCCTCCCTCCTAACTCAGATCCTAGATGAGACAGTCCCTAAATAAAAGCCTATAGGTTACATTTCTCCTAACACAAATCCCCAGACCAGACACCCTTAATATAGACCCAAGACAAGACTGTCCCTAAATACACCATAGGTCGCATTTCCCCTATGCAAACCTTAGACCTGACTCTTAACAACTTACCCAAGTGATTGAGAATTATTATTATTATTATTATTTTTTGAGCCACCTTGTCCTTTATGCTGGTAAATTTTAGTTTTTATATTCAGCATCAGCAGGTTTTTGTAAAAAAAAATCAAATTTGAAATTCTCTGCTAATAAGTAAGGTATTCATGCCACACAAATTAGTTATTAATTCACATTTACAATATGTCTACTTTATGTTGGAAATATTTGTTAAATGTCCTTTTACTTTTTTAGGACTTGGGGGCAATTTTACAAATTTTCTAGAAAATGTTAAAATTAAATATTTTAGGGACCAGTTCAGTTCTGAAGAGGATTTGAGGGGCATGGTTGCTAGAAACCCCTTAAAATCATCCAATAAATAAAAATTGCAGCAATAGAAGAAAGAATTAGCTCACCCCAAAGCCAACGATTCCAAGCACGGAGAGGGAGCGGACTGCACCTTTTAAATAGCAAAGACAAGGAGACTCCAGCTCGATTACAGATCCAATAGCCGTCTTTATTCCCACGAATCACAGGTACAAGGCAGGATGTAAAAAAAAAATTCACAGCTCAAAAATTACATTTGGGAAAATGTATTGGGGGGAGGGTTGTGTTGTTACTGAGCAAGAAAGACAGGAAAAGCCCTGTTTGTGTTGCGTTTGTGTCCCTTTTTTTTTTAATAACAACACTAAGTATAATGGGAGGAAAAACTGTGAAGTTCTATGGGAGAGAAACACCACAAAATGATTAAAAAAAAAATGCATAAACATTCACGGTGTGTCTGTAAGTCAAAAATGTCACAAAAAAGGAGAAAAGACTAAATGAGATTTATTTAATCATTTTTATTACATTTTTATTTTTTTGCTGAAAGGGGTTATCCAACATAAGGTGACTTTAAAGAAGAAGTATCATGGACAAAAACGTATCCCCTATCCGCAGGATAGGGGATAAATTTTAGATCATGGGGGGTCCGAACACTGGGACCCCCGTGATCTTCTGTATGGAGCTCTGGCTGTCTTCCACAGCGGCGCGTCATAACCCCGCCCCAAGCAGGGGCCGCCACACCCCCTCTATAGAGCTCTATGGGAGAGCCGAAGATTGTTGTTAGCTTGTTGTTGGGAACTGGCTACTTCCAGTTTCTGGGGCCTCCCTCAGATTACAATCCCTAGTATCCTTTGTTTCAAGGTGGGAGGTGAATTATCTCCCTCCCACACATCGGTCACCCCACCCATTGAAGCATAGGACAACCTGACATACAAGCTGGGGATCTGTGTGATGATGCATTCACGCACATGTGCACCAGTAAAGTCATCAGGGGGCTGGCTTCACACACAACAGACAAAGCATCCAAGTCCCTTTTTAGTACCTGACTTATATATGTTACGAGATGTATGCATTGTCTCTGGCCACATAGCAAGCTGGGAAAGGTCCAAGATAACATTCATATTGTAGGCTGTAGAAAAGAAAGACAAAGAAATTCGATACCAGCCACCAAACACAGGTAAGTGAAGCATATTAGTAGCCAATCCGAAAATCATGGAATATTCCTTTAAGGCTAGATCTACACTGCTTAAAAATCTGTGAATATTTCATGTCACATGGTGGTTTGCTGCAAAAATGCAGCCGCGTTTTTGTGGGATAGCCATGTGTACAATACAATACACGCAAAAAATTTGCCATTGTGTGAACCCCGCCTGTTAGGCTGCGCCACAGACATTGCCATCTATCAGGATGGTAATGTCTGTGCGGTCCTAATGCTAACTGATTCAGAGATTCTGAGTGTGGCCTGCTCCGACTGAATTAGTCAGCGCTAGAACAGCGAAGACATTGCCATCCTGATAGATGGCAATGTCTGTGGTGCGGCCTAACAGAAAGTGATTCTGTGATAGGCAACAGTTTAATGCATGCTGGCTGTGGTTTTGGACGACAATAATGTACAGTGTGTAATGCTAGGGTAGCGTAAACCACCACGCTCCAAGGTTAGACAGTTCTTCAGGCCAAGCGCAAGGGACAATAATGACCAGAGATCCAGGGTTATGGAAAAATATCTTTAACTGAGGCAGGAATGATGGTAATATTCCTTACAATACAGATCAGAGCAGGGGAAGTGCAGAGTAACCCTGTGGAGCATGTTGGCTTGCTGGGACTTGTAGTCACTTTCACTTGACTGACTTCTAGTTACTTCAGACTTTAGACTTTGGATTTTAAGCTTTAACCTATTGACTTGAGACCCTCGCTGACTTGAGATTGACTGTTGTAGTTTCCCCCGGAGCTTTTGCTTACTGCCAGGCATGGAAAGACTGTAGACTATAGGACCAAGAGTTGCCTGAGGCTGTCTATCTCATGCTACCCGAGACTGCAGACTGGACCTGTGTCATGTGGCAATGGTAGATGCATGGTGACTGATTTTTAGGTTTCTCCTCAGGTCTTCAGATTACCACAGGCTTCTCCTCACTCCTCTCCACACTGTACCTAAGCTCTCTACCAACTTCTAGAACTGACTAACTCCTTTCCCTGTACACTATATAAGCATTAAGGTAGGGGGCATCAGGATTACATGGATTTCTTTTCATGACTTCCCTTAACCCCTTAACGACGCGATGCTCGCGTCCTGCGCGGCAGGTCCCGGCTGCTGATAGCAGCCAGGGACCCTCGCGTAATGGCGGACATCCGCGATCGTGTGGATGTCCGCCATTAACACCTCAGATGCCATGATCAATACAGATCACGGCATCTGCAGCATCGCGGTCACTAAAATGGATGATCGAGCAGACCAGAGAAGAAGATGACCTATGCATAGCAATGATAAGTATTAGCAATCGAATGATTGCTATAAATAGTCCCCTATGGGGACTATTAAAGTGTAAAAATAAAAGTAAAAAAAAGTAAAAAAAAACAAGAAAGTGAAATAAATGTGAAAACCCCCCTCCCCCAATAAAAATGTCAATTGTCCCATTTTCCCTATTTCACCCCCAAAAAGTGTAAAAAAAATAATTTTATATACATATTTGGTATTTTTTTGGTTGTGCCATATATTTTATGGTTAAGTGAGTGATGGCATAACAACAGACAACTGGTTGTGCAAAAAATAAGCCCTCAAACTAGTCTGTGGATGAAAATATAAAAGAGTTATGATTTTTTTAAGGCGAGGAGGAAAACACGAAAACTTAAAAATAAAATAGTTTGAGTCCTTAAGGCCCAAATGGGCTGAGTCCTTAAGGGGTTAAAGACACAGTAAGACTGACAAACATGTGACTAACACAAAATCCCAAGATAACAAAATACAATTTACTCTAGAGTATTGGGCCCAGAACAGTGAAACTGGAAATGCCTGAGACAACATTTACCTGACAGGACAACATTCTGTACTGGGGTACTACAATGCCATAATTTTTTATTATAAATTTTATTTTATCTGTTTGAGATGTTTACCAAAGGCAGAATGTTCAACTATTTTAATAAAATCATGTGTGTTTTCAATAGAAAATGTCATAAAATGTAAGGAAATTTGGCACATTTTGGTGCATCTCGTAGACACGTGAACCACATTTATATTTTAGACACATTTCATGCTTCTTACTTCAAGAGTGCTTGTTTGAGGAAAAAAAACTGTGCCTTAAATGCGAAAAAATTTAACAAAATTGCATTATAATTTTGGCATTCAATATAGGTTCACAATTGTTCAAATAAAAGAGACAAGTCTTAGGACGAACTAAATGCATCATATGGCACAAGATACCGATGAGCGAATTTAAGCGGACATACCCGAATTAATTATTAATTTCATGAAATATTCAATTCACAACGAATGCGAATATCGCCCCGATTCTATCGCACAAATCGCTTAACTAAACTCCATTTACTGTGGTCCAGGCTCCACGGCATCTAAAATGGCGTATCCACATGTCAGTACATGGGGCAAGGAATGCTGGGAAAGCGAGAAGGCAAGGCAGGAAGATGTGTAGGAGGGATGACCCTGAATCACATGCAGGATGCAGCCTATCAGCAGCCAATCACCCCTGTGATGTCACAGTCCTATATATTTGGCAGCCATTTTGTTCACTCGGTCCTCCACTTCATCCCAAGTGACATCCGACACCCCCAGTCAACAGTCGGTGGGTTCCTCAGACTCAACCCTCAGTTGGCATGGCCCTCATACTGCTGCTGCCACCTCAACGCTCTTTCATTGTGCTGTTCTATGGTCATCTCATGCTAATGCTAACACCTCAAGGCTCGGTCATTGTGCCGCCATATGGTCTCCTCATGCTGATGC
Source organism: Hyla sarda (assembly GCF_029499605.1). Taxonomy (NCBI): domain Eukaryota; kingdom Metazoa; phylum Chordata; class Amphibia; order Anura; family Hylidae; genus Hyla; species Hyla sarda. The sequence goes on along the minus strand of NC_079189.1, from coordinate 374,169,869 downwards.
TACCACCTCCAGGCTCTGTCACTGTGCCACCATATGGTCTCCTCATTCTGATGCTGCCACCTCCAGGCTCTCTCATTGTGCTGCTCTATGGTTTCCTCATGCTAATGCTACCACCTCCACGCTATGTCATTGTGCCACCATATGGTCTCCTCATGCTGATGCTACCATCTCCAGGCTCTCTCATTGTGCCGCCATATGGTCTCCTCATGCTGATGGAGCCACCTCCAAGCTCTCTAATTGTGCTGCTCTATGGTCTCATCATACTGAGGCTGCCACCTCCAGGCTCTCTCATTGTGGTGCTCTATGGTCTCCTCATGCTGAGGCTACCGCCTCCATGCTCTGTCATTGTGCCAGCACATGGTCTCCTTATGCTGATGCTACCACCTCCAGGCACTGTCAATGTGCCGCCATATGGTCTCCTTAAGTTGATGCTGCCACCTCCAGGCTCTCTAATTGTGCTGCTCTATGGTCTCTTCATGCTGATGCTGCCACCTCCAGGCTCTCTAATTTTGCTGCTCTATGGTCTCTTCATGCTGATGCTACCACCTCCAAGCTCTCTCATTTGTGCTGCCATGGATACTGCAAAAACAACTATATGGTCTCCTCATGCTTCAGCCAACTCCAGGCTGTGCCCTTCAGACACTATATGGTCACCCCATGCTGTCACAATCTCCAGGCAGTCATTCAGCCACTATATGGTCTCCCCATACTGATGCCACCTCCAGGCTCTGTCATTGTGCTGCCATGTGGCATGTGACTCCTTGTCATATTTGGTTATTTTGTACCCACACCGGGGCCTGGGACACTAAAACTTGGGAGTTAAAATTTCAATTTCAAAATCCTCAATTTCAAAATCTTAAATTTCTATTTAAAAATCTTAAATTTCAATGCTCTCCACATGCTTCTGCCAACTCCAGGCTGTGCCATTCAGACACTATATGGTCTACTCATGCTTCAGTCAACTCCAGGCTGTGTCATTCAGCCACTATATGGTCTCTTCATGCTTCAGCCACCTCCAGGCTTTGTCATTCAGCCAATATATGGTTTACTGATGCTGCTGGGCCTGGGCCTAAAACTTTTTTTTGGCAGCACTAGCTACCAAAACTCTTCAACTAAAATTTAAAAATTCATCTTTTAATCTTAAAGATTGTGAAGCTCTAGTGTCTACTCATGTTGCTGCTAACTCCAGGCTGTATCATTCAGCCACTATACGGTCTCCTCATGCTTCATCCATATCCAAGCTGTGTCATTCAGCCACTATATGGTCTCCTCATTCTGCCAACACCTCCACGCTGTGTCATTCAGCCACTTTATGGTCTCCTCATGCTGCCAACACCTCCATGCTGTGTCATTCAGCCACTATATGGTCTCCTCATGCTGCCAACACCTCCACACTTTGTCCTTTAGCCACTGTATGATCTCCTCATGCTGCCAACACCTCCACACTGTGTCATTCAGCCACTATATGGTCTCCTTATGCTGACAACATCTCCACGCTCTGTCATTCAGCCACTATATTGTCTCCTCATTCTTCAATTTAATTGCAGGGGAAAACCAGATACTTATTCACTCCTCTAAGTGAAATCGATATATGAACCCTTGGAGAGACCTTAATCAAGTATTAATATGTGAACTCAACCAATAAGGCATAGATATTTTAAAATACAACTTTTACTTAATCCTTGTAAAAAAAGACAATGAACATAAATAGTGACAGTTATAGATCATCAAAAACCATATTTATATAATAGTGAATCTTCAGCAATGCTCTAATTAAAATATAGAGATAGAGCAATTAATGTAAGCCGATTGGCTAAAAGAGGGAAGGGTAGAGGGGTACAGGTGAGTGCCCTAGATAAATTGATTCCCTACCTACTGTAACTAAAAATCCCTGCCTAAACTATGTGTGGATATGGGAAGGGCATAAATGATACAAATAACATAGCCAAGTACCAGTGATTATTGCAGGATAATTCATGCTACATGAACACTGGTACCATGTGCATAATTCCTCATACTTCTTGTCCTACGCATTTCTCCCATCTCATAGGAATGGGTTCATCAGGGTGGAAGGAGAAATCAGAATGCAAAATAGGATAATATCTAATAATGAGCTGAAGAAAAAAATTATAATAATAACAACTAGATTGATACTAGATGGTCATCGTCACCCAGTCAGGTCATTCACCGTTGGTCTTGGGATAGGTAAATATGGTTGGGAAGTCAATTATTCACATAGAATGTATACAATGTATACACTTAAGGTACCAACACTTAAATAAACCATAAATATGTATCAGATTGATGAGTTTATCACTGTTGATGAACACAAGTAAATATATATCAGGTTGATGAGTTGGTCACTTTTGATGACAACCTAGAAATAAAGAACATATATTTTACCCTAGTGTATAAAAATGTTGATATTAGAAGGAGTCTATGCTCCTATATATATTAAGTTCATACCTTGTATACACAGAAGATAATTTGAATTAAATTGAAGAACCATTTTTTAGATGACTTCCCCACCACTAGAAATCTAGGTATAGAATATGAGTAGCTTAGTCGAATAAATAAATGAGATGATCATAGTGGTCCCTATATATATCCCCTAGCAGATGAATAAATAAATAGTACCTTAAGATTGACCATGAACATAGATCGAGTGCGTCCAAGTTGTAAACAAGACAAAGTACAATTGAGTCTTAAGGGATCCCGATAACAAGATGGCTTAAGGGGGAAAGAGATATAGAAATAGACTTATTCCTCTATTCAAACAGAACTATAAGATATCTATATGATGTCCCTTTAGACATAAATAGTCTTACCCTCAACAAGCGATATGATTTGGTGGAAGTAAAAGAGCCCTCCTTAAAGGACCAATTGATGGAACGGATAGAAGCCCAAATGATGAATAGGGGGGCTGAAAATGAAGATTATCTCATTTAGCTTGATTGTATGAACACATATGCTCATAGATAATAGAGGAATCTTAATTGAGTATGTGATATTCCATTGATGGTTACTACATATCACTCCCAATAGATAAACAGTGACACTGGAAAAGTATTGACCATACATTGGGAGTGCAGAGTACATAAAAGGGGGGGGGGGGGCGGTTAACCAGCAGACTTAAAAATCCCTAGTCACCTTAATAGGAAACTTCAACATATGAGGGTACAAGAGTCCTCCAAGAGCCTAACATGGTCAGTACCATCGCAGCAGCTGAATATAATATCATCCTCTGCGGCAATGGGAAACCTCCACATTGACAGAAAAAGATATCGAGAAAAAGTCACAAAAGAAGGGCATACCAGACGCTAGGTACAGATGAATGACGTCGATGACCGGATCCACATAATGGCTTTCGGCGTCTGCCTTATATGGAACATTAATCGGAAGATCACTGCAAGAACTTCCTGTGAGTGTGCGTTCCACGCCTCGATGTGAATACGCGTCATTGGAACGCAGAGTGAGGCGCAATTAAGATGTAAGCCGTGCATCACAGAATAAAGACATCCTGTCAGCCGGAATGTGCGCTCCACGCCTCAATCTGAGTGCGCGTACTTGGAACGCACATTAAATCAGAGAATAGGAAGTGGACAGAGACACAACTAGAAGCCCCAATCAGGGGTGAGATATGCTAACCCCTGATTGGTTAGCAGTATGTTTGCCTTCCAAACTGGAGGCTTGCGTTCCATACTTCAGGAATAGATTATAATAACTACAAGAATGTGTTCCAGGCAAGATATTCACAAGATGACATTGGTAATATATGATAATTAGCATGGTTAACCCACCTAATGTACTCTTAAAACGTAAAAGTTGAGGAAAATCAGGGACAAGAACTGTTAGTAAAAGTATGAAATAAATATCTCTAAATAAAGGGGTAAAGGGACACACTTGGTGCTACTCAGAAAAATAATAAAAGGTAGCTTGAAGTATTATAATTTATGAAGACACAACTGGTGTAACATGGATGGAAAATATTCCTCCAAAAGGAGGCAAGATGGATTTATTGTTTGCAAACCATGGCCCCAAAAGGACTGAATGAAATGATTTCCTTTTGTCCCTTTATTTAAAAATTTAGAAATTGTATTACACTATATTGTTGCCATAATATCATCTATTTATTATACGTTTTTTCTCACCTTCAATATTTTCCATCCATGTCACACCAGTTGTGTCTTCATAAATTATGATACTTAAAGCTACCTTGTATTATTTTTCTGAGTAGCACCAAGTGTGTCCCTTTACCCCTTTATTTAGAGATATTTATTTCATGCTTTTACTAACAGTTTTTGTCCCTGATTTTCCTCAACTTTTACGTTCTAAGAGTACATTAGGTGGGTTAACCATGCTAATTATCATATATTACCAATGTCATCTTGTGAATATCTTGCCTGGAACACATTCCTGTAGTTATTATAATCTATTCCTGAAGTATGGAACGCAAGCCTCTAGTTTGGAAGGCAAACATACTGCTAACCAATCAGGGGTTAGCATATCTCACCCCTGATTGGGGCTTCTAGTTGCGTCTCTTTCCACTTCCTATTCTCCGATTTAATGTGCGTTCCAAGTACGCGCACTCAGATTGAGGCGTGAATCGCACATTCTGGCTGACAGGATGTCTTTATCAGTGAGGCGCGGCTTACATCTTAATTGCGCCTCACTCTGCGTTCCAACGACGCGTATTCACATGGAGGCGTGGAACGCACACTCACAGGAAGTTCTTGCAGTGATCTTCCGGTTAATGTTCCATATAAGGCAGATGCCGAAAGCCATTATGTGGATCCGGTCATCGCCGTCATTCATCTATCCCTAGCGTCTGGTAAGCCCTTCTTTTGTGACTTTTTCTCAATATCTTTTTCTGTCAATGTGGAGGTTTCCCATTGCCGCAGAGGATGATATTATATCCAGCTGTTGCGATGATACTGACCATGTTAGGCTCTAGGAGGACTCTTGTACCCTCATATGTTGAAGTTTCCTATTAAGGTGACTAGGGATTTTTAAGTCTGCTGGTTAACTGCCCCCCCTTTTTATGTACTCTGCACTCTGAATGTATGCTCAATACTTCTCCAGTGTCGCTGTTTATCTATTGGGAGTGATATGTAGTAACCATCAATGGGATATCACATACTCAATTAAGATTCCTCTATTATCTATGAGCATATGTGTTCATACAATCAAGCTAAATGAGATAATCTTCATTTTCAGCCCCCCTATTCATCATTTGGGCTTCTATCCGTTCCATCAATTGGTCCTTTAAGGAGGGCTCTTTTACTTCCACCAAATCATATCGTTTGTTGAGGGTAAGACTATTTATGTCTAAAGGGACATCATATAGATATCTTATCGTTCTGTTTGAATAGAGAAACAAGTCTCTTTCTATATCTCTTTTCCCCTTAAGCCATCTTGTTATCGGGATCCCTTAAGACTCAATTGTACTTTGTCTTGTTTACAAATTGGACGAATTCGATCTATGTTCATGGTCAATCTTAAGGTACTATTTATTTATTCATCTGCTAGGGGATATATATAGGGACCACTATGATCATCTCATTTATTTATTCGACTAAGCTACTCATATTCTATACCTAGATTTCTAGTGGTGGGGAAGTCATCTGAAAAAATGGTTCTTCAAATTATCTTCTGTGTATACAAGGTATGAACTTAATATATAGGAGCATAGACTCCTTCTATTATCAACATTTTTATACACTAGGGTAAAATATATGTTCTTTATTTCTAGGTTGTCATCAACAGTGACCAACTCATCAACCTGATATATATTTCCATGTGTTCATCAACAGGGATAAACTTATCAACCTGATACATATATATGGTTTATTTAAGTGTTGGTACCTTAAGTGTTGTGTACATTATATACATTCTATATGAATAATTGACTTCCCAACCATATTTACCTATTCCATGACCAACGGTGACTGACCTGACTTGGTGACGATGACCATCTAGTATCATTCTAGTTGTTATTATTATCATGTTTTTTCTTCAGCTCATTATTAGATATTATCCTATTTTGCATTCTGATTTCTCCTTCCACCCTGATGAACCCATTCCTATGAGATGGGAGAAATGCATAAGACAAGAAGAATGAGGAATTATGCACATGGTACCAGTGTTCATGTAGCATGAATTATCTTGCAATAATCACTGGTACTTGGCTATGTTATTTGTATCATTTATACCCTTCCCATATCCACACATAGTTTAGGCAGGGATTTTTAGTTACAGTAGGTAGGGAATCAATTTATCTAGGGCACTCACCTGTACCCCTCTACCCTTCCCTCTTTTAGCCAATCGGCTTACATTAATTGCTCTATCTCTATATTGTAATTAGAGCATTGCTGAAGATTCACTATTCTATAAATATTGTTTTTGGTACTGTCCTTATGATCTATAACTGTCACTATTTATGTTCATTGTCTTTTTTTATAAGGATTAAGTAAAAGTTATATTTTAAAATATCTATGCCTTATTGGTTGAGTTCACATATTAATACCATTCCTCATTCTTCAGCCACATCCAATCTGTGTCAGTCAGCCACTATATGGTGTCCTCTTGCTGCCAACACCTCCACGCTGTGTCATTTAGCCACTATATGGTCTTCTCATGCTGCCAACACCTCCACGCTGTGTCATTTAGACACTATATGGTCTCCTCATGCTGCCAACACCTCCACGCTGTGTCATTAAGCTACTATATGGTCTCCTCGTACTGATGTCACCTCCAGTGGCTCTGCAACAGTGATTCTAAAAGCGATGCCTGTAATCTGCATGTCATACTGAATAACAGTATTATTTCACTACCCCAGCACACTCCATATGTGTGTTAGAACAAAGCAAATTGTTGTGCCTGCTGTCCCATAGATATACCAGTTTTTCTATTATAAATGCTTTTGCTCTTTAGCTACATTTTTATGATCTCGTTATTCATAAGGGAGTATAATTTTTAGCTTGTGATAGTGAAACTATACTCTGAATTGGGTGTACTTACCAGGTTAATACTTGAATTTAAATGGTAGGATTTTTTACTTAATGCAAATTTGTAGTGGATGCATCTGGTTAAGTAGTACAAAGCAATTGCATGGTAATTATTTGTACAGATTTGTTGCATATCCTGACAATGCTACAATGCTACATTTATATTATTTATAATGATACAAAAGCTGTTGAAACATAAACGCTCATAATCTGAAGTTTATTCTTAACACAATTAAGTCATAACTGGGTCGAAATTAAAATTGGACTATTTTTTATAAGTTAAGCATTTGAATTATTCCAGCAGCTGAAGGTTCATTATACAAGTTATGCTTATGTTTAATTTTATAATACAACATTAATGGTAGAAAAATAGATATTTTTTGTCCGGATATTTCTCTGCCAGTGCTTAAGGTTAAAAGGCCCATGTATTACAGGAGTAATGTTTCTAAAAAGGTCTCTTGAGCTGTCTGTAATAATCTCCATTATGTATAATGACCATTTTGATAATAGTCCTTAGAAGATTTAATGGCTAGGCTAAATGGTTACTATGTGCTTGTTCATGCTGGAAGCATGATGTAGAAGGTAAGGGGGACAGTCAAAGGAGTTTTTTTTGTGATACTTTCTAAACGAACAGGAAATACTATAATGCGAAAGATTGAATGGATGGAGATGTTACTTAGAAAGGGTTTTAAATGTAATACCTGTTAAAAGCTAGAGAGAAATTTTCCTTGATATATGTGCATTTTTTTTCTTTCTTAGAAAATGTACTATTCGTGAAAAAATATTTTTGACCATTTCATAAAGGACGTACAGTACATATTTGGCAACAACCTCTTGCAAAATCCCTTTTTTCATACAGTTCAATGAATACAGCATTGACGTTGGTCACACAGTTAATTTTGGTATACATCATTTAGAAGCAAGTGAAAACTTTTTATTGACATAATAATATGCTTTCCGATGCATGACAAACTAAGTAATCAGGGGAGAAGAGTCTTGGTATGAGAGGTGACCAAGATCCCAATAGTCACTTTGTCTGAGCTCCAAAGATCCTGTCAGCAAATGGGAGAATTGTCTCGAAGGTCAACCTTTTATGCAGCACCCAATCAATTTGGGCATTTTGGAGGCAGCATAAGTCTGTGAGGGTGATATTCAGTGGGACAGGGAGGCTGGTCAGGGTTGAAGGAAAGCTGAATAGAACAAAGGACAGGTACGTCTTAATGAAAACCTGATCCGATCCAGAGTGCTCTGGGCCTAGATTGGGCTGAAGGTTCACCTTCCATTAAGACAATGATCCACAGCACACAGCCAAGACAACACAGGATTAAACACAGTATTAAAATAAAATAAAATCTACATAAATTGGGTATCCTTGTTACCGTAAGGACCTACAGAACAAAGATAAGGTGTCATTTTTACCGAAAAGTGCACTGCGTAGAAACAGGAGCCCCCAAAATTACAAAATGGCGTTGTTTTCTTATTTCACCCCACAAATATGTTTTTTTTGTTTGTTTCGACGCAGGTTATATTATAAAATAAGTGATGTCATTACAAAGTACAATTGGTGATGCAAAAAACAAGCCCTTATGTGGGTCTGTAGGTGCAAAATTGAAAGTGTTAGGAGTTTCAGAAGGGAAAATTTGCTGACTCCTTAAGGTGAAAATGGGCTGAGTCCCTAAGGGGTTAAGGCTGTTGGCCTCAGGTCTCCAAATCTCATCAAAAGTTCCCCTACAGCCTCTTAGTGCATCATCGGTTACACCTTTTGTAAGCCCAGTATTAATTGGCCTCAGCAACAGTGTTGACTTGGGGCCAACCTGAAAATCTAAACTGGCCAACCTGAAAATCTGTACTGGCCCAAACCTGATTTCATCTTCTAAAAATGTAGAGTCAATAACCTCACCCTAGGCAACCAAAAGCTAGACAGTGACTCACCCACCCAACTGAGCTGAGTTTATGACATTCCTAATTTCTTTATACTGATCTGTTTCAGGAAGAAAGTTTACAGTTGTTTAAAAAAAAAAAATCTTGTCTTTTAACGTTTTCTTTACTGGGGCCTTATGTAAGGGAATCAGCTTAATTGAAAAATGTGTTTGTTGGAATTCATTTAGGAATGCAAGGTTGCACTACTTTAGACATGTGATACAACAGGGACTACTACCTTGATCAACCTATAACACTCTCATCATCATACACAACCCTTTTTCTGTTGTCATGAACTTCACCATTTGATTTCCCCAATACTTTATATATATAATATAGAGATGAGCAAGCCGATCGCAGGGAACCCGCATTTGACCTGAATTTAAGTTTTTGCTCGGCTCGCCAAACTATTTTCAGTTCAGTTTGCACGAATTGGAAAAAGTGTGCAAAACACATAGAAAGCCTGGCGTTTTTTGGCACCCAGAGGAAGCAGCAGGACATGGGTGCGGTGGTATCCCATCAGGTGACCAGCAGATCACATGCTAACTCCAAGTTAACATATGATTTGCTAGTTTATGTTTCAATCAGCTAAAGGCCAATAGGAGACAGCAAGGGAGAGGGCAGTTTTACACTGCCATAAGGGCTCACACGCTGTTCCTTGAAGTCAGTCTGAGTGGAGAGAGAGAGAGAGAGGGACAGACAAGCAGACAGAGAGAGTGAGATATAAGGATAGAAATAGGACAGACATAGGGAACAAAGAATAATAGACAGTGAGTGTGTGTGTGTGTGTGTGTGTGTGTGTGAACACAATTCTCCTCAAGGAGCCAGAATCCATTCCTGATCTATAACATACTATATAAATCCTATAGGGGCTATACAAGGATCCACAGCAAAGAAGTGCTCATCCCCAGCCTGTGTGTGTGAGGGCTGTTAATAGGGGGACCTCCTGTCCATTCATACACAAGCCTCATTGTGTACGACAAAGCCAAGTAAGCCATTTTAAAGGCTGACACCAAAGACAAAACACAACAAGCAGTGAACTGAGCAAAGCTGTGCTGGGGCAGACCTGTCTGATAGCGGTACATATGCAAAGTGCCCTAAACAAAGCATAGCACTTTACTCCGCCAACACCGTTTGCATCTATCTGTTTGGGACATAGTAGTGCCTTAACAAGGGTGTGCATTTCACAGGGATTAGCCCTGTTAATACATTATTCGTGAATATTATATTGGTTTCAGTAAACACCAGTTACATCTGTCTGTTTGGGACAATGTAGAGCCTTAAAAAGGGGAGGCATGCTACCGGGATTAACCCTGTTAATACGTTATTTGTGAATATTATATTAGTTTCATCATTTTATTTCAAAAATATGTCTGGTCAAGGAATTGTTGGCCCTAGTTGTTCTGTTTCCTCATCTCTGTCTTTGCTTCACCCCTGTACTGCTACACAGATGCATAGCCAAGAGGAGTATTTGTGTCACGGTCAGCATTTGGAGTGTGATGCTGAGGTGGTGGAGGGGGATGTTGTGGTGGAGCATAGCACTAGTGGGACTGGTGGGGGTAGGCAGGGTGGGAATACGGTAAGGCATCATTGTGGATGTGCAGGTGGGGAACAAGAAGGCCACGATCTCACATCAGAAGTTCCGGAGGAACATGGTGGATGTACAGGAGCACAGTCGGGTGGTGATGTACATAGATATGTTACCAGATGCAGAAAATCTGGCAAAATGCCTGCAGATAGAAATAAGGTACAGGCAGTGTCTAAATTAAGGAATTAGGCCTCTACATCGGCACATGGAGAGGCCCCACAAAGCCTGGCTAGAAGTATACCTAGTCCCCCACTGACTGCTGTCCGCTGGCCACCGTTACCATTAGTACCCACTGTGTACATAATGTGATGCAGAGGGTAGGCCACTCCATGCAGTAGTTTGTGTGCAGCACACAGCATGCAGTGCAAAATTTGACAAAAGTAAATTCTCCTGCTGTCTACTACTGATCCCTATAGTCCTCCATCACCCTTGCTGATGCTACTTCCAACCGGGTCTGGGCCTCCTGGCTGGTAACCATAAGTTTTTTTAACCTCCTGCTGTGCACAGGCTATTACAACTCACATTAATAAACCACTATGCCATCTCCCTTGCTGGAGCAATCTCAAACCAGCAAGGCCTGGGCCGCCTGGCTGGGTAAATTTTTCAATAAAACTGATTTTTTAACCTCCTGCTTTATGCAGGATACAACAACTTCCTTCAGTAAACCACTTTGCCATGAGAGTTGCTGGTGCAAAAAAAAAAAATAATCTTTTAAATCCTGCTGTACACAGTCTACTACAACTAACACTAGTTAACCACTATGCCAGCTCTATCACCCTTGATGGTGCAACCTCCAGTCAGCCACGCCTGAGTCACCTGGCTGGCCAAATTTGTCAATAAAACAGGTTTCTTAACCTCCTGCTGTACACAGGCTAGTATAACTTCCTCTAGTAAATCACTATGTCATGACAGTTGCTGGGCTGCCTGGCTGGCAAAATTTGAAAAAAATAATTTGTCCCTGTTTGGCACATGTGCTAGATCTTGCTGTCAAACATTCCTGGTCAGTATTTGCATGGGCCTCAGTGATGGGAAAATCTTTAGGGAACCTGTTACTTCCAGCAGGCCTGGGCCTCCTGGCTAGCAAAATTCGAAACAAATGTTTTAGGAACCTGTTACTTCCAGCCAGGCCTGGGCTGTCTGGCTGGCAAAATTCCCCCAAAACCTGTTACTTCTAGCCAGGTCACCTGGATGAAAAAATTTGAAAAGAATCTGTGCCAAATGACAATGATTACACAGTACTACCACCACCCCTGCTGAACACTAGATACTACTAGTAACATTAGTCCACTACCTCCTGGATGATGCCAGTGAAACCAGTCTGCCAACTTTGGCTGTACGGTAGCTACTGACAGTCCACCCATTCTATAGTAACTCCCTAAAAGGATTATGTTGAACGGATGGAGAAATCTGTGCCATCTGTGCCATCTTCGCTTGGCAGACTAAAAATCTCTTTCTACTCCCAAAAAAAGGATAATTAATGAAATACTTGGAAAAAGTCACTATGGCTTCCAATACCTCCGTGTGCATTTTAAGAATGGCAGGTATCTGCCGACAACCAGGGATAATTGATGCCACTTTATTATAGTGTGAATGAGCCTCAAAAATCTGCCAGCTGTTAGGACGACATGTGGTAACACATGGTAAAAGCTGTTAGTTACCATGTGTTACCACATGTCGTCATAACTGATCCTTAAAAACAACTTGAATACATTCTCAGCACTGTTAGAGAGGGCTTCACTGCAGCTGTTAAGCAATGTTAGAAATGTGTCGCACCAAACCGAGCTGAATCGAACCAACAATTTTGAAAAAGTATGACGAAACTCATCTCAACCATTAAAGCACAACTTCAGCATAATGTGGCCAATCCCTTTAAGGTTTGCAGTATCTTATGAAACAATTAAAAGGTTTGTCCACATATAGACAAAGTTTATATTTCATGCTGTCTGAACCACAGGTCATTGGGTTCCCAGTAGCTTCTTCTTGCCACAACAGCCTTAATTGATAAATTGTTCCCTATTTGCGTGTAGGAAGAGATCTATTCATTTAGGCCAGTGGTGAAGAAAAAAACACCGGTGACCACCTCAATAACTCATGGTTCAAGCAGCATGAAAGTAATGACAGGTTCTCATTAAGAAAGCTCAAATCTGAAAGCTCAAATTTAAATGGCCATAACATTCCATCATAAATGTGCTATGTTTTGAGTCAAACATAGGATCTGATTTTTACATGTGAGCATGCTCTATCTGTAGCAAATTTGTTTTTGTTTTGTTTTTTATATAATTTTGATATAGATCTCAACCATTGGGTTGTAAAAATTAAAAGCCACAATACAACCTTAGGGTGCACATGCCCATATCATATCTTCTTTAAAGAGTTTTCTGAGTTAAATTAAGATATCCATATCCTCAGAAAGGGGGGACTCCTTTGTTTTGAAAGGAAAAATTACTTTGGCATGCATGACCTATGGAGCTGCCAAAGAGAGCCTTGTACTATACTCTTTTTGGCAGCTGCATAGACACTTAATGGAGCATCGGCGCCCATGAGTGAATCGCCACTTAATTCAAAACAAAGGTGTTGGGAACTGTTATGGAGATCACAGAGCCTGGAGGGCATGTGGATATGACATGTTTAACTTAGAATACTCCTGTAAATTCAATAAAACAATACAAAAGTATAAATAAAACCCGAAGTAAACTTAAACAATGTTATTGATATGCACATACTGAAATTATCCTTAAAATATAAAAGCATATATGAATGTCAGTCCTATATATGGCGGATTCAGTCCATGTCCCCTGGCTCCACACTCTTCAGGACTCTTACAATGTAAAGTTATAGTTGAGTTAATATAATGCTGTGAGTTATAATAATATGTTCTTATACCTTTAAATACTATTGCTAAGGGTTATGTTACCAAGGAAGGTGTATGGTGAACAGGTGACTTGTTGGTAACCAATGGGACATCTCAAAATTGCTCCCATATATGCCAGGGAGGAGCTAGCCTAAGCCAGTCTAGTCTAGAGAGTAGCTGAGGTAAAGTGGAGTGAAGACCTGAGAAGTTGTCTGGTGTTCATGAGGGAGGCCTAAGGCCTAGTCAAGAAGCCACGCATCTACTACCAGTTAACCCCTGCAGGTGAAAGTCAAAGCCTGGCAGTAAGCACAATTACAGGGAACAAGTCTAGTCCAGATAGTCAAGTCTGTCAAATTACAAACTTCAGCGTGGGTTGCAGAGGTCAGTCCAAGTCCATTACAAGTCCCAGCAAGCCGACAAGCTTCCAAAAGTTCACCGTGCATTTCCCTGGGCCTAAAATGAGCTTTAACCCCTTAAGGACCTAGGGCGTATGGATACGCCCTGGCTTTCTGGTACTTAACCCCTTAAGGACACATGACGTTCTCATAAGTCTCCATGTCCGAGTCCTTAAGGACACATGACGTATGAGAATGTCATGCACTTTCCCGGCCCCCCGCAGCCATCTGGAGCGGAGCCGGTGCCCAATGCCTGCTGAAATCGATCAGCAGGCATCGCGGCATATCGCCCAGGGGGGTCATGATGACCCCCCATGTCGGCGATCGCAGGGCACCGCTCATCAATTCAGATGAGTGATGCGCTGCGATTCCGTTCCCCGCCGCTCGCCGGGCGGGGATCGGAGCCGGATGTCTGCTGATTTCATTCAGCAGACATCCCGGCAGTGTGCCGGAGGAGGTCCGGAGGACCTCCTATACCGGTGATCGCTGCAGGACGCCGGTAACTACTTACCGGCGTTCTGCAGCGGTTCCGCGTCATCAGGGTCACGTGTTACCCTGTGACCCGGTTATAGATGGTGACTGGTGGTGTAATATACACCACCAATCACCATCCGTGCTGTACTGGGGGCTGGCATTGTGGCCACCCCCCTAAGTACAGTTGTGATTGGGTGATCAGCGTTTTTTTTTTTTTGTGGTAAAGGTACTTTTTTCGGTTAACGCATATTTTTTTTTGCACCCATAGGCGGTCCGTGCCACCAGTAGCAGGCGTGTACTGTGTGGACAGACCGTACCTGTGTGTGCAGCCTGTCCCACCGCTGTCAGTGATTTTTCACTGATCAGCAGTTTTTTTTGGGTTCAGGCAGGTGCATTTTTTCGGGGTAAAGCATTTTTTTAAATAACATTTTTCAGTTTTTTTTTATGTGCAGCCACCAGCCACTGTTCTGGGCTGAGTGGCCGGACCCCCCCACTGACTTCTGTGCCCCCTGCCGCCACAAGCGCTAATCAGTGCGCACACCACTGATTAGATAAACGCTTTTTTTATTGGCGCAGGTTTTTTTTTGCGCTAGAAGTCCCCCTTTTTTTTTTTTTTTTAAGTCCCCTTTTTATTTTATATTTTTTTCTGTTAGGGCGGGTTAGTTTAGCTAGGTTAGGTTAGGGCGGGTTAAGGCGGGTTAGGGAGGTAGTCTCGCACCACACCACACACAGCACACACACCAATAAAGTTTTCCCACACACACACACACACACACACCCGTATCCCCATTAGAGTAGGGAAATGGCCCGCAGAGTGTTTTCGGCGGAGGAGGCATATGACATACGTGCCTCTGACTCTGAAAGCATCTCAGAGGACGATGAAGACCCCACCTTCCTTATTTCATCGTCCTCCTCATCATCTAGTTCAGATGATGAGCCACCAAGGCGGCGAACTCGCCACCATGCGGTGCCGCAAACCTCCTCTGCCCTTGACCCTGTGCCCCATGCTAGTATGATTCCCCCTGGCGCTCATACTAGTGAAGCCCCCTGCCAAGGTCACTGGTACCTCGTACCGGAGAACTTGACTGGGCTGAGCCAGCGGACCACGAGCCCGTGATTCCTGAGTTTGTTGGCGACTCAGGAATCAAAATTAACATCGCCGGGTTCACTGAAAAGGACTTTTTCGGTCATTTTTTCAGTGACGACTTTGTTAATTTGATGGTTACACAGACGAATCTGTATGCCCAACAGTTCGTCGGCGCTAACCTGGGCTCACTTTTAGCTAGACCCGGCGGCTGGACTCTAGACGATGCAGCTGAAATGAGGACCTTTTGGGGCCTCGCGCTGCATATGGGTATAGTTAAAAAACCCAGTGTCAGGCAATATTGGAGTGGGGACGTCTTTTACCAGACACCCCTCTACAGTATGGCCATGGCACATCCCCGGTTCGAGGCCATTCGGAGATGTTTGCATTATGCTGATATTGCGGCATGTCCCCCCCCGAACTGATCCCGCATATGACCGCCTGTATAAAATCAGGCCAGTCATCAATCACTTCGGGGCCAGATTTTGGGAGGCCTATGTCCCGGGGCGGGAGGTCTCTATTGATGAGTCGCTCATCAGCTTCAAGGGGAGACTCAGCTTCCGGCAATACATCCCTACCAAGCGAGCACGGTGTGGCGTGAAGATGTATAAACTTTGTGAGAGTACCTCCGGTTACACTTGCAAGTTTATAGTGTATGAGGGATGAGATTCCCGTTTTGAACCCCCAGAATGTCCCCCCACTCTGGGTGTTAGCGGGAAAATCGTTTGGGGCCTTTTGCACGCATTGCTAGATAAAGGTTACCACCTTTACGTGGATAACTTTTATACTAGTATCCCTCTCTTTTCATCCCTCGCCGCCAGATCCACGGTCGCTTGTGGGACAGTCCGGAAGAATCAAAGAGGCCTTCCGCCCCATCATTCCCTACATGCTCCTATCCCCCGCGGTGAGTCCCGTGCCTTTTCCCATGAGAACCTGTTGTTGGTCCGGTATAAGGACAAGAGGGATGTCCTTATGCTCACCACTATTCATGGGAACGGCAGCACCCCTGTCCCTGTTCGGGGTACCGCGGGACCGGTCCTCAAGCCCTATTGTATTCTGGACTACAATCGGTATTTGGGGAGAGTTGATCTTTCTGATCAAGTCCTCAAACCATGTAACGCCATGAGGAAAACACACGTATGGTATAAAAAGGTTGCGGTCTACATGGTACAGGTTGCCATGTACAACTATTTTATACTGTACCAGAACGCTGGCAACACAGGGACATACCTGCAGTTCCAAGAGGTAGTTCTAAAGGCCCTCATCTATGGTGACCGCCAAAGAGCGGGTGAGAGCACATCTGGAACTTCAGGTCCCTGAATCGTCCCCGGCCAACACTTTCCAGGTGTGATCCCCAACACTGGAAGGTCAGGACGAACCCAGAAAAGATGCAGAGTGTGTCACAGGAAGGGGAGACGGAGGGACACCACCATTCAGTGTGACACTTGCCCCGATCATCCGGGCCTCTGCATAGGCTGCTTCAGGGAGTATCACACTTCCATGGAGTACTAAATTTTCCATCCTTTGCCCTAAATTTCATTCCCCAGAATTCGGCTCCAATGTACCAGTCCAGGGTACATTGTCTTCCAAATTTTATACCAAAATACCCTACCCTCAAACCCAAAACCTCTTTCCCAATGCCCCTCATAATATCTTTGTCCCCCAAAAAATGGGTCATGGGACACAGAGTCAACAGCATTGGAGGTTTGCAGTTGCCTCAAATGTGCAACGCTCTCTCCCCACCTGAGCGGGTTGCGCATTTGAGGTAACAGAATAGGGACGGCCCCACACATCCCCTTTCCAGAATGATGATTCAGAGTATAGGGTTTGGGACGGGCATCATTTTTACTTTTGGCTGTACTCTGGGTCATCATTCTGGGAAAATAATTGGCATATCAGTAAAATTGCAATTGTCTTCCCCCCATAGTACACTTCATCCATTCCTGGAAAATAAATGAAGGGAACACCCGTCTGTTCCAAATCTACACTTCACCCTATACACCTTCCCTAGGGGGTGTACTGTTTGTGATAGGTTCACATGTGGGTGTTCCTTTCTTGTATTTTTCTCTCAATGTATGTAACTGTTAGGTCCGTAACAAACATCCGCCTCAAATGTGAAGAGTTCTCGCTGAGCTCTGTCGTATTTCCAGGTGACACATGTTAGTTGTTCCCAGAAAAATTAAGCAGAGCATAGGTTGAAAATTGCAATTTTCAAAAGCTACCCTTCATCCATTCCTGGAAAATAAATTTAGGAAACACATGTGCGTTAAAAATGTCCTCTTTACCCCTAAACCCATTCCTCAGTGTGGTACTTTCTGTAATGGTGTCACATGTGGGTGTTTCATTTTAGTATTTTCCTTGGACTGTATGTAACCGTCAGCTACTGATATGCCACAGGCTACAAATACAAAGTGACCTCTATGACTTCTGAGCCTTGTTGTGCGCCCGCCCAGCACGTTACCCCATATGTGGATGTATTTTTATAGTCAGGGGGAAAAGCCCTCCAAAATTTGTAACCCAATTTCTCATATTACCCCAGCATTTTACTGTAAAAAAAATAAAAAAATTTCAATTCATGGCCCACTTTTCAAAAAACCTGTGAGGTGTTATTTCCCACTGTACCCCTTGTTACGTTCATTGAGGGGTGTAGTTTCTAAAATGGTGTCACATGTGGGTTTTTCTTTGCTGTTATTGCACAATGGGGGCTTTAAAAATGCACATGACCCCCGACTTCAATTACAACAAAGTTTTCACTCCTATTCTGAGCATTGTAGTGCATCCACAGAGCAATTTACATCCACATATGGGGTATTATTTTCTCAGACAAAATTGTTCTACAAATTTTGGGGGCTTTTTGCCCTATTACCCAATGTGAAAATGAAACATTTGGGGTAACACTATCAATATAGTGCAAAAAAATCTTTAACCCTTTGTAAAAATGTAAAATTTTTGGAAAAACAAGCATTTTCAGTAATTTTTTTTTTTTTTTACATATGCAAAAGTCGTGAAACCCCTGTGGGGTATTAAGGTTCACTTTACCCAAGGGGTCTAGTTTCCAAAATATAATGCCATGTGGGTTTTTTTTGCTGTCCAGGCACCATAGGGGCTTCCTAAATGTGGCATGCCCCCAGAGCAAAATTTGCTTCAAAAAAGCCAAATGTGACTTCTTCTCTTCTGAGACCTGTAGTGCGCCAGCAGAGCACTTTTCACCCCCATATGGGGTATTTTCTAAATCGGGAGAAATTGGGCTTCAAATTTTGGGGGTATTTTCTGCTTTAACCCTTTGTAAAAATGTAAAATTTTGGGGAAAACAAGCATTTTAGATAAAAAAATTTTTTTTTTTTTTTACATATGCAAAAGTCGTGAAACCCCTGTGGGGTATTAAGGTTCACTTTACCCTTTGTTACGTTCCTCAAGGGGTCTAGTTTTCACAATATAATGCCATGTGTTTTTTTTTTTTTACTGTCCAGACACCATAGGGGCTTCCTAAATGCGGCATGCCCCCGAGCAAAATTTGCTTCCAAAAAGCCAAATGTGACTACTCCTCTTCCGAGACCTGTAGTGCGCCAGTATAGCACTTTTCACCACCATATGGGGTGTTTTCTGAATAGGGAGAAATTGGGCTTCAAATTTTGGAGGGTATTTTCTGCTATTACCCTTTTTAAAAATGTAAATTTTTTTGGGAAAACAAGCATTTTTTGTAAAATTTTTGTTCTCTCCAAAATCCCCTTGTCGCTCCTTCCCTTCTGAGCCCTCTACTGCACCCACCGAACACTTTATATATATGTACTTACTCGAGAGAAATTGGGCTACAAAAACAAGTAAAAAATTTCTCCTTTTACCACTTGCAAAATTTCAAAAATTGGGTCTACAAGAACATGCGAGTATAAAAAATGAAGATTTTGAATTTTCTGCTATTCCTGTGAAACACCTAAAGGGTTAAAACACTTTCTGAATGTCATTTTGAATACTTTGGGGGGTGTAGTTTTTATAATGGGGTCATTTATGGGGTATTTCTAAAATGAAGACCCTTCAAATCCACTCCAAAACTGAACTGGTCACTGAAAAATAGTGAGTTTGAAAATTTTGTGAAAAATGTGAAAATTGCTGCTGAACTTTGAAGCCCTCTGATGTCTTCCAAAAGTAAAAACACGTCAATTTTATGATGCAAACATAAAGTAGACATATTGTATATGTGATCCAAAAATTTTTTTATTTTGAATATCCATTTTCTTTACAAGCAGAGAGCTTCAAAGTTTTAAAAATGCAACATTTTCATTTTTTTCATCAAATTTTGGGATTTTTCACCATGAAAGGATGCAAGCTACCATAAAATTTTACCACTATGTTAAGGTAGAATATGTCACGAAAAAACAATCTCGGAATCAGAATGATAACTAAAAGCATTCAAGAGTTATTAATGTTTAAAGTGACAGTGGTCAGATGTTCAAAAAAATGCTCTGGTCCTAAGGTGTAGAATGGCTTGGTCCTTAAGGGGTTAAGGACCCAGGACGTATCCATACGCCCGTGGGAATTTCTGTACCCGCCGCGCGCCGGGCGGGGACCGGACCAGGGTACCTGCTGATGTCGATCAGCAGGCACCCCGCGCAAATGCCCAGGGGAGTCATCAGACCCCCCCATGTCGGCGATCGGCGCAAATCGCAAGTGAATTCACACTTGCGATTTCCGCCAATTCGGGTCTATGGTGAACCGATGACCCGGAATAGAAGGGGGATCGGGGGTGTCCAAGACACCCACGATCCCCCTGAAGCGATAGGAGTGAGGTGGCAGGGGTGCCACCCCTCCTATCCCTGCTATTGATCATCAAGACGCGATGACCAATAGCAGATCGGGGGCGCGGGGCTTTACTTTCGGTTTCCCCGTCCTGCCCACCAACAATAGGCGGGGCAGAATGGGGAAACGACACAGGACCGGCGGTGAAGTCCACTCACCCATCGGCGACGGCAGCGGGCGATGATCGACGGCTGCAGCGGGCAATGATTGACGGAAGAAGAGGACGGCGACGCAGCTCCGTGGATCCTACGGAAGCCGGTGCGTTGCTTAGCAACATCTGGATGGCTACAGTCTGAGACCACTATAGAGTGGTCTCTAAACTGTAGTCCTCCAGATGTTGCAAAACTACAACTCCCAGCATGCCCAGAGAGCTGTTTAGGCATGCTGGGATTTGTAGTTTTGCAACAGCTGGAGAGCTACAGTTTGAGACCACTGCACAATGATCTCAATACTGTCGCTCTCCAAATCTTGCAAAACTACAAATCCCAGCATGCCCACATAGCAGTTTGCTGTCTGAGCATGCTGGGATTTGTAGTTTTGCAACATCTGGAGGTCCACAGTTTGGAGATCACTGTGCAGTGGTCTCTATAAACTATAGCTCTCCAGCTGTTGCAAAACTGCAAATCCCAGCATGCCCAAACAGCAAACAGCTGTCTCGGCATGCTGGGAGTTGTAGTTGTGTACCTCCAGCTGTTGCATAACTACATCTCCCAGCATGCCCTTCGGCGATCAGTACATGCTGGGAGTTGTAGTTTTGCAAAAGCTGGAGGCACACTGGTTGGAAAATACTGAGTTAGGTAACTGAAGGTTTTCCAACCAGTGTGTCTCCAGCTGTTGCAAAAGTACAACTCCCAGCATGCACGGTCTGTCAGTACATGCTGGGAGTTGTAGTTTTGAAACAGCTGGAGGTTTCCCCCCCCCCCCCCCCATGTGAACGTACAGGGTACATTCACACAGGCAGGTTTATAGTTAGTTTTCTGCTTCAAGTTTGGGCTGCGGCAAATTTTTCGCCGCAGCACAAACTCCTAGCGATAAACTCACTGTAAACGCCCGCCAGTGTGAATGTATCCTAAAAACAGTACACTACACTACACTACCAAAAAATAAAGAGTAAAGCACTACATATACACCCCCTTACACTGTCCCCCCAATAAAAATGAAAAACGTATCGTACGGCAGTGTTTCCAAAAAGGAGCCTCCAGCTGTTGCAAATCACCAACTCCCAGCATTTCTGGACAGCCACTGACTGTCCAGGCATGCTGGGAGTTTAGCAACAGCAGGAGGCACCCTGTTTGGGAATCACTGGTGTAGAATACCCCTATGTCCACCCCTATGCAATCCCCATG
This sequence comes from Hyla sarda, assembly GCF_029499605.1. Taxonomy (NCBI): domain Eukaryota; kingdom Metazoa; phylum Chordata; class Amphibia; order Anura; family Hylidae; genus Hyla; species Hyla sarda. The sequence goes on along the minus strand of NC_079189.1, from coordinate 374,148,410 downwards.
ATGTCCTCAAATGCGAATGGCACTCTCTCACTTCAGAGCCCTGTCGTATTTCAAGGAAACAGTTTAGGGTCACATATGGGGTATTTCCGAACTCGGGAGAAATTGCACTACAAATTTGGGGGGCTTTTTTTCCTTTTACCCCTTATGAAAAGGAAAAGTTGGGGTCTACACCAGCCTGTTAGTGTAAATGTATTTTTTATTTTTTAAACTAACATGCTGGTTTTGCCCCATACTTTTTATTTTGACAAGCGGTAAAAGCAAAAAAAGACCCCCAAAATTTGTAATGCAATTTCTCCTGAGGACGGAAATACCCCAAATGTGGGCGTAAAATTTTCTGCGGACGCACAAGGCTCAGGAGTGAGAGCGCACTATGTACATTTGAGGCCTAAATTTGTTATTTGAACAGGGGTGGCTGATTTTACAGCGGTTCTGCCATAAACACAAAAAAATAAATACCCACATGTGACCCCATTTTGGAAACTACACCCCTCTCGGAACGTAACAAGGGGTATAGTGAGCATTTACGCTCCACAGGTGTTCGACAAAATAGTTGGATGGGAAAATGAGAAAAACTTTTTTTTTCGCTAAAATGCTGGTGTTACCCTAAATTTTTCATTTTCACAAGGGAAAATAGTAAAAAGCCCCCCAAAATTTGTAACCCCATTTCTTCTGAGTAAGAAAATACCCCATATGTGGATGTAAAGTGCTCTGCGGGTGCACTACAATGCTCAGAAGAGGAGTGCCATTGGGACTTTGAAGAGAAAATTTGTCCGGAATTGAAGGCCACGTGTGTTTACAAAGCCCCCATTGTGCCAGAACAATGGACCCCCCCCCCACATGTGACCCCATTTTGGCAACTACACCCCTCACGTAATGTAATAAGGGGTACAGTGAGCATTTACGCCCCACAGGTGTCTGACAGATTTTTGGGACAGTGATCCGTGAAAATGAAAAATAAAATTTTTCATTTGCACAGCCCACTGTTCCAAAGATCTGTCAAACGCCAGTGGGGTGTAAATACTCACTGCACCCCTTATAAAATTCTGTGAGGGGTGTAGTTTCCAAAATGGGGTCACATGTGGCGGGGTTCGACTGTTCTGGCACCACGGGGGGCTTTGTAAACGCACATGGCCCCGACTTCCATTCCACACAAATTCTCTTTCAAAAAGCTCAATGCCACTCCTCCTCTTCTGAGCATTGTAGTGCACCAGCAGAGCCCTTGACGTCCACACATGGGGTATTTCCATACTCAGAAGAAATGGGGTTACAAATTTTGGTGGTCATTTTCTCCTATTACCCCTTGTAAAAAGTTTAAATTTGGGGAAAACACAGCATTTTAGTGAAAAAATATATTTTTTCATTTACACATCCAACTTTCACAAAAAGTTGTGAAATACCTGTGAGGTGTTAAGGCTCACTGTACCCCTTGTTACGTTCCTTGAGGGGTGTAGTTTCCAAAATAGTATGACATGTGTCCTTTTTTTTTTTTTGGCTGTTCTGGCACCCTAGGTGCTTCCTAAATGCGACATGCCTACCAAACACCACTTCAGCAAAATTTGCTTTCCAAAAGCTAAATGTGACTCCTTCTCTTCTGAGCATTGTAGTTCGCTCGCAGAGCATTTTACGTCCTAACATGGGGTATTTATATACTCAGAAGAGATGGGGTTACAAATTTTGGGGGGCATTTCCTCCCATTACCCTTTGCAAAAAGGATAAATTTGTGGAAAAAACTGCACTTTAGTGAAAACATTTTTTTTTTCATTTATACATCCAACTTTTAACACCTGTGGGGTGTTAAGGCTCACTGGACCCCTTGTTACGTGCCTTGAGGGGTGAGTTTCCAAAATTGTATGCCATGTGGGGGTTTTCTGCTGTTCTGGCACCATAGGGGCTTCCTACATGTGACATGCCCCCCAAAAACCATTTCAGCAAAATTCTCTCTCCAAAATCCCATTGTCGCTCCTTCCCTTCTGAGCCCTCTACTGCGCCCGCCGAACACTTGACATCCACATATGAGGTATTTCCTTACTCAAGAGAAATTGGGTTACAAATTTTGGGGGATTTGTCATCTATTACCCCTTGTAAAAATTCAAAAACATGGTCTACAAGAACATGCGAGTGTAACAAATGAAGATTTTAAATTTTCTCCTTCACATTGCTGCTATTCCTGTGAAACACCTAAAGGGTTAACAAACTTTCTGAATGTCATTTTAAATACTTTGAGGGGTGCAGTTTTTATAATGGGGTCATTTGTGGGGTATTTTTAATAAGAAAGCCCTTCAAATCCACTTCAAAACTGAAGTGGTCCCTGAAAAATTCCGATTTTGAAATTTTTTTGAAAAATTGGAAAATTGCTGCTGAACTTTGAAGCCCTCTGGTGTCTTCCAAAAGTAAAAACATGTCAACTTTATGATGCAAACATAAAGTAGACATATTGTATAAGTGAATCAATATAAAATTTATTTGGAATATCCATTTTCCTTATAAGCAGAGAGCTTCAAAGTAAAAAAAAAAAAAAAAGCAAAATTTTAAATTTTTTCATCAAATTTTGGAATTTTTCACCAAGAAATGATTCAAGTATCGAAAATATTTTACCATAAACTAGAATATGTCACGAAAAAACTATCTCGGAATCAGAATGAAAGGTAAAAGCAACCCAGAGTTAATAATGCTTAAAGTGACAGTGGTCAGATGTTCAAAAAATGGCCGGGTCCTTAAGGTATATTTGGGCTGGGTCCTTAAGGGGTTAAAGAGTTTAACACCTTGTCTGCCTCAGGAAAGAGCCGTTGTTCCATAACCTTGCATCAAAGTGATTATTTGCCCTGTGCCTGGCCCAGGAATCATTGGCTATACCTTGAGTGGTGGAAAAGATAACCACGCCCTGGTGTCACAAACACAAAGGGTTAATACCATCTTCCCTAAGGCTTAAAAACATCTGCCCTTCCAACACCCTCACCACAACTTTTAGCATCACAAACAGGATACGGGTGTGTGCCTTATGTCAAAATACCCCCCCCCCCCATTCTGAACTGTGTCTAGTATTGCAAAAACAGCACGTCTGTGTGACATAAATTGCGCCAGTTTTGTATGGGACTTTATGAGTAAAAGCTCTAATGGTAGAAGGCGCTTGTGAAACAGAGGCGGAGGTGAAGAAAAGTTTATTGTCTGCCGCTGTGGAAAGTATTGAAGTTGAACCCACCATGTGTAAAATCCGTACAGAAGCTATGCTGCATTGTAAAGTGTTTGCCGTAACTGTAGGTGTTAAAGGAGTGGAAGAAAAAAATGTTTTCACAGGAGGGAAAAATAATTTTTTAGGGCAAATCTGTGTCTTTGTTCCACAACAACTGGTCTGCTGGTTGAACTAGTCTGTAGAAGGTATAATCCATACCCTGCAGTCCATTCCTAATAGTATTTGAGAGTATTTTTTTTAGTGTACTGTAGCGTATTTTTCTGCCCTTATAAGTGCATACCACATACCTACATCTAAGTGGTGTACTATTTTGTACCTGTTAATCTGTCAAGGGCCTACATACTGTTAATGGACAGCCAAAAGTAATCACCAGCTGGTGTTTTACTCCAATACATTTATTAAACATACTGTAGCGCATTTTTCTGCCCTTATAAGTGCATACCACATACATACCTACATGTAAGTAGTGTACTATTTTATACCTGTTAATCTGTCAAGGGCCTACATACTGTGAAAGGACAGCCAAAAGTAATCACTGGCTGGTGTTTTACCCCAATATGTTTTTTTAAGCATACTGTAGCGCATTTTTCTGCCCTGTTTGTTCAACCACAAATGGTCTGCTGGTTATACTAGTCTGTAGATGGTATAATACATACCCAGCAGTCCATTCCGAAAAGTCTGTGAAGGAGGGCAATTTTGTGTTTAGTACACAGTGACTCTGCTACAGCACTGTTGTGTACTGCTGGTGTTGTGCACAAAACATTTTTTAAGCGTACTGTAGCACATTTTTCTACCCTCATAAGTGCATACCACATACCTTCATTTAAGTAGTGTGCTATTTTGTACCTGTTCATCTGTCAAGGGCCTACATACTGTGAAAGGACAGCCAAAAGTAATCACCGGCTGGTGTTTTACTCCAATACATTAATTAAGTGTACTGTAGCACATTTTTCTACCCTTATAAGTGCATACCACATCTGCACATCCAAGTAGTGTACTATTTTGTATCTGATAATCTGTCAAGGGCCTAGATACTGTTAAAGTCCAGGCAAAAGTACTCATCGGCTGGTGTTGTACTCAGATACTTTTTTAAGTGTACTGCAGCACATTTTTCTGTCCTCATAAGTGCATACCACATACCTACATCTAAGTAGTGTACTATTTTGTACCTGTTAATCTGTCCAGGACCAAGATACTGTAGCTGCTGTTCTAGACAAATTCTGTTTTAAGCATAGTGAAGCGTATTGTACTTCCCTCACTAAGTATGTAAGGCAGAGAAGTGCCAGGACGTGCACAGAGGAGTGGCAGAGGCCTAAATTCACCAGGCAGAGGTTGCAGAAGACTAGGGGCGAGTGGCAGCAGGAGTCGTGGCGAGAGGCCGGAGCTCATGGTATCAGCAAGCGGTCGTGTCTCGACCAGCAAGCCATCTGCCGTAATCGATTGGTTAACACGGTCATCCAATTCATCACAAGTGACATCTGATATCACCAGTCAACAGTCGGTGGGTTCCTCAGACACAACTTTCAGTTGGCATGGCCCAGGAGCAGTCCCTATCCTCCCATTTCCTCTGTTCTATGCTGTTCCCTCTCCTACAGAAGTATCTTATGCTGTGGGTTCAGCCCCACTATTCACTGAGGACGATCTAATAGAGGAAAGTCAGCAGCTACTGCCCAGCCAAGAAGTGGAGGAGACATCTGCTGCTTCCCCCGCTAGGCGTGCAAGTAATGATGATTAGAGTGACGTGGGAGGCAGTGTTGCCAGGGTTCAGGGTCCTGAAGGAGACACTGTTGAGGAACCTGAGGAGGATATCAGTGATGTGCAGACACTTGTTGATGATGATGAAGCCGATCGCAATTGGGAGCCGGGAGCAAAAGGGGCTTCATCATCATCAGGAGAACAGAGTTGCAGGTTGCCCGTGAGGCAGCAGCTGAGCCAGCATGTTTGGCAGTCAGCATGGTAGCAGAAGTGGAAATTCTGGAGCCAAATGTGCCGGGGGAGACAACCTGCTTCGCGGCAGCCAACCTTCCTGGGAGGTAGTGGAACAGGGGTTCCTGGAGACAGCAGCAGTAGAAGTCAATTAGTGCGGACTGTTGGTGGGAAAATCGGCTACTCGGCAGTATGGCAGTTTTTCATCAAGCATCCGGAGGAGGTTCACATAGCCACATTAAAGATATGTTGGCAGAAGGTGAAGCGTGCCGATGGTCCCAATGTTGGCACCACGGCCCTGCGTCAACATATGCTTCGCCAAAATAAAGCGGCCTGGGAGAACAGTGGCTCCGATGTAGTGGTCCAGCCTGCTGCATCACTCAGTGGCACGCCGCTCCCTCTTTCAGCCAGCCAAGGCTCCACCCCCTCATCCGAAGGGAGCTGTGTGTCATACCCTCCTTCTGTCGCTCCAGATGCTCCTGCCCCTCCTACTTTTAGTTAGCCATTCCGCCAACAATCCATTGGCGAAGCCATGTCCAAGAGACAACAGTATGTGCCCACTCATCCAATGGTGCAGAAGCTGAATGTGCTCCTGTCCAGGTTGCTGGTGCTGCAGTCCCTCCCTTTTCAAGTGGGGGGACTCTGCACCTTTCAGAGAACTGATGGCTTGTGCCGATTCGAGGTGGAGAGTGCCAAGCCATCATTTCTTTGCGAAGAAGGCAGTACCAGCCCTGCTCAATTTTGTGTGCACCGGCGTCTGGAGCTGTAACTATGGTCAGGGACAATACATTTCCTTTACTGGGTGAATGTGCTTCCTGCACAGCCACAACACGAACTTGGACAGGTCCCGCAGCTTTCTCCTCCACACTCTCAGGGTATTGGTCCTGTGACAGTGTGCGACTCCTCCTCCTCATCCTCCGCCGTGTCCTCAGCCTCCACTGCCCAGAGAAGTCTCAGTGGCCCTTCTGCATACCATGTGTGCAGGGCACGGTGGTGTCATGCTGTTCTTCACATGGTTTGCCTTTGCGAAAAGAGTCACACAGGGAAGGAACTGCTAAAAATCATTCGTAAAGAAATCAGAACATGGCTTACTCCACGAAAACTGGAAATGGGAACCATGGTGACTGAAAACGGGAAGAACATCTTGCATGCACTGCGACTGGGATGGCTGAGCCATGTGCCCTGCATAGCACACGTGTTCAATCTGGTTGTGAAGCTGTTCCTGAAGTGTTTCCCCCCACTTCAGCCACTCGTACACCTTCTTGAGCTGCAGCGTCAGAACGGTATCCCCCAACATAATCTATTTTGTGATCTTGCCACACGTTGAAATTCCACGCTCCATATGTTGGACCGACTGTACGAACAGAGAAAAGCCATCACCGATTTCTTGAGGATCCAGGTGAATAAGGGTACACCCCTGTGTAACTTCCTTGTGAACCAGCGGCAACTCATATGTGACACCTCCCGTTTGCTCAGGCCCTTTGAGGAAGCCACATTATTAGTAAGTCGCCAGGATTACGGGATGAATGACGTCATTCAGCAACATAGTAACATAGTTCATAAGGTTGAAAAAAGACCAGAGTCCATCAACTTCAACCTATAACCCTTATGAGTCCCTACTGAGTTGATCCAAAGGAAGGCAAAAAAAAAAATACTTGAGGTAAAAATTCCTTCCTGACTCTGGCCGGTCAGGGCATTGGAGACGTGGCGCTTACATCTCACGGCCACATGAGCCCTGAGGGGGCTGAACTGGAGGAGGAGGAGGGGCACAGTGGAGCACAGTTTAGGTTTTGCCAAATGGGCAGTTTTTCTAGTAATCTGACAGGAGAGGAGGAGCTGGAGCAGCCAGAGGAACTAGAGGGTTATGAGGAAGGCGAGATAGATGACCCAGACACACCGTGGAAGTATGCAGTGGAAATGGAGGCAGGGAGCCCCTCTGGGTCACTTGCACAAATGGCACAATGCATGCTCACTTGCTTGCGTAGTGACAGCAAAATTGTCACCATTCGGCAGCGGGATGACTTCTGGATCTCCACCTTATTGGACCCTCACTACCGCCACAAAATAGTGGCCTTTTTTTGAGAGGGAGGACAAAGTGACCTACTACAGAGGTATGCTATGTAGTCAGTTGGCCGATGCCTTTCGGCGCCATCGTCCATCCTCTCGCTGGTCTGAATAGGGGGGCCCCCTGCGCTCACCTTCCACTGTCATGGCCGCTGGGGAGGGGAGGGATGGGGTGGAAGGAGCAGTACCAGCTCCATCAGCAGCAGCATGAGTCTACAGTCACTGATGAGTAGCTTTCTTCACATGCATAGTGAAGCAACTCATCAGCAGCAGGTACACCTGGAGCAGGACCTGAGCCAGCAGGTGGTGGCTTACCTGAACATGCCCATGCCAACACACCTTGAAGATCCGCTGGACTTCTAGGCAGTCAAATTTGATTTGTGGCCACAACTAGCAGAGTTTGCCCTGGAAAAGCTGTCCTGCCCGGCCAGTAGTGTGCAATAAGAGTGGGTGTTTAGTGCGGCAGGGGGCCATAGTCACCCCAAGGACAACTCGTCTGTCCACAAAAAATGTGGAGAAACTGACCTTTGTGAAGATGAATCAGGCATGTATCAGCCAGGATTTCAAACCACCAATGCCTGATGCATGCAGAGTAGATTGACCATGGTGCCACAACAACATTTCACAAATATGGATAGTGCCAAACAGATTAAATGCTCTGCTCCCCAGTTACAAACATTCCTCCACATCAGATTTTTTTTTCACCCACCTTCGTCACCAGGTACAGGTATTGACACACACTGCACCACTCTTTCACCGGGTCACTTTCTGGATTCCTGATGCTGCTGCTTCTCCATGCTGTGTCATTCAGCACTATATGGTCTCCTTATGCTGCCAACACCTCCACGCTGTGTCATTCGGCCACTATATGGTCTCCTCATGCTTTAGCCACATCCAAGCTGTGTCATTTAGTCACTATATGGTGTCCTCATGCTTCAGCCACAGCCAAGCTGTGTCATTCAGCCACTATATGGTCTCCTCATGCTGCCAACACCTCCACGCTGTGTCATTTAGCCACTATATGGTCTCCTCATGCTGCGATCACCTCCACGCTGTGTCATTCAGCTAATATATGGTCTCCTCATGCTTTATCCACATCCAAACTGTGTCATTTAGCCACTATATGGTCTCCTCATGTTGCCAACACTTCCATGCTGTGTCATTCAGCCACTATATGGTCTCCTCATGCTGCCAACACCTCCACGCTGTGTCATTCAGCCACTATATGGTCTCCTCATACTGATGCCACCTCCAGACTCTGTCATTGTGCCACTCTGCGGCAGTGATTCTAAAAGTGATGCCTGTACTTTGCATGTCATACTGAATAACAGTATTATTTCACTACCCCATCACACTCCATATGCATGTTAGAACAAAGCAAAGTGTTCTACACCCCTATTGAGGTTCTCTGTAGGCCAGAAATAGCCATTTTTAATATACATTCGGCCAAATCAAATTTTTCAAAAGTTCGCTCATCTCTAGTAACTAGGCCCAAAAATCCGACTTAGCTCTACTTTGTGTACTTTCCCTCTGAGGATAGGAATGCTGATCCTTTTGGTCTGCTCTCCCCTAAGATGAAGGGCGAGGACAAGAAAGAAGAGCTCCTGCCGGAAGTTCCTTCAAGTTCCTCAGTACATGCCAGGAACCAGAAAGATGTCTGCAGATTTGCCCAAGCCTACTCCTAGTGCTAAGGAGGTTTGGCCTACCCAACGGGCACTGACTAAAGTGCCTTGGCCTACTCCTGCTGAGAAGGAGGTTTGGCCGATCCAACAGGCACCGACAATTTGTCCCTCAGTGGCGCAAGCTGCTGTGGTCCAGATGGTGGTAACAGTGAGCCCCACCATCAAGGATTCAAAGTTGTCACAGGTGTCATGGAACACGAGAGTTAGTCCCATAGAGGGGGCACAGTCCTGTGGTCCCCGCTAAAAGTCCCAACAGAGAAAGAGTGGTGATCGGCGGGCCTGGGATGGAAAATATCCTGTATGCAATTCCCATGTCCACCTTGTTGTTTTGTTTGCTATTCAGTCTTGAGGCTAAAAAAATTTTTGTAAAGTACCACTGCTGTTTTTCAGGTTTTCCTCGCAACGTTTACGTGATGTACCTCACAGATTTGCCAAGAACTACACCTGCAACCAAAATTCGTAAGTTTATGTGCCTGGCTTAGGCCTTGATCCTTTACTACAAACTCTTAAGTACCTGGAACTGTAGAGCGGTACTATAACTCATATCATAGAGTAATATATTGTTTTTTTGTTTATTGCATAAATATATGCACTACCTGTTATTGATGAAGGATGGTCCACTTGCCAAAATTGTAATATAGTGTTTATACAAACTATGGCAGTCGTGCAGGAGGTATCCTGAACTTTAAAAAAAAAAAATATATATATATATATATATATATATATATATATACACACACCTTATTGCCATAACTGAACTAAGCTAGTGTATCTTACCCTAATGTATTTAACAATGAGTAAATCAGTCTCCTGTACATAATAGCCATTACCAAACATAATGCTATTACGTTAGGATTGTCTAGCCATAAAAAAACTTATATTTACTGCATAATTTTGTGTACAGATAGGGAGTAGATATAAGTATGAATGCATAGTAGTGAGTAATGTATATATTGCATATTGTTTACAGAAAGTAAATTCATGTACAATGTTAAGCTAGGACTGTTATCTCATAGTCATTATACATATCTACTTCAGTCCATAAAATGTATATTACTAATACTAGTTGTTTTCAGCACAAGACTTTTCTGAGTACCTGATAACCTGAAATAGCACGTAAGGTGAAATGTCATTGTTGTCTAATATTATATTATATAATATAATAATATACATAGTCAGTACATTTAATAATCTACTGTTACAAGGAGAAGTAGCAAAACAAGTACGAGAAGTAGCAAAACAACGATGGGCCCCGTTAGCACAGGCATCTGGGTAGAAAGCCTCAGGCAGCCCGATTTGTCCCAATGCAGTTACATGGACAAAAAGACCTCATATATACTAACTCTTGTTTACTTGGTTGTATCCCGGTTCAAAACGCTGTCTATGCATGAGTATGTTAGAACATTTATCAACAATGCCACATGAACTCTTTTCCCATTTTCAGCCCTGTGCAGGACATTGTAACAATACCCCAGGAACTGTATTCTTTTTTCCATAGGCTAGTGGGCTTTCCCTTCATCCGCCCTCAAGGATGTTCGCCGAGGACGTCTTTTTCATAGAGGGGGAGTTTGTGGTGTCCGGTACAGAATGTGCCATTCTGTACCCCTGTCAGTCCTATCAAGTGGATTCAGTCCATGTCCCCTGGCCCCACACTCCTCAGGACTCTTTTACAGCATAAAGTTATAATTGAGTTCATATAATGCTGTGAGTTATAATAATATGTTCTTGCACTTTTAAATACTGTTGCTAATGGTTATGTTACCAAGGAAGGTGTATGGTGAGCAGGTGACTTGTTGGTGGCCAATGGGACATCTCCAAATTGCTCCGGAGGAGCTAGCCGAAGCCAGTCTAGTCTAGAGAGTAGCTGAGGTACAGTGGAGTGAAGACCTGAGAAGTCTGGTGTTCCTGAGGGAGGCCTAAGGCCTAGTCAAGCAGCCATGCATCTACTACCAGTTAAAGGGGTTCTCCGGTGCTTACACTTCTTTTCTTTGGATAGCTTGCATTGAGGGGCGGAGCGTGACGTCACACGGGGGCAGAGGCGTGACTTCCCACGCCGCCGGCCCGGTGGTCGCCTGTAATCAGTCCCGGAGTGAACACGCTCCGGGGACTGATTACAAGCGGTGTGCCGCGTGCATGATCCCGGGGGTCCTCACCTGCGGGACTCCCGCGATCAGGCATCTTATCCCCTATCCTTTGGATAGGGGAAAAGATGTGTAAGCACCGGAGAACCCCTTTAACCCCTGCTGGTAAAAGTCCAAACCTGGCGGTAAGCACAAATACAGGGGACAAGTCTAATCCAGATAGTCAAGTCTGTCAAACTACCAAATTCAGGGTGGGTTGAACAATTCAGTCCAAGTCCACTACAAGTCCCAGCAAGCCAACAAGCTTCCTAAAGTTCACCATGCATCTCCTTGGGCCTGAACTGAGCTGTAAAGACTTTAACACCTTGTCTGCCTCAGTAAAGAGCTGTTGTTCCATAACCTTGATCAGAGTGATTATTTGCCCCGCACCTGGCCCAGCAATCATCGGCTATACCTCAGGCTGTGTATAGGATAACCACGCCCTGGGGTCACAAACACAAAGGGTTAATACCATCTGCCCTAAGGCTTAATTACATCTGCCCTTTCGACACCCTCACCACATGAACACCTCTCCATCATAAATCACTTTGTTGTTTATTCCTTGCAAGTGTAACTCAACAATTCTATAATTCAAACTATGTAGATGGTATTTCACAGTTCAAAGGGAAAGATAATGATTTAGCAACTTAACATATCCCTTTATATAATCTCACAAACATCTCTTCTAATGATGTTTTTACCATTTCATACCACCTGCACATTAAAATGAAAGAAATTAGATTGCTTCTATCAAGCTACAGGTGTTCATCTTCAGTCATGGCTCCAAGAGTGCAAATTTTGGGATTCCTGCCATCTGAAAAGTAAAAAAAAATCTGTCATACTGCTTTACTTATTCAAAGAGATAGGTAGATTTAATTTTCCATGGTATTTTATAATGTTTATACTTAGGGCATTATATGATGTATTAAAAAAATAAATAAAACCAATGCATTTCCTCATGCATAATCTTTTAGCATACTTATTCCTCATACATATAGCAAAGCTATGTTCTGGTGACCTCCCCTACAGATATAACTAGTGCCAACTGTATAGTTGCTACGTTATGTCTCTCTAAAAGTACAATAAGCAATCAGCATGGCACTCTTTGAAAGAAGTTAGTAGTCCCTGGTTCACTTATAAAACATTAAAAGGGCACTCTGGTGGAAAACATTTTTTTTTTAAATTTAAATCAACTGGTTTCAGAAATTTAACCCCTTAAAGACTGAGTATTTTTACATTTTTGCACTTTTGTTTTTTCCTCCTTACGTTTTAAAAATCATAACCCTTTAAATTTTGCACCTAAAAATCCATATGATGACTTATTTCTTGCACCACCAATTCTACTTTGTAATGACATCAGTCATTTTACCCAAAATTGTAAGGCAAAACGGAAAAAAAAATCAATATGCGTCAAAATTGAAGAAAAAACGCCACTTTATTCTGTAGGTCCATTGGATTAAAATGATACCCTACTTATATAGGTTTGATTTTGTCGCACTTCTGGAAAAAAATCATAACTACATGCAGGAAAATGTATACGTTTAAAATTGTCATCTTCTGACCCCTATAACTTTTTTATTTTTCCGCGTACGGGGTGGTATGAGGGCTAATTTTTTGTTAAATGATCTTTATTCACTTTTTCCCCCCTTTTTTTTTGCAATGTTATAGCTCCCATAGGGGGCTATAAAATGGCACACACTGATCTTTTACATTGATCAATGGTTTCTCATAGGATAACATAGATCAATGATTCTGCGGCTTGACTGCTCATGCCTGGATCTCAGGCACTGAGCAGTCATTCTGCAATCGGACAACTAGGAAGAAGGTAGGGCACCCTCCTGCTGTCCTACAGCTGTTCGGGACGCCGCGATTTCATTGCGGCGGTCCTGAACAGCCCCCTGAGCTAACCGGCAGCGCTGTGGCCCCGCGTCATAGAACGGGAGCGGACTCAGGGCATACAGGCATGCCCTGACTCCTTAAGGAGTTAAACAGATTTGTAAATGACTTCTATTTAAAAATGTTAATCCTTCCAGTACTTATCAGCTGCTGTATGCTACAGAAGAAGTTATTTTCTTTTTGAATTTCCTTTCTGTCTGACCACAGTGCTCTCTGCTTACACCTCTGTCCATGTCAGGTACTGTCCAGAGCAGGAGAGGTTTGCTATGGGGATTTGCTCCTGTTCTTGACAGTTCCTGAAATGGACAGAGCTATCAGCAGAGAGCACCTTGGTCAGACAGAAAATGAATTAAAAAAGAAAATAACTTGCTGTGGAGCATACAGCAGCTGATAAGTCCTGGAAGGATTAATATTTTTATATAGAAGTAATTTACAAATCTGTTAAACTTACTGGCACCATTTGATTTTAAAAATAGTGTTTTCCACCAGAGTGTCCCTTAACCCCTTAAGGACCAAGCCCCTTTTCACCTTAACCCCTTAAGGACTCAGCGTTTTTTCATTTTTGCATTTTCATTTTTTCCTCATCACCTTCTAAAAATCATAACACTTTCAATTTTGCACATAAAATTCCATATGATGGCTTATTTTTTGCGCCACCAATTCTACTTTGCAGTGACATTAGTTATTTTACCAAAAAATCTACGGCAAAACGGAAAACAAATTCATTGTGTGACAAATGCAGTGCATTTTTCGGTCCCTGGTTCACTTATAAAACATTAAAAGGGCACTCTGGTGGAAAACATTTTTTTTTTATTTAAATCAACTGGTTTCAGAAATTTAACCCCTTAAGGACTGAGTATTTTTCCATTTTTGCACTTTTGTTTTTTCCTCCTTACGTTTTAAAAATCATAACCCTTTAAATTTTGCACTTAAAAATCCATATTATGGCTTATTTCTTGCACCACCAATTCTATGCAGTGACATTAGTTATTTTACCCAAAAATCCACGCAAAACGGAAAACAAATTCATTGTGTGACAAAATTGAAGAAAAAATTTCATTTGTATTTTTTGGGGCTTCCGTTTCTACGCAGTACACCTTATCTTTATTCTGTAGGTCCATACAGTTCAAATGATACCCTACTTACATAGGTTTGATTGTGTCGTACTTCTGAAAAAAATCATAACCACATGCAGGAAAATATATACGTTTAAATTTGTCATCTTCTGACCCCTATAACTTTTTTATTTTTCCGCGTACGGGACGGAATGAAGGCTCATTTTTTGCACCGTGTTCTGAAGTTTTTATTGGTATCATTTTTGCATTGATCAGACTTTTTGATAGCTTTTTATTCATTTTTTTATTATATACAAAGTGACCAAATATACAATATTCTTTTAAGCGTACGCCGTTGACCGTGCAGTTTAATTAACAATATGTTGCTATAGTTCGGACATTTACACACGCGGCGATACCACATATGTTTATTTTTATTTACACAGGTTTTTTTTTATGGCAAAAGGGGGTGATTCAAACTTTTTTTCTTTCACTTTTTTTTGCAGTGTTATAGCTCCCATAGGGGGCTATAACACTGCACACACTGATCTTTTAATCTGATCCCTGCAAAGCCATAGCTTTGCACGGATCAGCGTAATAGGGGGTTGATTGCTCAAGCCTGTAGCTCACGCTTGGAGCAATAAAACATCGGAAGCGACGGAGAAAGGTAAGAGGGACTCCGCTCATGTCCTAGCTGATTGGGACATCGCGATTTTATCGCCATAGTCCCGATCAGCCCGAATGAGCTACCGGGAAGCTATTACTTTTGTTTTCGACGCGGCAATCAACTTTGATCGCTGCGTCTGAAGGGTTAATAGCACGCGGCACAATAACCTGTGCCACGCGCTGTTAGCCCAGGGTCCTGGGTATCAAAAGCAGCTGGGACCGACCCGGTGTGATGCAGGGTCATGGCGAGACCCCGTTTTAAACACCGGGATCGGGCACAGGGCGTACAGGTACGCCCTGTGTCCTTAAGTGTTTAAGGACCAGAGCGTTTTTTGCACATCTGACCACTGTCACTTTAAGCATTAATAACTCTGAGATGCTTTTACTTTGGATTCTGTTTCGAAATCGGAATTTTTCAGGGACCAGTTCAGTTTTGAAGTGGATTTGAAGGGCCTTCATATTAAAAATACCCCACAAATGACCTCATTATAAAAACTGCACCCCTCAAAGTATTCAAAATGACATTCAGTAAGTGTGTTAACCCTTTAAGTGTTTCACAGGAATAGCAGCAAAGTGAAGGAGAAAATTCAAAATCTTAATTTTTTACACTCGCATGTTCTTGTAGACCCAGTTTTTGAATTTTTACAAGGGGTAAAAGCAGAGAAATCACCCTAAAATTTGTAACCCAATTTCTCTCGAGGAACGAAATACCTCATATGTGTATGTCAAGTGCTCTGTGGGCAGTGGCGTACCAGGGGGGGCGGCCCGCCCCGGGTGCCGCTCACAAGAGGGGTGCCATGACGGAGTCACCGCCCCCTCCCCCCAATCCAGTGAACATAGCGGCTGGGGTGCGGCCCGAACCAGGCAACACCAGCCTGATGGGGTGACACCACGCTGCTCAGTGACCGGGGTGCCCCCCTCGTCTTCAGCTGGGCTCGCACCTGTCCGTTAGCACCCCATTACCTCACTCCGCTGACCCCCATTTGCAGCTGTGCAGGCGGCCGGCCCGGGTGTGATGAGGGACGTCGAACATGTGACGTCCCTCCGCAGACCCGTGCAGGAGGACGTCAGTGACATCACTCGTCAGGCCGCCGCCGGAGGGAAGAAACGCTGCCAGGTAAGTGTGTCTGTGTGTGTGTGTGTCTGTCTATGTGTGTCTGTCTGTCTGTCTATGTGTGTGTGTGTCTATGTGTGTGTGTGTGTGTGTCTGTCTGTGTGTGTGTCTGTGTTTGTCTTTGTGTGTGTGTCTGTCTATGTGTGTGACTGTCTATGTGTGTGTCTGTCTATGTGTGTGTGTGTCTGTGTCGGTCTATGTGTGTGTCTGTCTATGTGTGAGTGTGTTTCTGTCTATGTGTGTGTCTGTGTCTGTCTATGTGTGTGTGTGTCTGTGTCTGTCTATGTGTGTGTCTGTCTGTGGGTGTCTGTCTATGTGTGTGTGTGTGTGTGTTTGTTTTTGGGGGGGGGACGACAACTATGCTTCCTAATGTGGGGAAACCTCACTTCCCTAATAATGTGGGGAATCTATGCTACCTAATGTGGGGAAACTGTGCTTTCTAATGTGGGGAGTCTGTGATACCTAATGTGGAAAACTATACTGCCCAATGTGGGGAATCTATTCTACCTAATGTGGGGAAACTGTGTTTCCTAATGTGGAGAATCTATGCTACCTAATAGGGAGAATCTATGCTACCTAATGTGGGGAATCTATGCTTCCTAATGTGGGGAATCTATGCCACCTAATGTGGAAAACTATGCTACCTAAGTGGGGAATCTATGCTTCCTAATGTGGGGAATCTATGCTTCCTAATGTGGAATACTATGCTACCTAATGTGGGGAATCTATGCTACCTAATGTGGGGAATCTATGCTTCCTAATGTGGGGAATCTATGCCACCTAATGTGGAAAACTATGCTACCTAAGTGGGGAATCTATGCTTCCTAATGTGGGGAATCTATGCTTCCTAATGTGGAATACTATGCTACCTAATGTGGGGAATCTATGCTACCTAATGTGGGGAAACTGTGCTTTCTAATGTGGGGAGTCTGTGATACCTAATGTGGAAAACTATACTGCCCAATGTGGGGAATCTATTCTACCTAATGTGGGGAATCTATGCTACCTAATGTGGGGAATCTATGTTTCCTAATGTGGGGAATCTATGCTACCGAATGTGGAATACTATGCTACCTAATGTGGGGAATCTATGCTTCCTAATGTGGGGAATCTATGCTACCTAATGTGGAATACTATGCTACCTAATGTGGGGAATCTATGCTACCTAATGTGGGGAATCTATGCTACCTAATGTGGGGAATCTACGCCACCTAATGTGGGTAAACTGCGTTTCCTAATGTGGAGAATCTATGCTACCTAATGTGAGGAATCTATGCTACCTAATGTGGAAAACTATGCTACCTAATGTGGGGAATCTAATGTGATGTAATTAGGGGGGTATAATTAATGGGGGGTGCGGGTGGGGGGTGTAATTAAGGAGGGGTGTGGGTGGGGGGGGATGCAAAACAAAGGGTCCACCCCGGGTACCAAATTCTCTAGGTACGCACCTGTCTGCGGGTGCACTACAAGGAAGGAGCGACAATGGGATTTCGTAGAGTGAGTTTTTCTGAAATGGTTTTTGGGGGGCATGTCACTTTTAGGAAGCCTCTATGGTGCCAGAACAGCAAAAAATAACCTACATGGCATACTATTTTGGAAGCTACACCCCTCAAGGGATGAAACAAGGGGTACAATGAGCCTTAAAACCCCCTAGGTGTTTGACAACTTTTCGTTAAATTTGGATGTGTAAATGATTTTTTTTCTTTTCACTAAAATGCTGGTTTTCCCCCAAATTTTACATTTCTACAAGGAGTAATAGGAGAAAATGCCCCCCAAAATGTTTAACCCCATCTCTTCTGAGTATGAAACTACCCCATGTGTGGACGTCAAGTGCACTGCGTGCGCACTACAATGCTCAGAAGAGAAGTAGTTACATTTGGCTTTTGAAAGCAGATTTTGCTGAAATGGTTTTTGGGGGTCATGTCCCATTTAGGAAGCCCCTATGTTGCCAGGACAGCAAAAAAACACATGGCATACTATTTGGGAAACTACACCCCTCAAGGAACATAACAAGGGGTACAGTGAACCTTAACACCCCACAGGTGTTTAATGACTTTTAGTTAAAGGTGGATGTGTAAATGATTTTTTTTTCACTAAAATGCTGGTTTTCCCCCAAATTTTAAATTTTTACTAACGGTATTAGGAGAAAATGCCCCCCAAAATTTGTAATCCCATCTCTTACGAGTATAGCAATACCCCATGTGTGGACATCAAGGGCACTGCGGGCGCACTACAATGCTCAGAAGAGAAAGAGTCACATTTGCAAATTTTGCAGAGATGGGGGGGCATGTCGCATTTAGGAAGCCCCTATGGTGCCAGAACAGCAAAAACAAAACAAAAAAAACACATGGCATACTATTTCTGAAACTACACCCCTCAAGGAAGATAACAATCAGTACAGTGAGCCTTAACACCCCACAGGTGTTTGATTAATGTTCATTAAATGGGATGGGAAAAGGAAAAATTAGATTTTTTACACTAAAATGTTGGGGTTACCCACAATTTTTTTTTTTCACAACTGGTAAAAGGAGAAAAATGTCACCGTAAATTTGCAAATACATTTCTTTGGAGTAAGGACATACCTCATATCTGGACGTAAACAGCTCTGCGGGTCCACATTGGTCTCGGGTACAGTGGGATGTAAAATGATAAAACAGGTTATGTTCCTAGAATGATGACCCAGAGCATAGTCAAAGCAAAAAAAAAATATGCCCACCCCAAACCCTATGCTCTGAATCATCATTCTGGGAATGTGATGTGTGTGGCTGACCCTTACCAGTTGCTTCAAATGCGCACCCCGCTCAGGTGGAGAGAGAGAGTGCTGCACATTTGAGGCCACATAAAGAAATCCCCCATGATAGCAACTCAGTGACCCATATCCCCAGAGGGCTTATCGTGTTTTTTTGTTTTTTTTTAAAGAGTTTTTGGGGCAATTTATTGGTTTTATGGGGTTAAAACTTGGAATGTTCTCTGGACTTGGTACATTGGGGTCATATTATGGAAAATTAAAATGAAAAGGGAAAATTTAGTAATGCATGCAAGTGTGATACTCCCTGAAGCAGTTTTTAATGCAGAGACCCGAATGATCAGGGCAAGTGTCCCATTGAGAGGAGGTGTCCTTCCTTATCCCCCTCTTGGGACACACTCAGCACTTTTTTCTGGGATCATCCTTCTTTCAAGTGTGGGGGACTTCGCCTGGAAAGTGTTGGGCTGGGAAGATCCTGGCACCTATAACTTCAGTTCCTTGGGAACTCCAGCCTACTCTTTCCCAGTCGCCAAAGATCAGGGCCTTTAGGACTTCTTCTTGGAACTGAAGGTATGTCCCTGTATTGCCAGCGTGCTGGGGCAGTACAAAAGAGTTGTACATAGCAACCTGTACCAAGTAGACCGCAACTTTTTTGTACCATATGTGTGTTTTGTGCATGGCATTGTATGAGAGATCAACTCCCCCCATATACTGATTGTTGCCCAGAATACAATCAGGCTTGAGGACTGTTATTGTGGTACCTCACACAGGGACAGGTGAGCTGCCGTTACCATGAATTGTGATCAGCATAAGGACATCCCTTTTATCCTTATACCTGACCAGCAACAGGTTTTCATGGGTAAGTGCACAGGACTCACCCTTGGGCATAGGTGTCTGGATCAATTTTAAAGGGAGGCCTCTCTGGTTCTTCCACATGGTCCCACAAGCGGACGGTGATCTGGTGGCAAGGGATGTGAACAGAGGGATGCTGGTATAAAAGTTGTCCACGTAAAGGTGGTAACCCTTATCCAGCAATGGGTGCACAGGGTCCCAAACGATTTTCCCGCTAACAACCAGACTGGGGGGACATTTTGGGGGTTGTATGCGGGAATCTCGTCCCTCGTATACTCTAAACTTGTAAGGTACTCTTACAAAGTTTGTAGAGTTTCACGCCATACCGCGCCCACTTCGAGGGAATCTACTGGCGGAAGATGAGTCTCCCCTTAAAACTAATAATAGACTCATCTGCTCCCTGAGGGGTACATAGGCCTCCATAAATTTGGCCCCGAAGTGATCTATGACCGGCCTCACATTGTAAAGCCAGTCATAGGCAGGATCACTTCGGGGGGGCATGCCGCATTATCAGCGTAATGGAGGCATTTCCGAATCGCCTCGAACCGCCTCCGTGCCATGACCATACTGTAAAGCATGGTCTGGTAGAGGATGTCCCCGCTCCAGTACTGCCTGACACTGGGTTTTTTGACCAGTCCCATATGCAGCACGAGGCCGCAAAATGTCCTCATTTCGGCTGCATCAATGGCGTACCATTCATTGGGCCTAGCCAAAAGCGAATCTGGGTGGTAGGCGATGAACTGCTGGGTGTACAGATTCGTCTGCTCGACCATTAGATTGACAAAGCCGTCACTGAAAAGATAACTAAAATAGTCAATTTCAGTGTATCCAGCCGTGTCAATCCGGATTCCTGAGTCGCCAACAAACTCAGGAATCCGTGGCTGATAACCCACTGAGGATCTCCAGACAGGTTCCTCGGAAGGGGGCTCTGGTATGCTTGCCTTGGGGTTCGGACTCCTATTACGGGGGCGGCATGGATGCTCGTACTAGTGTCAGCTACTGGGTCCCTTTCATGTGGGGTGCGTGTCCTCACCTCGCACCGTCTCCGTACATGGGACTCATCATCAGTATGATGAGGAGGATGAGGAAGAACACAGAAAAGTAGGATCTTCCTCGTCCTCACTGACAGATTCGGAGTCGGAGGCAAGTAAAGCGCATGCCTCCTCCACCGAAAATGCCTGGCGATTCATCACCATTTTTCTACGGTGGCGGGGGGGTGGTTTTTATGTGGGTGGGGGGGCAGGGAAGTATGTAGTGTGTTTTCTTGGTGTATACTTTAAACATAACGGTGTGTGATTATAAACCACACATCATTATATGGGGAAAAAATGCTGTGGCCCCCCCAAAAAATAGGTGGGCCAAATGCAGCATCCTGAACCCCTAATAGGGCCCAGATTAAGCAAAAAAAATTTGCGACACACCCTTGAGGACCTATAAGGGTGTCGGGTTTTTTTTATTTATTTTTTTACTCCTACCTGTCCCTGCAGATAAAACTCACCCTGCACTAATGGACACAGGAGGACTGTTCTTCAGCCCTGAGGGGCACAGATCTCAGCAGAGTGGGGTCCCTGGCTCCTTCTCACAGCTCTGCCCGCTGACTGAACTCGGTGGACTAGCAGAGCTGCGAGAAGGGGACAATAGCAGCGCTCCCTGGGGGGTGACGGAATCGCCACCTCCCCATAGATACACCCTCGATCACCATGTATCTGTGGGTCCTGTCACCCGTATGACCGGAATCGCCGCAAACCACCGGTGTGAATTCACTGGCGATTTGTGGTGATCGCCGATATGGGGTGGAATCAGGACCCCCTGGGCATTTGCACGGGATGCCTGTTGATAGATATCAATAGTCATCCTGGTCCGGGCCCCGGCGGGACCAAAATTCCCATGGGCATACAGGTACTCCCTTGGTCCTTAAGTACCAAGGTGTCAGGGAGTACCTGTATGCCCGTGGTCCCTAAGTGGTTAAGGATGCAGAGTTTTTCTGTTTTTGCATTTTCATTTTTTTCTCATCACCTTCTAAAAATCATAACACTTTCATTTTTGCAACAAAAATCCCATATTATGGCTTGTTTTTTGCATCACCAATTCTACTTTGCAGTGGCATTAGTCATTTTACCAAAAAATCCATGGCGAAACAGAGAAAAATAATTAATTGTGCGACAAAATTGAAGAAAAAATAACATTTTGTAAAATTTGGGGGCTTTTGATTCTACTCAGAGTATTTTTCAAAATATTACACCTTATCTTTATTCTGTAGGTCCATACAGTTAAAATGATACCCTACCTCTATAGGCTTGATTTTGTATTACTTATGAAAAAAATCATAACTACATGCAGGAAAATGTATACATTTAAAATTGTCATCTTCTGACCCCTATAACTTTTATATTTTTCTGCGTTGGGTCCGGTATCAGGGCTAATTTTTTGCTCTGTGATCGGAAGTTTTTATTATTTTGGCCGTAATGCATTCCATACCACGGTTTTAGTACCTGTCAGAAAACCGTATACGCAAAAATGAGCCAACCGGAGTCAGCGTTTGACTCCGGTCGGTTCATTGAAATGAATAACGTAAGGGCCGGGTCTGGCTGGGATATGGGAACGCCCGGTTTTTGCTCCCCCCCCCCCCCCAGCCCGATACGGTTCCTGTAACCTAAAAACATGGTGTGAACCCAGCCTTATGCTGTGACCACAGAAGCTCCAGATCAGGCGAGCAGATCATGGGTAGCCTTGCAGGTCCCAATGCAAATGTTGTTGGCAGCAGAGAGCCCTGTTAGACTCTAACTGCTGCCACTTAACATACAGTATGAAAGTAAATAACACAAAAATTAAGTATATTTTTAATAATGTTATGTTACAAAAAAATTACAATACTGCTCTTTTAAAAAATGCGCCCAAAATGTTATATTGTTTGTTACTTCTATCACTACAACTATTAAACCTGCATGAAAAATGATCACATA
Organism: Hyla sarda; assembly: GCF_029499605.1. Classification (NCBI taxonomy): domain Eukaryota; kingdom Metazoa; phylum Chordata; class Amphibia; order Anura; family Hylidae; genus Hyla; species Hyla sarda. The sequence continues at coordinate 374,126,136 of NC_079189.1, read as the reverse complement.
ATTTATAAATTTATGCCACTTAAAGAATCTTATTATTCATATACTCATACAATTAGAAGCATGTAAGACACAATCAACAAAAAAACTTTGAATGACTTTAAGAATATCAGATAAAACCTGACGCCGCTCAGCTTGGCACCAGCCATGGTGTCTACAATAAGAAAACATAACTGCATACTTGCTGAATTTAGTACTGTCCCCGCCAGCACTATCTTTACTCTCTTTTATCTGCCACTTGTCTTTGATAGTTAATACAGTTCCATAAAGTAGCTACATTGCATCAGGGCTCTGTAATGAAAACGAATCCTGTATCCTTGATGGTTTATGCAGAACTGCAGTAATTTGAATCAAGTTTTAACTGGCCTTTTTTCCTGCCTTACTTTGATTCTTCATCTTTTTTTTTTCCATCTTTCTTTCTTTTTTATTCAAACCAAATAGATTGGGTCACTGGCAATCTGCCATTCTAACGGCACATTAGAAATGGTAAAAGTTTTTCTCTATCTGATTCTCTAAAATGAGTTCACCAAAAGGTGCAGACCCAGCACATTTGTGTTTTTTTCCTATAAATTATTTTAGCACTGTGTCCAATCATATATATAATTTCAGATTTTCAATTTCAACTGGCTGCTGTGTCAGCACAGACTCTACTGATATGTCTAATGTATTTAGTTTAAAATGAAACGGATGGCATTTCATTACTACGAAGATAATATTTTTGAATATGTTTGCTGCATGGCAAGATCCATCATTATTCAGCCATTTTATGTCCATCGTTGGTAATAGCTTTTTAATGTTTTGATATATTTTTATTTATATATGTAATATATTTTAAATACCGGGGCATTATTGCAGCTAGAATCACAATTACAACTCTTATTGGAAAAAACCTACCAGAAGCAAGGTGGAAACGGTAAAAAGTGGTACCTGGGATATTTTGAAGTTGTGACTGAAAATGAGCAAATACAGAACAATCTAATGGTAAGTTAATAACTGAAATAATTTACATGACTTGTTGAAGATGGATGTGCTGAAGTGCAAGCTTATGTTTGCACATACAGATATACACAGATGTTTCCCATGATTGTTCAAAACTTTTAAAAGGGTATTCCCTTGAAGCCAATGGAGGTTATAAAGCCAAACAGCCCATTCTGTTACCTTTGGCTTCATACCCACCTCTAGACACCAAACAGGCCTGATAAAGCTAGGAACCCTCAATCTCAAGATAGGTGCGGGTTCCAGAAATGATACCCACACAGGGGTGGACTAACAACTCTTAGGCGTCCCTGGACCAAATAAAGCAAGGACCCTGTAAGACTCCACCCCTGGTCCCACCCCTGCCCCGCACCCTTTTGCCAACCAATCTCTTATCATACCTAATATGAAGTCAGGCTGCTTCAACGCGGAAAGGCAGACCTGCACTTCAATAAAGCATCCAACTCATAATCAAGGACAGCAGATGCGTGAATGGAACCACAAGGAATCACGTTAGCGGTGCACAGCTTCTAAAGGCAGACAAGTCCCAAATAATAATTCAAGAAGAAATTAGATCAGTGGCACTCACCACTCGGGTAAAGCTTCTTTATTTTATTAGATATACTACATGTACAAGCAGGGATGGCTGGACAGACCGGGGGTAATAGCTGTGATGGCTACCATTTAGTGTGAATCAACATACTTTGTCAAACCAGAGCGTCTGGTTTGACAAAGTGTTTTGATCCACACAAAGCAGTAGCCATCCCAACGATCACCCCCGGTCTGTCCAGCCGTCCCTGCCTGTACATGTAGTGTATCTAGAAAATGAAGAAGCTTTTCCCGAGTGGTGAGTGCAGCTGATCTAATTTCTTCTTGCATCCTTATTCTGGATGTGGTTTATTGTGGATAGATTTTGTGGGGTTTCACTTGTCAAAGGGTTAGGGTTTTTTTCAGCATTTTGCCTATTTATTTTCCTCATTGTACGGAACTTTCAGTTAGGACAATACAGAGGGAGGGATTGTCCAAAAGAACTATAAAAATTTTTGTTCAGACTAGATAACTATTTTTATCCAGACAAGATCTGCACAGTACAGACCCCAGATTTACCCTCCCCCTTGTATTATACAGACCCTAACATCAGGCACTAATATAACCCCCCAGCATAATATAGACCCCATAATCAGACCCTAGTATCAGCCTCCCTGCCCATACAGGCAGACCCTCCCCTCTTCCTACTCCATGTATATAGGCAGCCGCCCTATCTCTCCCAAGTATATAGGCAGGCCCCCTCTTCTTACTTAAAGTATAAAGACATACCACCACTCCATGTATATGAACAACCACCCTCCCCTTTTCCATATATAAAGACAGAACCCTTCCCCTTTCTTATACCGACCTTAACACCTGCAGAGCTCTTAACTTCATCATGAGGACACTGCTGCTCTATGGCTCAGACACTGGCGTTTTGGTGTTTTATATACTTTTTTTGTGGGGGGGGGGTTAATTCATATAGATTAAAATAACTTTCAATAATTTTTTTTATCTTGTTTGGGAGCTTAGGGCACTTTATCTTTTTTGTTTGATGCTGTGAACAGGATATGGCCCGCTGTTGGATTGTCCATGCTCCTGACAAACACTCTCTACAGTCTGTCCTTGGACCCTGTACACATTGGGTGGTGAGCGGAGTTTGTGTTTTTTCTCTTTTTTTTTTGCTCTAGCGTCTTCAAGAACAAGTGCTAGGGTAGGGAATTCCTCTTCTCCATGTGTATAGGCAGACCCTCCTCTGACTTCATATATACAGGATGACCCCCCCCCCCCTCACACACTCCATGCATATAGGCAGATCCCAGAGCTATAATTTGTAGCTTATGGGCTTCAATGCAAACTCTGCAACAGGGCCCCATGTGCCATTTATAATACTGGTTATCTGGCGTGTAACATGTTAACTGTAAATGTGTAGGAGGATATAAAGGGAATTACATGAGCACTCTGGCCAATCAGAGTCTCCTGTCTTGCTCCCTCAGGTCTGTTTAGACGGGGAGGAGTTAGTAGTCAGTGGTAGTGTGAGAGGAGAGGAGAGTGAGTGGAGGTCCAGTCCAGACCTCTGTTGTGGGACCTGTGCCTCACCATATGAGGACAGGCCTAAGACACCCAGTTGCTGCAAAGATTCCAGTTCTTGAGTGACATCATCCTTCACCAGGATCCCACCAGGTCATCTGTCTGTCAGTCTGTCAAGTTCCAGTTAGCTTTGGGACAAGTGCCAAGAGAGCCGTGGGGCCCCATAGCCAAAGAAAAGGATAACATGAGTTAAGATCCTCTGGCAACTCAGGTCCATACAAGTCCACCCTGGCAGTAAGCCTTTACATTTAATTCAATAAGTGAAGTTGCAAAAGTCAGTGATAGTCAGCCCCCAAGTCAAGTCAAGTCTACATCACTGAAGCCTCAGTCAGCCAGTCTAGTCATGTCAAGGCTAGCTCAGTCAAGTCTGTCCACATCAAGTTCAGGATAGCAGTAAAAGAAGAGTCAGCTCACCTCCCACATAGCATGAAACATGTCCAGATGGTCATGTTTTGTGCACAATGGTGTGAACTTTGCTTTTAATGGATATCCAATAAAGCTGGATTTTTTAATCAAGTGCTGGATCAACTTTTCTTCTTGCATGTGAAGTTCAGACCAGTCAAGTCACATCTTAGTCAAAAAGGACTACAAGTCCCAGAGTGTCAATACAGCTACTGTGGTTCCCTATAGCATCCTTGAGCAAAATTGCACTGAAATTGAACTGTTGTGTGTATAATCCTGTTGCACTTCCTGAAGTAAAGTTCACAAGTGGTTTCCCTAACCTTGCATTTGGGGTATTCCTTACCCTGTGCTTGGCACCGGCAACCACTTATCCTTGGAGTGTGATGGGTTAACACTCCTGGTGTCACAATCTCTCATTATAGTCACACATCACCCATAAGTCTACACACACACACCCCTTAGCCACCACACTGCTGTGGTGTAAGCTTTCGGCCTCTAGTGTCTGTGAGCCATCAAGAACAAGAACTACTCTGCTTAATGTATATAGACAGACCCTTTTCTTTACCTGATGTATATAGTCACATCCCTCATTCTCTCTTATGCTCACCTCAACTCCTGCCATTGCTCAGATGTGAGCCCTTGGCCTCTGAAAGCCTTCTAGAACAAGTGGCAGAGTAGGGAGCCGCTTTTCTCCCTGCTTTGCTGCTCTTTCGTTCACGAGGCCCTGAACTGTAGTAACTGGGTGGCAAACTGTATTCAAAGTGCCTGACCTCTCAGTCCGCCCATCTATCAGACAGTAATGGCATATCCACTAGATATCTTATAAATGTCCTATATGTAAACACCCCTAAACCTCTTAAGGACCTATGGCATTCATTATTGCGAAACTCTTAATTCAGCACTCTGGCATATCTAGTTGGTGGGTTTCTGCCAGTTGTCTGACCGGGCAGGAAAAAGTAGATTGCCAGCTTTCAGAGACTGCACGGAGCTGTGACACAAGCTAAAGATGTTTCCCCACTTCTGTCTTCCAGATTTCATATTCCATAGTTTCACTGTTCTTATGGTAAATAATATCTATGAATGATGATGATGATGAAACATTATTTCCATTAGATGCCCCCTTGTTATTATTACAGGCTTATAATAAAAACATCAGACAGATGTATATACTATTCATTGATTTATCTGCATGTAGTAGTTAAATTACCCTAAGCCCTCTTAGATCATCTTTTTTAGCACTGCCATCCATCCAGTAAGGCAGAATGCTTTCAGTTACAACCTTTATTCCTAAATTATATACACTGTAAATGTTTATGTAAGCTGATCCTAATACAACACAGATCATGGAAATGTTCTTATGATTAACCCCACTAATGTGTCAAAACAAAAATAGCTTTGGCGACGTGTACTCTTGAAAAACCAAAGCAACGGGCTAAATAATTGTGATATTGTGATTTCACTGTCATGGCCTCTAACGACAGACATACACTATTGTACACATGGACACCCTATTACAGTTGAAGATTTATTTAGAATATCAATTATTAAAGAAAGGCCTAAATATTATTATTTTAAATATAGTTAGTGTGATGGTCTGATTGTATTTAACAGAGTCTTGATATATGTGGCCACAATGACACGGTGTTGATGCATCATGTCAGACTATTAGATTCAGCACACATAACCTTGGAGATATGTTTTTCCTGATTTATGACACTTATGTGGCCTTCACACCCCTTCAGATGAACAAATAACCTTGTCTGAGGACAAACACAGTCAAAGGTGCTAAGATCTGAGAATAACAGAGGCAGTATGAAAGAAACATTCAATAGCATCTCAGTTGGTGTTTGTTTACATTCTGACCACATTTCATTTCTATTTTCAATATTGTTGACCTTGAAATTATCTGAAATATAGCATTGTGCAATTGTTAATAATAGATGTACAGCCTTTGCAGGCCAGTGGGAAAAAAAATTAGATTATAAATATGTCCAAACAGTGTGAAAATATTTAAAAATGTGGGCATCACTTGGAATTATGTTAAAATACAAAACAAAGTTGAATCCTCCACTGCATTAGTTCCACTATTCCTGTCCTACACCCCAGGGGGTATGTCTGCTTGGTTGAAATACTCTCATCACCAATGAAAGAAATCACTGGCTTCAGTGGTAAGTGGCACAAGGGTAATTGTGGCTACACTTGTTTCTATACAGTAGGAGTCAAGTCACTGTGACAGTAACAGCTGTAAGGCTGGGTTCACACTCCTATGTTTTCCTGGCTGTGTGCCTAGGGTCAAGAACAGATCAGATGGACCAATTTGGGGAATGAATAAAAACTTTTAGAAACTTTAAAAATGAATAAAAAACTTTAAGAAATTATATGACTGATAAAAATCCATAGGGGCTTTAATCTTACTAAAACACAGAATGGAGCATTCAGGGTTTGCCAAATATGGAGGATGTAGTCATCAAAAAATCAGACAAAGGTGGTCTTGTGGCTGTTATGGATAGAGAAACTTACTCTGACCCACTTAAAGGGAATCTGTCATCAGATTTTACCCTATATAACCGGTGGTAACATGTTATATAGGGTAAAATCTGAATTTTTTACCATGTCCTATTGTGCTCCAGGCAGTCACAAACAGTGTATGGTAATGTCACGTAAGTAGTTCAAAGGGCGTTCTGTATCTTAATGTAGTCACCATTGTTTGGGCTGTAACCACACCCAATAGACATGATTGACAGCCTGGGCATGGATTGTGTCACCAGAAACAAAAAATGTTTTATACTTTACAGTTATAGAGGAAACACTTTTTGTAATTTGTTTCAACCACTCTATGAAAATATCAAATTTCAAAAAAGAGGAATAATTCTCTCTCTAAGGCTGGGTTCATAAACAATATTTAGATCAGTATTTTTATCCAAAACCAAAGTGGAACTGACATAGAGAAATACTCTAATGGAAAGATTTGCAGCTTTTTCTGTGCTTTTGAATCCATTCCTAGTTTTGCCTAAAAGTACTGACTAAACTAGTAATGCATATATCATTTAACAGCCGTTATTTTAGAAAACAACAGCTCGTCGGCTGATCACCTATTGAAACCTCTTATTCTTGAAACTAATATATTCGAAGAAGGAAAAATAGAAAATTGCAAGGATCTGAGTGACGTTGACAAGTGCCAAATTGTGATCTCTAGCTGGATCAGGGCTGGAAAAGGTAGAAAAGAATTTCCACATGGCAGAATACCAGACAGGTACACCACAACCTCAAGCCTACAAATGCAGCAGCCTCGCCTTCACCTAAGTTAATTAGATCAGCAGACCTATGTCTGGGGAATTCACAATAAAGAAATGAAAACATCACTCACCACTATCCAAATCTTCTTTCATTATAGTGTATAAACACCCGTGCACAAAAATTTGACTCCCGTAAGACCCCCTATCAATAAAAACTGACATTACTTCCTGAACCAGTGATAGACCTGCATTGATGATAAACATAACAGTAGCGACAATGAGGGGCATTTACTAATCTTTTACTATGTAGTCTGGTTTTTACCCTGTTTTTTTCTACTTCATTTTTGACTATGTGCGACAAATTTACTAAATTGTTGCACGGTGTTAATAAATTTGGCACACATAGGCAAAAGTGGGACATTTACTTCATGTAGTAGAAAAAATAGTCTGTTCCCTTTTCCTGCTGTCTGAATAGGTTTGGCTGCTAGGTTTCCTTCTGGATCTTTTGTTTTTGATTTTTTTTTTTTTTTAAGCTTTTTCACCACATCTAAATAATTCAATAACTAAATTGTAGTCATGGCTCAGAATAGTGGTAAACGGCGTTTAGTGTGTGTGTTTATTACATTTTTTTAACACTGTTTTTTTCTCCCTAAATGTACTTACACTTTTTTTTTGTTACTTCTTCTACAGATCCGTGTATCCTGTGGACTCCTTCGGATTTGGATTTGGCTGAGAATAAAAATAGGGGGGACCCTATGTGTTTTTTAAAAATATTTAATTATTATTTTTTTTTTTAAAGCGCATAGGGTCCCCCCCTATTTTCATTCTCAGCCAAATACCAACCAAACAGTAACAGCCTGATGTTACCAGGGTGGGCGAGGACCATTGTTACTGGCCTAAATGACGCCAGCCTGTTACCGCCTAGGCCCAGGAGTGCCATTTTTGATGCTCCGGGCCTGTTGGTACCGGCTCTTCCCGACACCCCTGTGGCGTTGGGTACCGGGGTAATAATAGGGGGATAGCGCTAGCTGTTTTTGTGGCTAACGCTAAGCCCAGCTTAGTAATGGACTCCATCTATAAGACTGCTTCCACTACTAAGCCTGTCTAGTAAAGTAAGGAAAAAACACAAAAAAAAACACAAAAAAATTTTATTACAAAAAACACTCCCCCACAAGCCCTCGTTAACCATTTTTATTAAAATCAAACAAAGAAAAACGCTGGTCATCGAAGTAGTCCACCGAATCCGAAGGAGTCCACAGGATACACGGATCTGAAATGAGAAGAAAAAAAAATGGGTTAGTACATTTATTATCACCTGCTCACACATCTCCCGCTCTGCACGACTACAACTGCCAGCATGCCCTTACAGTAAGGACATGCTGGGAGTTGTAGTTGTGTGGTGCAGGAGATGTGTGGGCAAGTGACAAGCTTGTCCCCTGCCCCCAGCTGCAGGACTACAACTCCCAGCATGCCCTTACAGTAAGGTGGGGCGGAGGCCGGGCACAGTGTTTCCCAACCTGGGAGTTGTAGTTTTGCAACATCTGGAGGCACCCTGGTTGGGAAACACTGTTTTAGACCATTGTTTCCCAACAAGGGTGCCTCCAGATGTTGTAAAACTACAACTCCCAGCATGCCTGGAGAGCTAAAGGGTGTCCATGCATCCTGGGAGTTGTAGTCTTGCAACATCTGGAGGCACCCTGGTTGGGAAACACTGTTTTAGGGCTTGGGCAACTTACCGGCTTCCGTAGGATCCAGCGCTGCACGACACTGCCGCGCGACAGTGCCGCCCGACGATCTCCTTCAGCGATCGTCGCTGGAGCCTCGGAAGGGTAAGTGAACTTCTTCGCCGGTCCCCTTCAGCTGTTTAGTTTTGCAACAGCTGGAGGACTACAGTTTACAGACCACAAACCAGTGGTCTGCAAACTGTGGCCCTCCAGCTGTTGCAAAACTACAACACCCAGCATGCCCTGACAGCCAAAGCCTTTGGGGGGATGTAAATCACTGCAGTGTCCCGGTAGCGTAGTGAGGGTAGCGGGGAGAAAGTATGTCGGAGCCCGGGCGGCAGTAACTTTTCCTGCTCCATGTTGGAGCTGGAGTAAATTTAGTCAATTTTTACGGCCGTTGCGACAGTTTATTGCGCAACTGCGACTGTCTCAGTTAATAAATACCTGACCACTGCAAGTAAAAAATGAAAACTTGCGTAAATCAAGCGGTAATTTTTTTTTTACTTTCTAGCTCTTGCTAGAGAAAGTCGCATGAAAAATAGGGTAGGCGCAATTGCGACAATTTTGCGCCAAAAATAGTCAGAAAAAAATGACTAAACCCCTTAGTAAATGCCCCTCAATGTAACTTCTTAAAGAAATTGTGGCCTTGACCACCTGAAGACCTGAACAATGTAACCATGACACTTAAGATACTGCTTTTAAATATCACAGACCTGAAAACACAATAAACATAATAGTGATGATATATTGACTTATCTGGAGACACAAGAGACCTGAAAACATAAGGAAAACATAACCATCCTGAAAATATGGCAACCTAGGTATAATTAGAGAAACATAAATAAGATTGTGATTGACCTGAAGACTTAATAAGCCTGAAGACATAGATGCTGTACTGATCTTGTTGACAACCTCACAAGGTTATGGGCCAGATATAAATGAATTTGTCATAGTAGTAACACAGTGATTACCTAGAGATAACACTGATCTGAGTATGTAAGTAATCATGACAGCATCTGATTCTGTGCCAGCCTAACATAACAGTCTAGAAAATTACTGAAGATATGATGACAACCTGAAGCGTGAAGGGCCGCCATAAAAGAAATGCAATAGTAATGATGACATGGCTACCTGAACATGACAGGTCTCAGTATACAGGGAAATAAAACATTAAGGATATGCTGCCAGAAAAAGTGACGCCCAGAGGACATGAGAAAGCAATAGTTTTGTAATTGTGCCATCCTAATGTGATGGGCCTGGGTATATGGGAAATAGGAATAAATATTGACTTGACTGAAAAACGTGAATGACCTGAGTACGTGAAAACATAACACTGTATATGTATCAGTAATTAAGTGATGTGCACAGTACCAAAAACAATGATGAACACACAGCAAATGTATGGGTTGGTGAAGTGTAGATGACTGCCTGAAACTATGATCATCAGGATTCCCTAAATAACTGTATTATAACATATGGCCCACGCATAACAAAAACATATTTAAGATTATTTACATCCTTCTAAAAATATATCAGTAATGACTGCGAGAATAAGATGACAGCGCATGAAACTATCCCACTATGCTTACATGAACAAGTCACCTGTACATGACGGTAATGATTTGCAACTGTACCACGAAGAGAAATAGAAGTCATGCCATGAATATTTATCAGCGATTATTACCTAAATTATGCATCCCACCTGAATACATGACAAGTATGCAACTGCCTATGTGTCATAATGCTATAGCACTAAAGTTGCGTCAACAACAAAAACTCAAGAGAGTATACTACCTGAAGACGTGACAGGCATGACAGGTATACCACCGCTTATGCTCCGTGATGCTATTGTTCTGAAGATGTTTCAGCAACAATAAGTTGAACAGTGCATCCCACCTTAAGACACGACAAGCATGACAGGTATACCACCGACAATTTATTGTGATACTATTGTTTAAATCATGTGTCAGCAACAATTACTTTAGCAGTGTATCTCACCTGAAGATGTGACAGGTACACATAATAGAGCCCAGCTTGTCCAGCCACAAAGACACAGAGACACTCAGACAATAGCTGTAGTGATAAAAAATATACACATTTTGTAACCAATGTATATCACAAACATACATATAATGGCATTATCTACATTATATAAAAAGTTTTTGTTAATGACAGGTACACGTTAATGAGGGGCAAGTTTCGGACCCCAAATATTCCCCCAATAACATCATCACTGTTCTACAAAAATATAATATATATATGGAACATCATTTTTAGTAGGTTGATTTTTAAAGTGTCTTAACTTTAAGTTTCTGCACCTAGTGCTTTATTCAATGAATATAATATTACATACAGTTTTACTTTGAACCAACTGTAAAATGTGGGACATCTGTTCCTGCATTTGCAATTAAAAACAAGTCAGAGTACTGTATCTTATGTCATTCTGAGATAGATTACGTCTTATGCTTCTTTGCCTCTGTAGAATGGTTGAGTGAATCATTCTCCCCTGGTAGTTTGGTCAGAGATCAGCGGCAAGCTTCCATCTGACAAGTCTGAAGGTAAGGAGCATTTCCCTATTGACAATTTATATGGTCTAGCAGTTCACTGAGAATGTGATGTCTTATCGATTTCTGCCAAAGCCCTCACAGCTGAATCAAATAACAGAGCCTGACAATGGTTAACAAGTTAAAACCATCACAGCAACATTAACTACTTGGAAGAAATATGTGTCAACCACAACACGCTGTAAAGTGCTGCTTGCTGCTTTGGTACTTATATTTAATAGATCTCAGTGTGTTTTTTCCTCCATTTGTAAAGTGTTCTATTCTATTATTCATTCCTGATTAGGGCATTTGTTTAAGCATGAACAAACATGAGAGCGGTATTGGCCATGTAAATTCTATAAATGATTCCTTCGTATAGGGTTATGTATGTGGCAGACCACTAAAATGATCATCCATTTATTTAAACGTAATACTGATTTATATTTCATGCACAGAATTGAAATGGGCACTGTCAGATATAAACACTTGTTATATCTTGTACATCTTGACAAAACAATAGCTTTTCTAATATAATTCTTAAAAAAAATCTCATTTTACTAACCTCTTCCCCCTGCTATAGGACGTATGCCTATGTTCAAGCATCCGACACTTTCGCGCAATTGGACGTATGCGTATGTCCTATCGATCTCCGGCACTGCCACGGGCAGAACAGGAGATCGGCGACGGGACACGGCTGTCAACCACAGCCGGAGTCCCATCGCAGCTGCCGGAGCCGCGATCGCACCGGTCCTGGCAGCATTAACCCCCTAGGTGCCGTGATCAATCCTGATTACGGCATCTATGGTGTTGACAGGAGGGGCGCTCTCCTCCTGTTCACCAACGGTGGTGCCGCGAAACGATCGTGGTCATATTTGGTTGCTATGGCAGATGGAGGTCAGATCATGACCTCCGGTCTTCCTGCTACGGAAGCCTGTGAGATCCAGCCAGAGGCTGGATCACACAGGCTGTACAGTGTGCAGCTCATCAGGTCATACTGTGCTGCAGTACGAATGTGTTGCAGCATAGTATAACCTGTAAAAAAGTATAAAAAATCAAATAAAAAGTTCTTCAATAAAAGTATGAAGTATAATAAAAGCCTTGTATTATCACCAAAAAAGATCAAAAACACAAATCATATACATAATAGGTATTTCCACGTCCGTAATGTACTATAAAACTATGATGTAAATTATCCTGCACGCTGAACGCCGTAAAAAAAATCAAAAAAGCGCAAAATTCACCAATTTTGGTACAAATAGCTGAATAAAAAAGATCAAAAGGTAGCATGTAGCACAAAAATGATACCAATGAAAGTACAGCTCATCTCGCAAAAAAATAAGCCCTTATTCAATGGCGTCGGATGAAAAATAAAAAAGTTACGGCTGTTGGAAAATGAATGGCAGAAAAACAATTTTGCTCAGAAAAAGAAAAAGAACATAGAAAGCTATATAAAATGGGTATCGCCATAATCGTACTGACCCACAAAATAAATATAACATCACTTTTACCGCACAGTGTACACCATACAAAAAAAATTCCAGAAATTTTCCAGTTTTTCACAATATTTTGAAGTTTTTCACAAAAAATGCTGCATGTGTCAACAAAAATGCACCACTTATATAAAGTACAATATGTTAGGAAAAAACAATCTCAGAATCGCTCTGCTCAGAAAAAGCATTCTAAAGTTATTACCATTTAAAGAGATACATGTAAAATTAAAAAAAAAGAGCCTGGCCATTGAGGTAAAAAATGGGTCCGTCCTTAAGGGGTTAAAGAAAACTGCCTTTAAAAATCCCACCACTAGGGTTCCCCATACCTCCTGGGACACTGATCATGGACACAAGATGGCTGTTTGACAAGGCTGCAGGAGAAACACAACCAGCAGCAACACTGCTGTAACACAGAGTTTTACCAAACATGCCTCTAGTTGTTGCAAAACTACAACTCCAAGTATGCCTGGACAGTCAAAGGATGTCTGGGCATGCTGGGAGTTGTAGATTTGCAAAAGCTGTAGGCACACCACTGTAATTTTAGCACACAACCCAGGGCCGGATTAAGAGCATCATGGGCCTGGTGCTGAAGATTGTGATGGGCCTTTTTATCAAAGTATATAAAATGAAAACCCCTTTAAGTACGTAAGTATTCAGCACAGTTCCCTGCACATTTAATAGGCAGTATAGTTCCCCACATTAGGTGCAGTATAGTTCGCCCCACATTAGGTACAGTATAGTTCCCCACATTAGGTGCAGTATAGTTCCCCACATTAAGTGCAGTATAGTTCCCCCACATTAGTTGCAGTACAGTTCCCCCATATTAGGTGCAGTTTAGTTCCCCCACATTAGGTGCAGTATAGTCCCCCACATTAAGTGCAATATAGTTCCCCCACATTAGTTGCCGTACAGTTCCCCCATATTAGGTGCAGTATAGTTCCCTCACATTAGGTGCAGTATAGTTCCCCCACATTAGGTTGACAGTATAGTTCCTCCACATTAGGTTGTAGTTCCCACACATTAGGTTGGCAGTATAGTTCCCCCACATTAGGTTGTAGTTCCCCACATTAGGTGCAGTATAGTTCCCCCCACATTCGGTGCAGTATAGTTCCCCACATTAGGTGCAGTATAGTTCCCCACATTAGGTACAGTATAGTCCCCCACATTAAGTGCAGTATAGTTCCCCCACATTAGTTGCAGCACAGTTCCCCCATATTACGTGCAGTATAGTTCCCCCACATTAGGTTGTAGTTCCCACACATTAGGTTGGCAGTTTAGTTCCCCCACATTAGGTTGTAGTTCACCACATTAGGTGCAGTATAGTTCCCCCACATTAGGTTGTAGTTCACCACTTTAGGTGCAGTATAGTTCCCCCACATTAGGTGCAGTATAGTTCCCCACAATAGGTGCAGTATAGTTCCCCATATTAGGTGCAAGAGAGTTCCCCCACATTAGGTGCAGTATAGTTCCCCCACATTAGGTGCAGTATAGTTCCCCCACATTAGGTGCAGTATAGTTCCCCCACATTAGGTTCAGTATAGTTCCCCCACATTAGGTGCAGTATAGTTCCCCCACATTAGGTTGGCAGTATAGTTCCCCACATTAGGTTGGCAGTATAGTTCCCCCACATTAGGTGCAGTACAGTTCCCCCATATTAGGTGCAGTTTAGTTCCCCCACATTAGGTGCAGTATAGTCCCCCACATTAAGTGCAGTATAGTTCCCCCACATTAGTTGCCGTACAGTTCCCCCATATTAGGTGCAGTATAGTTCCCTCACATTAGGTGCAGTATAGTTCCCCCACATTAGGTTGACAGTATAGTTCCTCCACATTAGGTTGGCAGTATAGTTCCCCCACATTAGGTTGTAGTTCCCACACATTAGGTTGGCAGTATAGTTCCCCCACATTAGGTTGTAGTTCCCCACATTAGGTGCAGTTTAGTTCCCCCCACATTCGGTGCAGTATAGTTCCCCACATTAGGTGCAGTATAGTTCCCCACATTAGGTACAGTATAGTCCCCCACATTAAGTGCAGTATAGTTCCCCCACATTAGTTGCAGCACAGTTCCCCCATATTACGTGCAGTATAGTTCCCCCACATTAGGTTGTAGTTCCCACACATTAGGTTGGCAGTATAGTTCCCCCACATTAGGTTGTAGTTCACCACATTAGGTGCAGTATAGTTCCCCCACATTAGGTTGTAGTTCACCACATTAGGTGCAGTATAGTTCCCCCACATTAGGTGCAGTATAGTTCCCCACAATAGGTGCAGTATAGTTCCCCATATTAGGTGCAATAGAGTTCCCCCACATTAGGTGCAGTATAGTTCCCCCACATTAGGTGCAGTATAGTTCCCCCACATTAGGTGCAGTATAGTTCCCCCACATTAGGTTCAGTATAGTTCCCCCACATTAGGTGCAGTATAGTTCCCCCACATTAGGTTGGCAGTATAGTTCCCCACATTAGGTTGGCAGTATAGTTCCCCCACATTAGGTGCAGTAGAGTTCCGCCAAATTAGGTTCAGTATGTTCCCCACATTAGGTGCAGTATAGTTCCCCACATTAGGTGCAGTATAGTTACCCACATTAGGTTGGCAGTAGAGTCCCCCCTCATTAGGTTGGCAGTATAGTTCCCCTGACATTAGATTGGCAGTAGAGTCCCCCCTCATTAGGTTGGCAGTATGGTTCCCCCACATTAGGATGGCAGTATAGTTCCCCCCACATTAGGTTGGCAGTATAGTTCCCCCCACATTAGGTACAGTATAGTTCACCCCACATTAGGTTGGCAGTATAGTTCCCCCCACATTAGTTGCAGTATAGTTCCCCCCACATTAGGTGCAGTACAGTTCCCCACATTAGGTGCAGTTTAGTTCCCCACATTGGGTACAGTATAGTTTTCCACATTGGGTGCAGTATAGTTCCCCACATTAAGTGCACTATAGTTCCCAACATTAGGTGCAGTATAGTTCCCCATATTAGGTGCAGTATAGTTCCCCCCACAGTAGGTGCAGTATAGTTCCCCCACTTTAGGTGCAGTATAGTTCCCCCACATTAGGTGCAGTATAGTTCTCCACATTAGGTGCAGTATAGTCCCCCACATTAGGTGCAGTATAGTTCCCCCACATTACATGCAGTATAGTCCCTAACATTAGGTGCAGTATAGTTCCCCCACATTAGGTGCAGTATAGTTCCCCCACATTAGATGCAGTATAGTCCCCCACATTGGGTGCAGTATAGTTCCCCCACATTAAGTGCAGTATAGTTCCCCCACATTAGATGCAGTATAGTCCCCCACATTAGGTGCAGTATAGTTCCCCCACATTAGGTGCAGTATAGTTCCCCCACATAAGGTGCAGTACAGTTCCTCCACATTAGGTGCAGTATAGTTCCCCACATTAGGTGCAATATGTTCCCCTACAGACATACAGCCTCCAACCATATACAGTGTATGGCTGGAGGCTGTATGCCTGTGTACTGCCCCACTTCAGTGCTCTGATCACCACTTCACTAGTTTGGCCATAGCAGTAGGTCCCGGGACCGGAGGAGTGACGTGCCGCTGGTAACACTCCCCATACTTGCCAGCGCACATCCTGATCGCTGCTCCATTCCTCCGCACTCAGTTGCTATGGGCGCACGCACAGGACGTCAGTGACGTCCCTGCATGCACAACCTCCTGGCAGTCCTTGCATTTTTAAAGTAAACGCGGGGCCGAGGAGAGGAAACAGGGGCATCCCTGTGTCCTGAATACATCTTTCGGGACACAGGGATGTCCGTAGGCAGCTGTGGCAGGCGGGCCGGATAAATGTCCTCGGCGGGCCACATGTGGCCGTAGTTTGGGGACCCCTGCTGTTAACATTGTTGTCGCGGGCACCGGTCGGTCTGTGCGGGACATTTGTGTGGCAGCCAGGCCTACTCTAACGCAGGGGCCTGGACTGGAACTGCCGCTCCATCCGCCCGTACGTTAATCCGGCCCTGACTAAACCTTTGCAGTAATTTAGGAAGATGTACGTTATATACTCACCATATTGTCTTTGGTGGTAGAATACAGGCAATCTCCAATAATGATTGTGTCTGTGTGTGTGTGTACAGCATAAAACCAGAGAGGAAAAGGTTACAGAGCAGGGCTGCCAGGCTCGCTCCCGTGAGCAGTGAGTCAGCAGAGGGAAGAAGTGGGAGGAGTCATCACAGTGCAGGCAAGAGAGGGATACGCCCCCTCCCTCTGGGAAGATGAAAAACACAGTGGACAGCTGTAATATCCTACTTTTTTTAGTGAAATATCGGTGATAGATACATATAAATTACATGTTCATGATCAGGATTAGGTACTGAGTAACATATAACAGTTGTTTTTTTGTGGGATCTGACAGGTACACTTTAAAGACATTGAAGGACATTTATCCTTCTTTTCAAACGTATGGCTTTTATATGACAATTTTTTTAAACTTTTGCTTACATGCGATCTATTTAACAAGTAGTTGCATGACCTTGATAAATAAATTACCCGTAAGCAAAACCAGAGAAGGATTTTTATAAAGCAGAAAAGTTTTCCCTTATATTAAGAGCCGAAGTTATTTATCTACCCATTATTACCAGTAGTGTTGCTAGAAAGTGAGGGGAGGGGGGCATACCTCATTGGGTGACACCCTGACTGACCTGCCTGGCACTAAATAGCTGAACTATCCCGCAACAACCATTCCACCCTCCTCAGAAATGAAAAAATATTAAAAACATACTATGCCGCACCATGAATATCCGTACTCTGGAGGCTATTTTGTAATTTTGAGCCCGCATTTTGTGACGTTGGTGGGCGGAGTCTTGCGTCGCTGCACTGAGGCCGGAGTTTAAGCCAGGAAGGAAGACAGCACCGCACCAACAGGCCCATAAACAATAGTAAAGCCACACAAAAAAACATTACCCACCCCAAAATGTGCATGAAGCTGTATTACTATAGATGTTTCTTTTTTTTTTTAAGGAAAAATTTTAGTGCCACATATGGGTTATTTACGTAGTCTGTAAAAATTATTACACAATAATTTTGTGGCTTATTCTATTTTAACACAACATTAATTTTAAAATTTAGTGGGTACGCCAGCATGTACGTGTCCTAAAATTAAAAATTTTTCAACCTTAAAATTTATAGAGTTATTAGTTAGATAATAAATTTTTTCTATAATTAACATTGATGTAGTAACTTTTTTTTCATGATGCAGAACAAGAAGAGTTGTTAACCCCTTAAGGACTCAGCCCATTTTGGCCTTTAGGACTCAGACAATAAAAATTTTACGTTTTCGTTTTTTCCTCCTTGCCTTCTAAAAATCATAACTCTTTTATATTTTCATCGCCAGACTAGTATGAGGGCTTGTTTTTTGTATGGCCAGTTGTCCTTTGTAATGACATCACTCATTATATCATAAAATGTATGGCGCAACCAAAAAACACTTTTTGTGGGGAAATTAAAAAGAAAAACGCAATTTTGCAACTTTTGGAAGGTTTTATTTTCACGCCGTACAATTTACGGTAAAAAAGACTTGTGTTCTTTATTCTGAGGGTCAATATGATTAAAATGATACCCATTATTACATACTTTTATGTTATTGTTGTGCTTAAAAAAAATCACAAACTTTTTAACCAAATTAGTACGTTTATAATCCTTTTATTTTGATGACCTATAACTTTTTCATTTTTCCGTATAAGCTGCGGTATGAGGGCTAATTTTTTGCACCATGATCTGTACTTTTTTTTGATACCGCATTTGCATATAAAAAACTTTGAATACATTTTTTATAAAAATTTTTTAACTAAAATGTATTAAAAAAGTAGCAATTTTGGACTTTTTTTTTTTACGTTCACGCAGTTCACCGTACAGGATCATTAACATTTTATTTTAATAGTTCGGACATTTATGCACGCGACGATACCAAATATGTCTATTAAATTAATTTTTTTACGCTTTTTGGGGGTAAAATAGGAAAAAACGGACGTTTTACTTTTTTATTGGGGGAGGGGATTTTTCACTTTTTTTTACTTTTCATTTTACATTTTTTTACATTTTTTTTACACTTGAATAGTCCCCATAGGGGACTATTCATAGCAATACCATGATTGCTAATACTGATCTGTTCTATGTATAGAACATAGAACAGATCAGTGTTATCGGTCATCTGCTCGATCTCAGACCAGAGCAGAGGACGCCGGGAGCTGGACAGAGGCAGGTCAGGGGACCTCCGCGCGGTGTTCTGAATGATTGGATCCCCGCAGCAGCGCTGCAGGCGATCAGATCATTCATTGAAATCGCGTACTGCCGCATATGCCGGGATCTGTATTGATCCTGGCATCTGAGGGGTTAATGGCGGACGCCCGCGAGATCGCCATTTCCGGCAGGTCAGCAGCCGGGATCAGCCGCGCATGACCCGGGCATCGCTCCGATGCCCGCGGTTATGTACAGGACGTAAATGTACGTCCTGGTGCGTTAAGTACCACCGCACGAGGACGTACATTTATGTCCTGCATCCTTAAGGGGTTAAAGTGGGTGTTAATGTCCTTTTCTGCAGACGTATGCACTTTCTGTAAGCCAGGTTGGACCTGGAATAAATAAGCGACTTTTAAATGGAGATGAGACTTTTTTTTCTTCATAAATAGCGACTATCGCTTTTGATAAATACATGACCACTGCAAAGTAAAAAAAATATATATTTAACTACTACGTGAGCAGATTTGAGAAATATCCTTTGGAATAAGCAAAAATCCAAAAGTCGCAGCATGTATAGAAAAGTCAAACGTGCGCAAGTACTTTTTTAATGCAAAATAAAAATCTACTTCTCATCTTTGGTCAATACGTTTGGAGAGGTTTGAAAGTTTATTAATGTTAGAGAGACTCAGGCTAAGTTTCTACTTGGTTTTTTTTTTGGGCGGGGGGGGGTTGGGGGGGGGAGAAACGCCAAGAAAAATGCCAATTCTGCCGCATGGTGTTTTTTCGGCATGGTGTTTAGCGTTTTTTTTTTTCATCCTTTTGGCATTTTTTCACTCTTTTTTGGCATTTTTCAGCTCCATGGCGGTTTAGCAAAATTGCAGCATGTTGAGCCACTGGCGTTTTTTCCCCTGAAATCGTGGTGTTAATCTCCCATAGAAGTCTATGGGAGTAAAAAAAAACGCCATGTGGGTTTTAACTTTGGCATTTTCTCAGATGGTTTTTATTCTCTTTCGGTCTTTAGCGATCCAAAAAAGTGATGGAGATACATTTTTAATAACATTTTGTAGGGTACCATAAAAAAAAAAAAAAGATATAAAGTAGTGATTCAAAAAATTGTATTTAACAAAATTTTTCTTTTTTATAACAACATTTTTATTAATTTTTAAACAGAGATCAATTTATGTGGGCGGGCAGGGCACTAAAAATGTAGCCGACAATAATAAAAATGTAGTGTGTGTGTTTTTCACTTTTTATTCTTTATTTTTTAGGTGGTACTACTACTCCCAGCATGGAAGTACACACACTGTTCCATGATGGGAGTAATAGTGCCTGTACTAATTGACAGATTGCCCGGGTTCCATTGTGATCCTCCGGTATAATTTATAGATGCGGCCCGTGACTCTTATATGGTCCCCTGCACGGCCGTATATATACACATATTCATATTTTCTGCAGAAAGCTGTGATTGGCCAGATGGTTCCAACCAATCACAACACTGTGGGAAATATGAATAGGTGTATATATACGTCAGTGCAGGAGACCATAGAAGAGCAGCCGCCACATCTATACATTATACAGGAGGATCACAGTGGGTGTCAGGAGTGACATTCGCTGTGATCGTCCTTTCTATTGCAGAGATGTGGAGCGGCTCTATACAGCGCTCACATCTCTGCTCTATACTCCAGCCAATGATATGAATAGAACATCACTCATTCATATTTCCAGCTGAGAGCTGTGATTGGCTACAACCATCCGGCCAATCCCCACTCTGGGTGGAAAATATGAATGAGTGATGTTCTATTCACATCAGCGGCCGGAGTACAGAGCAGAGATGCGAGCTCTGTATAGAGCCGCTCCGCATCTCTGCTATATTATGAACGATTGCATCGGGCGATATGTCTATTACAGGTACTACTACTCCCATCATGCTGGGAGTAGTAGTACTACCTAAAAAATGTCAAAAAAAGAGAGAGAAAAAATAAAGTGAAACACACACACTTTATTAAAAATTTTGTTATAAAAAATATACATTTCGTTACAAACATTTTATTTCCATCACTACTGCATCCTTTTTTTGGGGGTTGTGCCCAACAAATTTTGGCTACCAAAAAAAAACATCAAAAGGGCCAAAAATGCAATTCCCACACAAATGAAAAAACGCCCCAAAAAAAACGGCAGACGCAGGAAATTGCACTGTTTTTTTTTTCTGGCGTTTTTTCTGGCGTTTTTTTTTATTTATTTTTTTCAAACCAAAAAACGCAGGTCAAAAAAACAAGTAGAAACTTAGCCCCAGGGGGATATTTATCAAAACCTGTCCAGAGGAAAAGTTGCTGAGTTGCCCATAGCAACCAATCATATTGCTTCTTTCATTTTGCAGAGGCCTTGTTAGAAATGAAACAAGTGATCTGATTGGTTGCTATGGGCAACTCAGCAACTTTTCCTCTGGACAGGTTTTGATAAATCTCCCCCAAAATGTCCTAGACATGATGTATTTATTTATAATAAATAAAAATTTCAACTCAATAGTAGATTTGCAGTTTGTTTCCCAGTCATCATAGGAAGACATTATTTATTTTAATCATAACACCAGGAAAAGTGTAACTATATGTTTCTTTTTATATGTAGTAACTGTGCATAGCCTTTTTTAAACGGCCGTTTATGATGTAGACTTTCCCTGCCTGCTAAGCCTATGTTAACATGTCAGAATGTTTACCCAGATATTCTGCAGACAGCAGGTGCTGGGGCAAGGACTGCTCAGAAATGCGGCATCTTCATAGATGGCAATGAATTTCTGAGCGGTTTCCGCAGAAAGCATTGACATGTAAATGTTTTCTATGGAGACCGGAATCAAAATTTCCATGGCAAATGTTTCCTCCATGGAAATTCTGTCTAGTGCACAGTGCAGCAATGTTGTTTTCAATGGGATTCTCTTGCAACGGAATTTCCAAGTGAAATTTTTCCACCGGATTCCATTCAGAAATTTGTGTTTCCAAGCAACTTATATCTGAAATTTTGTGATCTGAGAAAAATTCTACAAAAAAAAAAACATCCCCTCAGTTGGTACTCCTAAGATGTAGTTTGTGTGGCTTTATTTTCCAAAAACAGTGGGTTTTAGTCTTGGCATTTTTTCTTTGGCATGTTTTGTCTTGCATTTTTATCATTACAAGTTATGTGATTCATTCATCATGTGATTCAAGGATTTCTATTAAAGATTTGAGGGGGAAAAGCCAAAGCATAAGGAACTATTGCCGATACCTCAGTGGAGCTTATTGGTCCGCTTCAACATGTTTGGGGAATCTGATAAGCTAAACAGGTCACAGAGTGTCCCCTTACTTGCCCCGTCCCCCAGATCGGGTCTCCAATGATGCAACCTGTTAAATAAATTAGGTACCATTGTTATCGCTCTGACCTACAGAATAAATATAACATGTCAGTTTTATTATAAAGTGCACTGTTTAACTTGTATAAGTGCATGTGTAATATTATACTGTACTTTGCTCTTTTTAAGTATTTAACACAGAATGCACAAGTATAGTATTAGAGATTAAACTAGATACATGGCTAGAGGAAACAACAAATGAGCCAATAAATGTAATTTGCCAATATGTTATCTACCAGACAAGAGAGATTATTAAAAACAATGGCCCTCATTTACTTAGAAAATCGGGTTGTAAGTCTATCTTGCTTTCTTACCCGACTGCTTTTTTCCCCTGGTATTTATTATTATGTCGCATCCTGTTTGTCGCATGTGGGTTTTGTAGGTTTTGGTTTCCAATTCCTCTGAGTTGTCGGGAAAAAATCCACAACAATTCAACAAATTCGGGTTGGAAACCTTTATAAATACGTGGGAAAGCTCAGAAATGTTGGGTTACGCGCCCTTTTTCGGGTTTGGGAGAATCCACATCGGGTCCGTCGGGAAAAAATGTCGCATCGTATCGCAGACTGGCGCACGATGTCTGCGACATGGCGCAGACAAAGATGCGCCAAAAAAACCCGACAAAACAAGTCGGGTTTACAATAGTAAATGAGGGCCAATAGGTATAATTGGCATGAAAAAGTGGTTTACAGATATAATTGAACAACAAACTTAGGGAGCAGAGCAGTGACGCGAGCCGTCATTCAAGCCATCGGGGTGGTGCCACAGTTGCAGCGAACAGAGCTGGTGAGTGTAGGTCCCCAGGGGACTACTTACCGGGCGGCCGGGGGGGGGGGGGGGACTTTATAACTTAATATCTACACCATCCCTGGGGGCACAAACGTCCCCCGGGGATGGTGAAGATAACGATTTTAGCATATATAACACATTGCCAAGCATTATATATGCTAAAATCTGCTGATTGGTTCCCTTTAAGACCAGTACCTTGTAGCTGGAAATTGTCATATGCTTTGTGCACCCAAAATCTTGGAATTGTATTACTGAAAGGACTCAGACTCAAGAAGCTGACTATTAAAAGGCTAGGGAAGGAAATAAAGTAGGATATATATTTTGCATTTATAATCCCTACTCCAGCCTAAGCAAAACCATCCTAAAATCTTGGTTAAAGGTTTTGCCACAATCTTGTGGAAGTTGAATCGTTACCTGTTTACCAAGAAAAGAGAAGAGGTTTTACTCATTGCATTGCAATAAAAATAATCCATGATGAACATCTGTAGCATTTCCACAACAGATAGGACATATCACAGGTGTAAAAATATATAGAATCCATGGGATCTGCTGAGGATGCTTTGCTAAAACCTTTTTCACTAAAACTGCATTGTACTTTATGTGATGTGCAAATGTACCCTTACTCAGCATGTTACCATGTGACATAAGCAGACCGAATAAATCCGCTATCTCTATTTTAATTTCACTTATTCTTCAATTTTTCAGTGTGCTTAAACATTTACTAGTAATTTCACAAGGTAAAGCTGCCAATAGTATATTATGTCAAGAGAACTTTGACTCAGTCTGCCATAGACAGAATACTGCGGTGTAGTAATAACAGATGAATTGCTTCCCTGGGTGCCAACACACCGAATCCACTAAGGGTCACTTCACAATAAGTCAAAGACAACATAATTCACGACTCAGTGACACAGCAATCCAAACAGGATTTGTCTCAGTTCAGCATTTTATTGCTGACATTTACAGATAAAAGTGGCTGTTACACCAAATATGCTATATATTTGGTGCTCCGGAATGTATTGCCTACAGGTACACTTGCCAGATCAGCCATTCACATTAACCAGTTTTATTATTATTATTATTTTTTTTTTTTACAATAGAAGTTTATTGAAAGTTTTCCAAAAATATAAACACACATAAATGCACGTGTATTGTCATATACACAGATTAGGGGGGGAAAAAAAAAAAAAAACATGTGCATCAATAACAGTAAGAATAATCATAATCACATTCAATGGAGGCTCCACAATTAGAGTAGAAAGGGACTACCCTTGCCGGTTCTCATCTGAATAGGTATGTTGGAGCACTTCACAAAGCAGACAAAGAGAAAAAGAAAAGGAAGGAGGAGATGGGTGGAAACAGAGGGGGAGGAGAAGACAAGAGAGAATGAAGAACAAGGGCATTGGATAAAAAAGGCTTACCTCTCAACGCACAGGCTAAGACTCTCCAACATGGCGTATCGACATCAGGCAGTCGCTAGATAGTGAGAGAGAAGGGCGCGAGCATCCCCCAAATTGGCAATTAACTCGGGGGATCTGGAGGCTCCAGGTTTATAGATCCATACTCAGGGGAGGACATGAAAGAGACCCAAGGGCCCCAGATGAGATGGTGTTTGTCCATTGATCGTCTGGAGTTCGCTATTAACTCCTCCATCCTATGGAGATGGGAGAGTTCTTGTAGCCCCGATGAAAATGAGGGTGGGGAGGTGGATTTCCACAGTCTGGGGATGACCGTCCTAGCCGCTAGTAACATGAATCTAGCTAGGTGAGTAGGCCACTTTGGAAGCAGGAGGGGAAGGATGGATAGTAACAGAGGTCCCTGGTCCATATCCAATCTTATGGATGTTAATCTATGGATCACATCCAACACTTGGGTCCAAAAGGAGCAGAGCTTTGGACATTTCAGCCACATATGAGTCATGGTACCCCCCGACTCCCCACACCTCCAGCATATGTCAGGGGTCCCTGGAAAGATCTTGGACAATAGAGCCGGGACCCGATACCATCTGGTCAAAATTTTAAAGTTAGTTTCCTGGGCCTTACAGGAGGTGGAAACTTTGTGACAGTATCGTAGGGCCCTTTTCCATTCCTCATCAGAGTATTCAGTCATCAGCTCTATTTCCCAACCTCTCCTGTATGGCATAACCAGTTTTATTTGATCCTACTATAAGTGCTGAGACTCCAGTATTTATGATTTATTCTTCCTATTGTTAGTTACATCCTTTTATGTATTCATATGCTCTGAATATCTGACATGTTTATCAGGCCATGTTGCGAAATGCATTATAATAGACATCTACTCGGATTGTGTAAACAATAGTTAAAGTAGATATCCTAAACATCTTGTTATAACTATAGTTCATTGACATGGAATCTGTGGTGAGGAGAAATAACCCCTTTCTGCATTATGATTTATATGTATGTGATTAATGTGGTAGAACGTACTGAATACACGTTCTGGTTTAACCCTCTAGAAGCCACAGTTAAAAGCCACTGAAGCATTTAGGTGGTAATTTGATGGGTGGCACTTCTAGCACAGCTCCAATCTGCACGCCCATGAGGCAATCGCAGGGGTCTGAATGCCTACATGGCTGCCATGCTGTAGTATCAGATCACTGATCTAAAAGTATACTGCAATGCAAGCATTGCAGTGTTTCAACAAGTCTTCTGGGGGGTGTTAAAAAGGGAAAACCTTTTTAAAAAATGTATATAAAAAAGCTAAAGTAAAAAAATGACATAATTGGTATGAATGAGTGTGGAAATATCTGAACTACTAAATGCTGTATATTGTTTTTAATCGCACATGGTGAACATTGCAAACAAAAAAATACCAAATCCCAGAATTGCTAATTTATTTTGCTTACTTTTAAGTGTCCCAATAACTGTTTCCCAGCTACTGTGTTATAATGGTTGTCATATTGATGTGAACTATGTCCAGGTAACTAAATCCTGTCTGGGTATCATGAGTTCAATTTTGTAATCTGTCATTTTGTCTGCTACACATGCAAACACTGAAAGATTAGGATGTGCAAGGATTCATATATTTTATATTGCTACCACTGGCAGATAATATATAAGGATGCATGAGATCTGGGTCACATGACCTTTCCCCAGACAGACGTCTTCAAGTAGCTACTAGAATGGTATGAGGGAAGAGTCTCCCAAGGCCAACCCTCTCCCCAGAAGGCTGGAATCCAGTCATTGTGAAGAAAGTGTTTCAAGTATGTTCACCACAGGGTGGAAAACTGAGAGAGACCTCTTGACAAAGGGAAAACCAAAATGTACGTAGGGGTGTCTGGTGCGTGGTCTACAGCTCCCAATATGGGTAAGACCCAGAATAAAGTCAGTATCTTCATGGAGAGATAGATACTTATTATTACACTGACTTGATTACTAGTTGTGCCATAGCTTTGTTCTTTTTGAGGTGTTATAATTCACATGTGAATGCCTTTACCGTGAACTAATGCACTTGTGATGTATTGTCATAAAATCTGCATTTCTGATTTCAAATATATATAGTTATGGTTGAGTTCCCCATGAACAATTAAGACCTAAATATAGACAGGGACACCCAGATATACTGTACATTATGGTAAAAGGGAATTTTTATTACTGTTTTCTAGGACTTTTGCATTTATATGCAAAAAGAAGAAAAACCCTGCAGAACCACCAAATCTTCAACTGTGCATAGTACTTGACAAAGGCAGTATATCACTGACAAATAGCACATTCCTCTTAACTATTTGCTGAGCATATACCATTTTACATAGTGGCAGCGATACGATAAAACAGTTTGATCATTTAGGCCCAGTAACTGCAGAGGTTGACTTCAAAGGGGTACTCTGCCCTAGACATCTTATCCCCTATCCAAAGGATAGGTTATAAGACGTCTGATCGCGGGGGTCCCGCCCCTGGGGACCCCCGCAATTTTGGCTGCAGCACCCCAGACATCCATCGGTGCAGTGCCAGATGACTTGCGATGGGGGGCCGAGTCTCGTGACATCATGGTCACCCCACTCGTGACGTCATGCCCATGCCCCCATCAATGCAAGTCTATGAGAGGGGGCGTGATGTCCATCACACCCCCTCCCATAGACTTGCATTGAGGGGACGTGGCCATGATGTCACAAGTGGGACATGGCCGTGACATCACGAGCATCTGGCACTGCAACGGACGCTCTTAAAGAACGCCGTGTGCAGCAGGGAGATCGCGGGGGTCCCCAGCAGCAGGACCCCTACAATCAGACATCTTATCCCCTCTCCTTTGGAGAGGGGATAAGATGTCTAGGGGCAGAGTACCCCTTTAATATTATATACAAACAACAGACTACTCTTGGCATTAGTTTTCTCAATAAGTTCTAAACAGCCTGGTGAGGTTTGCACCCTACAGTATATACTTTTATTTAGTGCTGATGGTTACTGTGATTGTAGAATCCTAAAGGCCTTATGCACTGTCTCTGCATTTTATGAATATATCCTAAATATCCATATTTATTACACCACAGTATAAAAAGAAGGGGTGCAAATGGAAAGACAGACAAGAGCCTTTACTTTCTAGAATAGATGGCAAATAGAAGAAGAAAGGGGAGAAAGCCAAAGTATAAAAAAAGAAAAAATATCACCTGTTGAGTAAATATTTCCAGTGTTTACAGTAACTTTTTGCTGAGGCCTCATTCAATTTTTATTAAAGGATGGGCTCACAAAGATATGGATATGGATATTATACACAGGTCAAGATGCTGAGCCAAGCAACTGAAAATAAAGATGTCTCTATGCTTATTACAGATATGAGGGAAATGGAATCTCCTCTACCAGCAATTACCTTTTAGGATGATTAGATTTCTCCCGGCTTCATGGATTTCAATGTTATGACTTCTTATTTGCACTTTAAAACAAGAACGATATGATGATATGATGCCAGCAACAGCTCTGTATCAGTTCTATCATTTTCAAGATATATCAATACGTTTGCTGCTAAACCTTTGTATTTACTCTAAGATGCCTGCTTGTTAATATTAATGTTAAATGTACTGTTATTACTACTTATGACAAACTTTTCACATATGTAATTGCTATTTTTTTTTTTTAAAGGGATATTCCGGGCAAAAATATCTTATCCCCTATCAAAAGGAAAGGGGATAAGATGTCTGATTGTGGGGGGCCCACCGCTGGGACCCCCCATGATCTCCCTGCAGCAGCCCGCATTCTATGCGTAGCTGCGTCTGAACTTGCAGAAACCTCCGAGCTTCCGAGACGGGGACGTGACGTCACGCCATGCCCCCTCCATTCATTTCTATGGGAGGGGGCATAACCACCGCCACGCCCCCTCCCATAGACATGAATGGAGGGGGCGTGGCGTGATGTCACGTCCCTGTCTCGGAAGCCCGGAGGTTTCTGAAACTTCAGACGCAGCTACGCATAGAATGCGGGCTGCTGCAGGGAGATCGCGGTGGTCCCAGCGACAGGCCCCCCCGATCAGACATCTTATCTCCTATCCTTTCCGTATGATCCTTTCCAGATGTTTTTGCCCGGAATACCCCTTTAATCTCTTTTCTGACAGCTTGTAAAGTGGTTCTTCGAAGTTAGTTGAGTATATAAAAACATGGTCTGAGTTAGTTAAGTCTAAAAAGATGGTCTGAGTTTGCAGAGTATCGAGAAACATGGTCTGAGTTAGTTAAGTATCTATCAGTATAAAGTGTCTTTCCAAGTGTGTTTTCCACTTTAGACTTTCATGGAGATTTAACTGGCTATGCCACATAAACAGTGTGGATACAACCACTGGAACTCTGCTTTATCCTTAAACAACGGTATTATCTATGGCTGCACATTATAATTCCCTCTTCATTAATAGTGTTGAGCGGCATAGGCCATATTCGAATTTGCGATATTTCACGAATATATGGATGAATATTCGTCATATATTCGCTAAATTCCCATATTCGTAATATTCACATTTATTTTCTCATATGCAAAAAAATTTGCATATGCGAAAATACACATATATACGAAAATTTTCATATGTGAAAATTAGCATAATCCAAAATTCACATATGCGAAAATTAACATATGCAAAAATTAGCATAAGCGGAAATTTGCATATGCGAAAATTCGTACACCAATCTCACACAGTAGTATTAGAGTCTTCTTTACACCACACAAGCTGGAAACAGAGAGGGATGATCACTGTGATGTGTACTGTGAAAAAAAATAAAAGAATATTCGTAATTGCGAATATATAGTGCTATATTCACGAATATACGATATTCGCGAATAAAATTCGCATTGCGAATATTCGCGAGCAACACTATTCAGTAAGAGTATCTGTCACCAGAATTCTCTTTTTTCAGATTTTAGATTTTTGAACAATTAATGTTAGAATTATATAAAAAATAGATATTGTACTATGAGATTATTGCCATATTATATTATCATATAACTCACATTGTGATTCTATCGAATTTTATCTGCTGTATATATCTAAAGCACAATGACTGTCATATGGCTTTACTTTAAGTTGTATGCAACCGTGTAATTGGTCAAAGCCATTTTAGAACCTCTGTCCACAACTCTCTCAGAGAGTAACCCTGAGAGAGATTTATTGAGTGATTATTGCCACGTTTTGGCATAGAGAAATAGCAAATTATGGCATCTAGGGGACTCAATTGACTTTATTGGAGTTTATCAGATATTTACCTGAAAATAATACTGCATGCCAAAGATGGGAACAAAGCTTAAGCACATCTTTTAATGCTTTATCTGGTTGCTAATGGGTAGCAGCAAGGCCAAAAATTGTTTGTAACCTGTTATTTTGGGATACAAAAACACTTCATTCTTTTAATAATTACATTGTAAAAGATGAAAAAAAAATTCTTTAGCAATTCCCAAATGTAAGGGGTATTTCAATATAGTATTTTTTTTATATGTTACAGAAGATGGTTTAAAACAAAAAAAAGTGATACTTTCCTACACCGCTCCCCTTTAAATACTGGTCCAGTGACTTCCAGCCCCAGCTACTCACCACTTCCTGGTTTCTGAGACAAGATACCACAGCACACCTGCCCACTCAGCTCATCACCACTGCAGCCAGTGATTGGCCGAGTGGGCATGTCTGGCTTTAACCACTGAAATGGATGCTGGGATAGGTAAGTATTTACCTCCTTATTTTTATTTTAAAAAAATCAAAAAATTGAGGGGAAAAATTGCACTGGAATACCCCTTTAAAACTACTTAGATATTATTCAGTAGTTTTAAAGACCTTTTAAATGTTATATTTTATATGACTTGTATATTTTGTATTAATGACAGTTGTGAGATTGCATAGTTTGTATTGATTTTATGTTTAGGTACTGCAATAATAGGGCTTTTTTTTCCATCGCTGATACACTTATATCACTTACAGTTCTTAGGATCATTATGATAATTAAAATTGCTCATAATTGATAATTAAAATTGCTCATAATTCATGGAATAACTCATGTCAGACATAATCAATGTCCACTATTCACAAAGACCAAGCATTATTTGATGTGTCTGTCCTCTTCTGGGAGAACCCTTCATGAAGTGTCATTTTATTTCTATTTTCTAATGGGTGTGTTTCTTTCAAACTGCCCAATTGAAACCACAAAAAGGCTGACACTTCCGCAAAGCTACAAGTAAACCAACTCATAAAGATGTATGAGCTTGGATTATGGATTTTAAATAGTGGTGGTCCACGTTGCTCCTACGGATTTGCTGTGATAATTAATTTCTGATTATGCCATATGGTTGGCATTCTGTGTGCCACATCAATCAGATTTTTTACAGTTTATGTTCAGAAATAAAAAGACAATTAAGAAAAAAAGGGCGCTCCTTGTGCAATATGGTTGGTAAGGCAAGGATGCTGAGAGCACAACACTTTTGTTTGCATGTAGACTCGCTTAGTTGTAGACGATGCTTGCGTCTGGAGAGGAGGCAGCTTCCACGTGGACCCGATGCCATTACAGACACCGGTAAGATAACATCGGGAAGATGGCAGGATCAAAAACTATGGATCCCAAAAAGACCATGGAGATGCAGTGCCGTCCTCATAAGAATACTCTTAGAACAAGTATTCAAAAGTTTTATTGATCGGTGCAACATAAGTTTCAAACCCGACCCGGGTTCCTCATCAAGCAACGGATACATTACTAGTGCAAGTGAGGCAATTTAAAACACATTTTTTCATTCACTTCTGGTTTGCCCGGGTCACAAAGTTACGTGAATGTCAAATAAAGAAACACACAAATTTCATACAGGTATATCATTAATTACATTCTTTTACCATATAACAAAGTATTCTAGTTTTTAGTTATTTACATTATTTGAATTTAGTTTTTATGTTGCGCATGCGCAGAAATTTACCGATCTTGGCGGTGATATGGATGTTACTGTGTTATTCAGAAGGTGTGGATCCTCTGCAGGGCCGCCATCAGGGGGGTACAACCCATGCACCTGTATGGGGCCCGGAGCTTTAGGGAGCCCGGACGTCCCTGGCCTTTTTTTTTTTTTATTGGCTTTTCAGTGAGTGACTGCGACTGTCACTCACTGACCGCTTGGTGCCCGCTAGGATTATGCCTCATAGTTCACATGAAATTATCTATTTCTAGGGCGCGGGCCCCTTAAGAATCAAAGCAGAGCCGGACAGGTCAGGGGCTGATGGGAGTAGAGACATCACCTGACCTTTCCCTGCCTACTGTACATCCCCACGCATCCTCCCCGCCCAGCGCTCGGAGCAGCTGCAGCCTCACACTGCTGCAACGATCCCAGGCATGGTAAGTAAAGCACAGGGGGAAGGGGGGAGAGGCTAGTTGTGTGGGTGATAAGAGGTACAGGGGGAGGGGTGTTGTGGGGGTGATAAAAGGTGCAGGGGGGGTTATGCTGGTGATAAAAGGTGCAGAGGGTGATAAGAGGTGTGGGGGGGTTATGGAGGTGATGAGAGGTGCAGGGGGGTTATGGGGGTGATAAAAGGTGCAGAGGGGTGTTTTGGGGGTGATAAAAAGTGCAGGGGGGTGTTGTGGGGGTGATAAAAAGTGCAGGGGGGGTGTTGTGGGGGTGATAAAAGGTGAAGGGGGCTGTTGTGGGGGTGATAAAAGGTGCAGGGAGGTGTTGTGGGGGTGATAAAAGGTGCAGGGGGGTATTGTGGGGGTGATAAAAGGTGCAGGGGGTGTTGTGGGGGTGATAAAAGGTGCAGGGGGTGTTATGGAGGTGATAAGAGGTGGTGGGGGTGTTATGGGGGTGATAAGAGGTGCAGGGGGTTATGGGGGTGATAAGAGGTGGGGGGTGTTGTGGGGGTGATAAAAGATGGGCGGGGGGTGTTGTGTGAGTGATAAAAGGTGGGGGTGTTATGGGGGTGATAAGAGGTGTGAGGGTGTTATGGGGGTGATAAAAGATGCGGGGGTGTTATGGGGGTGATGAGAGGTGCAAGGGGGTTATGGGGGTGGTAAAAGGTGCAGGGGGGTTATGGGGGTGATGAGAGGTGCAGGGGGGGTTATGGGGGTGACAAGAGGTGCAGGGGGGGTTATGGAGGTGATGAGAGGTGCAGGGGGGTTATGGAGGTGATGAGAGGTCCAAGGGGGTTATGGGGATGATGAGGAGAGGTGGGGGGTAATAATAGTAATGAGTAGAGGTTTGGTGGGGGGGGGGTGATGAGGACCCAGAGGATAAGAGGGGGTGTATATAAATGATGTTTATGCATGTGTGTCAGGATTATATTCAGTGGATACAGTGTATAGCAGTATTATGTTCAGGGTACAGTGTGGGGCAGGATTATATTCAGGGTACAGTGTTTGGCAGTATTATATTCAGGGTACAGTGTGCGGCAGTATTATAATCGGGGTACAGTGTTTGGCAGTATTATATTCAGGGTAAAGTGTGTTGCAGGATTATATTCAGGGGTACAGTGTGTGGCAGTATTATATTCAGGGTACAGTGTGTGGCAGTATTATATTCAGTGGATACAGTGTATAGCAGAATTATATTCAGGGTACAGTGTGTGGCAGGATTATATTCAGTGGGTACAGTGTGTGGCAGGATTATATTCAGTGGATACAGTGTGTGGCAGTATTATATTCAGTGGATACAGTGTATAGCAGAATTATATTCAGGGTACAATGTATATCAGTATTATATTCAGGGTACAGTGTGTGGCAGGATTATATTCAATGGGTACAGTGTATAGCAGTATTATGTTCAGGGTACAGTTTGGGGCAGTATTATATTCAGGGTACAGTGTGGGGCAGGATTATATTCAGGGTACACTGTGTGGCAGGATTATATTCAGGGTACTGTGTGTGGCAGGATTATTTTTAGTGGGTACAGAGTACAGCATTATTATATTCAGGGTACAGTGTGGGGCAGCATTATATTCAGGGTACTGTGTGTGGCAGGATTATATTTAGTGGGTACAGTGTATAGCAGTATTATATTCAGGGTACAGTGTGTGGAAGGATTATATTTAGTGGTCTGAACAGCATTATTATATTCAGGGTACAGTGTGGGGCAGCATTATATTCAGGGTACTGTGTGTGGCAGGATTATATTTAGTGGGTACAGTGTATAGCAGTATTATATTCAGGGTACAGTGTGGGCAGTATTTTATTTAGGGTACACTTACTGGCAAGGTTATAATGATTACTGTCATCATGCAGAGGATTAGGATCTTGTCACGATGCCGGCTGGCAGGAGGTGGATCCTCTGTGCCAGAGAGGGATTGGCGTGGACCGTGCTAGTGGACCGGTTCTAAGTCACTACTGGTTTTCACCAGAGCCCGCCGCAAAGCGGGATGGTCTTGCTGCGGCGGTAGTGACCAGGTCGTATCCACTAGCAACGGCTCAACCTCTCTGACTGCTGAAGATAGGCGCGGTACAAGGGAGTAGACAGAAGCAAGGTCGGACGTAGCAGAAGGTCGGGGCAGGCAGCAAGGATCGTAGTCAGGGGCAACGGCAGGAGGTCTGGAACACAGGCTAGGAACACACAAGGAAACGCTTTCACTGGCACAATGGCAACAAGATCCGGCGAGGGAGTGCAGGGGAAGTGAGGTATAAATAGGGAGTGCACAGGTGAACACACTAATTAGAACCACTGCGCCAATCAGCGGCGCAGTGGCCCTTTAAATCGCAGAGACCCGGCACGCGCGCGCCCTAGGGAGCGGGGCCGCGCGCGCCGGGACAGGACCGACGGAGAGCGAGTCAGGTACGGGAGCCGGGGTGCGCATCGCGAGCGGGCGCCACCCGCATCGCGAATCGCATCCCGGCTGGAGGCGGTATCGCAGCGCCCCGGGTCAGTGGATCTGACCGGAGCGCTGCAGGAGCGAGAGTGTAGCGAGCGCTCCGGGGAGGAGCGGGGACCCGGAGCGCTCGGCGTAACAGATCTGCTGACAAAGTGGGGAGCCAATGATGTCTGGATGTCAGACTCTGCAGAGAAGATGGAGCTGGAGGAAGACATGGTCTCTGGACCAGATGAAGAAGAAAAGATAACAGAGAAGATATCACCCAAGTCAGAAGACTTCACTCAGGTCACTGATATCATTGTGTATTCTCCTGACGGTCCCATCAGAGCTGTAGTCACTTGTAAGTTCTGCAGTGATGATGGGTAAAACTGTGTCCAATCTGTGTCTCTCCAGCTGTTACAAAACTACAACTCCCATTGCCAGAGGCTCTCCAGATATGATGGGAGTTTTAGCTTTCAAACAGCTGGAGAACCACTGCAATCGAGGTGATTGGTCGGGGTCTCAGCAGTCAGACCCCACCAAAAAAATGGCCCTGGGGGGGGGACAGGCAGGGGAGGGGTAAGGAGCCCTGATAATTTTTTGCATCGGGCCCTGTGGTTTCTAGCTACATCTATGGGGGCAACTATTAACAGAGGGGTCTACCACAACTATGGAGGAAACTATTAACAGAGGGGCCTACCCAAATTATATGGAGCCCCCTATATAGTTTGGGTAGGCCCCTCTTTTAATAGTTGCTTCTATATAGTTTGGGTAGGCCCCTCTGTTAATAGTTGCTTCCATATAGTTGGGGTAGGCCCCTCTGTTAAAGGAGTAGTCTGGTGAAAAATAACTGTTAGGGGATAAATTATAGATCGCAGGGGGGTCCAAGTGCTATGATCTTAATCGGATTCATGTCCAGGGGATGAAGGATGGCGCAGTGTCAAGATATTCCGTGCAACAGAAATGTATTTTTATGTTCTGCCGATGTTTATTCATACAGCAGTGGAGTGGCTGCGTGGTTCTCCCCACGTACTGCATGCCACACTGACATTCTCTGACATAGATTACAAAAGAAGATTGGCACGTAAGTCTGCTTTTATTTTAAAGGATTCTCCTGTTTCTCTGGTCGTTATTTCTATAGCCTTATATTTGATTTCTTGGCAACACAGACACCGACTGGTATTGCAGCAGTAGCTACCTGCTGGTAGATCTGAATACTTCTTACTTTGTCTGTGTTGCTTGATCTGGCTGGGAGCTAGAAGTTTTTTTTTTATGTAGGTGCTTTCCAATATGTTATTTGCGGTTGTTCCTTTAGTGTGTCTTTCAGGTATACATTACTTTTTAAAATATGCCAATAGTTTTTTTTAATTATTTAAATTTTTGAAACCTCACTGCTGAATGTGGTGATAACGTTTGTTTTACTGTATTTTTTCCCAGTTGTTTTTTCTTCTTTCTTTTTTTTTTTTGTTTTTAGACATTCTTGTTGTGTTCTGCTTCTCACCTCGTTTAGTGATGCTTTAATGATTTCCTTTGGATATTTATTTTTCCTTGAACCTTTTTTCTAACACTTTTGCTTGTATCCTGAACATAGTATCTTCTGTGCAGTTTTTCTACACTCTCTTAAACTGACTGTACGGAACGGTTTTCAGCCATTGTTTGAAATGGCCACTGTCAAATCCTAGATAACTGATGACATCCACAGTTGTAAAATATGTGCACGCGATGAACTTTGTTCATATTTAGATCCAAAAATTGGATCATTTGTTCGCTGGATTCCATTGTGAATGTTATTCCCCAGGGGTTGTTGTTTAGAGTGTGGGAGAGTGTCTGGACTGATTTGGGGTCCCCTTTTCACAGGAAGGGCTGATAGTGTGGGGTCCCCATTGATGAATTGTTCCTCAAATATGCTCATGTAGAGGTTAGCATACGATGAGGTGACTTTCGACCCCATTGCCGTACCTCTGCGCTGAAAAAACATCCTTGTTGTAAATTAAGCAGTTGTTATGTAAGATGAAATGTAAGCCTTGTAGCAAAAATTATTTTTGGGCGGTATTTAGTTCTGGGTCCTTGCTGAGGTACTTCCAGACATATTCAAGTCCCTGATCATGCTTTATATTTGTATAAAGGGTTGAAACATCACGTGCTACAAGTTGAAGTCCTGTCTTCAATGGGATGTCGATTAGACCTTCAATAAGATGTGTAGAATTGCGTAGAAAACTGGATAGCTTGATTACATATTTTTGGAGAAACAGATCTATATAGTGGGCCAAAAAAACTGGTGTTGGAATTAGTGTTGGAAATTATGGGACGTCCTGGTGGATTTCTGAGACACTTGTGTATTTTTGGTATGAAATAAAAGTCAATAAACATCCTCCTACATACCAATAATAATATTTTGTAACCAAATTAACACTGTGGTTACTCAGCTGATGTGCTGTATTGAAGGGTGAACAATAGGACATAAGGATGGTATGGGGAAAAAATATTATTATTGGTATGTAGGATGATCTTTATTGATAGGTCATTCTAATCACTGGACTATCAGATTGTAGATAGGAGTCACTAATTCAACCTTTAGTAATTTATACAAACAGAGAATGTGAGACAGTATAATACTTTTAATGCTGTATCTTTATTTACAATAATACAATATAATATTTTCAAACAGTAACAGTAATACTAGTATGAACACTGTACTAATAAATATACCTCATGGTCATGGTTGTTTGTAACAATTATGCCTTTGTCCTTAGGGTCAAGGCCAAATAAGAGGTCCATTAGTAGACTCCTAGATAGTTTTTACCTATTCTTGTAGCGCATGTCCACATGGATACAAAGGAACCGCTGATACCGAAACTAAGTGCGAGGTCATGAGCTATAGCACTGATAACAGCAAATCTGTCTAAGATTCGGCACATGCGCCGGACAACTGAGGTTGCGTGTCGCACGTACCTCAGGAGCATGCGCGTCGCATACCAGTGTGGTGGCAGCTCATGGCCGCGCATTGAGGTGAGTCATATACCAACATGCAGCATTATGTGATGACGTCCACTGCAGCATCCGTGTGATAGGACAAAAGGTGAGTCTGACCTGAAAGGAAAAGCCAGGTATGCTCTGTGATTGGATAGTAGGTATACCTATTTGGTAAATTAATTTCAATTGGATGATGTATCTGTTGTCCACTGATGATGATCTCATAGGCTCCATTATAAGCCCCCTCCGCCATTTTGTATTTCACTATTGCCACAACATACCCCCTGAGAACACCATTGTCACGGCAAAACATGTAGAGGTTGGCATGTTGTTTTAAGGGCACCTAGACAGGGGTCATTTAGGCGGTAAACTGCAGGTCCGCATTCAGTTGGAAGCAAGGAAGTGCTCTCATTTAGTATAATACATTTATTACCCTTGTCTAGTGTCAGTTTTAACTACCACTTTGGGGACACATTTTATAAGAAACTATTAAAAGTTATATTTTAGGGGTTGAACATATAGGGATTTTTTTTCCCCGGACTTCAGCTCAGGGTTTTGGATATTTGTGGCTTTGGTCCCTAATTACCCTGAGAGTTGTTTAGTTTAGTAAATTGTCTTTTGGAGATTTAGTTCTCTGTTTCAACCCATTTTGGTTCATTTTCCACGTTTGTTATGGCAGGATTTCTATCTAAAAAATTTCACTTTGACAATCTAGCAGAGGAAGCATTACACGTCTTCTGATCCCCCCACCGGATCAGCTAAATATATATCAGGCTTTTAGAAGCCTATCTCAGACATATAAGAAATACATTAGAACGTGGTGAGAGGTTAGGAGTTTAGACACATATGCACAACAGTGCATTGTGTATAGGGGGTTTCGTATACCTATTACCCCTAACTCCCACAGGGAGCTGGGGGGCAGGTTTTTAGAGAAAACTCATTGTGCATGATAAATTACCTTTTTTAATATGAGAAAAAAACATTTGGTTAGTGCAGGTCAAGAGTTAGAAAATCAACTGAAGGAAATTCAAAACTTTCATCACATTCAGAGATTGTTAATCTGGAATCTAAATTACAATTACATTTGGAATAGTTTAAGAATGAAATAAAGGAGAAAAAAAACACAAAAATACATCAGAGATTATCGAGGCAATAAAAATTATAGTGAACAACACAAGTCCCCTTACCCTGCACAGTCAAATTACAGAAGGACTGATATTTCTGAATCTGAAACCTCAGGTGCTGAGGGTTTTTTATCAGACGCGTCTAATACTCAACGTTCTAACTACAAAAGAAAAACTAAAACACATAGGTCTAAAACATCTCAGGCAAAATGGAAAACCCCTTAATGCGCAAATATATTTGTAAGTCCACCTACAACATGTTCACAAACAAATTGCAGTGGTGTAAAAGGGCAATGGCCCCTAACAGTGGACAGTCCCTAATTTTTACCTTTTTCATCTGGTACTTCATCAGTG
The DNA here is from genome assembly GCF_029499605.1 of Hyla sarda. Classification (NCBI taxonomy): domain Eukaryota; kingdom Metazoa; phylum Chordata; class Amphibia; order Anura; family Hylidae; genus Hyla; species Hyla sarda. The sequence goes on along the minus strand of NC_079189.1, from coordinate 374,087,625 downwards.
TCGGCCATGACAACACAGTCTACAACAAATGTTATGAAGTTTCCTATACAAGGGACTTCCGCGCAAACGTCACCACCTACCACTCCCTATGCGAGTACAAATGCTTCACAGGCACATACGATCCCTATGGTTACACAATCTTTTTTAGGAGTTCCTCAATCACAATTTCCACCCAGACGACTTTCTTGCACAGATGGGTGCAGGTGTCAACTTTAGCTCTCTAAATGATTCACATTTAAAAATTCACACCAGTACCTAATTTTGATCATTTTATGTGAGATAAAGATATTAACCTTTTTGCACGAAAGTTAGCTCTGCACAAGTGGCACATGGTGAGGGAGAGTGATTCTAGAGCACTAATACAGAAAGATGAAAGAGCGGATGACACCTTATATGAGCTACTACTAGTAAGTGAAGTGTCTGAAGTGAGATTTTAGGCTCCTTATACGGATATGAAGCCCAAGTCCAAAATGGTACCTGCCTTTTCTTAATACCCCAATATTGAAATATTTGTGGATATTGTGACACAAGAATTGGGAATTTTCCTACCCATTGTGACGGAAAATTTAGATTTTAATAAAGACAAAATGCGAGTATTATGCTTAATCAGACTTCTTTACTGACACAGCAGCAACCATATATTGTATGTAGAAAAAGAAAAAACATTTTTACATATGTAATGCAAACAAACATGAAGCCTAGGCTGTAACCTAGTATGCTATATGGATAATCCAATCAGTCCACAGCCCAGGTAATAAAGGTAGTTCACCCCCAGGAATCTTCCTCTTCTTTGCTGTGAACTGGACAATATGAATAAGAACATAACTTGAACGCGAAGAACCATCTAAAGTGATGAACAGGAACAAACTTTGGAGAAACGAAGGTGGATGCCTGAAGGTATTCAAGGCGTAGATCTTAAAATTTCTTTCGGATGAGAGAGAATTTGAAGATGAATATTATTAATGAATCATTGTAGAACTGTTAGAAAGAAAGAACAACATAGTTATAGGGATGGGTTTAACTTAAAAAGGGAGGGATAATACTCGCCTTTTTTCTTTATTAAAATCTAAATTTTCCGACACAATGAGTAGGAAAATTCCCAATTTTAAGGCAAGACAAAACGCTCCTATTATGCTAGTTTAAAGCTAGATATAAACAGGTAATCATAACAATTATCTAGAAAATACATCAACTATGTAATATAATGAAAATATTATAATAAAACCATAGAAACATGCGATTCAGGTCTGAAATAAAAAGTTTTAAAAGTAGATTCAGAAGACCAATTGGCAGCTTGTAATAGATCAGAAAGGGATGTTCCTGATTGAAAAAGCCTAGTTGACATCGCTCCTCTGGTAGAGTGAGCGCCAAACTTGGTAATGTCAATGCCAGCCATGTGCATGGTCTGCCTGACCCATCTAGCCAGAGTAGATGAGGAAACTGGAGCATGGGGTTTGCAAAAAGAAATAAGTAATTGAGATGAAGAAGAAAGTATTAAAGGTTCCGTTTTAGATTCGTAAGCACGTAGACAACGAACAACGCGTAGTTTATCATGAAATGGGAATGAAGGGTAGAAGACAGATTGGAGATTGGTTTTAGTACGGCGAAAAATGGAAAAGAGAACTCCTTCCGGAGTTAATTGTCTACGAGTAATGTCTAAGGCCCGAACATCAGAAATGTGTTTAATGGAGATTAGACAAAGGAGAACTGTTAATTTGAAAGATAAGAGTTTAAGAGAAAGGGTATCATTATCTTCCCAGATGGTGAACATGTTGAGGATAAGATTAACATCCCAAGTTGTTGAATACTTGGGTAAAGGTGGGCGTCTGAACCGAATACCCTTAAGTAATTGGCATACTAAAGGATGTTTGCCAATAGGGATAGAGTCAACAGGAGGATAATTTGACGAAATCGCAGAACGGTAAAGATTTATTGTTCTATAAGCTTTACCTTCGTCAAATGAAAAAGAAAGGAAATTTAAGATATCTGCGATAGCTGCATGTAAGGGATCCACATCCCGTTGATTGCACCAACGATTCCATAATCCCCAGGCTGATCTGTAAGCCTTTCTGGTACCCAGTGCCCAGGCATCTGATAAGATGTCTCTAGTCGATTGAGAAAATTGGAGACCAGTTCTGGTTGACCCGATATTAGCCAGGCTATGAGAGGTAGTTGATTGGACAAAATCAAAGGATGAAAATTCCCTTGAGGATCTAAAAGAAGATGAGGAAGAGATGGCAGGATGCGAGGAAAGTCGATAAGGAGACTCAAAATTTGAGGATACCAGGATTGAGTTGGCCATAGAGGGGTGATTAGTACCAGGGTGATTTTCTGGATCATTACTTGGAATAGTACCCGCGGAATAAGGTTGAAGGGTGGAAAGGCGTAGAGCACCTTTCGTGGCCAAGATTGGAGGAAAGCGTCCACTCCCAGAGCTTCCGGGTCCGGACGCCAACTGAAAAACTGTGGAAGTTGGGAGTTCAGGAGTGATGCAAAAAGATCCAGATGCAATGGACCCCATAAAGAATTGATCATGTGAAAAATTGGAGGATGAAGTCTCCAATCGCTGTTGTCCGTAAGATAACGAGAATACCAGTCCGCTATGGAATTGGAAATCCCTGGTAGATATTCTGCCTTCAGGACAATATTTTTGTCCAAGCAAAAATGCCAAAAATCTTTGACAAAGTCTGCAAGCATTTTTGAATTCGTACCTCCCAGATGATTGATGTATTGGACAGCAGATATGTTGTCCATACAAAGGAGAATGCAACAATTTGAAGAATTCTTTGCAAAACTCTTTAAAGCAAAGAAACCTGCCAGGAGTTCTAGGCAATTTATATGTAGAGTGGATTCTGAGGGAGACCACTTCCCTCTGGTCGAGAGGGGACCACAATGAGCACCCCATCCAGAAAGACTCGCGTCGGACTCTATAATTAGATCCGTGTTCGGATGAAAAATCGCTTTTCCGTTCCAGGTCTCTACGTGAGAGAGCCACCAAAGAAGTTCTTCTCTGGCTTCGGGAGATAAACGGATTTCGTCTGAGTAACCTAGACCCTCTCTCAGGTGGTGAATTTTTAGTCGTTGAAGGGCCCTGTAGTGGAGGGTATCCGGAAAAATAGCCTGAATGGAGGCTGCAAGGAGACCCACTATACGGGCTATCGTTCTCAGAGATATCAAGTCCTTGCGAATAATTTGACGAATCTCTTTTCTGATAGTCTTCAATTTCCTGGATGGAAGACTCAGAGTAGTCGAATGGGTGTTGATCATGAAGCCCAAAAATTTGATTTCCTGTGACGGGACAAGGATTGACTTTTTGGAGTTTATGAGAAAACCCAATTGGGTTAAGAGAGACATAGTCCAATCCATATGAAGTGATAGGAGATCTTTGGACTGGGCCATAAGGAGGATGTCGTCGAGGTATATTATAAGGCGAACCCCGCGACCTATGAGTAACGCAATCACTGGTTTGAGAAGCTTTGTGAAGCACCAAGGTGCTGATGATAGGCCGAATAGGAGGCAAGTGAATTGCCACCTTTGGTTGTTCCATAGGAACTGAAGGTAAATCTGGGAGAAAGGATGGATTGGGACTGTAAGGTAGGCATCTTTCAGGTCTATTTTTGCGAGCCAATCGTCTTTCAGTAGAATGTCCCTTAGAAGATGAATTCCCTCCATTTTGAAATGGCGATATATAACCATGTTGTTGAGGGATTTTAGGTTGATGACCGGTCTGTGACCGCCGTCTTTCTTTTTGACTAAAAAGAGATTGCTCAGGTAACCCGTAGAATGACAGGGGATCGGGATGATCGCATTTTTTGAGAGAAGTTCTTTGACTTCTAGATCTATGAGATTCATGTCTGTCATGGAGAATTGGATCGGATGAGGGAGACACATTTGAATTGGAGGGGAAATAAATTCTATCTGATATCCCCTGACCGTGTTTAAAATCCAGGAGTCTGATGTAATCATACTCCAATTTGTTGTAAAATGTAGGAATCTCCCTCCTAATGGGATATGATGGGAAGAACACAGGGGAGGTCTTACCTGTAGATGGTCTGGATCGTGGGTAACCTTGTTGTCCTCGAGCCCTCCAAGGTCTGCCCCTGTATGGAAAGAATGGTGTTGGGGTGGGTGTAGTGAAGGAGGGTTGTGGTGGATTATATGGGGTTCTGTATTGGGGTCTATATTGGGTTGGACGGCTGGAAGAGCGGCCCCTACCTCTTTCCAAAAATCTTCTGGGAGAAGACTTTTTTCATGGAGACCTGTGCTTTACTAAGAGATGAAAACAGACCTACGTATTTGTTCATCTCTTTGATGAATTCATCTCCAAATAGTAAACCTTTAGTGGGGTTAGGTGGCTCCGTAGAGGCCAAATTAGTTAGTTGTGGGTCGATCTTCATCAAGATCGCTCTCTTTCTCTCAGTAGAGAGGGCGGCATTGGCATTGCCGAATAAACATATTGCTCTCTGAGTCCATCCCTTTAATGTTTCTGTATCCACCGCAGTGTTAGAATTTGAAGCTACTTCAGCTAAATTAAGAATTTTTGTCAATGGACCTAATAAGTCCATGAGTTTGTCCTGGCAAGCTTTAAAGCTGCGGTCTACCCCCTTTTTTGGATGCTTTCCTGTTTTAAGTAAAAATTTATTGAGTAAGGGATCCAGTTCAGGGGTGGCCGAGGAATTATGTGGGAGGGATGGCCGAGGACACTCTGATTTTAATTTACTTCTAGAAGCTTTATCTAGAGACTTAAATACCCACATGGCTAAATATTCGGCTACCTTAGGTTCAGGTAACCATTCCCCCGAACGGGGATGATAGATCAAAGAGGGATCGAAAAAGGGGTCATTAGAATCACCTGTATTGGTGTCTTCCTGTAAACCAGGGTCGTCATTGGCTGAGCCACCTTCCTCAGAAATATATAGAATATCATCTACATCTTCTATGTCTGAATGATCAGATTCATCAGATGTGGAATCTCTGTAGGAGTCGGGTTTAGATCTAAAATCTACTCTTTTCCCTTTGGAGGAATGAGCCTCTTCTAGGGTAGAGGACAAATTATCAGATGGATTAGGTCCCCTTTGTATAGGGGTAGAGTCATTTGTTTGAGATTTTGGTGGGATATGATGGGAATCAGTCGGGTGTCTGGTAGGCTTGGAATAAGGACCTACAGACAGGTGACGTTTTTTAGTTTTGGATTTTCCGGGTCCCTTAAAACCCTTAGCCAGTTCTGAGACTGATTCCTTAGGTGACCGGTATTGGTCGGATGGGGTTCGAGGTGGTAAATCCAGAGGATTTTGAGGGGTGGCACGTGCAAGTACCAAATCCATAGATTTAGTGATGGTATCTTGTAACGTCACAATGGCTGCCTGAACAGATTTGGACACAGATGCGTCCACCATTGCCTGAATGCGATCCTGGGAAGGATCAGTTATGCTTTTATTTTCCTCAGACATGTTTGGAAATAAGAAAGTATGATAAATGTATATACTGTGAGGAAAAAATTAAGGAATTAATACTATTAAAGAATTAACTATTTATTAAACTATTAAAACTATTCAAATAAACTATTAATTAAAGTTTAATCCTCAATTGAAAAAATAGGAGGAATAAATATATATGTATGTATATAGTGTCTCCGATATATATACAAATACAAATACCTACACTATACACATATATATACATATACCTACATATCCATATATATATACCTGTGATAGGGTTAATCAAATGTGAGGAAAAAATATCTTAATTTTTTCACAACCTGTAATATAAATTAATACCAGTGAATGGAAGTGTAATACAAGGGATACATTTTTTAAAAAGAACTTTAGAGGAAAAGGATATTAATGGTAAGTGTGTATCATTGGAACAATGTAACAATTGACCGTGCGCTGTTACTCGCTCTGCCGCTCTGAGGAGAATGACAGAAATCTCGTTCTACCCTGACAGGAGATCACCTCACTGCCGGGTATCACAAGACTTCAGGAGAAGTGCGCTCGCGCTGGACATAAAATGGCAGCGGCGGCGCAGGGGATAGGAAGATAAGGCGCAGCATAAAACAGGGTGAATATGGAACTGGAATGTCGATAGAAGATGCGGAGAACGGCGAGATAGCGATCAGAGTGAACGGTAAGTATATATAAGCAGCTTGTGGATAGCGCAAAATTGAGGAGGCAACTATAATATGAGTTGAAAATTAATAAATGGGGAGAAATAAGAGAATGACAAGATATATGAGGACCATAGAAGGGGAAAAATACAGGAAAAGGATAAACATATACATGCAATGAGAGAATAAAGATATGGGATATAGGATAATAATAACAAACTAAATAAATTATATAATTAATTGAAATAATAATTATAAATGTTAAATATATATTTATAAGATAAATAAGATAAATTTAGAATTAAACTGTGAGGTAAAATTTTGCAGAGAACAAAACACTTATCTGAATATTACTGCTGAGCAGCAAAGAAGAGGAAGATTACTGGGGGTGAACTACCTTTATTACCTGGGCTGTGGACTGATTGGATGATCCATATAGCATACTAGGTTACAGCCTAGGCTTCATGTTTGTTTGCATTACATATGTAAAAATGTTTTTTCTTTTTCTGCATACAATATATGGTTGCTGCTGTGTCAGTAAAGAAGTCTGATTAAGCATAATAGGAGCGTTTTGTCTTGCCTTAAAATTAAGGAATATATCCATCCCCATAGGGGTGTAGTGCATTCTAACCTAGATAAAGATGAACAAGCTGCATTGGCTTCACTTATGGATCAAGCACAGTGACAAAGGCTTAAATGCGGTCATTATGGACAGAGAGGCATATGTTGACATGGGGATGGCATTGTTGTCAGACTCTACGAAATATGAGAGGTTAACATCTGACGCAACAAGTAATTACTTATGTGAGTACAAACAACTGCTGGGATCAGGGAAAGAAAAGGGTCTGATAACGGAGGATGAGCTTAAGGTGTTGTATAATCCCCATCCCACTATCGCAACCTTTTACGCACTCCCTAAAACACATAAAAACATTAAGGGACATGTATCAAAGATTTTACCCTTGTTTTGTGTGTATCTTTTTTTGCGCATTTTTTTCCGCACGTTTTGGTAGAGCATATCCTCCAGATGTGGCTGAATCAGGGTACCTTGGAGTGACATCTATAGTACACATGGATTTATTAACCCCTTCCCGACCTATGACATACCTGTACGTCATGGGTGGCAAGGTGTTCCCGACCCATGACATACAGGTACGTCATGGACATTACTGCCGCTACTCGCGGCATCCCGCAGCGCCCGGAAAGATGGTGGCTATCACTGATAGCCAGCCATCTTACCGTGCGACCACGGGGGGTTTCGTCCCCCACCCCCCCCAGCGATCGCTGCTATCAGCTAGTCAAATCTGACTAGCTGATAGCAGCGTTTCGCTATGAAAATACTTAGCAGCGCGGTGTGTAAGTCCCGATCACGGGGATCGGGACACACACCGCTCTGCTAAGTGTCCCTGTCCCGTCCCCCGGCGTCACTTACCTGTCGGAGCGGTGTCCCGAGCGGTCCCGGCGTCCTCCCTGCGGTCCCGGCGTCCTCCATGCGGTCCTGGCTGCGCTGCGTCCCGGAGGTGAGTTTCCGGCAGCAGTGCGGCATCTTCATTGGCAGCAGTGAGATCGCCGTAAAGCGATCTCACTGCTGCCTCTGAGAGTTTCAAAACTGCAACTCCCAGCATGCCCAGACAGCCTTTGGCTTTCTGGGCATGCTGGGAGTTGTAGTTTTGCAACATCTGGAGGTCCACAGTTTGGAGACCACTGTATAATGGTCTCCAATCTGTGCTCTTCCAGATGTTGCAAAACTACAAATCTCAGCATGCTCAGTCTGTCCAGGCATGCTGGGAGTTGTAGTTCTCTAACATCTGGAAGAGCACAGATTGGAGACCATTATACAGTGGTCTCCAAACTGTGGACCTCCAGATGTTGCAAAACTACAACTCCCAGCATGCCCAGACTGCCCAGGCATGCTGGAAGTTGTAGTTCAGCAACATCTGATCCTTCAGATATTGCCGAACTACAACTTCCAGCATGCCTTGGCAGTCTGGGCATGCTGGGAGTTGTAGTTTTGCAACATCTGGAGGCACACTAGTTGGGAAACATTGTCCGTTTCCTACCTCAGTGCCTCCAGCTGTTGCAATTGTTGCAAAACTATAACTCCCAGCATGCACTGACAGACCATGCATGCTGGGAGTTGTAGTTTTGCAACAGCTGGAGGCACACTGGTTTGGAAACACTAAGTTTGGTTGCAAAACACTTGAAAGTTTATTACTTAACTTAGTGTTTCCAAACCAGTGTTCCTCCAGCTGTTGCAAAACTACAACTCCCAGCATGCACGGACAGCCAAAGGGCATGCTCGGAGTTTGCAACAGCTGGATGTTTGCCCCCTCCCCCCAATGTGAATGTACAGGGTACACTCACATGGGCGGAGGTTTACAGTGAGTGCTGCAAGTTTGAGATGGCGCAAATTTTGCGCTGCAGCTCAAACTTCCAGCGGCAAACTTGCTGTGAACCTCTGCCCATGTGACTGTACCCTAAAAACACTACACTACACTATCACTAACCTAAAATAAAAAGTAAAAAACACTACATATACACATACCCCTACACAGCCCCCCTCCCCCCAAAAAATGAAAAACGTCTGGTACGCTACTGTTTCCAAAACGGAGCCTCCAGCTGTTGCAAAATAATAACTCCCAGTATTGCCGGACAGCCATTGACTGTCCAGGCATGCTGGGAGTTTTGTAACAGCTGGAGGCACCCTGTTTGAGAATCACTGGCGTAGAATACCCCTATGTCCACCCCTATGCAAATCCCTAATTCAGGCCTCAAATGCGCATGGCGCTCTCTCACTTTGGAGCCCTGTCGTATTTCAGGGCAACAGTTTTGGGACACATATGGGGTATCGCCGTACTCGGGAGAAATTGCCTTACAAATTTTGGGGGGCTTTTTCTTCTTTAACCCCTTATGAAAAGGTGAAGTTGGGGTCTACACCAGCATGTTAGTGTAAAAAAATACATTTTTTACACTGACATGCTGGTGTTGCCCTATACTTTTCATTTTCACAAGAGGTAAAAGGGAAAAAAGACCCTCTAAATTTGTAACGCAATTTCTCCTGAGTACGGAGATACCCCATATGTGGGCGCAAAGTGCTCTGGGGGCGCACAACAAGGCCCAGAAGGGAGAGTGCACCATGTACATTTGAGGCGATTTGCACAGGGGTGGCTGATTGTTACAGCAGTTCTGACAAACGCAAAACAATAAATATCCATATGTGACCCCATTTTGGAAACTACACCCCTCACGGAATGTAATAAGGGGTGCAGTGAGCATTTACACCCCACTGGTGTATGACAGATTTTTGGAACAGTGGGCTGTGAAAATGAAAAATAAAATTTTTGATTTGCACAGTCCACCGTTTCAAATATCTGTCAAACGCCAGTGGGGTGTAAATGCTCACTGCACCCCTTATTACATTTCATGAGGGGTATAGTTTCCAAAATGGGGTCACATGTGGGGGGGTCCACTGTTCTGGCACCATAGGGGCTTCCTAAATGGGACATGCCCCCCAAAAACCCTTTCAGAAAAACTCACTCTCCAAAATCCCATTGTCGCTCCTTCCCTTCTGAGCCCTCTACTGCGCCCACCGAACATTTTACATACGCATATGAGGTATTTCCTTACTCGAGAGAAATTGGGTTACAAATTTTAGGGTGATTTCTCTCCTTTTACCCCTTGTAAAAATTAAAAAATTGGGTCTACAAGAAAATGCGAGTGTAAAAAATGAAGATTTAGAATTTTCTCCTTCACTTTGCTGCTATTCCTGTGAAACACCTAAAGGGTTAAAACACTTACTGAATGTCATTTTTAATACTTTGGGGGTGCAGTTTTTATAATGGGGTCATTTATGGGGTATTTCTAATATGAAGATCCTTAAAATCCACTTCCAACCTGAACTGGGCCCTGAAAAATTAAGATTTTGAAAATCTTGAGAAAAATTGGAAAATTGCTGCGGAACTTTGAAGCCCTCTGATGTCTTCCAAAAGTAAAAACTTGTCAATTTTTTAATGCAAACACAAAGTAGACATATTGTATATGTGAATCAATATGTAATTTATTTGGAATATCCATTTTCCTTTCAAGCAGAGACTTTCAAAGTTAGAAAAATGCTAAATTTTCAAAATTTTCATGAAATTTTTAGATTTTTTACCAAGAAAGGATACAAATATCAGTGAAATTTTACCGATAAAATAAAGTAGAATATGTCACGAAAAAACAATCTCGGAATCAGAATGATAAGTAAAAGCATTCCAAAGTTATTAATGTTTAAAGTGACAGTGGTCAGATTTTCAAAAAATGCCCAGGTCATGAAGGTGAAAATGGGCTGGGTCATGAAGGGGTTAACTGCGTACTTTTCCTTTACACCAAAAATTTTGCCGCAAGAGCTGGTTTTTTTGCGCAAATATAAACCATCTTGGGCTTAACGTAGCAAGATGCTCTAAATCATCGATTCTATTTTACAAAGAGTGGATTGAGGAGATTACTATATGTACCTGCAATTTATGAAGCTCATTGCGCTTGATTGATAAATTTAGCGCTTCTGCACATAATTTAGAATTCGGGAAAAGGGGTAAAATGCTTCTACCATACACAAATAATGATACATGTCCCCCATTGTCCCTATTAGAGGTAGACCAATAGTTTCGGGGAATAATTGTTTGACAGAGTGTGGTAGTATTTACATTGATCACGTTTTATTTTCTTTTGTCACTTCACTCACTTCTTACCTGCGAGGCACTAAAGACACGGTACTGAAGTTAACCAACATTACAGTTACTGATAATACTATTCTTGCAAGTTTAGATGTTGAGAGTTTATATTCTAATATTCGTCATGATCTTGGCCTGAGGGCTGTCTCCAGGTTCCTTAACACTTTGTTTTGTCACTTTTGGATTTTATACTTACACACAATTATTTCTTATTCGACGGCACATTCTATCAGCAAGCAACAAGGCAAAGCCATGGGGGCTTCCTGCGCACCGAATTATGCTAACAAAAAATTTGGGGTGCTGGGAGAGCACTTTTGTATTTTCTGATGAGTTGAGTTGGTTCACGGAGTACATTTTATTTTTTGGGCACTATATAGACAATAGGGGAGATTTATCAAAACCTGTGCAAAGGAAAAGTTGTCCAGTTGCCCATAGCAACCAATCAGCTTGCTTCTTTCATTTTTAACAAGGCCTCTGCAAAATGAAAGAAGGGATCTGATTGGTTGCTATGGGCAACTGGGCAACTTTTCCTTTGCACAGGTTTTGATAAATCTTCCCCAATGTTCTTATATTGTGGGATGGAACATCAGCCCTTTTACAAAAATTTGTAGACATCCTAAATCAAAACAAGATTGGGATGCTTTTCAGAGATTGGGGGACGGTCTATTAACTTCTTAGACCTCACCATCTATATTGATGACAACAACCATATCCAAACAGATATATACCGTAAACCCACTTCTACCAATGTCAGCATGTGAAACATGCATTCCATAGAGGGTGACACTCAGATAAGAGTGCATTGTTGGTAGGGATGAATAAACCTGAAACACCCAAACAAGTAAGGTGTATTGGCACCTATGACGTATATAGTGATTGGTTAATGTCAATTCTACGTAGGCAATGTCATTTGCTGTCTAGGATCCAGATTTATTACCAGTGGAGGGTGCCAGACCAAGCATTGCTTACCGGAGGGGACCCAGACTGAGGGACCAATTGGTTCACTCTCACTTTCAGACACAAGAAAGGGGATCTACTTGGCTATGCAACCGCACTGTAGGGCCATATCCCTGCAGTCACTGCAATTTTTGTCAATTTTTACTACCTGGGAGTAAAGAACTGATTAACGCGGTGGACAATAGAAAGTACCAAATCCAGCAATACATTAATTGTGGTACTCTTAACGTCATATATGTCATTATGTGTGCATGCCCTAAAATATACGTGGGTAAGACCACGCAGGAATTCCGCCATAGGATGTCACAAAATCTGAGTACTGGTTGCAAGGCAGTTATATGCAATACACAATCTACGCACACAGGGCTTGAGGTGTATTGGCTTTTGCCAATTGAAACCCGGAGGTTTGGACAATTCTCTTTTATGCAAAAAGGCTAAATGGATTTTCAGGCAACAGAGCCAGCACCTAAAGGCCTTAATGAAGGTTTTTCGTTCACTACTTTTTTTACTGTCCTAGATTTTACTGTCTCTCTCTCCTCTCTCCTCTCTCCTCTCTCCTCTCTCCTCTCTCCTCTCTCCTCTCTCCTCTCTCCTCTCTCCTCTCTCCTCTCTCCTCTCTCCTCTCTCCTCTCTCCTCTCTCCTCTCTCCTCTCTTCTCTCTCTCTCTCTCTCTCTCTCTCTCTCCTCTCTCTCTCTCTCTCTCTCTCTCTATATATATATATATATATATATATATATATATATACACATATACATACATACATCTATATATATATATATACACATACATACATACATCTATATATATACACATACATACATACATATATATATATATATATATATATATATATATATATATCTTCTCTGGTGCCCCATTTATCTTTAATATGAGATTAGATTCGTGGCTCATGTAATTTTGGATATTAGAGTTACTGTGGGGAGCATGTTAGTCCTCACCAATGTGCAATACGTTATAGACGGGAGACTAAATAATTCTTGTGAGATTATCTTCTATCATGAGAATGGGCTAAGGCAAATGGTGACTTGTTTTTTATCCTCTACCATCCTTTTGTCATATTGTTCACCCTTTCAATAGAGCACATCAGCTAATGTCTGTGAGTAACCACAGTGTTAGTTTGGTTACAAAATATTATTATTGGTATGTAGGATGATGTTTATTGATAGGTGATTCTGATCCCTAGACTATCAGATTGTAGATAGGACTCACTAATTCACCCTTTAGTAAATTACTAGCTAAGTACCCAGCATTGCCTGGTTTTTCCTTCCTAATCCTTGTTGGGGAGAACAATCAACAAAGGAGGAAGCTTTTGACTTCATATCCTATACGGATATATTGTTGTCATATATTTACCTTAATATCCCGTCCTCATATCCCATCCTCATATCCCGTCCTCATATCCCGACCTCCTATCCAGACCTCCTATCCCATCCTTCTATCTTGACCTCATATTCCGTCCTCATATCCGTTCCTCATATCCGTTCCTCATATCCCGTTCTCATATCCTGACCTCATATCACAACCTCATATCACAACCTCATATCCCGTCCTCATATCCGTTCCTCATATCCCATTCTCATATCCTGACCTCATATCACGACCTCATATCCCGTCCTCATATCCTGACCTCATATCCCATCCTCATATCCTGTCCTCATATACCATCCTAACATCCCAACCTCATATCCTGTCCTCATATCCCGTCCTCATAGCCTGACCACATATCCCGTCCCCATATTCTGTCCCCATATCCCGACCTCATATCCTGTCCTCCTATCCCGACCTCATATCCCATCCTCATATCCCAGCCTCATATCCCAACCTCACATCCCTACCTCATATCCCGACCCCACATTCCATTCTCATTTCCCATCCTTATGTACCATCCTCATATCCTGTCCTCAGGTGAGACTGATTTGTGATGAAGAAATTGTAAGCTGAAAATAGAAGGGGACATGGCTTTGTGGGACCGGGCGTGATTTGCCAGCCAGACCAATGCTCAAAAAGGGTAGAGAATGAAAGGGTGGGGCTTAAACACTAGGTGTGTCTTTGTGAGATGGGGTGTGGCTTGCAAGCTGGACTGACACATTCACCAGGAGATGCAGAGCGGAGCTTGTGGAGTAAGGTAATGAAAGTCCCATATACTTGAATGGGACTTGAAACAAAAACCCATCTTTTATATAAGGGTATAGGTAAGGGTTAATTTAACTATCATATCTTTTTATTTGACATATAAGTAATATGTGTACCAGGTATTATTGAAATATCTCCAGCCGTACGGAAGTTATTTGGGAACATACATTTCCCATAGATTTGCATGGGACTTTAAACAAAAACCCAGACGCTCACAAATGGGGGTAGTTAAGGGTTAAATTAACTATGCTATATTTTAAGTGGACATATAAGTAACGTGACCAAGTATTATCAAAATATTTCCAGCAGTTTGGAAGGTATGAAGTAACATATATTTTCGATAGATTATATGGGACTTTAAACATAAACCCTGATCCTGGCAAATTAGGGTGAGTTAGAGTTAAATTACCTATCCTATGTTTGTTGTAGACATATAAGTAACATGTGTGCCAAGTTTCATGTTTCTTTAGCCGTTTGGACGTGATGCTGGAACATACACACACACATACATACACACACACTCACACACACATTGAGTTTTATACATATAGATATACAAACAGAGAATGTGAGACAGTCTAATACTTTTAATGCTGTATATTTATTAACAATAAACAATACAATATAATATTTTCTCACAACAGTAACAGTGATACTGGTATGCACACTGTAATAATAAATATACCTCATGGTCATGGTTGTTTGTAACAATTATGTCACATGCTTTTGTCCTTAGGGTCGAGGCATAATAAGAGGTCCATTAGTAGACTCCTAGATAGTTTTCACCTATTCTTGTAGCGCAGTGGATGTCCACATTGATACAAAGGAACCGCCGATACAGAAACTAGGTGTGATGTCATGCGCAGTAGCACTGATAACAGCGAATCTGTCTGAGTCAGCGCATGCGCCGGACAACTGAGGTTGCGTTCGCACGTACCTCAGGAGCATCGCATACCAGTGAGGTGGCAGCTCACAACCGCGCATTGAGGTGTCATATACTGGCACGCAGCATTATGTGATGACGTCCACTGCAGCATCCGTGGGATAGGACCAAAGGTGAGTCTGACCTGGAAGGAATAGCCAGGTGTGCTCTGTGATTAGATAGTAGGTATACCTATTTGGTAAATTAATTTCTATTGGATGATATATCTGTTGTCCACTGATAATGATCTCATAGGTACCATTATAAATAGCCCCCTCCGCCATTTTGTATCTCACTATTGCCACAACATACCTCTTGAGAACGCCGTTGTCATGGCAAAACATGTAGAGATTGGCACATTGTTTACATTTTAAGGTCCGCACTCAGTTAGAAGCAAGGAAGTGCTCTCATTTAATATAATACATTTATTACCCTTGTCTTGTGTCAGTTTTAACTACCAGTTTGGGGACACATTTTATAAGAAACTATTAAAAGTTATATTTTAGGGATTGAACATATAGGGGTGTTTTACCCTGGGCTTCAGCCCAGGGGTTTGGCTATTTGTGAACACCCATTTAAGCAAAGCTCGAGCTCCCAATAGGCACTGCAATGTTAAAAGGTAATACAGAACAAGCAATCAGGGAGTTGGCGTTTTTGTTATCTATATGGCCCTCATATTCTAAGTACAAGCATTGGTGACAGCATTGAGTTATGAATAACATGACTCCTGTCTCCTGAAAACTGCAAAAATCCTTTTGCAACATAAGGAACAGAATCATAATAAGATCTTGAAATGAGCAAAGTGTAAAACTATGCGACAAGTTTGACAAAAAAATAAAATGATCAGCTGACCCCCTCATGGACATTGGTCGAACATGGCCTTCACATTGATGCATGGATCAAGGCTGGCCGTACTGGTATCACATGCTGATAAGTTTCCAGCCTGACCAAGCTTCCTATTAAAGCTTCAGATCTGTGTGGACTGACAGAAATTCACCTGAAATGTAAAAAATGTTTAACTCTCCATAGGAGACTATTTATGTCAATCTTTGGATTGATATTACTGTTTAGTACTATGCATTGGCAAATCATTGATCAGTTATATCTATGATGTACTTGTATAGCCTGCCTATATACTATACCAGAAGATCCCCGGAGCGACACAGAGGAGATTAACACATTGGACCTCTGCGTATAAAGGGTTAATTTACATCAGCATGATCGCTGATATCCGTCATTACCGACAAGGTCCTGGGCCTGCCATCTATAAAGCCAGTGCTTGCTTCATAGTCGGAATGCAGCTTAGGACATAAATGTACATTGTGGTGTGTTAAGTACAAAATAATATCCATTTATGCCCATTGTTGTTAAAGGGGTACTCCGATAGAAAACTTTTTTCAACTGGTGCCAGAAAGTTAAACAGATTTGTAAATTACTTCTATTAAAAAAATCTTAATCCTTCCAGTACTTATTTGCTACTGAATACAATAGAGCAAATTATTTTCTTTTTGAAACACAGCGCTCTCTGCTGACATCACAAGCACAGTGCTCTCTGCTGACATCTCTGTCCATTTTAGGAACTGTCAAGAGCAGCATATGTTTGCGATGGGGATTTTTTTCTACTCTGGACAGTTCTTAAAATGGACAGAGATGTCAGCATAGAGCACTGTGCTCGTGATTCAGCAGAGAGGTCTGTGTTCCAAAATGAAAAGAATTTCTTCTGTAGTATTCAGCAGCTAATAAGTACTGGAAGGATTAAAAAAAATTTAATAGAAGTAGTTTACAAATCCGTTTAGCTTTCTGGCACCAAAGTTTTCCACCGGAGTACCCCTTTAAGGAGTTAAGAGCCTGGAGGGACTGGAAAAACATCAGTGTTAACACAGTGGAGTAGATTTATCAAAACTTGTCCTGAGGAAAAGTTGCTGAGCTGCTGTGGGAAACTCAGCAACTTTTCTTCTGGACAGGATAGGGCAGTGATGGCGAACCTATGGCACGCGTGCCCTTCTGTGGGCACACGGCCATAGTGTGCCATCAGCCCATTCGGGACATCCCTGTGTCCCGAAAGATCTTTTTGGGACACAAGGATGTCCTTGTTACCTTTCTGTGGCCCCACGTTAACTTTAAAAATGTGGGGGCCGCCGGGAGGTGGCGCACGCAGGGACATCACTGACGTCCCGTGCGTGCGCCCATAGCAACAGCAAAGCAGAGGGGAGCGGAGCAGCAAGGAGGAGGATGCGCAGGCATGGTAAGTTACCTGTATGTACATCATCTTCAGTGTTCCGACCACAACTCCTCCAGTCCCATAGCAGTAGATTGTGACCCCCTGACAATGTAGGGGAACTATACTGCACCTAATGTGGGGGGAACTATACTGCACCAAATGTGGGGGAACTATACTGCACCTAATGTGGGGGAACTATACTGCACCTAATGTGGGGGGAACTATACTGTCAACCTGATGTGGGGGGAACTATACTGCCAACCTAATGTGGGGGGAACTATACTGCCAACCTAATGTGGGGGGAACTTTACTGCCAACATAATGTGGGGTGGAAATTATACTGCCAACCTAATGTGCGGGGAACTTTACTGCCAACCTAATGTGGAGGGGGGGGACTATACTGCCATCCTAATGTGGGGGCACAGTGCTGCCAATCTAATGTGGGGGAACTACAAGCTAATGTGGGGGGAACTATAAACTATCAATAAAAAAAAAATTAAAAATAAAGTTTGGATCATTGAACTCTGTGGTTGTTTTCTTCTTTTAAAACATAAGATGTTAATTAGTTATGGCAACCGTATGAGTTGTTTATTCTAAACTTAAACCTCAGTATTCTGACTTAATTGCTGTGCTGGCTGTGCTGGCGCTCAAAATGTTTCGCCATCACTGGGATGGGGGATAAGATGTCTGATCACGGGGGTCCTGCTGCTGGGATCCCCGCGATCTCCGTGCAGCACCTGGCATTGTGTGTCAGGGGCAGCTCCATAGATGTAGACGTGACATCACACTCCCTCCCTTTGACATGAATGGAGGGGGCATGGCATGTCTCTGTCTCTGGTGCAGCACCCAGCACAGAATGCCAGGTGCTGCATGGAGATTGCAGGGGTCCCAGTGGCAGAGCCCTCGTGATCAGATATCTTATCCTTTATCCTTTGCATAGGGGATAAGATGTCTAAGGCCAGAATACCCTTTTGGTCCGGAAGGGATTAAGGATAGTGTTTTTGGCTATGCTACAGATATGGGAATGTGAATATGGGAAATCATTAGCTATTTATGGGGGGGGGGCTGAGGTTAGAAAGGGAACATGAATGGAAATAGGAAATTCTAGCAGCTGAATGTTTCAGAGGCCTAAACATGTCCCTTTTAGGAGAATGACTAGCTTGAAGTGAGCTATAAAAATACTGAGGGGTATTTAATAGTTTGAGCCTTTTAGCACTGATAAAATATTATTAGCATAACTGTTGACATCATTTATAGCAATTTGCCTGTTTTGTTTATTTTTACTTGAATACTATAATAATAACCCTTAACATTGGTTGTCTAGATGCGTGTATTGTTTTATTGCTTTTGCGCATTAGTTTTAGATAGATGGATAAATGGAAGGACATACATAAGTTGTTAACACAGTAATTTTAGCATCTGATGAACAGATCCGAAAGTAAAAATGATAAAATACGGATACGGCTCAATTGATACTAAATGCCACTGGCTAAACTGAGCAATCTAACCTAACACCTATACCCACAGTGTAAAAAAGCAAGGGAAGTAGAAAATAATATGTTGGAGTTCAAAAGTCTATAGATATTGGAATAATACTTTTATTCATATATTCCATAAAATAACATGCATAAATAGGTGGTTCACCCCTTAAAAAGTACCGTATATATTAGCCACAAATAAAATCAGATCAATATTGCACTGTATTGGTATCTGATAAAAGTATAGCCAATAGATAAAATACCACCAAAATAACCACTAGTTCGTGGAAATAAATAGGTTAGTCTATTATGACTGAGCCGGTTTGATAGAAAAAAGGACTGGAGTATCTGTTATTGTAGTTCCACATTTGGGTGCATAATATGTCTCCAGATGATTATTATATATGTAAATGTCTGTAACAGTTCCAGGCTTAGAAATATAGTATGAGTGTCTATATAGGATTCATCTTCTTATCGCACATCTGGCATAAATACAAATCCAAACAGACAGAATAATATCAATGGCGATAGCTGCCCGATTTCTCTTAGTGATACTAGTAACAGATACAGCGATAAGTAAATTGTGATCAACTCACCCTCCAGAGGATTAATAGATCTGGTGTGACGCACCTCTCACCTCGTGGGGATCCGGGTAACTTGTGAGTGGATACTTGCGCTGTGTATCTGCAGATGCTTGCAGTGCAGATGGCTGGATTGGCTATCCTAGCATGCTCACACTTCCTGTGTGCTTGTCAGCTGGAAGTAACGTAGAAACCTCGCTAGCAGCGCTGGGCTAGCGTCCTCGTGGGTGCCAAGTGCGCGCTTGGATCACTCTGATGACAGAGGGTAGTTCAGCTCAATAAAGATAGATAGATGTAATAGCGAGAACGTATGAAGCTATGGTTGGTATTTGCTGTGCTTAGTATACAGTGCTTGAAACTGGACGCATTTCAGAACCAGCCATAGGTTCCTTTTTCAACAGTAGTTTTGAAAACTATCACTAAAGAAGGAACTTATGGCTGGTTCTGAAACGCGTCCAGTTTCAAGCACTGTATACTAAGTACAGCAAATACCTATTTATTTCCACAAACTAGTGCTTATTTTGGTGGTATTTTATCTATTGGCTATACTTTTATCTGATACCAATACAGATATTCAATATTGATCAGATTTTATTTGTGGCTAATATAATCTTTTTAAGGGGTGGTTGTTAGGATTCGGCAGGCTGGATGTGGATCCTCTGTGTCAGCGAGGGATTGGCGTGGACCGTGTCGGTGGACCGGTTCTAGGGTTGCTACTGGTTTTCACCAGAGCCCGCCGCAAAGCGGGATGGTCTTGCTGCGGCGGTAGCAACCAGGTCGTATTCAGCGGCAACGGCTCAACCTCGCTGACTGCTGAGAAGGCGTGGGACAGAAGGACTAGGCAGAGGCAAGGTCAGAAGTAGCAGAAGGTCGGGGCAGGTGGCAAGGTTCGTAGTCAATGAGGATAGCAGGAGATCTGAAACACAGGCTTTGGACAACACTAAACGCTTTCACTGGCACAAGGCAACAAGATCCGGCAAGGAAGTGCAGGGGAAGTGAGGTAATATGGTGGAAGCTAATTAGACTGATTGGGCCAGGCACCAATCACTGGTGCACTGACCCTTTAAATCTTAGAGAGCTGGCGCGCGCGCCAGAACATGACAGCCAGGGACCGGGACGGGTAAGTGACTTGAGATGCGATTCGCGAGCGGGCGCGTCCCGCTATGCGAATCGCATCCCCGCCGGCAGTGTCAGTGCAGCGCTCCCGGTCAGCGGGTCTGACCGGGGCGCTGCAGAGAGAGAGACGCCGCGAGCGCTCCGGAGAGGAGCAGGGACCCGGAGTGCTCGGCGTAACAGTGGTTTCACAAGGGCCCTGTGAACCACCTATTTATGCATGTTATTTTATTAAATATATGAATAAAATTATTATTCCAATATCTATAGAATTTTGAGCTCCAACATATTATTTTCCAGATCCGAAAGTAATTCTGGCAAAATGAAATTCATTTTATTATAATTCAGTTTATAGCCTTGATATTATGTTAGTTTAAAAGATGTGGTAAACTTGATAGAAAAACAAAGTAAGAAGAGGCTATTTATGTAACATGATCACAGGTAGACCAGTCCTTTAGAGTTTCAATTGTTGACCATGGGTTTGTTGATTTTGCATTATAATTAACTGTACTAGGAAGGATAGGACTGAGAAATTATTATGTATCTAACTACAGTCAGAATCAGACGTTCACCCAAAAGATTTACATCATTTTTAAAATTAATAATGTTATGTGTATTTCAATTCCTCTCTATTGTACATAAGGATTAACCTCACAACGTATGTTATACTGTATAAGCTGTTGACATTTCTCGACATGATAGAACAATTAAAATACTGTGGATAGCACAGCGGCATCTTGTGGAGGAATTAGTAAATTACAATCACAATATCTATTTATAATGTATAAAAGCATGTACACATTTTTATTCATTAATGGTGAAGTCACAGTTCTGATCCAAGGACATAATCTGTATTTGTATTCCCATAAACAATGTCCTGAAGCTAAAGGGAACATGTTTGGACATTTTATATATTTAGACTGGGATTATTTATCCTCATAGTTTTTGGAGCCTAATTTTCAGTGTTATTGTCATGTCTGTCCTGGTCTGTGTTCACAGACAGCTATTGGATTTGCTGTGTGTGAACAGTTTTATGTTCTCTGGTTAGAGGATAGTTAATGTCTCTGCCATTTTAAGCATCAGCCTCTGTTTTCCTATAGCCTTTAGGGTGTGTCTATTTAAAGTCAGCCTAGCCTAGCCTCAGGGCTGGTGATTAACTTAATTTTGATTTCATTTACTTTTGGACTTCATTACATCTTGCTACTGCCATGCTGCTATGGAGGCTTTGGGTTAAACACTCTTTGCTTGCGCTTTTATCTACTATCTCTGCTTTAGCATGCACTTTGTATTTTCAGGTTTTAGCCATGTTAGGTGGCATGCTCTTAGTGGATTTTAAGCTGTGTTTGTTTAGTTGGTTACAGGTGCAGGGGTTAGCTTGCGGTAGAAGCATGGTTGCAGGACTAAGCCTCACGCCACCTTCTGTATCACACAGACTCCTCAGCTCCTCACTTCACTGTACCTCAGCTGCACTGAACTCAAGAGAGCGAGCTGAACCCTAACCTCACAATATAAGGGGGACAGTTCAGAGAGATCCCATTGGTCCCTTATAAGCCAACTGTTCACCTTGCATACTCCCCTTGATAACAGAGGTCCTTAGTAACACAGGTTTAAGGTAACAGTGCATATAAAATACATTATATTAACTCTGGTATAACAATACATTAGTAATACATTCCTTAATGTAATAAAGAGAGTTCTAGGAAGAGGTGACCCATGACAGACATTGAGCTAGATCTGCCAGACAGGATGGGCAAAAGTACAGAGGAATACATGACTCTGTACTGAGTCACCACACACATATTATTTTTTTTTAAATCAACTGGTGCCAGAAAGTTAAACAGATTTGTAAATGACTTATATTAAAAAAATCTTAGTCCTTCCAGTACATAGTAGCTGCTGAATACTACAGAGGAAATTCTTTTCTTTTTGGAACACAATGCTCTTGGCTGACATCATGACCACAATGCTCTCTGTTGACATCTCTGTCTATTTAGGAACTGTCCAGAGCAGCATATGTTTTCTATGGGGATTTTCTCCTGCTCTGGACAGTATTAAAATGGACAGAGATGTCAGCAGAGAGCACTGTGGTCATGATGTCAGGAGAGAGCTCTGTGTTCCAAGAAGAAAAACATTTCCTCTGTAGTATTCAGCAGCTAATAAGTACTGGAAGGATTAAGATTTTTTAATAGAAGTAATTTACAAATCTGTTTAACTTTCTGGCACCAGTTGATAAAAAAAAAAAAAAAAGTTTTCCCCCAGAGTACCCCTTTAATGGCAATTTAAAGACACCATGCATTGAGAATGTTTCAGTTCATTTTTAGACCACCAAACATATTATTGTTTACCACCTAGCATGCATTCAGGCAGCATCATTATGTGTCAGCCTATGTCCAAAGCAAAAATCTAATTCTTTCTAATAGCACCATGCACTTATTTATATTGTATTGATTTTGTGTCAATCAAATATTTAAACTGGGGTATTATACACCAGCCAGTGTCAAAATTGCAATTTAACCCCTTAAGGACCAATGACGTACCGGTACGTCATTGGTCCTGCTCTTCTGATATAACGCGGGGTTACACAGTAACCCCGCGTCATATCATGGCGGGCCCGGCGTCATAGTGAAGCCGGGACCCGCCTCTAATAGCGCGCAGCGCCGATCGCGGCGCCGCGCGCTATTAACCCTTTAGCCGCGCGCTCAAAGCTGAGCCGCGCGGCTAAAAGTGAAAGTGAAAGTTCCCGGCTAGCACAGTCGGGCTGTTCGGGATAGCCGCGGCTAATCGCGGCATCCCGAACAGCTGACAGGACAGCGGGAGGGCCCCTTCCTGCCTCCTCGCTGTCCGATCGCCGAATGACTGCTCAGTGCCTGAGATCCAGGCATGAGCAGTCATGCGGCAGAATCGTTGATCACTGGTTTCTTATGAGAAACCAGTGATCAGCATAGAAGATCAGTGTGTGCAGTGTTATAGGTCCCTATGGGACCTATAACACTGCAAAAAAAAAGTGAAAAAAAAAAGTGAATAAAGATCATTTAACTCCTCCCCTATTAAAAGTTTGAATCACCCCCCTTTTCCAATAAAAAAAAAAACACAGTGTAAATAAAAATAAAAATAAACATATGTGATATCACCGCGTGCGGAAATGTCCGAATTATAAAAATATATCATTAATTAAACCGCTCGGTCAATGGCGTGCGGGTAAAAAAATTCCAAAGTCCAAAATAGTGCATTTTTGGTCACTTTTTATATCATTTAAAAATGAATAAAAAGTGATCAATAAGTCCTATCAATGCAAAAATGGTACCGTTAAAAACTTCAGATCACGGCGCAAAAAATGAGCCCTCATACCGCCCCATACACGGAAAAATAAAAAAGTTATAGGGGTCAGAAAATGACAATTTTAAACGTATTAATTTTCCTGCATGTAGTTATGATTTTTTCCAAAAGTCCGACAAAATCAAACCTATATAAGTAGGGTATCATTTTAATCGTATGGACCTACAGAATACATATCAGGTGTCATTTTTACCGAAAAATGTACTACGTAGAAACGGAAGCCCCCAAAAGTTACAAAACAGCGTTTTTTTTTCAATTTTGTCGCACAATGATTTTTTTTCCCGCTTCACCATAGATTTTTGGGCAAAATGACTGACGTCATTACAAAGTAGAATTGGTGGCGCAAAAAATAAGCCATCATATGGATTTTTAGGTGTAAATTTGAAAGAGTTATGATTTTTTAAAGGCAAGGAGCAAAAAACGAAAATGCAAAAACGGAAAAACCTCCGGTCCTTAAGGGGCTAAAGAATGTTGATAGCACCATGCGGTGAAAATGTTTAATCCCTCCTCGCCTGCTAAGAGCCATAGCTCTTTTATTTTTCCACTGACAGAGGTTTTCTTTTGGGGGGGGGGGGGGGTAGTTTTTGTACAGGTTGCATGTTTGTTTGACAACAAATAAGCTTAATTTGGTGAAACATGTATTCCCCATTTGAGACCAAAGCTATGCTTTTGAAGTTATTTTGCAACATGTGTTACATTGGAGTTGCACTCTCATAATTATGTTTTGACCCAATGCCAGACTGTTGGGCTTTGCCAAACTGCATCATGTAGATAAAGCCGTATAGCACCAAGGCCTGATATTATTTTGCTGTTGTCACAGTACATAAATACGAACAAAAAATGTCTTACTGGGCAATCTTAAAAAGTTTTACATTATGTGGGAAACAATCATTGTTCATATGTTGAAAGATTAAATACATATTTCATTAACGCTTCCAGACTTAAAGTGGTAAATTTCTTGATTTGACATTCTCAAATTATTCCATAGCTGTTACAATACTTTAGGAGAGCAAAACACAATGGCACCCTAGAGGCAGGCAAGTAAGTTAATTTTTTTTTTTTTTTTTTACAATGGCAATCATTAAGGGAACAGTGGTACTTCAGCGGTGAATTTGCATTGAATAATGATAAGTGTACCGCGGAGATTTGGAAAACATTCCAGAATGAGAATTCCTCTAGTGCAACGTCTGTAATCAATGTTACAGTAAAAGGGAGACGGATTTTGGTCCTGTGCACATAATAACCATTCTGTACTCAACATTGAAAGGCAAGTTGCTAGTTGCTACATCTGTATTCCCTGCTGAATGTGTTCAGAGGATATCCAAAGTAAATAAGCAAATATAAAGTATGCAGCGAGTTAAAAGCTAGTTTAAATTTTAGCATGACGTTTAGATACTGATGACTTGAAAGTCTGATCAAATGTACATACAACTGGGAAGAAGACTGGCTTTCAATCATGGCAGGTGAAAGGATTTTCATCCACAGAGGTGAAGGGCAGTTTAGCGCTCACTCTCCCCCCAATTTGGTGGATGGCGCCCAGTAGGTAGGTAGGGAATACTTCATGTAGTTAGGTAGCGAATCCCCAGGTATGTAGGGCCGCATGCAGTACTTAGATAGGAAGGTATTGCAGCCCCCCCCCCCCCCTCCATTAGTTAGGTAGGTATTGCATATGAAGACTCATACATGACCCACTACTGTTACCACGATCAGGCTTCCAGCTGGGTCAGTATCAGCATCTAGAGTAGAAGCAACAAATAACTCCTATGTAATGTATACAGGGACTCCTATGTAATGTATACAGGGACTCCTATGTAATGTATACATCCACACTTACATGACCAATGGCTGGAATACTTATAGGGAGAGACAATAGTACCTCTTTAGGTCTTTAATGGTGACAAAAAAATATATGCAATAGATAGATAGATGAATAGATGCCTTGGGGCATTGATAAAAGAAGTGCTAATAAGGATAACAATATTTTCACTTTCAATTAACCAGTTACCATTCAGTTACATTAACCAGTGTATGCGGCAGGTTACTTTGAAAAATGTTGACTTTTTCTTTCTCTTTTTTTAATTCTATCTATACTTTTTTTCTTTCTTGCCTTTGAACTTTCTCCTTTATACAGTATTGAGCTAAAGTAATTCTAGATACTACTGTATATGCATGTTATAGGATTTCAAGGGGACCTTTTATGAAGCAGTACTTATTTGCATGCACTAAAAGACCTGAGAGGCATATGAGAGGAAGATGAAAAGGAAAAAGTCATATTCCCTGCAGAAGCTGCAGACTTGGCAGGCATTTTAACAATGGCTAAAGTTCAAAAGGTGGAAAAAGCTCTTTACACAAAAAAACAGACAACATACTTCAAGTTAAGATATTTAAGAAGTTTCTATGGAATACTGGTATAAAGCACTCTCTTCAGTGAAAAGTATCTGTATAGTATGAGTGTGTATATGTAAGCAGGCACATGTATATGTGAAGATATAGAAATATGTATATATAAGCAGTATTACTGTCATCGCTGTCATATAATTGCAATTACTTGTCCAAATGTAAAAAAAAAAAGCATTCACTTGACACAATCACATCTATAGTTTCTTTTATATTTTTCCTCCAAATTCTGTGCCACTTATGTGCTGATAATATATACAACACATAACCTATAGAGGAATAATAATACCTTCTATATCATGTGTCACCAAAATAAAACAGAACTTTTAGAGAAGTACTATTAAGAGGTGAGTGTTATACAACATTATTAAAAACACAAACCAATCAGTCTTATAACTGAACGGAAACGTCACAATTATATGGCAGATTTTTTAGATGTTAATATTTACATTTTAAACTCCACTATACCTTATTTTGGTAACACTTTTGTTTGGATCACAAGTACATTTCTATAATCTGGTGCCCTATTGGGGTCAAAAGTAAGGAATCTCTAATCCGGTGTAAAGGTTATAAACCTATATTAATTGGTATAGTCTCAACACGTAGGTACCATAGGTATCTCAGCTATTGAATGCCAACACCAGTGGGGAAAACTATTTTTATTAAGGTACACAGTGATCAGTGTGACATACACATTTCAGTCATATGTAGGGTGGTCATTTGTGGTACAATGGTACAATGTTATTTCAGTCCCTATGGGACTGTTGTGTACCAGTGAGCCAGGGCTGTGGATGGATCTAAACTACAATAGACATCTTGTTAGGATTCGGCAGGCTGGAGGTGGATCCTCTGTGTCAGTGAGGGATTGGCGTGGACCGTACCGGTGGACCGGTTCTAAGTTGCTACTTGTATTCACCAGAGCCCGCCGCAAAGCGGGATGGTCTTGCTGCGGCGGTAGCAACCAGGTCATGTCCACCGGTAATGGCTCAACCTCACTGACTGCTGAGAGTGGCGTGGGACAGGAGGACTAGACAGAGGCGAGGTCAGACGTAGCAGAAGGTCAAGGCAGGCGGCAAGGTTTGTAGTCAAGGGTAACGGCAGAAGGTCTGGTAACACTGGTAAGGTAATCACAGAAACGCTTTCACTAGGCACAAGGCAACAAGATCCGGCAAAGCAGGGAAGGGGAAGTGAGGTAATATAGGCCTGGAGCAGGTGAGCTAATTACACTGATTGGGCCAGGCACCAATAAGTGGTGCACTGGCCCTTTAAATCTCAGAGAGCTGGCGCGCGCGCCCTAGAGAGTGGAGCCGCGCGCGCCAGGACGTGACAGCCGGGGACCGGGACAGGTAAGTAGATTGGGATGTGACCCGTGAGCGGGCGCATCCCGCTATGCGGATCGCATCCCCGCCGGCAGTGTCAGTGCAGCGCTCCCGGGTCAGCGGGTCTGACCGGGGCGCTGCAGAGAGGAGAACGCCGCCAGCGCTCTGGGGAGGAGCAGGGACCCGGAGCGCTCGGCGTAACACATCTATTCTGCTCTTAATTTTCTATAGGACGTAAGGACTGCTATTAAAAACATATTCTGCCAACCTCCTATATGTTTCACTACAAAAATGTGGCTTTTTCAAGGAGAAAAAATGGACAGCAGAGTTATGTTTTATTTTTGTGACACATGGTATATAAGGTATCCTATTTGGGTTACTTGTTATTTATATTGTAGTATCTTCTCATGTGTTAGTGGGCAATTTTCTGTTGAGGTGTATACTCCTGTGCTGATAGTCACTCTTCCCCTACACGCGTTTTCTACTAATACCTATTGTCATTATACTGGGATGACACATGGCATATTACCACTTACTGGTGCAGCAATGATATTTTGTACATATGTGAAAGTATAGGAAAAAATGGCTGTGTAAAAATGTTTGGAGAAATGTAATGTCCACTGGGGAAGTAATTCTCAATTTAGGCTGGGTACACACCACGTTTTTGCCCATATATACCACGTATATGGGAACCGTACTTGAAAAACATGGTGTGAACCCACCCTTGGCAGGTATACAAACTGCAACTGGCTGCAATTTCCAAAAGTGGATGCTACCTACCTTTTACAGAACATTATAGGCCGGGGAATAACATTTTATTCCCCCCAACATGTCATGACATGGAAAAAGTTTAGCAACAGTTACTCTTTAACAAAAATGTAATGTAAATGTAAAATGTTCTCAAAAGTTGGGGGTCCTCTTATACGCCGGGTGTTGCAGTCAGACGGGATGCCCGGGGTATGGATTATCCATACCCCGGGTGTCCCGGGCGAGATTAATTTCCCCCGTCACATTTGGGAAATCCCTGTGTCCCAAAATAACTTTTTGGGACACAAAGATGTCCCGGTTACCTTTCTGCGGCCCCGCGTTAACTTTAGAAATGCAGGGCCGACGGGAGCTAGCTCACACAGGGACATCACTGATGTCCCGTGCGTGTGCCCATAGCAACAGTAGAGCGTTGCAGAGTAGCGAAGACGTGCGGGCATGGTAAGTTACCAGCACTTCATCTTCGGTGCAACAACCATGGAGCGGAGGAGCGGTGGTCAGAGCACAGAAGTGGGGCAATACATAGACATAAAGCCTCCAGCCATACACTGTATATGGCTGAAAGCTGTATGTCTGTGGGGTCCACTGCCTACCTAATGTTGGGGAAACTACATTGCCTACCTAATATGGGAGAACTACAACCTAATGTGCAGGAAACTATACTGCCTACCTAATGTGGGGGAACTACAACCTAATGTGGGGGAACTATACTTCCAACCTAATGAGGGGGGACTACAACCTAATGTGGGGGAACTATACTGCCAATCTAATGAGGGGGAACTACAACCTAATGTGGGGGAACTACAACCTAATGTGGGGGGAACTATACTGCCAGCCTAATGTGGGGGGAACTATACTGCCAGCCTAATGTGAGGGGAACTATACTGCCAACCTAATGTGGGGGAACTATACTGCCAACCTAATGTGGGGTAACTACAACCAAATGTGGGGGAACTATACTGCCAACCTAATGTGGGGGAACTATGCTGACAAACTAGTGTGGGGGAACCATGCTGACAACCTAGTGTGGGGGAACAATGGTGGTGTACCGTATCGCAGTAGAGGGGTAGTCTTATACGGCGAGTATATCCCAAACTCTATATTTTACCTGTAAAAGTTGCGGGTTGTCTTATATGCCCATTCGTCTTATACGCCGGAAAATACAGTATTTGCTATTTGCTAATAGAAGTACTAAAATAATAGAGAACTCATGCTTATGAGCCATTGTATTGATGAAGGGAGGGGTCTTCTATCCATCTCTAGCCAAATGGTATAACATTTTTTGTGCTGTTTTGGCAAGTAGGAATGCAAATGTGTAGCTTTAATATGGTGCCCTTATCTAGGGTAGATCTGGTAGAATATTGACATAGATTTCACTGCATCATTCCTGCAAGATTGAGGTCCGCCACATGTACCTATATCAGCACTGAAATATTCTGCTTCATTTGGAAGCACTACAGTTGTCTAATTTCATTGCAGTATGTTTTAAAAAATTTTAAGAGGGTCTATGCCTTTATGAGCCCCAAGGTAGTGGACAGTTAAGCCACTTGGATTTTCTCTGTTCTACAAATATAAACACACCAGGCCATCAACTCTTTATTTCTATTCTTTCTCTTATTCCTTGGTTTAAAGGGGTATTCCACACCTAGACATCTTATGCCCTATCCAAAGGCCCCCCCCCCCCCACGATCTCCCTGCAGCACCTGGAATTACAACCATGCCCCCTAATGATATCATGCCACGCCCCCTCAATGCAAGTCTATGGGCAGCAGCCTTCACACCCCTTCCCATAGACTTGTATTAAGAGGGAGGGTGTGAAGGCTTGAAGGGGTGTGGCCGTGATGTCACAAGCCTCTAGCACCGCATCGCTAGTCATCTGGCACGGAGCGAAGTTCGCTCCGTGCACCGGATGACTTTACTTGGGTGCCGCAACAGAACTTGCGCGGGGGGGGGGGGGGGGGGTCCCTGCAGCGGGACTCCCGCAATCAGACATCTTATCCCCTGTCCTTTGGATAGAGGATAAGATGTCTAGGGGACGTAGTACCCCTTTAATTGAAATATGGCAAGAAACATTGTCAGTGCAAGAAAAACTAGTGAAAGAAAAAGGTAGAACAGTTGCCCATATCAGTGATTTTAGGTCTAGCTTTTCTTTTTCAGTGGCAACAAAAAGGAAAGCAGCAACCTTATTGATTCTTTGAAAATTGATACAGTTAAGAAAAAAAGTTTATACGTAAAAGTGAAAAAATAAATAAATAAAAGCAAATAAAAAAAGAACCAAACTATGCTTTTAGCCCTGTCCCGTATATACTATTAACCTTAACAGAAAGGGGAAACAACGTAAAACATTATCTTAATATTACTTTGTGTTATAAAAAAAAAAAATTACATTTTTTTTAATTACAAACTGATGCTTATTTCCCTAAAAAATTCTTAAATTTTTCCCCAAAATCGCAAAAAATGTCCTAAGTTAAAAATGACATAAACAAAAAGCCTAATGTATCACAGAAAAAGAATTAAGCAAAAATAGTTGGAATAGCTGAACAAGAAGTTATTTTATAGCTTTTAAATCTACCATTATAGGGTAATAATGCAAGTGATGCTGATTCTATCTCAATTTACCTTTTTTCAAATCTATTGCGCCGCTCCGGAGATATGTACAAAACTTCTAATATGCAAATCATCTTCTTGGTGCACTGGGGGTACTCCCAGCCCCTTGGTGCACCCTTCTGCCTGCCTAAACTGGCTCTGTGATACAGCTCCCCCTGATAAATATGCATTTTCTTATCTCCAACATGTCGTCATTACATGCTTTGTCTACATCATCATAATACAGCCCCAAACCATGAGTGTGCATTTGCCGCAAAATCACAGCATGTACGGGCAACATTTTGTAGAGAGGAAAATTATGATTTTTAAGGGGGGTACATATATTACAGGGTTATGCAGTTGGGCAGAACAGTGCACCAGGGGCCTGGGAACACCCCCAAGGCACCAAGAAGATTATTTGCATATTAGGAGTTCTGGAAAGGAGTAACAAATTTTAAAAATCACCCGCACTATTACCCTGCACACAAGGATTGATGTAGAGGTGGAGTGATGTAGTTGCCTATAGCAACCAATCAGATTTTTTCTTTCATTTTTGAGAGGCCTCTTAAAAAATGAAAGAAGGAATCTGATTGGTTGCTATGGGCAAATGCACTGCTCTTCCTCTACATAGGTTTTAATAAATCTCTCCCCTTGTGCCATATTGTCTTTCTGTTATTGTCTGGTATATGGAAAAAGAAAAAAGTTATAGAGGTCAGAATAGAACAGTTTTAAGCATACTTATTTTGCTTAATAATAGATAATAATAGTACAGTAATATAAAAACTTTTTAAATTGTGCATTGTTTTAATCGCATTGACCTACAGAGTAAAGTTAATGTGTCATATTTACCATAAAGTGCACTGCGTAAAAAAAAAAAAAAAAATTTCAAAATTTTCTAAATTGTAGTTTTCTTTCAATTTCCCGTAACAAATAATCCATTTTTTTGGACATTTTATGTGTCATTACAAAGTGAAATTAAGTTGTACAAAAAATAAGCCCTTATGTGGATCTGTAGATGAAAATATAAAAGAGTTATGGCTCTTAGAAGACGAGGAGGAAGAAAAACGAAATCACGAAAATGAACATTGGCTGCGTCCTAAAGGCCAAAATGGGCCGTGTCCTTAAGGGGTTAATTAACTGTCTAAATGAATGAATGAATGAGTGAATAAATAAATAAAGATAGATGTAGATGTATATGGAAAATAATAATTAGCTTGATGCTACTGGGACTAATTCTTTGGATTATTTGGTGTTTGCATTTTGAGATAAATAAAAGAACGCAGCAGAATCTTTCTTAAATCTAAATGCCAAATGCAATGAATTAATAGGCTGCCAGAGCAGTAATATCAATTTTGCGATACCATGGAGGATAGATGGATGTGCTTGATAGAGATATAAACACACAAACAAACACAGATTTCTCTGAAATACAACTTAATTTTATTTTAGAATTATCATGCTCATCTGTAATTTATCACACCCAGAAATAGCACCCCAAGCTACAATACATCATTATTAATATGTTCATAACCAGCAATGAACGAGCGGCATCGGGGGGCGGGGGGGGGGGTGGCAGTGTCGTGGATGTGCTTCATATTATATGGTTTAATTTACTGATGATTGAAGCTGCAAATTAAAATGTTGATGATGAATAGAGAGGCAGAGATTTGCAAGATAGAGATTAAGCCAAGTAATAACTTTTGGATACAGGTCCATATTTTCCACTACTGAATGTTACATCTAACTTTGATCTTAACATTGCTCAGTGTGAAATATTACATTCGGTTTTTTTTTATACCAGAGAAGATATAAGCCAAAGCTCCAGGGCAAAAGTCTTATGAGACCAAATTCTGAAAAAGCAACCTATTGCTATTACAAGGCAACTGTAGAGACTGAGCACTTTGCATGGATTTATTGCACATGGCTTTCAAGTATCCATTAAAGGCTGACTGCTGTGACCATGACTGTCTCTTCTTGTTCATAATCAGTGATACTATGAAATTTATGCCTGCGTCAGGAAGGCGTATAACAAAAAAAATGTCTCCACCTTAAAGACACATTTCAAAATCAGTCTAAGAAGTCTAGTAGAAAAACAATAGTTTATGAAGTAGTTTTTTTAAAGGGGTACTCCAGTGGAAAAATTAGGTTTTCAAATCAATTTGTGCCAGAAAATGTAACAGATTTGTAAATTACTTTTACTTTAAAATCTTATGCCTTCCAGTATTTATCAGCTGTTGTATTTTTCAGAGAAAGTTTAACCCAGTCTGACCACCTCTGTCCATGTCAGGAACTTTCTACAGCAGGAGCAAATCCCCATAGCAAACATCTCCAGCACTGGACAGTTCCTGACATGGACAGAGGTGTCAGTAGAGAGAACTGTGGTCAGACTGGAAAGAAGTACACGACTTCCTCTGTAATATACAGCAGCTGAAAAGTACTGAAAGAAATATAAGTAATTTACAAATCTGTTTAACTTTCTGGCACCAGTTGATTTGAAAACTTTTCCCACTGGAGTACCACTGGAGTACCTCTTTAAGTGTTGGCTTTGCTCAGAAAAAAAAAAACAAATGTAATTAAAAAAATAAAATATTAAAAAGAAATGTCAGGGCTCTCGCTCCGGCCGGTCACTTTGGCAAGAAGCGCTCACCTATGTTGCCCTCTGCTCCCAGCAGTGCCACGGTTCGCATTGCGGGACTTGCCCGCATGCTAACCCTGGACTGCCGCTCACCTTCTGCCCCGTCCTCTTCTTTCTCGGGTGCTCCTGTTCCTCGCATTGCGGGGCACACTTGCTTGTGAGCCCTGCTCCTGCCCATCTCTGCCAGTGCGCGGGTCCCCATCTCCTAGCTTGCATTTGCACCGGTTCCTCTAAACTTAAAGGGCCAGTGCACCAATAATAGGTGCTTGTCAAAACCAATCCTATTTAGTTTCGACACTTTCCACTGTTCCCGGCTGGATCTTTGTGCCTAGTGAAAGCATTCCTTTGTGTTTTGCCTATTAGTGTTCCAGACCTCGTGCTAGTGAACTTACCTCGCACCTTTGCCGCCTGCATCCTGACCTCGTGCCTGTGACCTGACTATGCTTATTTGCTTAAATCAAACACGTGTGTAGGGCAAGCAAATGCTGACCGCACGCCAAGTAATTCATTGAAAGTGAGTAAAAGATTAAATCATAACTCACGATATCTTTGGAAAATTCTTCCGGATTTATTTTCCAGTCATGGCACAACGTTTCAGGGGCGGACCCCCTTATTCATGCATTTTGCCATTGTGCCATGACTGGTGGAACTACTGTTTATACTGTCTAATTCTGCTGCTAAATATGCTGCTATTTAGTCTTTTCAAGACGATCTGAAGAGCAATATGTATAAAATGAAAAAAGGAAAATAAATCCGGAAGAATTTTCCAAAGAAATCGTGAGTTATGATTTAATCTTTTACTCACTTTCAATTAATTACTTGGCATGCGGTCAGCATTTGCTTTCCCTACAGACGTGTTTGATTTAAGTTGCTTGTGAGTTTATATGGAGCTCTATGGTGTAGTGGACATCTTGTGAATAAGCTACTTATATTTGGAACTCAATTGTGCTGTATTATTTGGTATGCTTATTTGCTGCCTGCCCTTGACCTTCTGCTACGACTGACTATTCTTGTGTATTCCAGCACCAAGTTTCACCTAGGCAGCCTGTGTGGATGAATCGTGTCAGGGGTAGCGACCTGGGTGCCGCCTGCTGCAGCAAGACCATCCCACTTTGCGGCGGACTCAGGTGAAAACCAACGGCACCTTAGACTCCACTCCCTGATATGGTTCAGTCATTGTCCACACAGGTCTAGCGGATCCACTTCCTTCAGCCGCTTACAAGAAACATTTGATGGTTTGCATCTCCAAAAATAGTTGGCAATTAAAGTGGAATTTAAAGAGTGAGATTTATCAAACCCGCGCAATGAAATTGTGTGCGGTTGTCCATAGCAACCAATCAGATGACTTATTTAATTTTTCAGAAGCTTTTTTAAAAAGTGATCTGATTGATTGCTATGTATTAACT
The DNA here is from genome assembly GCF_029499605.1 of Hyla sarda. NCBI lineage: Eukaryota > Metazoa > Chordata > Amphibia > Anura > Hylidae > Hyla > Hyla sarda. Next base: position 374,052,933 of record NC_079189.1, on the reverse strand, counting down.
TTATCTCTACACAGTTTGTGAGAAATCATTCCTGACACCCAGTGAAAGAAAAACAGAGCTGATTTCTTCCAAAAACATCACCACACCTGCCCTCAGGTTGTGTGTGGTATTATAATGTGCCTTCATTCACTTTAATGGAACTGAACTGTAATACCACACATATCCTGAGGACAGGTGGGGTGCTGTTTTTGGAAGGAATTTGATATTTTTTTTAACCGTCATATTTGACTGGGGGTTCTAGCCATTCAACTTAAGAAAGTATATATACGGACATCGTATATAACACTGTGTCTGGGTAAGTGAAAATGCAGTTCTCACCACCCCTTCACATAGCTGCTAATGTGGTCATATTGCGACACAATTGTCAGCCAAAATCAAGATTTGATGGATTTTTGGTAGCAGGTCACAAATTACATGTGACTTTTCCAGTCTTGACCTCAAAGCTAGTCCCTTGGGATTGCAACCTGCTTGTGACATCTCTGCAATTTAGCGATTTTTTTATAGTCAAATCACAACTGTAACAAAGTCGCACAACAGTAAATTGCAGACAAATCACACTAATATTTTAACTATCTCACAACCAATGTTGTCATGCAGCCCTAACCACAAAAACAAATGTTGTATCTAGTCATTCAATCATTATTGTCACATTTGTATCAACATATATGTAGTTTAGATTTAGAAGTAATTAGATAACATCTTTATGAGATTCTGATGTAAATCTTTATGTATATTACTGTATATACTTATTTATTACTGTATATACTTTTTATTAGTGCCAGGCTGGTCCTCCTTTTGCCTACAAACCTACCTTTGTTCTTCTCGGCATACTTGCTACAAGGTGCTGCAAACTTTCCTCAGAGATTTTGGTCCATATTGACATGATGACATCACACAGTTGCTGTAGATTTGTCATCTCCTAATCGATGATGCACAGCTCCCATTTCGCCACATCCTAAATGTGATCTTGTGGAACTGGTGGAGGCCATTGGGGCACAGTGAACCCATTGTCAAGTTCAAGAAACCAGTTTGAGAAGATTTTTGCTATCAGAAGATGGGTAAACTGTGGTCATAAAGGAATGGACATGGTCAGCAACAATACTGAGGTATGCTCTTACATTGAAACAATGCTCATTTGGTACTAAGGGGCCCAAAGTGTGCCAAGAGAATGCCCCCCACACCATTACACCCCCAGACTGAATTGCTGATACAAGGCAGGATGGATCCACGCTTCTATGCTCTGACCCAACAATCTAAATGTTGCAGCTGAAATTGAGACTCATCAGACCAGGCAACGTTCTTTCAGACTTTTATTTTTCAATTTTGCTGAGCCTGTGTGAATTGCAGCCTCTATTTCTTGTTCTTAGCTGAGAAGAGTGACATCTGGTGGGGTCTCCTGCTGCTGTAGCCCTCCTGCTTTGAGGATTAACATTTTGTGCAATCAGAGATGTTATTTTGCATGCCTTGAGTGGTTATTTGAGTTACTGTTGCCTTTTTTCAGCTTGAACCAGGCTGCCCACTCTCCTCTGACCTCTGAAATCAACAAGCATTTTTGTCCACACTATTGCCACCTACTGGATACTTTTTTTTCCCTGACAAATTTCTGTAAACCCTGGGTAAACCCTGGTTGTGCGTTAAAATCCCAGTTTCTGAAATTCTTAGATCAGCTCATCGGGCACCAACAACCTTGCCACATTCAGTTACTTAAATCCCCATTCTACATGCCTAAATGCATTTAGTTGCTGCGATGTGACTGGCTAACAACAATGTCACATTCAGTTAGCTGTCTGTGATAACAAGCAATACAATAGGTGTACCTAAGAAAGTGGCCCGGGAGGATATATCTACAATGCTAAAATTATATGCTTGAAGATTATTGGCAAAGGGAAAATTTGTGGATATACAAGGAATCTAAAACCTATCAAGCAAACATAAAAGTTAAAAATAAATAAAAAATTGTAGGGAGCTAAAAACTTGTCTCCTCTTTCAACAAAATGCTTCTCGTATTATATTTTTGCATGGATAGCCATTACAAAGTTCTTTTTGCCACTGACTTTGTTTTTTATATTGAATTCTTCTCTTAAACAACACTGTACACATCTATGTCACCACAAGTTTACTCCCATATATGAATCTGTCTGAAATATAATAACCTGATAACTAAGCAAACAACATAGGACAAATATCAGTAGAAGTACAGAGTCACTGACTATGGCATATTAAAATGAATACTTGTTTTGCATCCTCAGTAATTAATCCACAAGGAATTTTCAGACTAGATTGTCTGGAACAAGAAGGGAGAACGGGAAGCAATAAAAGGCGAGCTGCACGCAGTGGACTTGGGATTCTAATTGAAATTCAAATGAGTGCTTGTGCTGACCTTTGCTGTCTCATATTTTTTATAGACAGTTTACAAGGCCTTTCTGCCAAGCAGGTCATGTTTTAGTTTAAACAAAATACTCCTGTAGGTGTTAGATGTGAGTTAATGATTACTCTGAAAACATTCTAATTAGGTTCTGTTCTTACATTTTGCCCATTGGGGGCTTTGACTGTTGTCACAGAAAGTATTTTTCACAAAAATAATTGCTCTCAGATCCTTTTATTTATCTTTTTTTCTGCATCTGATAATCAGAAAAACACTGCATAACATTAGACGTTCATAGTGCTCTGCAAAATAAAATATAAAACACTTTTAAAATACCCAACCAGTAACAGGATTTTTCCTCTTGGTATTTATTTTGCTACTTTTTATGTCCCGACACAATAAACACATGCTATTGTCACACACAGTATATGCATTGTCAGTGGGAAGTTATTGCTTTGAAGAAGCAAAGAAAAAAATCAAAATCTCTATAATGCATTTCTATAATTCAAGACATTAAATTGGTTCTAAACAATGAAGGGGTTGTCTAGTGGTTCAAAAAAGTTCCCCAAAGTAAGGAGTGGTTTGGCCGCTGACCTGTATGGCCATTAAAGAGCTGTTCCAGCTTTAACTTTAGGATTACCAAATTTTATTTCACCAGATCAGAACCAAAGGGAACTTGCTACCAACATGCTAGAAGAAAATGTAGTGGGGGGAGGGGGGGGGGCACAAGCCTCTGCAGCATCTTTTTGGCCTGGACTGAGTGCAGCACAATGATGGCTGCCTCCTACCAGCTCAAAATACCACTACATTATGTGGGTGCACCTGGTGTCAAGAGTCAACTTCTCAGTAAACGTGTGGTGCTTACAGGGAGGAAGAAGATTAGTAGTGTAGCGCCATATGGGAGTAATAGTGCTCCCTAAAGACTCTATGATATCACGGTAGCTTGAGGGCATGACTAGAATCTGAATATCATTTTGTGATCTTATCAAGCTTTGAAATGGGGCTCTGCACATATAAAGGGAGTTTTCTACCCTGGGGCACTCAGAGGTAGAAGTGTCTGGGTGCAGTTGTGCATTTGGTGTTAAGTGCAATTGAACAAAACCAGATGCATAAGTAAACTTGAAACAGGAACAAAAGATTAATTTTGTGTACCTCCATACAGTATACAGTGTCCTAATAATACAGACATGGCTTCAGTGTGAGAAGTGGGTTACAATACAGTGTGAGAAGTGGGTTAGTACATTCCTTATTAGGAGTGGGAGTAGTTTAGCACTTTAGGTGTTGCTTTAGAATACAGTCAATAAAGATAAAGAGTTTTCACAGCTTGACTTACTGTGGTGAATACTTTCGTTACGCATGGTTACTTGCATTATGATACCCTATGGCAGGGATTAAGGCAGTGAAGGTTAGGTTGTAGGTCACATTGCACTGGCTTATGCTGGAGGCTCTCTAAGAGTCATTTGGTAGCAGAAGTGTACTTGTTCAGCTTTCTTCACTCTGCATTCTTTTATTTTAATCAACACCTCTTATGTCACCTATTGACATCTTTTTGAGCTCTCTGTTTCAAGTCCTCCCGCTCCGAAACTGTCAGCCTAAAAAAACTGATTCCTTCCTTCACTGTGTCATGCAGTGTAGGCTAGAGGCACATCAGCCACTAGGAGAAAATGATAGTAGCATCGGTAAAATGTGACCTGGTTCTGTCTGGTATTGGTATGTTACTTGTTTTCTTATCGTGAGATAAATAGTAAACAATGTTAGGTCAATGGATAACCCCTTCAAGGCTGGAGATTACAATAATGTATTATAGTATTTCTCATATGAGCAGACTGTACACAGAAGACATTATATACCGGAACTTCTCACCCTGGGATTTTACAGATGTAATTAGAGTGACCTTTCAGAGATATTTATCATGGCTCCATCTTCACACCAGGAGCTGTTATTCTGATATAAATCCTTACCCAGTTAGTTGAGGTTAAACAATAATAAAATCTTTAGGTGAGAAGTTTCTTCCTACTGTATTCTACACTAGTACAAATTAGTCCTATTTAAAGCCAAATTTATGCTTGTCTTCTTATATATTATTTTATTATATTCCAATTTCCAAAGGTTATCACACATTTCCTGTAGAGTCTTTTTCCTGTTGGTTTGTATAATGAGCTCTTTTATGTTAATTTGTACATTTAAGTCTAGTAAACGTATTAAATGAAATGTTATTAAATTATATGCTGCTTTTAGACTACAGGCCAAGTAATAGCTATTGTTCATTATACAATTCCTTTACTTTTGAGAACAATATACTGTTTAAAAAATTGCAATATTTCCATTATTCCACTAGCCAAACTGCGCATTATGCAAGTGATCTAAAGATAGACTACAAAAGTTGCAAGTAAATATAATTTTTGTCTGTTGACACACTATACACTATGAATTCCCTAATATATTAGCCTCAAGACTTTAGGGTCACTTAAAGGATAAATCCAGTGGGATTAGAATTTTTTCCAACTATGGCCATTGTGTGTGATAAAAAAAAAAAAAGATGTCCTGCCAGCAATTAGCTGAGCGGCAGTATGACACATTGAGCCTAGGGTCTTCCGTAGACGACAGTCACACTGCAGCTAAAGAAGACAATCGACAATCACCATTAACACTACTATACTACCACCACACTAGATTACCAATAGATAGCCTACTTACTGGGGGCATCTACCTAATAGGGGTGAATTACCTATCTACTGGGTGGGAATCCCTCCAGTAGACAATCAACCCTCCAAAGATAGATGCCCCCAGGTAGGTAGGGAATCCTCCAGTTAGATAGGTAAAGAAATCTTCTATACTATACACCACCCACCTATTTGGTAGATGCCCCCATTACTTAAAGTGAACCTGTTGTTAACAAAAACTTTTTACATACAGTCAGGTCCATAAATATTGGGACATCGACACAATTCAATTTTTTTTTTGGCTCTATACACCAACACAATGGATTTGAAATGAAACGAACAAGATGTGCTATAACTGCAGACTGTCAGCTTTAATTTGAGGGCATTTACATCCAAATCAGGTGAACGGTGTAGGAAATACAACAGTTTGCATATGTGCCTCCCACTTGTTAAGGGACCAAAATTTATGGGACAATTGGCTTATCAGCTGTTTCATGGCCAGGTTTGTGTTATTCTCTTATTATCCCAATTACAATAAGCACATAAAAGGTCCAGAGTTCATTTCAAGTGTGCTATATGCATTTAAAATTTGTTGCTGTCAACTCTCGAGATGAGATCCAAAGAGCTGTCACTCAGTGAAGTAAGTCATCATTAACCTGAAAAAAACAAAACAAACCCATCAGAGAGATAGCCAAAACATTATGTGTGGCCAAAACAACTGTTTGGAACATTCTTTAAAAAAAGGAATGCATTGGCGAGCTCAGCAACACCAAAAGACCCGGGAGACCAAGGAAAACAACTGTGATGGATGATGGAAGAATTCTTTCCCTGGTGAAGAAACCCCCCATTCACAATAGTTGGCCAGATCAAAAACACTCTCCAGGAGGTAGGCGTATGTGTGTCAAAGTCAACAATCAAGAGAAGACTTCACCAGAGTGAATACAGAGAGTTCACCACAAGATGTAAACCATTGGGGAGCCTCAAAAACAGGCAGGCTAGAATAGAGTTTGCCAAATGACATCTTAAAAAGCCTTCACAGTTCTGGAACAACATCCTATGGACAGATGAGACCAAGATCAACTTGTACCAGAGTGATGGGAAAAGAAGAGTATGGAGAAGGAAAGGAACATGATTCTAAGCAAACCACCTCATCAGTGAAGCATGGTGGTGGGAGTGTCATGGCATGGGCATGTATGGCTGCCAATGGAACTGCGTATCTTGTATTTATTGATGACGTGAATATTATCATGTTCAGCAAAATGCTTCAGAACTCATTGGATGGCGCTTTACAGTGCAGATGGACAATGACCCAAAGCATACTGCAAAAGCAACCGAAGAGTTTTTTAGGGGAAAGAAGTGGAATGTTATGCAATGGCCAAGTCAATCACCTGACCTGAATCCGATTGAGCAGGCATTTCACTTTCTGAAAATAAAACTGAAGGAAAAATGCCCCAAGGACAAGCAGAAACTGAAGACAGTTGTAGTAGAAGCCTGGCAGAGCATCACCAGGGATGGAACCCAACATCTGGTGATGTCTATGCGTTCCAGACTTCAGGCTGTAATTGACTGCAAAGGATTTACAACCAAGTATTAAAAAGTGAAAGTTTGATTTATGATTATTATTCTGTCCCATTGCTTGGTCCCTTAACAAGTGCGAGGCACAAACCCAAACTGTTGTAATTCCTACACTGTTCACCTGATTTGGATGTAAATACCCTCAAATTAAAGCTGACAATCTGCAGTTAAAACACATCTTGTTCGTTTTTATTTCAAAACCATTTTGGTGGTGTAAAGAGCCAAAAATGTTAAATATCCAATATTTGTGGACCTGACTGTAATTTAGATAATACCATGATATGTATATTTTTAATATACAGTTGTTAAAAAATGTGTATATTTTTGTCCCTGCAGCTATTGCCTGTGTGTCTCTGTAAGGAGAGTAAATACAGGAAGTGTGGGTGGACAAGCAGGGATCTGTGCAGTGAGGATTGGTCCCTGAAGAAGTCACTGGTGGGTGATGGAACGTGTGGGTACTCTGATGGTTATTGTGGTTTATTTATGGTGATCCATTTATCTGGACCTTGCACATATCTGGTGACTGAGTTCTAACTAGGAGGGTATTGTACATAGCAACCTTAAGAATTTATTATTGTGATTACATATCTGTATGTGCATTGGGACATTGTTATATTCCAATTTGTAGGAAGGAGTCGGGTGTCCTTGTAGAGAGGTCCCATTGATTTGGGATTCCCTCCGTGGTTGAGGGATAGGTTTTAGAGTCTTTCTTGCCCTCCCTGTATTTTGTTTTTAATCAGTGTACTTTGTGCAATAGTTTCTAATTATTTTGTACTAATAAAGACTATGAGGGAGATTATAAAGGGATTTAAGCAGCTTTTTTTTACAAAAGTCGCACGTGCGCCTAAGCAATTTTTTGTGCAACTTTTGGGGGTAAGCAAAAAATACCAATCTGCCCTACCTAAGCAATTTTCAGTGTTTACTTTTCAGTGGTCCAGGATTTATCATTGCGAAAGTTGCACATAATCAAATAAAAGTCGCAAACCCCCCTTTAAAAAGTCATGTAAGCAAGGTCAGACCTGGCTTATAAACCTAGCCTATGACAGCATTTTTCAAAAAGTCGCACGAAAAGTCACACGTGAGACTTTTTGTGCTGCTTTTTGCACAGCTCCACTCCCCGGCACCCACTAAAATCTACCACATGCCTGCAAGGTGTTGGGACTAAAACTCCCAGCATGTCTTCTATGTAAGGGCATGTTGGGAGTTGTAGTCCTGCAATAACTAGTGGGTGGGTGGTAGATGTGGGCGGGTGGTCGGGGAGCAAAGCTGTGCAAAAAGTTGTTGTTTTTTTTTTTTACTTTCATTTTCACAGGCACAGTGGGATGAGCGGGTAGAAGATGTACAGGAGGGTGACAAGCTTGTCACCCGCCCGCACATCTCCCACCCATGCAACACTACTACAACTCCCAGCATGTCTTTACTGTAAGGACATTCTGGGAATTGTTGTTGTGTAGCACGGGGGGAGGGGTGAGTGTGTTAGATGGGATAGCAGATGACAAGCTTGTCACCTGCCCATGCCGCATGACTACAACTAGCAGCATGTCCGTACTGTAAGGGCATGCTGGGAGCTGTAGTCATGCAGTGGGGGCAGGTCATAAGCTTGTCACCTGCTTGCACATCCTTCCCCAGCCCTGCTGCATGACTACAACTCCCATGATGTCCTTACTGTAAGGGCATGCTGGGAGTTGTAGTCATGTGGTGCGGGTTACAATAAATGTACTCTCCTATTTTCCTTGATTTTTTTCCTTCTCATTTCAGATCAATGTATCCTGTGGACTACGGCCATGACCAGTGTTTTTTTTTTTAATTTTTTTTAATTTTTTTTGTTAATGTTAATAAAATGGTTAACGAGGACTGTTTTTTGGAATAAAAGTTTTTTAAACATGTTTTTTTTTATTAACTTTACAGGCTCAATAGTGGAAGCTGTCTTATAGACAGAATCCATTACTAAGCCGGGCTTAGCATTAGCACCAAAAAGAGCTAGCACTAACCCCCAATTATTACCCCGGTAGCCACCACCACAGGGGTGCCGGGAAGATTCATTACCAACAGGCCCAGAGCGTCAAATATGGCGCTCCTGGGCCTAGGCAGTAACAGGCTGGCATTATTTAGGCTGGGGAGGGCCAGTAACAATGATCCTCACCCACCCTGATAATGTCAGGCTGCTGCTGCTTGGCTGGTATTTGGCTGAGAATGAAAATACGGGCAACCCTATGCGTTTTTTTTTATTTGTTTTTTCCATAAATAATTAAATAATAAAAGAAAAACGCATAGGGCTCCCTGTATTTTTATTCTCAGTCAGATACCAACCAAACAGCAACAGCCTAACGTTACCAGTGTGGGCGAGGACCATTGTTACTGACCCTCACTGGCCTAAATAACACCAGCCTGTTACTGCCTAGGAGCAGGAGCACCATTTTTGATGCTCTGGGCCTATTGGTAGCGGCTCTTCCCGACACCCCTGTGGTGGTGGGTACCAGGGTAATAATCGGGGGTTAGCAGTAGCTGTTTTTGGGGCTAACGCTAAGCTCCGGCTTTGTAATGGACTCCGTCTATAAGACTGCTTCCATTACTAAGTCTGTAAAGTACATTTTTAAAAAACACATTTAAAAAACTTTTATTCCAAAAAACACACCCCCACAAGCCCTCGTTACAAAATATTGCTAATATTAAACAAAAAAACGCTGGTAGTCCACCGAATCTGAAGTAGCCCACAGGATAGACGGATCTGAAATGAAAAAAAAAAAATGGGCTAGTACATTTAGGGGGGAAAAATGTGGTAAAAAAAATAATGTAATAAACACACATACATTTTTTTTACTAGCTGAGTACCCGGTGTTGCCCGGTTTTTCCGTCCTAATCCTTGTTGGGGAGGAAAATCAACAAAGGAGGAAGCTTTTGACTTCATATCCCGTCCTCATATCTATATTGTTGTCATATCCCAACCCCATATCCCGTCCCCATATCTCGTCCTCATGTCTCAACCTCATATCCCGTCCTCATATCCCGTCCTTATATCCCATCCTCAGATCAGGGAAGGGAGGGCTCCTCCCGAAACGCGTAATCCATTGCCTTTTATTTGTTTTTGTTTAATAAAACGGTCCTGCTTAGGATCTTTTTACTTCTCCCTGGATGTCATTGTCTTCATGCTCTAAGTCGCAGCGCCGTAACTCAAGGGTTTCTTTTCTACTCCTTCCTACCGCATCAACAGGACAACCTGGGTCGATTCCTGCTACCCACTGTCTGAGCAGCAACACACCATTGTTGGTACCCCTCTAAATAGGGGTTACATGCCTGTTATTTCCACATTGAGGCGAGCTGCCATCTATAAGCCCTGTGGGGACATCCCCCATTCCTCACACCTCCCACGTATATCCCGGGGTAATACACGAGGCGCCGCTTGTCAGTCCTTTTTTTTCGTTTCTTTCTTATCCTCCTATCCCGTCCACATATCCCGTCCTCATATCCCGACCTCATATCTTGACCTCATATCCCATCCTCATATCCCGGCCTCACATACCGTCCTCATGTCCCGAGCTCATGTCCCGTCCTCATATCCCAAGCTCATATCCTGTCCTCATATCCTGTCCTTATGTCCCATCCTCATATCCTGGCCTCATGTGGGGCTGATTTGTGATTAAGATATTGTAAGCTGAAAATAGAAGGGGATGTGGCTTTGTGGGACTGGGCGTGATTTGCAAGCCAGACCGATGCACAAAAAGGGTAGAGAATAAAAGGGGTGGGGTTTAAACTGTGGGCGTGTCTTTGTGAGAGGGTGTGTGGCTTGCAAGCCGGACTGACACATTCACCAGGAGATGCAGAGCGGAGCTTGTGGAGTAAGGTACTGGAAGTCCCATATACTTGCATGGGATGTGAAACAAAAAACATCTTTTATATAAGGGTGTAAGGTAAGGGTTAATTTAACTATCACGTATTGTATTTTTATTTGGCATATAAGTAATATGTGTACCAGGTATTATTGAAATATTTCCAGCCGTATGGAAGTTATGTGGGAACATACTCTGACCCTGGCAAATGGGGTGAGTAAGGGTTAAATTACCAATTCTATGTTTGTTGTTGACATATTAGTTCAGTTCATATTAATTCTGTGCACAGACTTCGGGATCTATGGTTTAGACTGTATCTAAACCTGCTCCAGCATGGTCTAACATTTCAACGTCCTTTCGGTCAATGCGACTTTTCGCCAAAAAGTCGCTTTTGATAAATTCTGCACCAATGCATTTTTCCGTCTAAAATAGACTAGAATGCATCATGTTCTAAAAATCCTCCAAAGCAAAAGTCACAAAAAAGTCACACATATTTAGACTGCGACTTTCTGGGCGACAAAATAAGATGGGAAAAAATGGTCTAAATCCTTTGATAAATCTCGCCCATTGAGTTTTAAAAATATAGATGTGTGCTAAGAAAATGGTATTCCAAAGTGATTTTATAGTTTTTTTTGCTTATGTGAGCCAAATTTATCAACCCCCTGTGATAGTATGATAAATATGTCACATATAAGCAAAACCCCCCCAAAAAAACAGAGTTAGATGGTGATTGGTGGTGTAGTATACACCGCCAATCACCTCCTGTAGCTAGGGAGAGGTGGCGATCCCTTCACCTCCCAGGAGCACTGCTATTGGTCCGACCAATAGCAGCCGGCAGAGGAGGGGTTAATGTCCCCTTCTCTGAGCTCTGCTCGCCCATGAAGTTCAGTCAGTGGGCAGAGCTGTGAGAAGGAGCCAGGGACCCCCCCTCTGTGAAGATTTGTGCCCCTCAGGGCTGCAAAAGTGTCTGCAGTGCAGGGTGAGCTTTGTCTGCAGGGACAGGTAGGAGTTAAAAATTAAAAAAAGTAAAACATTTTTTCCCTCCCTGACCCCCTTATAGTGCCCAAGGGTCCGCCGCAGTTTTTTCAGTTGCATTTGTACGCCCCACCCCCTTTTTTGGGGGCTACATCATTGTTTTTTTGTTCTTTTTTTACAATGGTGTGTGACTTATAATCACACACCATTATATATAGTATACACGCAATACATACACACTACACACTTCCCCGCCCCTCCCTTACCCATGACAACCTGTTGCTTATCAGGTATAAGGATAAGAGGGATGTCCTTATGCTGACCACAATTCATGGTATTGGCAGCTCACCCGTCCCTGTGCGAGGTACCAAAACACCGGTTCTCAAGCCCGATTGTATTCTGGACTAGAATCAGTATATGGGGGAGTTGATCTCTCTGATCAAATCCTCAAGCCATATAACGCCATGCGCAAAACACGGGTATGGTACAAAAAAGTTGCAGTCTACCTGGTACAGGTTGCCATGTGCAACTCTTTTGTACTGTCCCAGTACACTGGCAACACAGGGACATACCTTCAGTTACAAGAAGAAGTCCTAAAGTTCCTGATCTTTGGCGACCGGGAAAGAGCAGGCCGGACTTCCCAAGGAACTGAAGTAATAGGTGCCAGGATCATCCCAGACCAACACTTTCCAGGTGAAGTCCCCCACACTGGAAAGAGGGGACAAACCCAGAAAAGATGCAGAGTGTGTTACAGGAGCGGGATTCGGAAGGACACCACCACTCAATGTGACACTTACCCCGATCATCCGGGCCTCTGCATTAAAAACTGATTCAGGGAGTATCAAACTTCCATGCAGTACTAAATTTTCCCTTTTCATTTTAATTTCCCATAATTTGACCCCAATGTACCAAGTCCAGAGTACATTCCAGAGTACATAAACCACTAAATTGCCCCCAAAACTAATTTTATAAAAAAAAAAAAAAGGAAAAAAAACCTGATAAGACCTCTGGGTGTATTATTTCCAAAAATGGGTCACTATCATAGGGGACTTTTTTATGTTGCCTCAAATGCGCAGCGCTCTCTCTCCACCTGAGCGGGGTGCGCATTTGAGGCAGCAGGTTAGAGACGACCACACACATCACATTCCCAGAATGATGATTCAGAGCATAGGGTTTGGGGTGGGCATATTTTTTAGTTTTGGCTAGGCTCTGGGTCATCATCCTGGGAACATAACCTGTTTTATCATTTTACGTCCCACTGTACCTATTTTAGTAATTTACCCCATGTAAGGCTCCTTGAGGGGGGTCCCGCTATTCTGGCTCCATAGGCAGCTATGTAAATCCTAGAGGCCCCTGACTGCACTCCTGCTCTTCCGAAACCGGTGTGCACCCGCAGAGCTGTTAACTTCCAGATATGAGGTATGTCCTTACTCCAAAGAAATGTATTTACAAATGTACGGTGACATTTTCTCTTGTTACCCGAGCATTTTAGTGTAAAAAATCAAATTTTTCCATTTCACATCCCACTTTTATGAACAATTATCAAACACCTGTGGGGTGTTAAGGCTCACTATACTGCTTGTTACGTTCCTTGAGGGGTGTAGTTTCCATGTGTTTTTTTTGTTGTTGTTGCTGTTCTGGCACCATAGGGGCTTCGACAAACGACATGCCCCCCCCCCCCCCCATTTCAGCAAATTTGCAAATGTGACTCCTTCTCTTCTGAGCATTGTAGTGCACCCGCAGTGCACTTGAGGTCCACACATGGGGTATTTCCATACTCAGAAGTGATGGGGTTACAATTTTTTTTCTCCTATTACCCCTTGTAAATATGAAAAATTTAGGGGTAAAACAGAATTTTTGTGGAAAGAAAAATCATTTACACTTTAACAAAAAGTCGTCAAACACCTGTGGGGTGTTAAGGCTCACTGGACCCCTTGTTACGTTCCTTGAGGGGTGCAGTTTCCAAAATAGTATGCCATGTGGTTTTTTTTTTTTTTTTGCTTTCTGGCACCATAGGGGCTTCCTAAATGGGACATGCCCCCAAAAACCATTTTAACAAAATTTGCTTTCCAAAAGCCAAATGTGACTCCTTCTCTTCTGAGCATTGTAGTGCACCCACAGTGCATTTGATGCCCACACATGGGGTATTTCCATACTCAGAAGAGATGGGGTTCCAAATTTTGGGGGGCTTTTTCTCCTATTACTCCTTGTAAAAAAAAAATAATTTAGGGGAAAACCAGCATTTTTGTGGAAAAAAAAATGATTTACACATCCAACTTTAACAAAAAGTCGGCAAACACCTGTGGGATGTTAAGGCTCACTATACCTCTTGTTACATTCCTTGAGGGGTGCAGTTTCCAAAATAGTATGGCCATGTGGGGGGGGGGGGGTTGCTGTTCTGGCATGTTAGGGGCTTCCTAAATGTGACTTGCCCCCAAAAAACCATTTCAGAAAAAGTCACTCTCCAAAATCCCATTGTCGCTCCTTCCCTTCTGAGCCCTCTAGTACACCCACAGAGCACTTTATATACACATAGGAGGTATTTCCTTACTCAAGAGAAATTGGGTTACAAATTGTAGGAAGATTTCTCTCTTTTTACTTAAAAAATTAAAAAACTGGGTCTACAAGAACATGCGAGTGTAAAAAAAGAAGATTTAGAATTTTTTCCTTTACTTTTTGAATGTCATTTTGAATAGTATGAGGGGTACAGTTTTTATAATGGGGTCATTTATGGGGTATTTCTAATATGAAGGCCCTTCAAATCCACGTCAATACTGAACTGGTCCCTGAAAAATTTGGAAACTGCTGCTGAACTTTGAAGCCCTCTGATGTCTTCCAAAAGTAAAAATATGTCAACTTTATAATGCAAACATAAAGTAGACATATTGTATATGTGAATCAATATATAATTTATTTGGAATATCCATTTGCAAATTTTGGTGCAAGTGATGATGTATCGATGAAAATTTACCACTATCTTAAGTAGAATATGTCACAAAAAACAATCTCGGAATCAGAATGAAAAGTAAAAGCATCCCAGAGTTATTAATGCTTAAAGTGACAGTGGTCAAAAAATGTCTGGGTCCTTAAAGTGAAAATGGGCTAGGTCCTTAAGGGGTTAAACAATGGTAGCACCCACTTTGTGTTTTAGGAGATTGAGCCCACTAATTTTTGTCTTTACTAAGGACAAGCAAGGCTCTGTGCAGTGAGGACAAGCAGGGCTCTGTGCACTGAAGACAAGCAGGGCTCTGTGCAGTGAGGACAAGCAGGGCTCTGTATACTGAGGACAAGCAGGGCTCTGTACACTGAGGACAAGCAGGGCTCTATATACTGAGGACAAGTAGGGCTCTGTACACTGGGGGCAAGCAGGGCTCTGTATACTGAGGACAAGCAGGGCTCTGTTCACTGAGGACAAGCAGGGCTCTGTATACTGAGGACAAGCAGGGCTCTGTACACTGAGGATAAGCAGGGTTCTGTACACTGAGGACAAGCAGGGCTCTGTATACTGAGGACAGGCAGGGGTCTCTACACTGAGGGCAAGCAGGGCTCTGTATACTGAGAACAAGCAAGGCTCTGTACACTGAGGACAAGCAGGGCTCTGTACACTGAGGACAAGCAGGGCTCTGTACACTGAGGGCAAGCAGGGCTCTGTATACTGAGGACAAGCAGGGCTCTGTTCACTGAGGACAAGCAGGGCTCTGTATACTGAGGACAAGCGGGGCTCTGTACACTGAGGACAAGCAGGGTTCTGTGCACTGATGACAAGCAGGGCTCTGTGCAGTGAGGACAAGCAGGGGTCTCTACACTGAGGGCAAGCTGGGCTCTGTACACTGAGGACAAGCAAGGCTTTGTGCACTGAGGACAAGCAGGGCTCTGTACACTGAGTACAAGCAGTGCTCTATGCACTGAGGACAAGCAGGGCTCTGTGCACTGGGGACAAGCAGGGCTCTGTTCACTGAGGACAAGCAGGGCTCTGTACACTGAGGAAAAGCAGGGCTCTGTACACTGAGGACAAGCAGGGCTCTGTACACTGAGGACAAGCAAGGCTCTGTGCACTAAGGAAAAGCAGGGCTCTGTACACTGAGGACAAGCAGGGCTCTGTACACTGAGGACAAGCAGGGCTCTGTGCACTTAGGACAAGCAGGGCTCTGTGCAGTGAGGACAAGCAGGGCTCTGTACACTGAGGACAAGCAAGGCTCTGTGCGCTGAGGACAAGCAGGGCTCTGTGCACTGAGGCTCTGTGACATGCCCCGGCTCATACATCAGGATGATTGACAAGCTAGGAGCCTGCACAGAGCCCTGCTTGTCCTGCCTTCACTTCCTCTATTTAGACTTCTCATAGAGACACACAGGCAATAGCTGGATTGGCAGCATTTTTTCACCCAAAAATATGCAAATTGTTTAATCAATGTATATAACAAATATATATTTAATGGTATTATCTACATTACATAAAAAGTTTTTGTTAACGACAGGTACACTTAAAGGGGTACTCCGGTGCTTAGACATCTTATCCCAGTAATCAGACCCAGACCGAACATGCTCCGGGGTCTGATTTTAACGGGGTGCGGCGTGCAAGATCACGCGGGTTCCCAGCGGCGGGACCCTCACGATCAGGCATCTTATCCCCTATTCTTTGGATAGGGGATAAGATATCTAAACACCGGAGTACCCCTTTAAATGTTTCTCCTCAAGGTCCAGGCTCCGGCGCAGGACTTCTCTAGCAAGCCTTGTATGAGGAGTTCCTTGCTCCTGTACAATATTGGGAGTGGCAATGTGTACTCATATTACTTTCCCATTAAGGTGCCTCAGATTCAAATCTCCTGAAAGCAGCTGGGGATTCAGATTTTTCGGCACCCTAAGCTTGACGCCTTAAAGGGAACCTGTCATGAGATATTTACTATATAACCCGTACCAATAAGATATATATGTTAAAATATTCTTCATTCCAGGGGGAACGTTTCTGCCCTCAGGGATGGTGAGACTATGAAGTTAGAAAGTGTTCCTCACTGGCCCAGTAAGTAGTACCCTGGGCGGAGAGCTATACTCACCTAGTCCTGTCTTCACGGCTGAAAGCAAAACTCATTGAAATCAAACACCCTCTGCATGATTGATATCACGCTGAGGGGACGCGATTACAGCAAGAGAAGACAGGACTAGGTGCGTATAGCTCCATGCTCAGGTGACTACTTATGGGGCCGGTGAGGGACACTTTCTAACTTCATATCCTAACCATCCGTGTGGGCAGAAACATCTTCCTTGGGAATGGTGAGGAAGAACATTTTATGATTGCCACTCGTTATATATAGTAAAATCTCATGACCGGTTTGCTTTAAGGCATCTGCCTAAGTTGCTTTTTGGTAGCTCGAGTCTGGCTGTTATACAATTCAACTTTGGTGGAGCCCTGCCTGTATATCCAGGTCTCCAGCCCCAGCGCAAGGACTGCTTAGAAAAAGTTGTGCCATTGCTGTTCAAAAATAATTATTTGTTCTTCCACAAAGAGTTTTGAGCCATTTAAGAAAAGAGCTCCCTTACATGTTGCAGGGTAAAAAACAAAACTTGGTATATAAATTGTTAGATTTACATATACTAACACTGTGTACAGTCTTTTATAGATACTGTAACACTGAAAACACTAATAATAAATAGAAACCTTTAGGATAAGGTACTTCAAAGAACATCTAATATACTATACAGATGGTGTCTGGATTGTGAAGGCCCATTAATGGAAAAGATTGATAAGCTCAATTTTAATAAGTATTCCAGGTAGCGAGGGGGTCTATGAAAAAAACAAAACAGAGAGGTAGAATTTGCATATTCATTATCTATACACAGAGATGATTTGCTAATGTGAGCAAGGTAAACACATCATCTAATAAAAAAAAGCCAACATTTCTAAATTTCTCTTTCTTAAAAAGACTTATATGCAACATTAGACAATGTAACAAATATAAAAGAGATCTCTGCACATTATCAGGCAATTTCCAGCATGTTAAAATGGTGGATACTCTCATATAAACATAGGCACATCCATATTTTTATCACCACATCTAGTATCCACCATTTATAATACGTCTAACTTCAAAGGGGTCTGGAAACTGTAATAGACATAATAGCCATAAAAAGAGATAGAATCAAATGACTAAGATGTACTCTACACCATTGCTGTAATAATACAATTGGTAACATTTCTTATAATAATAATACATAGTGTAAGTGTGTGTGTGTGAAATCTATGTCAGCCTACGCTTTCTAAATCCTGTAGCTTATATACATGTTTAGAGATAAAAAAAAATTCTGTCAAACAGATGATGTTTGTTACTTCCCTGAGAATGATTGTTTCTGCATTCATGTCTAGCTCCCAGGGATGGATTTTATGGATGCCAGAACTGTTTTACCTCATTTACACTTTTTACAAATAGAAACAATATGGCAGAGACAGCTTTGGCAACTTGCTAATACATTATATTAGGAGTGCAACTGCCTCAAGTCAAGTATGTTTTTCTGCCTTGTGGGGATCAGGGATCCATCAGATTTTATTTCATTTCCTGAAAGACAGTATTTTACCAATCATGCACGGACTGCATTTTCCTCTATGACAACTTGCAAAATATCTTTGTCAAGGGCAAATCGTCTTTTAACTATATAGAATAAAGAAGAAAATTCCATAGATAATAGTTACAAAGAAAACAAGAGCAGATTTGTTGACTGACATTCTGTACATTACACTTTTCTTTGATTCTGTATTTATAAAACAGTGTATGACATTTCTTACAATAAGCTGCCTCATGGAAAAAAAAACACAATTAAGGACAGGACCTCGCTCCATATATATATATATATATATATATATATATATATATATATATATCTCAACACATATATTTCAATATCTTTAAACTATGTATTCTAATATATATATATATATATATATATATATATATATATATATATATATAAAAATAAAAAAATAAAAAAAAATATATATATATATATATATATATATATATATATATATCACAAAAGAAAACGTCCGGCACTCAGGGAGTTGTAGGTAAAACTTGTAGATGGCTTTATTCAGACGCTATAGGCAGGACAAAATCTGACGCATTTCGCACGCTCAGGTGCTTAGTCGTAGATAAGCACCTGAGCGTGCGAAACGCGTCAGATTTTGTCCTGCCTATAGCATCTGAATAAAGCCATCTACAAGTTTTACCTGCAACTCCCTGAGTGCCGGACATTTTCTTTTGTGATTTCTACTGAGCCGGGAGCGGTACCGGTGTCCGTAGCACGAGGACGTGCAGTAGACGCAGGAGTGGTGAGCAGCTCTACCTTGTCTGCATTTATATATATATATATATATATATATATATATATATATATATATATATATACTAGCTGAGTACCCGGCGTTGCCCGGTTTTTCCTTCCTAATCCTTTTTGGGGAGGAAAATAAACAAAGGAGGAAGCTTTTGACTTCATGTCACGTCCTCATATATTGTTGCCATATCCCGACCTCCTATCCCATCCTACTATCCCGTCCTCTTATCACGTCCTCCTATCCCAACCTCCTATCCCAACCTCCTATCCCGTCCTCCTATCCCATCCTCCTATCCACTCCTCCTATCCCGACCTCCTATTCCGTCCTCCTATCCCGTCCTCCTATTCCGTCCTCCTATCCCGTCCTCCTATCTCGACCTCCTATCTCAACCTCCTATCCCTTCCTCATATCCCGCCCTCCTATCTCGACCTCCTATCTCAACCTCCTATCCCGACCTCCTATCCCTTCCTCATATCCCGTCCTCATATCTCAACATCCTATCTTGACCTCCTATCTCGACCTCCTATCTCGATCTCCTATTTTGACCTCCTATCCTGTCCTCCTATCCCGACCTCCTATCCTGACCTCCTATCCTGCCCTCATATCTCGACCTCCTATCCCAACCTCCTATCCCGTCCTCCTATCCCATCCTCATATCCCGTTCTCCTATCTCGACCTCCTATCCCGACCTCCCATCCTGTCCTCATATCCCGGCCTGTAATATGTGTACCAGGTATTGAAATATCTCCAGCCGTTTGGAAGTTATGTGGGAACATACATTTCCCTTTGATTTGCATGGGACTTAAAAAAAAAAAAAAAAAACGAACATCACAAATGGGAGTAGTGAAGGGTTAAATTAACTATCCTATATTTTAAGTGGACATATAAGTAACATGTGACCAAGTATTATCCAAATATCTCCAGCCGTTTGGAAGTTATGCAGTAACATATATTTCCCATAGACTTTTATGGGACTAAACAAAATCCCTGCCCCTGGCAAATGGTGGTGACTAAGGGCTAAATTACCTATCCTATGTTTGTTGTTGACATATAAGTAACATGTGTGCCAAGTTTCATGTTAATATCTTCAGCCGTTTGGATGTGATGCTGGAACATACACATATACATACACATTGAGTTTTATATATATACTAGCTGAGTACGCGGCGTTGCCCAGTTTTTCCTTCCTAACCCTTGTTGGGGAGGAAAATAAACAAAGGAGGAAGCTTTTGACTTCACATCCCGTCCTTTCTATTGTTGTCATATCCCAACCCCATATCCCGACCTCCTATCCTGACCTCCTATCCCGTCATCCTATCTCGACCTCATATGTCATCCTCACATCTTGTCCTTATATCCCAACCTCCTATCCTGATCTCTTATCCGGTCCTCATAGCCCGTCCTCCTATCCCGACCTCCTATCCCGTCCTCCTATCTCAACCTCCTATCTCGACCTCCTATCCTGACCTCCTATCACGTCCTCCTATCTCGACCTCCTATCTCGACCTCCTATCCCGTCTTCCTATCTTGACCTCCTATCTCGACCTCCTATCCCGACCTCCTATCCCGACCTCGTATCCTGACCTCCTATCCTGTCCTCCTATCCCGACCTCCTATTCCTTCCTCCTATCCCGACTTCCTATCCCAAGCTCCTATCCCAACCTCCTATCCCGTCCTCCTATCCCAACCTCCTTTCCTGTCCTTTTATCTCGACCTCCTATCCCGACCTCCTATGCCGTCCTCCTATCCAGTCCATCTATCCTGACCTCCTATCTCGACCTCTTATCCCGACCTCCTATCCTATCCTCATATCTTGACTTCCTATCCTGTCCTCCTATCTTGACCTCCTATCCTGATCTCCTATCTCGACCTCCTATCCCATCCTCCTATCTCATCCTTATATCTCGATCTCCTATCTCGACCTCCTATCCCGACCTCCTATCCCGTCCTCCTATCTCGACCTCATATCTCGACCTCCTATCACGTCTTCCTATCACGTCCTCCTATCTCGACCTCCTATCACGTCTTCCTATCACGTCCTCCTATCTCGACCTCCTATCTCGACCTCCTATCCCGTCTTCCTGTCTCGACCTCCTATCTCGACCTCCTATCCCGACCTCCTATCCCGACCTCCTATCCTGACCTCCTATCCCAACCTCCTATCCTGTCCTCCTATCCAGTCCATCTATCCCGACCTCCTATCCCTTCCTCCTATCCCTTCCTCCTATCTTAACCTCCTATCCCGAGCTCCTATCCTGACATCCTATCCCATCCTCCTATCTCGACCTCCTATCTCGACCTCCTATTCCGTCCTCCTATCTTGACCTACTATCTCAACCTCCTATCCCGTCCTCCTATCCCGACCTACTATCTCGACCTCCTATTCCAACCTCCTATCCCGACCTCCTATCCTGTCCTCCTATCCAGTCCATCTATCCCGACCTCCTATCTCGACCTCTCATCCCGACCTCCTATCCCGTCCTCATATCTCGACTTCCTATCCCATCCTCCTATCTCGACCTCCCATCACGACCTCCTATCACGACCTCATATCCTGTCCTCATATCCTGTCCTCATATCCCGTCCTCGTATCCCATCCTCGTATCCCGTCCTCATATTCCGTCCTCATATCCCATCCTCATATCCCGACCTCCAGGCTTATGTGCTGGCCCAACCTTGTGCACAGGGCTGCCGTATGGGGGGGTACAGCCAATATCCCAGTAAGCCCTGACCCTGCACCCCCCCCCTCCCCCCGCAGCAGCCAAAGCACAGAAGCAGGAGATCACTGTCGGCCGGTTCCTTACATGACAGTGCGCTCAGCCTATCACCGGCGGAGGCGGGACATTGCTGCGGACGGTGATAGGCTGAGCGCATTGTCATGTAAGGAGCCGGCCAGCTCCTTACATGACAGTGCACTCAGCCTATCACTGGTGGAGGCGGGACATCACTGCGGCTGGTGATAGGCTGACGGCTGTGTGACGTTCCCATGACTGTGAGGCCGTTACCGTAGCAATGGGGGAACGCAGTAAGGTGAGTCAAAGTTTATTTTGTTTATTTTTGTAGCCGGGCACAGGAATATGGAAAATTTAGCAGTACATATGTCCTTTAACCCTTGCGGGGACATCGCTTTGGGGGGGGGGTGAGAGGGGGGTGGAAGGCCAGGAAGCAGAGCAGCGCCTGCTGGTCACATATGCTTAGTTCCCTAATGTGGGGACAGTGTGCTGCGGCTGACAATTAATTCCCTGATGTGGAGACTGCGGGTGAGAAACTGACTGCGCCATTGGCGGAATCATGATAGCCAATACCCCTGATTCCCCCAGCGGACGCACAGTCCTCATGGTGGGGAAGGGGTTACGTTTGTTGTGAGCCAGGCGCAGGGCTGGCTGACAGCGGGAAGAGACATCCCTCCTCCCCAACAATTCAATGAATATTCATTACTGGGGTGTGGAAAAGGGGCGAAACCATTGCAGGAGAAGAAAAAACAGCAACGCCTGCAGCACTGACGTCTTGTCCTCAACAGTGAACAAACATGGCCGCAGGTGTGGACAACAGTCAAAATCAACCATAAAAACTACTGAACTTCCATCACAAAAAAGAGGTCAGTAAAAAACATATATGCTGTGGACAGATGTATAACATGTGAATTACAAAAGTGCTAAACTCGCTACAAACACGCTAGATAACAATAAAACTGTGTTACCAGAGTACACCTTTAACCCCTTAACGACGCAGGACGTATATTTACGTCCTGCGCCGGCTCCCGCGATATGAAGCGGGATCGCGCCGCGATCCCGCATCATATCGCGTGGGTCCCGGCGCTAATCAACGGCCGGGACCCGCGGCTAATACCACACATCGCCGATCGCGGCGATGTGCGGTATTAACCCTTTAGAAGCGGCGGTCAAAGCTGACCGCCGCTTCTAAAGTGAAACTGAAAGTATCCCGGCTGCTCAGTCGGGCTGTTCGGGACCGCCGCGGTGAAATCGCGGCGTCCCGAACAGCTGATCGGACACCGGGAGGGCTCTTACCTGCCTCCTCGGTGTCCTATCGACGAATGACTGCTCCGTGCCTGAGATCCAGGCAGGAGCAGTCAACCGCCGATAATGCTGATCACAGGCGTGTTAATACACGCCTGTGATCAGGATGAGAGATCAGTGTGTGCAGTGTTATAGGTCCCTATGGGACCTATAACACTGCAAAAAAAAAGTAAAAAAAAAGTGTTAATAAAGGTCATTTAACCCCTTCCCTAATAAAAGTTTGAATCACCCCCCTTTTCCCATAAAAAAAATAAAACAGTGTAAAAAAAAACAAAAAAACATATGTGGTATCGCCGCGTGCGTAAATGTCCGAACTATAAAAATATATCATTAATTAAGCCGTACGGTCAATGGCGTACGCGCAAAAAAATTCCAAAGTCCAAAAAAGCGTATTTTGGTAACTTTTTATAACATTAAAAAATGAATAAAAAGTGATCAAAATGTCAGATCAAAACATGAGTCCTCATACCGCCCCGTACGTGGAAAAATAAAAAAGTTATAGGGGTCAGAAGATGACATTTTTAAACGTTTAAATTTTCCTGCATGTAGTTATGATTTTTTCCAGAAGTGCGACAAAATCAAACCTATATAAGTAGGGTATCATTTTAACCGTATGGACTTACAGAATAATGATAAGGTGTAATTTTTAACGAAATATGCACTGCGTAGAAACGGAAGCCCCCAAAAGTTACAAAATGGCGTTTTTTTTTCGATTTTGTCGCACAATGATTTTTTTTTCCGTTTCGCCGTGCATTTTTGGGTAAAATGACTAATGTCACTGCAAAGTAGAATTGGCGACGCAAAAAATAAGCCATAATATGGATTTTTAGGTGGAAAATTGAAAGGGTTATGATTTTTAAAAGGTAAGGAGGAAAAAACGAAAGTGCAAAAACGGAAAAACCCTGAGTCCTTAAGGGGTTAAACAGAGTTGTAAAGTACTTCTATTAAAAAATCTTAATCCTTTCGGTACTTATTAGCTATTGAATACTGCAGAGAAATTCTTAAATTTTTGGAACACATTGCTCTCTGCTGAATCATGAGCACAGTGCTCTCTAGTGACATCTCTGTCCATTTTAGGAACTGACCATAGCAGCATTTGTTTGCTATGGAGATTTTCTCCTACTCTGGACAGTTCTTAAAATGGACAGAGATGTCAGCAGAGAGCACTGTGCTCGTGATGTCAGCAGAGAGCTCTGTGTTCCAAAAAGAAAATAATTAACTCTGTAGTATTCAGAAGCTAATACATACTGGAAGGATTAAGATTTTTTAATAGAAGTAATATACAAATCTGTTTAACTTTCTGGCACCAGTTGATTTAAAAAAATTAAGTTTTCCACTGGAGTACCCCTTTAAAGAAACATAAAAAAATACACTTCTTCTTGCACATGACTGCCGAGACCAGTGACAGTAAGTAGTAAGTGCAAAAGAAAGTGGAATGTCCAGCGCAGTATGGGTCCAACGAATTCTCTTTATTGATTAAAACCCAGGATACATTGATGCAACAGGCACAGGTGACGCGTTTCGGCTCAAGAATGAGCCTTAGTCATTAGGTATGACTAAGGCTCATTCTTGAGCTGAAACACGTCACCTGTGCCTGTTGCATCCATGTATCCTGGGTTTTAATCAATAAAGAGAATTCGTTGGACCCATACTGCGCTGGACATTCCACTTTCTTTTGCATATCCATTTGGCGCTGCCCACGCCAGTCCGTGCGCACGGTGCTTGAGGTAGAGAGCTGGACTTACTTCTACACAGTAAGTAGTAAGTGTATGGGAATGTCATCAGGGAGCCTACAATGAGAAGTCTAGAGTGGTGGCAGCACTGAACCAGGAACAAGCAGAGGGATGAGTATGGCTTTTTTTTTCTTTTTGGTTGTTTTCTTCTTCCATTTCCAGAAAGAAAAAAAAATCAAAAAGACAAGAAAACCCACTTTAAGAGAATAAGTAAAAAGCCACGAGGAACAGAGCTAAATGTTGTTTTTTGTAAAGATGTAGATTACTAGCAATGTGAGACAAAGTCTAGTACAGTTAGGAAAAGATGCTACTAAACTGTGTACTAGAATATTCTCAGCTCCAGTGCGCAGCTCTAAAGTTTCCTAGCTTTTGAAACATACAGAATATCTTCTAAAAAATCCACTACGATCTCCTTTACAATTAGATCATTATACAAGATTGTAGATGTGCACCATGTCTGTCTTCTACCTGAATTCACATTGTGTTTTCTATCCCCTCTTTTTTTTTTTTTTTTTTTTTAACATGTGTCTGCACTCTTCCCCACCCCCTCAGCCCAACCCTATATAAGTAGTAGTTAGCTACACATGGGCCTTTTCTTTCCTGGCAGCCTCCCAGTCTGACTGAGAGAGCAGGGTAAGTGAGCTGTAGCATCCTGTTCACACTGGTGTGGTGCTGTGCGGCGACTGTTGCTGCCGTGGCGCCGTGTCTGCGGGGAGGTGCGACCCATGGACTGGTTTGAGGGGCATTGGGGCCGCTCTGCCAGTGGGTCGTTCCCTCTGTGGGCACTGGTGTCGCGGCGGTGGTGGTCACCACCCAGTGCTACGCCATTTTATGCTAGAGACGTTAGGGACCCACTCTAAATAGGTGGCCTTGATGTGGCGAGTGGGCTTTGTACTTTTTGATCACAACGTATATACTAACAACCTGAAATTATGCTGAGAAGCAATTAGATCATTGTGCAAGATTGTAGATGTGCACCATGTCTGTCTTCTACCTGAATTCACAATCTCCTTTACTTTGCTTATGTTTCTCACTTAACAAAATTCTTAAAAGAATTCAGACTATCAAGCTGTTCCTCCAAATACTTCCAAGCCAATGGGTGCTCGGTTAGTTGTCTTTTCCTATAGTCAGCACGGTGTATGTATGTATGTTTATAGGCAAGCTGACTTAGTATTCAGGGAGTAGAGGGCTGTTGACGTCTCTAAACATTCTAACAGCTGACAACCATGACAGCTATGCTCGAATGTCTTTCTCATCCGGGGCGAGAAGAGGAAGAACTAGAATGCAAAGCAGACATATGACTCCCAATATTACTAAATACTTGCATTAGATCCCCATTACACTGTACAAACTATTTAACAACTTGCATGAAACAAGTTCTTTGCATGTAACTATATTCCTTAAATAACTGTAATTAAGACATTTACTACATATTCTCTCAAGGTTGCATATATTGGATGTTCATAAACTTTCGTGACTGCCATAAACTGCTGTCATACCAGGGGACAAAGAGTTGATGCTCAATTAGGTAAAAAAAAAAAGCTCTTCTCTGTAAACCTCAATTACCTGTGATGCCTTATGACATTCAGTATTTACAAAGTGTAATTACACAATAGTGTCTGACATTTAACGTCAATGGATAATTTAAAAGACTTTTACTTCAATGGGGCTGCTCATGAGCAACAATAATCACTTCAATTAGCTTGGCACCATTACAATGTAACAAGACCATTTGTCTGCCTATTAGAGCTAGCCAAGCTCTTCAAGTGTGTTCATTTAGCAGTCATTGCTAATTTCTGGGCTTAGGTGAATTTGCATAGAAAAAACATATCCTTGTTAGCCAGAATGGGAGTTTCCTTTCTGCAGGTACTAGCTATTCTTAGTACATTATTTTCGCTAGCAGGAAGAAAAAAAAAATCTAAATAAAACCATTTGTGGACTCTAGCATATATTTATTTCAATTTACTGTCCAGATACGAAACAATGAATTTGTAACAATTTTTATTAGCAGATGTGTCAGTTGCTAATAGAAAGCAAACTGCATTTGTACAATAAATAATACCTAAATAGTGGTATGCCCATTTATTGATAAAGCAGGCCCAAATTGGTAAATTATACGTCTCATTAGAAAAAAAAAAACATTTACAGATCTGGCTAACAGAATGATGAGCCCCAGGTTCTGATCTTGGAGAAAGGCTCGGCAGGCCCTGGATTTCCTGGCCGCTAAAGGGAAAATGTTGTATTATCTGGCAGCCATTTAAATAAATGTCTGTCCATGTAATACAAGCAACATCATCCCTTGTTTAGTGTATCAGTTGCTGGATTTACTTCTTCCCCTCTTCCTTTTGCTCCAGGATTTCTCAGGGATCAGTCCTGGGTCCTCCCTTCTTCTCTGTCTACACAGGCCCCATTGGACAAACTCTCCTGCACTACTCCTGCACTCCTACAAAACACCAGTGACTGTACACTGTCTCAAACATCATATCTCGTCTATCTCATAGACAAAATGTCTCTAAAACAGAACTTCTTGTATTTTCTCCATCTATTTATTGACCTAAACCTGACATTTCCATCTATTGACTGCTGTAACACTTTTCTTATGTCTTCCCTTCTCATCTCTTCAGTCCTTCCTAAATGCCACAGCCAGGCTTATATTCCTATCCATCTACTACACCAATGCCTACCCCTGTGAAGTCACTATACTAATTGTCCATTAGGCCCAGAATATAGTAATAATTCTTCGCTCTGACCTACAAAGCTCTTCACAGTGCTGCACTTCCCTCTTGTCCTTCATGTCCTTTGCTCTACTAATGATTTAAAAGTAACATCTTCCATAATCCGAACCTCTCATTCCTATCTCCAAGACCACTCTTGTGCTGCCCCAGTTCTCTGGAATGCAGTATGCCAAACCATCAGACTGATACCCAACATCCACTTTTGGAATGTCTGACTTTTGCATTTAAATGTACCCCCAGAAGTGTAGAGTGCTGCAGAATATGTTAGTTATATATAAATATGATGACAATGATAACTATTAATAGTAGTAGTATTAAACTTATGAACACATAACCGAAGGTTTTTGAGCAAAACATATGAAAAGTCAAATTTTTGTGCAAATAAGTGATTGCTCAAAAATGTTCAACAATTTTTCATCAAAACCTGCACAAAAACCATTTATTACTTCCCTTGTCTTTTGACATTTGCTTTGCATTTAACTGCTTCCCAACCCATGACATATATATAAACAAATATGGCAGAATAGAGGCGGCTCTTCAATTAGGCGACTCAGGCCACCGCCTAAGGCCTCACCCTGGTGGGGGCCTTGCTCTGGCCCCACCCTCGAAAGTACATCAGTCCAGGGCCGCTCTACAATTAGGCAGCTTAGCCAACTGAGGCTAGTAGTAACACATACTCAATATAGCACTACTTAATCATGGCCTCATGCACATGAAAAAGCTCCATATTACAGCAGCATAGGCACATCAAAGTCACTCTGTGTGCTGCTATATGGTTCATTGAAATACCACTGGATTACCCTATACTTCTCAGAAGTACAGTACAGATCTAAGGGTCTATGGGTATTATTAAACAAATCTGTAAATGGCCATGAGTTCTTAACCTCTTTAGGACATAGGTCGTCTAACGTCCCTGCTACCTGGGCTTTAATGCCCAAGGACGTTAGAGAACATCCTGTTGTATTTCCAGTCTCTGCCGCTCGCGCCGGGCAGAGATCGGAACGGCATGTCTGCTGAAATCTTTCAGCAGGCATGCTGTGCAAATGCCGAGGGGGGTCACGGGACCCCCGCATGTCGGCGATCGCAGAAAATCGCATGTCAATTCAGACATGCGATTTTCTCCTATTCCGGGCTGATCGGGTCTCTGGTGACCCAATCATCCGGAAAATAGGGATGCTCGGACCTGTGAGTGACAGGCCCCAGCATCCTGCAGGGTAGGAGTGAGGTCGCAATGCTGCGATTTCCTCCCATCCCCTGCCATTGGTCAGAACTGATTCTGACCAATGACAGAGCAGGACGGTGGGTTGCCATGGAAACCCCCCGTTCTGCCCACCCCTGGATGTCAGGCAGAACGGCGGGAGAACATGGAGGCCGGAACCTGGAGGAGAAGACTCGTGGGGCCCGGCAATCATCGCAGATATTCACCGGAGATCCCGGCTCAGGTAGGGAATAGACGGTGGGGGGGGGAGAAATGAAACTGAAAGTAAAGTGATTTTTACTGTGGAAACCACTAGGAAGGCCGAACTGCAACTCCCAGCATGCCCAGACAGCGAAAGGCAGTCTGGGCACGCTGGGAGTTGTAGTTTTGCAACATCTGGAGGGTCACAGTTTGGGGACCACTGTTACAGTGGTGCCCAAACTGTATCCCTCCAGATGTTGCCAAACTAACTCTCAGCATGCCTAGACTGCCCAGGCATTATGGTAGTTGTAGTTCTGTAACATCTGTCCCTTCAGATTTAGCAATTTTCATGAAATTTTTGAAAATTACTGCTCTACTTTGAAGTCCTCTAATTTTTTCAAAAGTAAAAATATGTCTATTTTATGATGCCAACATAAAGTGGACATATTTTATTTGTGAATAAAAATTAAATTTATTTGGAATATCCATTTTCCTTACAAGCAGAGAGCTTCAAAGTTATAAAAATGCTAAATTTTCAGTATGCAAGTAACGCCGAAAATTTACCAACAAAATAAAGTAGAATATGTCACGAAAAAACAATCTCAGAATCAGAATATTCGGTAAAAGCATCTTAGAGTTATTAATGCTTAAAGTGACGGTGGTCAGATGTGCAAAAAACGCTCTGTGTCCCACAAAGTATTCTATCTCCTACTATTATTGGATGTCCACAGTCTGATCCTTAGGTGTAAAGAAATTAACAACTAGTCATTTGGCCGGGCACCTCGAGCAAGTAGTCGTCTTCAGGAATGTAATCACATCTGTTTGGTTTCAATTGACAGCGCAGGCTATTGCCAAAACTTTGCACATGCAGTGTGCAGACCACTGTAGGATCAAGTGAGCTGTTGACAATAACTTGCTAAGATCGGGGCATACCTGCACTATCAAGTACACCCAACAGTTGGGATTGCAGCACTGAGGACTGTGACCACTTGTTGGAGGTTTTCGCCCAAATGACTGGTTACAGATAATTTAAATGTTTAGCACAACGATTTTAAATATAGTTTTTTCTTTTTAAACCTGAGACAATGGTGTATCATGGGGTTGCATTTCTGCTGCCCCTGCCCCCCTTAACCCTTTAAGGACCGGGGGTTTTTCCGTTTTTGCATTTTCGTTTTTCCTCCTTGCCTTTAAAAAATCATAACTCTTTCAATTTTGCACCTAAAAATCCATATGATGGCTTATTTTTTGCACCACCAATTCTACTTTGTAATGACAAAATAAATATGCTGTTTTGTATTTTTTGGGGGCTTCCGTTTCTACATAGTACATATTTCAGTAAAAATGACACCTTATCTTTATTCTGTAGGTCCATGCGATTAAAATGATACACTTCTTATATAGGTTTTATTTTGTCGTACTTCTGGAAAAAATCATAACTACATGCAGGAAAATTTATATTTTCAAAATTGTCATCTTCTGACCCCTATAACTTTTTTTATTTTTCTGCGTATGGGGCGGTATGGGGCTCATTTTTTGCACAGTCATCTGAAGTTTTTAGCGGTACCATTTTTGTATTGATAGGACTTATTGATCGCTTTTGATTCATTTTTTCATGATATAAAAAGTGACCAAAAATGCACTATTTTGGACTTTGGAATTTTTTGCGCGTACGCCATTGACCGTGTGGTTTCGGGATGCCGCGATTTCACCGCAGCTATCCCGAACAGCTCCCTGAGCTAACCGGCATGCTTTCACTTTCACTTTAGACGTGGCGTTCAACTTTGAACACCGCGTCTAAAGGGTTAATAGCGCACGGCACCGCGATCAATGCCGCGCGCTATTAGCCACGGGTCCCGTCCGGGCCCAACCCGCTATGACCCCGTGGCCCTGCATTATAGATCGGGAGCGGACTCATGACGTAACGTTACGTCATGGGTCCTTAACAGGTTAAGCTGCCGCCACAGGCTAGTGCCTTGTGGGCCTATTTGTAAATACAGCACTGTCTCTAATACCAAAGATTTTTAGACATTAGCTAAACCTTTCTCGAAATCCCACTTCAATTTCCAGAAATGATCACATATTACTATCAAGGAAAATCCTTTTTCAGGTCATACAAAAATATGAGCGATAATATAAGATCAATTATAATTCTTATGGAATTAACTGCTTTCTTAATTTAGGTGTTGGATATCCTCTCTTTTACAAGTAATATTAAGAAATACATTTGAAAGCTTGATTTTTCATTTCTAGCATGGCAAAGGATTCATTTTCTACAACAAAGTAATGCTTTTTTGCCCATTTCCTCATAGCTTTATAACTAATTGAGTTTACAATGGTAATGATCATTTCTGGATATTCTGTTTTTGTAATCCAATACGTATTGATATTTTAAACTATTCACTGTATCAGGTTCTTACCGAAATGTAGTAGCATTAGACGTTTTGTAATCATAGAGAATAAAGAGAATACACTGTAAATCAGTAAATAGGCAGCGTGCATCCATTTTACAAGGTAATGTAATTTAATCATAAATGTTATAATCAAGCCATTAAAAGAGTTCTGAAAGAACAAAAATGCACTTTTTACAAAATATGATATTTCATTTTTATGAGAATCAAACCAAATTGAATTCCTATCATTCTAATATGATCTATGAACTATATACTCCTTTTGTATCAAGTAAAGAAAATTGGGTTTGGAATCTTTCTTATTATCTTATCAGTGAAACAAGCTTCCATGTAAGGATTTACTGGACACTGTACGTTTTGGATTACTATATTAGCTTACTTAGTGTTAAAGAGGACCTGGCAGTTTTCCTGACATGTCTGTTTCTGCACATAAATTACAATTCTGGAGTGTCATTTCTTAAACTTTTGATAGTTTTTTCCTTTTTTATTTTTCCTGGAAATCTTCAAAAAAAGTACAATTGGGCGTCACCATTCCTCTTGTCAGTAGAGTATATCATTAACCCTTAACGACAATGAACATAAATTAACGTCTTGGTGCCATAATACTTAACGAACCAGGATGTACATTTATGTCCTGAGCAGGATTCTATCTATATAGTCAGCACAGAAGCAGCACTAGCTTTATAGACTGTGAGTGACAGCTGCTCTTGGCCAGTTTTGGACTGTATTTTTAAGAGTTTCGTGAGACAAACCCTTTTGACAAAGGACAATGTATGAACACAATTTGTTTATACCTTTTCAAGAGGAAATGTTTTTTTTTACATGCAGGTCGAGCTACTCAAATCCTTTCCTATATTCCAACAGTTACAGTTATGATAAAGCAGGTGGGATAATATGGAGCAGCTAAACCCCCTCCATATGTGGCAGATGGTGGCTGTATATTACTCATCAGCAGTTTAACCCCAGAGCTCTGGTCTGGGCAACATGATTACAGTATGCCAATCAGTTATTATAGCAATCTGGAGCCCTCTGAAGGCCTTTGTGGCTGCCAAGATGGTACTCATGTTACACCCTAATATAAGAGGGTGAAATGGGTGATCAGCAACATAACAGCTTATGTACAATATACACAGGTATACAGTATACTGCATGAGTGACAGCTTTTACAAGTGCCCTGGGGCCCTAAAAATATAATTAAAATTCCCTCATATTAAAAATGTAAAACACTACCTTTCTTCTGTTTTCATATAAGAAAAACTGCACAGTGACTATGGTTAGTAATTTGACCATCCTACGGGCGAGTGTGTTTCTAAGGCAAGTACAATCCATGTCATTAAAAGCACCAGAGTTAGTAGCACTGAAGCAGTGCAGTGACTTAGCAATGTAAGCAGCATCTTTTAAGAGAAAGATTAAGAGACTATACAAGAGTGTGCCTTTGGTGCTGGGGCCCAGTACTAAACTTAGACATTAAACCCTTGCTTCAATAGTACAGTACAGACCTAAGGGTCTATGGGTATGATTGGACAAATCTGCAGCCCGGGCTCCTTACATGACAGTGCGCTCAGCCTATCACCAGTAGAAGTGGGACATCGCTGCGGCCAGTGATACGCTCAGCGCAGTATGAGTCACCGAGCCCAAGAAGCAGGAAGCAGAGCAGCACCGAAGGATTGGGATGCTGATATCGGTGCAACGGGGGAATGTAGGAAGGTGAGTTAAAAGTTTGTTTTTTTAGTTTTTGCAGCCCGGGCAAAGGGAAAGGGAAAAGTGTTGCACCACAGTTCTCCTTTAAGGGGCTAAGGTGAATATTCACTCTTGTACACCATTCATGTTTTGAAGAACTTTACTATATAATTTATATGCTGTCGTGCTAATTACGCCCCAAAATGAATCACTATGTTTAATATGTTTCATAGCATAATAGCCATTTTGTGTATAATCTAAGTAGGCTACAATTCTGAAGTTTCATCTCCACAAAAAGTGCCAGCCTGAGAGAATGCTTCGTGTCTTCTTAGATATTTATGTCTATTTAGATAAGACTGATAAGGTCTAGTTACACTCTCTAGACAACACTACTACAATTCACTCAAAGGTAAAGGAGGTTGAGATAAGAAACAGTGAAATAATGATGTCTCATCCGAATAAACATTAGTTCTTTATATATGTGTATGTATATATATATATATATATATATATATATATATATATATATATACAGTGCATAGTGAAAGTATTCGGCCCCCTTGAACTTTTTGACCTTTTGCCACATTTCAGGCTTCAAACATAAAGATATAAAACTGTAATTTTTTTGTGAAGAATCAACAACAAGTGGGACACAATCATGAAGTGGAACGAAATGTATTGGATATTTCAAACTTTTTTTAACAAAAAACTGAAAAATTGGGCGTGCAAAATTATTCAGCCCCCTTAAGTTAATACCACCTTTTTAGTGCCACCTTTTGCTGCGATTACAGCTGTAAGTTGTTTGGGGTATTTCTCTATCAGTTTTGCACATCGAGAGACTGAAATTTTTGCCCATTCCTCCTTGTAAAACAGCTGGAGCTCAGTGAGGTTGGATGGAGAGCGTTTGTGAATAGCAGTTTTCAGTTCTTTCCACAGATTCTCGATTGGATTCAGGTCTGGACTTTGACTTGGCCATTCTAACACCTGGATATGTTTATTTGTGAACCATTCCATTGTAGATTTTGCTTTATGTTTTGGATCATTGTCTTGTTGGAAGACATATCTCCGACCCAGTGTCAGGTCTTTTGCAGACTCCATCAGGTTTTCTTCCAGAATGGTCCTGTATTTGGCTCCATCCATCTTCCCATCAATTTTAACCATCTTCCCTGTCCCTGCTGAAGAAAAGCAGGCCCAAACCATGATGCTGCCACCACCATGTTTGACCTTGGGGATGGTGTGTTCAGGGGGATGAGCTATGTTGCTTTTATGCCAAACATAACATTTTGAATTGTTGCCAAAAAGTTTGATTTTGGTTTCATCTGACCAGAGCACCTTCTTCCACACGTTTGTTGTGTCTTCCAGGTGGCTTGTGGCAAACTCTAAACAACACTTTTTATGGATATCTTTAAGAAATGGCTTTCTTCTTGCCACTCTTCCATAAAGGCCAGATTTGTGCAGTATATGACTGATTGTTGTCCTATGGACAGAGTCTCCCACCTCAGCTGTAGATCTCAGCAGTTCATCCAGAGTGATCATGGGCCTCTTGGCTGCATTCAGTCTTCTCCTTGTATGAGCTGAAAGTTTAGAGGGACGGCCAGGTCTTCGTAGATTTGCAGTGGTCTGATACTCCTTCCATTTCAATATTATCGCTTGCACAGTGCTCCTTGGGATGTTTAAAGCTTGGGAAATCTTTTTGTATCCAAATTCAGCTTAAAACTTCTCCACAACAGTATCTCAGACCTTCCTGGTGTGTTCCTTGTTCTTCATGATGCTCTCTGCGCTTTAAATGGACCTCTGAGACTATCACAGTGCAGGTGCATTCATACGGAGACTTGATTACACACAGGTGGATTTTATTTATCATCATTAGTCATTTAGGTCTACATTGGATCATTCAGAGATCCTCACTGAACTTCTGGAGAGAGTTTGCTGTACTGAAAGTAAAGGGGCTAAATAATTTTGCACGCCCAATTTTTCAGTTTTTAAATGTTAACAAAGTTTGAAATATCCAATAAATTTCATTCCCCTTCATGATTTTGTCCCACTTGTTGTTGATTCTTCACAAAAAATTACAGTTTTATATCTTTATGTTTGAAGCCTGAAAGGTGGCTAAAGGTCGAAAAGTTCAAGGGGGCTGAATACTTTCACTATATATATATATATATATATATATATATATATATATATATATATATATATCAGTAGGACATATGATATTGTCATATACTGTTAGTATTGTAAAGGACATCAGTATATATCTATTATCTTATATATGACTGCACAGCATTGCTCCATGTTTACATTCCTAAGACATGGTGGAAAGGTCTCAAGTATAGACTTTGAGAATGGGTTGTTGTTAATGGCTAGTTTGCCAGTCTTGTGAATGTTATTGTAACTAACAATTAATTACCCCTAGAAAGACAGAAAGATTCACACATCTGTGTGAAAGAGACC
The DNA here is from genome assembly GCF_029499605.1 of Hyla sarda. Classification (NCBI taxonomy): domain Eukaryota; kingdom Metazoa; phylum Chordata; class Amphibia; order Anura; family Hylidae; genus Hyla; species Hyla sarda. The sequence goes on along the minus strand of NC_079189.1, from coordinate 374,017,761 downwards.
TCCAAGATTCTTATCTCTCTAATAAATTTGGATGTCTAGGTCGGCCCCAAGATGTCTATGGGAATCCAGGTTTTAATTATTTACATGTCAAAACTAATTTAGGAGGGTGTGTCTGACTAATTAAAAAGTCTGGTAAACCAGATGTTAGGTAGGCTGTAAACTGTGCTGCAGGCTGTACTCTAGAGAACACACAAAGACAAAAGCCATGTGAGATCCCTGCAAGCCAGACTGATTACACAGTACCGAACCAATGGCTATCCATGACAATGAGATTGACCGTCCATTGTTCCTAAGAGCCGAAGCGAGGTTCTTACATAGACTTGGTAAGAGACACAAAAATGGTATTCCATTTAGTTAAGACCAATTGGGATAACGTGGAAGGAATGATATAATTTCGATTGGCGAATAAATTAATAAAATAAAATAATTAATTATCTCCATATTGAGATGTAGTTTTAGGATATTGTGAAACTTCATTCTAACTGCAGAAGAATCAAGACTCATAATCTATCAAAGCATTAAATAATTACTTATACATATTGATAGAATTCCTACTTGCCAAACTGGGTGTTATAAGTATATTTCCCACAAAGGAAACTTGTTTCAAGTCCTTCCTTCTAAAATATAGTCTAGTGAGATCATAAAACTCTGCTATTTGTCTTAATGTCTTACCGAGATCATGTATAGAAAATAGTCCAGAATGGAGGGAAGCATATCATAGTTCTTCCATGTTTATATCCATAGATGATTTCCCCATTCATGGAGTCATGTGATTTGTAGTTGGTTAGAAGGGGACGGGGAGTGTATTTAGCATTCCATATTGATATGTCTATAGTTAGATATTGCCCACCTTGATATCATGAGGTTCCTCTGGATAGAGTGATATGTAACCTATTTTCTTACTTGATATTCCTAACCTAGTAGCTTTTGTTTTGTTGTAACAAGTTACTTACTACTCAAATGTATTGTTCTACTATATGTAGTCAATTAACAATCTTGTACTGTTTACTAATATATCTAATTGATATTCATTTGCATATATCATTGTGTTTATTATTCATTTATGTTTATATTCTTATAACCAATAATTCTACATACTTTTAAAATACCTGTGTATTATTGTATATTGCAAAACGACATCTTTAAATGGGCATCAACTTTATTTTTTAATATGTTGTAGTACTTATGTACTACAACATATCTCTAATATACTTTTATAATTTTTTTTTAATTAAAATTGTTTAATTTACATTTGAAAACTGGCCACTAGGGGTCTCCCTCCTAGTGGCCGGCTGCAGCCTGGCCTGATGTCACGCCTGAAAAAGGACTGATGCGGACGGGCATCGGTCCTTTTTCATTCAGCCTGCGCTCGCTCCCTGCCTGTCAATCAGACATGCAGGGAGCGAGCGCATTGGCTCCCCGGCCACTGGCTGGGAGGCCACTCCTCCCGCACATCACTGCCACCGCTGCCGCCTCTGCCTCGTTGCCGCCTCCGCCTTGTCGCCGCCGCTGTCCCTGCACGCCCGCTGCTGGACTCTGCAGTAAGTGTAATGGGGGGGGGGTGTTGTGATGGAGGGAACGGGGTATGGCGCGAGGTGGGGGGAGACGGAGGGGACGGGCTAGCGCCGCAGCGCCGCATGTAACTAATAGTTTATCTACACAGGGTGCCTCCAGCTGTTTCAATACTACAACTCCCAAGCTGGGAGTTGTAGTGATGAAACAGCTGGAGGCACCTTGTGTAGATGAACTAAGGGCGGAAGTCCCCCCCAGCAGGCATCAGTGACGTGGTGCCTGCTGGGGAAGTCTGCCTGGTAGTGAGCACACTGCCAGGCAGACAAAAAGCATTTTTAATATAGTAAAAAATAAAAATTAAAAGCAGGGAGGGGGTTAGGGATAGATTGGCAATAGGCAGGGACAGAAAAAAAAATAGGATGGTGGGAGCTACCCTTTAAGAGTTAATTTCATCCCATCATAAAAAGAACTTGTTGATATCTGAGGAAATAGTTGGACTCAGATGTGAATTGTATTGATTGGCTTTGTTTACAATTCACCAGGTCATAATTTTTATACTTGTAATAGTTTTCATAATTTATAATTCATAATTTTATGACCATAATTCATAATTGTGTTATTACCGCACGACAATGCTTATTGCATATAAAACATAATAATGAACATTAACCCTCATTATCCCGAGCTGTGCTCAGGCAAGAAGGAAAGGACATTAAGCCAGGTTAGTACCTGCATATGTATTTCTATTGTCCTGCTCTGTCATAGGAGCATAACATGAAAAATGTGGTTACCTAAAATTTTAATTTCATGTAGTCCGAAGGCAGCACACTAATGGGTTAAAAAGTTCTCTTGGACCCGGATAGAAGACATATATCTAGCAATACAAGATAATTAATTAAATAATTTATTGTATGATAAATATGTCGCACACAAGCAAAACAAAAGCAAAAAAAATTACTTTAAAACTCACTTGTATAGATCCTCCATATTCAAGCAAGGACTTTAGTAGTCCTCTTCTTTCTGGAACATAATAAGGTTTCAAGGGACTTCTATTTTTTAACCTTTTAAGAGCAAAGTGAGTAGAGGTACGCCCTTGCGTTCTGGTACTTAAGGACCAGGGCGTACATTTGAAGCGTGTTCATGAGCTGAGCATGCTTTATATCCGGATGGTCCCAGTTGCTATTAGCAGCCAGGACCTACAATTAATGCCGGACATAGCCGATCAGGCCGATGTCTGGCATTAACCCTTTAGATGCTGCAATCAAAGTGTCTAAAGCAGGATCTAACGTTGCCGGTAGTTCAGCAGTGCAAAATCGTTGGTCCCAATCAGCTGAGTAGATGGCGAGAAGGCCCTTATCTGCCTCCTTCTCGTCCAATGGTTGGTCTGATGTCCCTGCCAGCCATGGCAGGCTAGAGCAGCAGAGAATCAATAACACTGATCATTGCTGAGCCACAGCATTTAACAGTGTATGCAATCACAAGATTGCATGTTATAGCCCCCTATGGGGACTAAAAAAAAGAAATTAAAAAGTGTAAAAAATAAAAGAGGTTCTCCTGGGAAGTTAAAAAAAAAAGCCCCAAAGCCTCCATAATATATGGGTCTGTAGGTGCAAAATTAAAAGTGTTATGGTTTTAGAAGGGGAAGAGGAAAAAACCTTGAAAAAAAACTTGGTCTGGTCCTTATAGGACAAGTAATATGAAAAAAAAAACGTATCCCCTATCCGTAGGATAGGGGATGTGTTTTAGATCGTGGGGGGTTCGAGTGCTGGGGCCCCCACAATCTCCTGTTTAGAGCCCCAGCTCTCCTTTACTGCAGCGCGTCACGACCCCTGTCCAAAGCGGGGGCCACCACACCCCCTCCATATAGCTCTATGGGGGAGCCATTCGGCAATCTTTGGCTCTCCCATAGAGCTATATGAAGGGGTCGTGGCGGCCCCCACTTCGTGCAGGGGGCCATGACGCGCTGTTGTAAAGAAGAGTCGGTGCTCTAAACAGAAGATCGCGGGCGCCCAAGCACTCGGACCCCCCACCATCTAAAATGTATCCTCTATCCTTCGGATAGGGAGTACGTTTTTTTTCAGGATATTTGTCCTTTAAGGCTAAAATGGGCTTGGTTCTTAAGGGGTAAAGATTAGACAGCATCCAAAATGTGAGATTCAACTTGCTCAGGTCCTGCCTTATTCCAAGCATATTTTTTTGTTTTTGGGGATCTTTTCTTAGTATAGGCCATTAACCCCTTAAGGACCAGGCCAATTTTCACTGTAGAACCAGAGCGTTTTTTGCTCATCTGACCACTTTCACTTTAAGCATTAATAACTCTGGGATGCTTTTACCTTTCATTCTGATTCCGAGATTGTTTTTTCTTGACATATTCTACTTTATGTTCGTGGTAAAACTTTGTCAATATTTGCATAATTTTGATATTTGCATCAAATTGAAAATTTTGCATTTTTCTAACTTTGAAGCTCTTTGCTTGTAAGGAAAATAGATATTCCAAATAAATTATATTTTGATTCACAAACACAATATGTCTACTTTATGTTTGCATCATACATTTGACATGTTTTTACTTTTGGAAGACATCAGAGGGCTTCAAAGTATAGCAGCAATTTTCCAATTTTTCACAAAATTTTCAAAATCAGAATTTTTCAGGGACCAGTTCAGGTTTGAAGTGGATTTGAATGGCTTTCTTATTAGAAATACCCCACAAATGATCCCATTATAAAAACTGCACACCTCAAAGTATTCAAAACGACATTCAGTAAGTGTGTTAACCCTTTAGGTGTTTCACAGGAATAGCAGAAAAATGGAGAAGAAAATTCAAAATCTTCATTTTTTACACTTGCATGTTCTTGTAGACCCAGTTTTTGAATTTTTACAAGGGATAAAAGGAAAAAAAATTGTCTCAATTTGTAACACAATTTCTCTTGAGTAAGGAAATAAATCATATGTGTATGTTAAGTGTTCGGCGGGTGCACTAGAGGGCTCAGAAGGGAAGGAGCGACAATGGGATTTTGCAGAGTGAGTTTTTCTGAAATGGTTTTTTGGGGGGCATGTCACATTTAGGAAGCCCCTATGGTGCCAGGACAGCAAAAACCTCCCCACATGGCATACTATTTTGGAAAATACACCCCTTAAGGAACGTAACAAGGGGTCCAGTGAGCCTTAACACCCCACAGGTGTTTGACGACTTTTTGTTAAAGTTGGATGTATAAATGAATTTTTTTTTTCACTAAAATGCTGGTTTTCCCCCAAATTTTACTTTTTTACAAGGGGTAATAGGAGAAAATGCCCCCCAAATTTGTAACCCCATCTCTTCTGAGTATGGAAATACCCCATATGTGGACGTCAAGTGCACTGCGGGTGCACTACAGGCCTCAGAAGAGAAGCAGTCACATTTGGATTTTGGAAAGCAAATTTTGCTGAAATGGTTTTGGGGGGGCATGTCACATTTAGCAAGCCCCTATGGTGCCAGGACAGCAACCCCCCCCCCCCACATGGCCTACTATTTTGGAAACGACGCCCCTTAAGGAACGTAACAAGGGGTACAGTGAGCTTTAACGGCCCACGGGTGTTTGACGACTTTTCGTTAAAGTTGGATGTGTAAATTAATTTTTTTTTTTTCACTAAAATGCTGATTTTCCCCCAAATTTAACTTTTTTACAAGGGGTAATAGGAGAAAATGCCCCCCAAAATTTGTAACCCCATCTCTTCTCAGTATGGAAATACCCCATGTGTGGACGTCAAGTACACTGCGGGTGCACTACAGGGCTCAGAAGAGAAGGAGTCACATTTGGATTTTGGAAAGCAAATTTTGCTGAAATGGTTTTTGGGGGGCATGTCACATTTAGGAAGCCCCTATGGTGCCAGGACAGCAAAAGAAAAAAAAACTGATGGCATACTATTTTGGAAATTACACCTCTTAAGGAACGTAACAAGGGGTACAGTGAGCTTTAACGCCCCACAGGTGTTTGACGACTTTTCGTTAAAGTTGGATGTGTAAATGAACTTTTTTTTTTTTTCACTAAAATTTCCCCAAAATTTTACTTTTTTACAAGGGGTAATAGGAGAAAATTTTGCTGAAATGGGGGAGCATGTCACATTTAGGAAGCCCCTATGGTGCCAGAACAGCAAAAAAAAAAAAAAAAAACACATGGCATACTATTTTGGATACTACACCCCTCAAGGAACATAACAAGGAGTACAGTGAGTCTTAACAACCCACAGGTGTTTGATAAATGTTCATTAAGTGGGATGTGAAAAGGAAAAATTTGATTTTTTACACTAAAATGCTGATTTTGCCCCAAATTTTTCATTTTCACAAGTGGTAAAAGGAGAAAATGTCATCGTAAATTTGTAGATACATTTATTTGGACATACCTCATATCTTGATGTAAGCAGCTCTGAGGTTGCACACCAGGTTTTGGAGGAGCAGGAGGGCAGTCAGGGTCCTTGAGCTTTTGTATTGCTGCCTATGGAGCCAGAACAGCGGGACCCCCCTCAAGGGGCATTACATGGGGTAAATTACTGGGGTACACTAAATAATTAAAATGGGGTACAGTGGGACATAAGATTATAACAAAGATTATGTTCCCAGAATGATGACCCAGAGAATAGCCAAAACAAAAAATATGCCCACCCCAAACCCTATGCTCTGAATCATGATTCTGGGAATGTGATGTGTGTGGCCGTCCCTAACCTGTTGCCTCAAATGCGCACCCCGCTCATGTGGAGAGCGCTGCGCATTTGAGGTAACATAGAAAATAAAAAAGTCCCCGATGATAGTAACTCAGTGACCCATGACCCATTTTTGGAAAAAATACCCCCAGAGGTCTTATCAGGTTTTTTATTTTTATAAAAGAGTTTTTTGGACAATTTAGTGGTTTTATGGGGTTGAAATTTGCAATGTACTCTGAACTTGGTACATTGTGGTAAAATTATGGAAAATTAAAATGAAAAGGGAAAATGTAGTACTGCATGGAAGTGTGATACTCCCTGAAGCAGTTTTAAATGCAGAGGCCCGGATGATCGGGGCAAGCGTCACATTGAGTGGTGGTGTCCTTCCGAATCCCCCTCCTGTAACACACTCTGCATCTTTTCTGGGTTTGTCCCTTCTTTCCAGTGTGGGGGACTTCACCTGGAAAGTGTTGGCCTGGGATGATCCTGGCACCTATTGCTTCAGTTCCTTGGGAAGTCCGGCCTGCTCTTTCCTGGTCGCCAAAGATCAGGACCTTTAGGACTTCTTCTTGAAACTGAAGGTATGTCCCTGTGTTGCCAGCGTTCTGGTACAGTACAAAATAGTTGTACATGGCAACCTGTACCAAGTAGACTGCAACTTTTTTGTACCATACACGAGTTTTCCCCATGGCCATGTATGGCTTGAGGACTTGATCAGAAAGATCAACTCCCCCCATATACCGATTGTAGTCCAGAATACAATCGGGCTTGAGGACCGTTGTTGTGGTACCTCGCACAGGCACAGGTGAGCTGCCGTTACCATGAATAGTGGTCAGCATAAGGACATCCCTCTTATCCTTATACCTGACCAGCAACAGGTTTTCATTGGTAAGGACACGGGACTCACCCTTGGGCATAGGTGACTGCAGAAAATTTAGAGGGAGGCCTCTCTAGTTTTTCCGCACGGTCACACAAGCGGATGTGGATCAGGAGGCAAGGGATGTGAACAGAGGGATGCTGGTATAAAAGTTGTCCACGTACACGTGGTAACCCTTATCCAGCAATGGGTGCACAAGCTCCCAAACGATTTTCCCGCTAACACCCAGAGTGGGGGAACAATCTGGGGGTTCAATACGGGAATCTCGTCCCTCATACACTCTAAACTTGTAAGTGTACCCCGAGGTACTCTCACAAAGTTTATAGATCTTCACGCCATACCGCGTCCGCTTCGAGGGAATATACTAGCGGAAGATGAGTCTCCCCTTAAAACTGATAAGAGACTCATCGACCGAGAGCTCCCTGAGGGGTACGTAGGCCTCCAAAAATTTGGCCCCAAAGTGATCGATGACCGGCCTCACTTTGTAAAGCTGGTCATAGGTGGGATCACGTCGGGGTGGACATGCCTCATTATCTGCATAATGGAGGCATTTCCGAATGGCCTCTGTGCCATGACCATACTGTAAAGCGGGGTCTGGTGGAAGATATCCCCGCTCCAGCACTGCCTGACACTTGGTTTTTGATCAGGCCCATATGCAGTAAGAGGCCCAAAAATGTCCTCATCTCTGCTGCATTCACTGGGCCTGGCCAAAACAGAATCAGGGTGGTGGGCGATGAACTGCCTGGCGGGGAGTATGTAATGTGTGTTTGATGTAACTGTATTATATAACGGTGTGTGATTAAAAATCACACACCGTTATATGGGTTAGAAAAAAAAAAGCTGCTGTGGCCAAAAAAGGGGGGGGGGGCAAATAACAGTTCCCTGAACCCCTAATAGGGCCCAGGTCACACTGAAAAAACTGCAGAGGACCCTTGGGGACCTATTAGGGGGTCGGGGGTTTACTTTTTTTTTTTTTTTTTTACTTTATTTAACCTACCTTTCCCTGAGCTGAATTCTTTCCCTTTTCTATGGGGGCTTCTTATCTCCTGATGGGGCTCCGATCTTGGCAGAGGGGGGGTCCCTGGCTTTCTCCGGCAGCTCTGACCGCTGATTGAACCCAGCCAGCCCAGCCGCAGGAGCTACAGGTGGATGCTGTTAACCCCTCCCCTGCCGGCTGCTATTGGCTGCTATCCAGCCAATAGCAGCAATGCTGGGGGGGGTATGACAAAATCGCCACCTCCCCATAGATACAGGAGGTGATTGGAGGTGTATCCAATGTATCCTGACCTAAGAAATGGATGTATAATACTCTGTGCAGTTGCTGCTCTGCTGCACCATGTTTTCGCTTTGCAGAATGTGCCTTTAATGTATGTAGAATAAGATATATTTAAATGGATTTTTTTACTGACCATTTGAATAACTTACGTTTGCATTTGCTTGGTTGTTTACTGCACAGCATGCCTGAATTATGCATTTAGCATTGGCCAAATGTTGCAAATAGAGAAGAAAAGATAAATGTGTTGCTTAAAATAGACACATTTATTTCATCTTGATTTTTCCTAGTCTAGTCACAGCACAGAGAAGCTATGAGCTATACTGAATGGCAGCATGTGTTATTTGGGTGGATTAGGAGTTGTAAAACCAATTCAGCAGATGCAAAATTGGGTAAGAAAATAAATAGTTTTTCAGAAAGCATTTGTATCCATTGAAGCTGGTGGATTCTTTGCAAGAGCATCTGTTCACTGAGGGACAAGATGAGAACTGCCATCTGTCCTGGTTTTATCATTTTGCTTGAATTTTGGGTAAAATGTTCACATATGACAATATTTCAATATATACTAGGTCAATGATGACGACCTGAAGTAAATTATCATACAGGCTGTTTTATTTCCTAATTGCAAACATTCCTTAGTCTTCTTCTAACAGTATTTTATTAAAGGAGAGACAAATGAAGGAACAACATTTGTAGAAAAGACTTAAAGAGTACCTGTCACCAAATAAAACTTGTAATATAGTGTTCCTTGTGTAATTAGCAGACACTTTCCCATTCACTTGCTTTTAAAATTATCAACATAAATATGTTTAAAATGTAATAGAAAAAATGGCCACTAGGTGGCTTTGTTCTGTTCCCTGCCACAACTAATACAGTGAGTTTGGTCTCCTCTCAGCCTGGCAGGAGACCAAACTCAGGAAATGTTTCTATGCCCTGAGCTTGATTGACAGTTGCACAGAGCCTCACTGAAACATTCATAAAGCCTCACTGAAACATGCATAGAGCCTCACTGAAAGCTGCACAGAGCCTGAGATCTTCTATTCATCACAGCACTGCAACGATGTGAGGGCAGAAGTGGTCCCCCCAGCAGGCTTCAGTGATGTCATGCCTGCTTGGAAACACCCACTTTCTCCTGCTGGGAGAGTGCACTATGTGAGCAAGAATAAAGGTATTATACAGATCTTTTTAAAGCTTTGAAATATGTTTTAAGTGTGGGAAGAGTGTTAGGAGTAGTTAGGGAACATAGCTTGAGGTAGAAAAGTTTATTGGGTGACCGATACTTTTTAACTGCTCAATTCTTCACACAATAGTAGTATAGTTTGCTCCATGACTACAATTCACATTAAAGGGGTTATTCAGGAATAGAAATACACAGCTAATTTCTTTCAAAAACACCTCCACGTCTGTCTCCAGGGGAGGTGGGGTTTTACAACTAGGCTCCATTCATTTCAATGGAACTGAGCTGCAGAACCACACCCAACCTGGAGACAGACAGGGAACATTTTTTAAAGAAAGTAGGCCTGTTTTTCTATTACTGGAGAACCCCTTTAAGGCTGTCATCACACAGCATTTTCCTTTTTTTTCTGGTATATGTTTGTGATGTAATATAGTTGTGATGTATTGCTACTGTTTTATCTTTTATCTTTTTATCTTTTATCTTTTTTTCACATTTTTTAATTATGTATACACCCTCCCATTGGCCAATTGGCCACACCTACTTCTTTATAATGTCAAAATTCAAATTCCATTTGCCCCTTTAAGGCTAGGTTTCCACAAAGGTTTTTATCTGGCATTTTTTGGAAGTTTTTACACCAAAGCCAGAAGTGGATCCAGCAGGAAGAAGTATAAGTCCTTCTTTTATATTTTCCATTCCTTTTGTATGCACTTCTATCTTTGGATAAAAAAAAACTGCAGTGGAAGTTTAAAAAAAACTGTATGGAAACTTAGCCTAGTATTTTTTTAAAAATGCATTTGCAAGTAAGTAGCTTGTCACTTGTTTTTATGGATTTAAATTGGGTACACATTTGCATTTTTATGGACACCTTTTTAATTAAATATATGCCTGAAAATACACTGTGTGAACATAGTCCAATGAGCTTACTGGTTACAGTACACTCTAGATGGTATGATGTGTATGATGGTGATAGACACTCCTCATGGCACAGAACACTTGAACATTGCAGAACACAACCAGAACAGAGTGACCAGTGTACAGTGCTGTGTTCACTATTAGAGATGAGCGAACTTACAGTAAATTCGATTCGTCACGAACTTCTCGGCTCGGCAGTTGATGACTTATCCTGCGTAAATTAGTTCAGCTTTCAGGTGTTCCCGTGGGCTGGAAAAGGTGGATACAGTCCTAGGAGAATCTTTCCTAGGACTGTATCCACCTTTTCCAGCCCACCGGAACACCTGAAAGCTGAACTAATTTACGCAGGATAAGTCATCAACTGCCGAGCCGAGAAGTTCGTGACAAATTGAATTTACTGTAAGTTCGCTCATCTCTATTCACTATATAAAGAAATAATTATTATTAATATCATTGTTAGTATTATAATAGTACTTTAATCCCTTAATGACCACACTATTTTTATTTCTGCATTTTGCTTTCTCTTTCACCTTCCAAGAGCCATATCTTTTTTATTTGTGAGTGAACTTGAAAAAAATTAAGTTCCACTTTCTTACCATTCACTTTTGCAGTAAAACAAAATAATTAAGTTTATTCTGTAGGTCAGTAGTACCATTGCAGCGATAACAAATGTATTTAGTCTTTGTTATTTCCATGTACATAGATGTGTAAGGTTATTCTTTGTGATCTGTATTTTTTGTGATAACATTTTTGACTAGATGAGACCTTTTGATCACTTTTAATTCATTCAAAATTGCAATATACCATCAAACTAATAATTTATGGCAAGTTGTTACAAGGGAGCTATCATGGCATCCACCGGGCCTTTCAGAAGGTCCTAGCTGCAATGACAACCAATCAACATCAAAAGATTTTCTTGTAGGGGCCTTTCAGAGACATGGCAGGACCAGCACCTGTCAAATAACTGCCTAGATGTCACTATTGACTGCGGCATCTAAAGTCCAATGCCAGTAGATGCTGGCAGGTTCCAGCTGTAATATACAAAAGGCATTTGCTGCATATGAACTTGACTTAGCTCCTAAGTTGTGCATAAGTGAACGTCAATAAGTGGGAAGGAATTAAACATTAACTTCAGGTAGATAATTTCTGTTACAAGCCTTAGAACTGGCAACTTTAAACTATATGCCAGTCACCAATCTTTCCAGGCTTACCTTTCACACTGTTCCTCCTAGACCCAGCCATAGCCTTTCCTGAGTTTTCAATTCTTTACAGCGCAAATTACTTTGGCCCCCCTCAGGACTAACATCTCACCAAGCAGACAGAGTTCTGCTAGTGCATTGTCCATATTAGGACATTGTCCGTTGTAACTCTGTCCCGCATCAGGCGAAACAGCATCCTGCCTCCTTCCTCGGACCAATCTTCCGTCAGTCACCAGCCACAACTCCCTCCTCCCTCATCCGAAACTCCCTCGTCCAAAACACTGTCATCCCTCAGACGACTCTCCCTTAGACACAACTTTCTACCTCATAGTTTTTCATCTGAGGGATGACAGAGTTTCAGATGAGGGAGTTTTGGATGATGGAGGAGGGAGTTGCGGCTGATGCCTGACAGAGATTAGTCCAAGGGAGGAGGCGGGATGCTGTTTCGCCTGACGCGGGACGGAGTTATGGCTGACGATTGACGATGTCCTAAAATGGACGCCGTATGCTAGGACTTACAGGACTCTCAATCCTCACTGTTTTAGCAACAGAGTGAAGGTATTCTAATCCTATTATTCTAAGGTTGCAACTGCCCCCTCTTCCCATCAATTTACCATGTGCACCATGTGACAAGGTGGTAAGAGAGGGGTGGACAGGGGTGACAAAGTGACAGAGGGGTGAATAGGGGATGGACATGGGTGACAAGGATGTGGTCAGAGTGGTGGACAATGGGGGGTAAACATGGGTGAAGGGATGACAGGGATGACAGAGGGGTGGATAGGGGGGTGGCCAAGGTGGACATGGATGAAAGGAGGGTGGACATGGGAAACAGGGGGAGTGGACAGAGGTGATAGAGTGGTGGACAAGGATGACAAGGGGGGTAAAAGAGAGGTGACAGGGGTGACAAAGGGACAGAGGGGTGAATAGGGGGGTAGACATGGGTGACAGGGGGTAGACTGGGGGGTAGACTAGCGGGTGGACAGGGGGGTGAACATGGGTGACAGGTGGTAGACTGGGGGGTGACGGGGGGTAGACTGGGGGGTGGGCAGGGGTGGTGAACATGGGTGACAGGGATGGACAGGGGGTGGACAAGGTGGACATGGATGACAGGAGGGTGGACATGGTAGACGGGGAGGGTGGACATGAGTGACTGGGGGATGGACGGAGGGTGGACATGGGAGACTGGGGGGAGGGACATAGGTGACTGGGGGGTGAACAGGGGTGACAGAGGGTGAGAGGGGTAGACAGGGGTGACAAGGGGGTAAAAGAGGGGTGGACAGGAGTGACAGAGAGGGGTGGACAGGGATGACAAAGGGACAGAGGGGTAAATAGGGGTAGACATGGGTGACAGAGGGTTACACTGGGGGGGTCAGAGGGGTGACAGGGGGTGAACATGGGTGACAGGGATGGACAGGGGGTGGACAAGGTGGACATGGATGACAGGAGGGTGGACATGGTAGATGGGGAGGTTGGACATGGGTGACTGGAGGGTGGACATGGGTGACTGGGGGGTTGAACAGGGGTGACAGAGGGTCAGAGGGGTAAATAGGGGTAGACATGGGTGACAGAGGGGTAGACTGAGGGGTGGTCAGAGGGGTGATGGGGGGTGAACATGGGTGACAGGGGGTGGACAGGGGTGACAGAGGGGGGCCTAGGTGGACATGGATGACAGGAGGGTGGACATGGGAGGTGAAAAGGGGTGACAGGGGGGTGGACAAGGATGACAAAGCGGATAAAAGAGGGGTGACAGGGGTGACAAAGGGACAGAGGGGGGAATAGGGGGATGGACATGGGAGACAGGGGGTAGACTGGGGGGTATACTGGGAAGTGGACGGGGGGGTGAACATTGGTGACAGGGGGTAGACTGGGGGTGGAAAGGGGGGGTGAACATGGGTGACTGGAATGGATACAGGGTGGACATGGGTGACAGGGTGGGTGGACATGGGTGATGGAGGTGGACATGGGGGGTGGAAAGGGTACAGTACCTTAAGAAAGCCGGCAAGGGACTCTGGCGCAGCTTCAATGTCGAGTTCTTCCCCTCTTCGGTGTAGCAGGACACCATTTTCATCCTTTGACTCACACATTGCGCTGCAGGGGGGACGCGGACGCTGGGGGACGCTGTGTGCGCACACACAAGCAAAGCACATAGGCTATCTTTCCCCCCTGCGGCGCCGTGAGTCAAAGGCGCACAGGCCGAAGTGGAAAAAAAAATGTACTGAAAAATCCTGCGGCACACCGGGCAGTGCCGGGCAACCTGGTTGGGAATCACTGGTGTATGGTAAGGATGAAGTAATAGCTGCTGTCAGACACTGTGGCAATATGGCCACCATAGGTATAGATTCACACTACATTACTGTGGGGTACATTAATGTGGCAAGAAATTAGGTACCAATTGGACCCATTTTGCCTTCAAAACTGTCTTTACTCTTCATGGCATACTTTCTGCAAGGTGCTGAAAGCATTCTTCAGAGATTTTGGTTTATATGGACACACAGGGCTGGCGTTAGGGCGGGGCAAACCAAGCAATTGCCTAGGGCCCCATTCCCCAGGGGGCCCCTGCCAGCTGCTCAGTAACGGATCAGCAGCCCACTGCAGCCCGGCCGTGGCCAGTTTAAAACAGTGCCCAGAGGCCCTAATGTGGGGGAACTATACTGCCAACCTAATGTGGGGGGAACTATACTGCCAACCTAATGTGGGGGAACTATACTGCACCTAATGTGGGGAACTATACTGCACCTAATGAGGGTGAACTGTACTGCACCTAATGTGGGGGAACTATACTGCACCTAATGTGGGGGAACTGTACTGCACCTAATGTGGGGAACTATACTGCACCTAATGTGGGGAAACTATACTGCACCTAATGTGGGGAGACTATACTGCACCTAATGTGGGGGAACTATGCTGCCAACCTAATGTGAGGTAACTATTTACCTAATGTGGGGGAACTATACTGCACCTAATGTGGGGGAACTATACTGCACCTAATGTGGGGAACTATGTGGCACCTAATGTGAGGGAACTATACTGCACCTAATGTGGAGGAACTATACTGCCAAACTAATATGGGGAACTGTACTGCACCTAATGTGGGGAACTCTACTGAACTTAATGTGGGGGGCTATACTGCACCTAATGTGGGGGAACTATACTGAACTTAATGTGGGGAGCTATACTGCACCTAATGTGGGGAGCCATACTGCACCTAATGTGGGGAGCTATACTGAATCTAATGTTGGGAGCTATACTGCACCTAATGTGGGGAACTATATGGCACCTAATGTGGGGGAACTATACTGCACCTAATGTTGGGGAGCTATACTGCACCTAATGTGGAGGAACTATACTGCCAACCTAATATGGGGAACTATACTGCACCAAATGTGGGGAACTCTACTGAACTTAATGTGGGGAGCTATACTGCACCTAATGTGGGGGAACTATACTGAACTTAATGTGGGGAGCTATACTGCACCTAATGTGGGGAGCCATACTGCACCTAATGTGGGGAGCTATACTGCATCTAATGTTGGGAGCTATACTGCACCTAATGTGGGGAACTATATGGCACCTAATGTGGGGGAACTATACTGCACCTAATGTTGGGGAGCTATACTGCACCTAATGTGGAGGAACTATACTGCCAACCTAATATGGGAAACTATACTGCACCTAATGTGGGGAACTATACTGCACCTAATGTTGGGGAGCTATACTGCACCTAATGTGGGGGAACTATATTGAACTTAATGTGGGGAGCTATACTGCACCTAATGTGGGGAGCAATTCTGCACCTAATGTGGGGAGCTATACTGCACCTAATGTTGGGAGCTATACTACACCTAATGTGGGGCACTATACTGCACCTAACGTGGGGGAAATATACTGCCAACCTAATGGGGGGGATTATACAACTCCTAATGTGGGGAGCTATACTGCTCCTAATGTAGGGGGGCTATATTGCACCTAATGGGGAGGAACTATACTGTCAACCTAATGTGGGGAACTATACTGCACCTAATATGGGGAACTATACTGCACCTAATGTGGGGGAATTTTACTGCACCTAATGTGGGGAGCTATACTGCACCTAGTGTGGGGAGCTATACTGCACCTAATGTGGGGAGCTATACTGCACCTAATGTGGGGAGCTATACTGCACCTAAGGTGGGGAGCTTTACTGCACCTAATGTGGGGAACTATACTGCACCTAATGTGGGGAACTATACTGCACCTAATGTGGAGGAACTATACTCAACCTAATGTTGGGGAACTATACTGACAACCTAATGTGGGGGAACTATACTGACAACCTAATGTGGGGGAACTATACTGACAACCTAATGTGGGGGAACTATACTCCCTACCTAATGTGGGGGAACTATACTGCCAACCTAACATGGGGGAACTATACTACCAACCCTTATGTGGGGAAACTATACTGCCAACCTAATGTGGGGGGAACAATACTGCCAACCTAATGTGGGGGAACTATACTGCCAACCTAATGTGGGGGAACTGCAACCTAATGTGGGGAAACTATACTGCCAACCTAATGTGGGGGGAACTATACTGTCAACCTAATGTGGGGGACTATACAGCCAACATAATGTGGGGGAACTACAACCTAATGTGGGGGGGAACTATACAGCCTACCTAATGTGGGGGGAACTACAACTTAATGTGGGGGGAACTATACTGCCTACCTAATGTGGGGGAACTAAAACCTAATGTGGGGGAACCATACTGCCTACCTAATGTGGGGGAACTACAACCTAATGTGAGGGGAACTATACTGCCAACCTTATGTGGGGGAACTATGCGGCCAACCTAATGTGGGGGAACTACAACCTAATGTGGGGGGAACTATACTGCCAACCTAATGTGGGGGAACTACAACCTAATGTGGGGGAACTATACTGCCAACCTAATCTTGGGAAGCTTTACTGGCAACCTAATGTGGGGGGGACTATACAGCCAACCTAATGTGGGGGAACTATACTGCCTACCTAATGTGGGGGAACTATGCTGCCAACCTAATGTGGGGGAACTATACTGCACCTAATGTGGAGGAACTATACTGCCAACCTAATATGGGGAGCTATACTGCACCTAATGTGGGGGAACTATACTGAACTTAATGTGGGGAGCTATACTGCACCTAATGTGGGGAGCCATACTTCACCTAATGTGGGGAGCTATACTGCATCTAATGTTGGGAGCTATACTGCACCTAATGTGGGGAACTATATGGCACCTAATGTGGGGGAACTATACTGCACCTAATGTTGGGGAGCTATACTGCACCTAATGTGGAGGAACTATACTGCCAACCTAATATGGGAAACTATACTGCACCTAATGTGGGGAACTATACTGCACCTAATGTTGGGGAGCTATACTGCACCTAATGTGGGGGAACTATATTGAACTTAATGTGGGGAGCTATACTGCACCTAATGTGGGGAGCAATTCTGCACCTAATGTGGGGAGCTATACTGCACCTAATGTTGGGAGCTATACTACACCTAATGTGGGGAACTATACTGCACCTAACGTGGGGGAAATATACTGCCAACCTAATGGGGGGGACTATACAACTCCTAATGTGGGGAGCTATACTGCTCCTAATGTAGGGGGGCTATATTGCACCTAATGGGGAGGAACTATACTGTCAACCTAATGTGGGGAACTATACTGCACCTAATATGGGGAACTATACTGCACCTAATGTGGGGGAATTTTACTGCACCTAATGTGGGGAGCTATACTGCACCTAGTGTGGGGAGCTATACTGCACCTAATGTGGGGAGCTATACTGCACCTAAGGTGGGGAGCTTTACTGCACCTAATGTGGGGAGCTCTACTGCACCTAAGGTGGGGAGCTTTACTGCACCTAATGTGGGGAACCATACTGCACCTAATGTGGGGAACTATACTGCACCTAATGTGGAGGAACTATACTGAACCTAATGTTGGGGAACTATACTGACAACCTAATGTGGGGGAACTATACTGACAACCTAATGTGGGGGAACTATACTGACAACCTAATGTGGGGGAACTATACTCCCTACCTAATGTGAGGGAACTATACTGCCAACCTAACATGGGGGAACTATACTACCAACCCTTATGTGGGGGAACTATACTGCCAACCTAATGTGGGGGGAACAATACTGCCAACCTAATGTGGGGGAACTATACTGCCAACCTAATGTGGGGGAACTGCAACCTAATGTGGGGAAACTATACTGCCAACCTAATGTGGGGGGAACTATACTGTCAACCTAATGTGGGGGACTATACAGCCAACATAATGTGGGGGAACTACAACCTAATGTGGGGGGGAACTATACAGCCTACCTAATGTGGGGGGAACTACAACTTAATGTGGGGGGAACTATACTGCCTACCTAATGTGGGGGAACTAAAACCTAATGTGGGGGAACCATACTGCCTACCTAATGTGGGGGAACTACAACCTAATGTGAGGGGAACTATACTGCCAACCTTATGTGGGGGAACTATGCGGCCAACCTAATGTGGGGGAACTACAACCTAATGTGGGGGAACTATACTGCCAACCTAATCTTGGGAAGCTTTACTGGCAACCTAATGTGGGGGGGACTATACAGCCAACCTAATGTGGGGGAACTATACTGCCTACCTAATGTGGGGGAACTATGCTGCCAACCTAATGTGGGGGAACTATACTGCACCTAATGTGGGGGAACTATACTGCCAACCTAAGGTGGGGGAACTATACTGCCAACCTAAGGTGGGGGAACTATATTGCCTACCTAATGTGGGGGAACTACAACCTAATGTGGGGGAACTATACAAAAATATAAAATTGTACTATTCTGATACCTATAACTCTTTTATTTTTCTGTATATGGGGATGTATGAGGGTCATTTTTTGCGCTTTGATTAGTAGTTTTTATCGGTACCATTTTTGTTTTGATGGGCCTTTTCAAATGCTTTTTAGATATTTTTTATGGAATTTTGAAGTGACCAAAAATTAGCAAATCTGGTTGGTGCACTATTACAACTTTTGGGGACCCTCTTTTGATTTTGCCTAGGGCCACACTAAGCCTAATACCAGCCCTGTGGACACAATGGCATCACGCAGTTGCTGCAGATTTGTCAGCTGCACATCCATGATGCTAATCCACTTTTCCACCACATCCGAAGGTGCTCTGTTGCATTGAGATCTAGTGACTGTGGAGGCCATTGGAGTATAGTGAACTCATTGTCATGTTCAAGAAACCAGTCTGAGATGGGTACACTGTGGTCACAAAGGGATGGACATAGTCTTTAACATACTCGGGTCACATTTAAACAACGCTCAATCAGTACTAATGGGCCCAAAGTGTGCCAAGAAGATATCCCCCACACCATCACACCACCACCATGATTTCTTTCACAAACCACCAGCAAACATTAGTGGCTCTGCATGTACCTGTATTAACAGGGCATGGCATTGTGTCTGTGCATAGCACTCCACCAGTCTTTGCAACAAAAGGGCCAAAAAAGTGTACACATCTGTAAGACAAACATACAGGGCACATAACTTGGCAACTCTTAAAGTAAAATACATAAGGTGGACTACCTCTGTACATGCTGTACCGTATTATAGTTACGCAATACAAAAAAATGTATATATTTGATAATGAGTTAAGATGGCTTTGTTCATTTGCTTACTATCCACCCACTATATGCACTATTAAATAATGGTTTAAAGTATTTCATTATTACATTAAATAAAATTGTAATACAATTTCAAAGGCCTGCCTTTATAAGAACATAGTAATATGAATATTTCTTTTCTGGAATAGATTTATAAGTCATTTGTGCTGTGCTCTGTCATGAGAACAATTTAATAATAGAAAATAGGAACAAATCCTGAATAAATAGTCGGGTTTCTTACATACTGGAGCTGGAACTTCATTGATAGCTCATCAATTCCACATTTAATTACCTCTTTGCACTATCTAAAAAAGAGTTATGGCTGAATGAGTATAGATCTGTTCCACTTATAATAAGCAGTTCTACTGGAGTAACAATGCATCCTAATTTAACAAGTTTGCCAGCCACCCTAATTAAGTTTGTGGCTCAGTAACAGTGCAGACTGCCTTAAAAACAAAAGCCGATACAACCACAGTCTTCCATTCCTGTAAAAGATTATTATTTCATTGCAGTTGTACAAAAAACCCTCATACGGATATTTTTATAGTGTTCCCCTTGCTATGTGTATTGCAATTTTACAATGATTTTAAAGAAAAAATTCTTGAACTGGTGAATGATATTTTACAGTGGAGTTCCACATAACATTGTAGATAGCTTAATTATAGACACTCTTACTCTTCTTAATTTGTGCCATTTGTAATTACACAATATTTAATAGTTTAATTACATAATATTTAATAGTCCAGATAGAAAGGTTATGTCATGAATGGGGTGAGGCAGGGAGAAGTGAGCCCTAAAGCTGTCCCTAATACCTCTTTCCCTGTCTACTTGCCCACCTGCCCTAAATGACAGTGCATGGGCATCGAAGTCAACAAAACAAACTAAACTGTACATGTCGGAGAACAAGTCAGGAACATAACGGGAATACAATAACCAACAAACAGATATATAAGTACAAACAAGGCAGGATATAGCATACTAACTTACAGTTTAAGAACCAGAATCACAATAATGGCAGATCTGATCATGTAAGCAAGACTAGATTTGGGGATAAGTTTACAGCAGACAAAACCAGGAGATGCAGGGGATGAACAAGTAAACTGAAATCCAGAACACCAATCGGGTCAGGAAATCAAGAGCATTGTTCACACTGGATTCAGAACACGTAAAACATTAGACACCCCACTCCAAGTATGGAAGGACATCAATACCAAAGCCAAATAGGCTCCTAGCCAGTGGGAACTCTCCACCTAGAGATCAGGATACTGGCCTAGGAAGAAAAAAAATCCTAAATACAAGCAAACACGGGTACAGTCACAAAACTCACTCACTCCTAGAAAGAATAGCACAAGGCTCAGAACAGGATTCTATCCTCAGAGTTGCAGGATAACAAGTTCAAAACAGGACTGACATAATGCACATTGTGAATACAGACTAAGGCAACACATAGCAAATACAGAATTAACATGCACAAATACTAAAACCCGACAAATGTACTAAAACAAAGCAGGCTAAAATCTATATATCAAACAGGACAGATAACCATGGTTTAGGACATGTGCTCATACAGACATAAGCTAAAATGCATAGTACAGATCTAATTACCAGCCCCAAGCAGCACCTTAAGAGGCCTTAAATATCCTCCCAGTGCTGCAGGGTTAACTCTTCTTGAACCAGGGAGAATTAGCACAGAAACTGTTCAGACACAAAGACAATGTCTGAACAGGACCTAAAACAGAAAAATGCAAAACACAGAAATGGACATTACAGGTTAATTCAGAAATCTTAAGGACTTTTGAGGAGAACAGACAACAGTCACAGCAGCACCCCACAAGTACTAAGATATATGTATTTTAAATTGCAATATTTCTATAGAAAAAAATACCATCTGATCAAATAGTGTTTACCATCCTGCTACAATCAAGATGGAACCTACACTATACAATAGATGTGCCTCTTTTGCCCTAGCACTAATCCTACAAATTATGGGCATATAGTGGTTCTTTTGGACATGTTGACCAATTTTAGTTTTTTCTGTTGTATGTTGGGGGGAGTGGCTGCCTCTATTTTGGTTGTGCATTCTACCCATCCCCTGGATGGTTTAAAACAAGAAATAATTGGATTCTTTATGTTAATAATTTGTAGGCCTAATGTAACACTGGGCAGAGATGAGTGCAGCCCTGAAATGACTTAAAAGGGTGACTGCAACTAAAGTGCCCGTATGCTACTAAGGTACTGTCAGGATCCGGATGGGTATACTGTGAGGATACTGTTGGTGGATCCTCTGTGTCAGTGGGGTGATGGTGTGGGCCGTACCAGGGGAACGGAGTCTAAGGGGTTACTGGTTTTCACCAGAGCCCGCCGCAAAGCGGGATGGACTTGCAGCGGCAGGTAACCCCCAGGTCGTTCCACCTGATAGCGACTCAACCCCAACTGACGAATGAGACAGGTGCGGAACAAGAGATTAGGCAAGAGCAAGGTCAGACGTAGCAGAAGGTCAGGGCAGGCAGCAAGGATCGTAGTCAGGGGCAACGGCAGAGGGTATGAAACACTGGCTTGGAACATACACAAGAAACGCTTTCACTGGCACTGAGGCAACAAGATCCGGCAATGCTAGGAAGGGGAAGTGGGTTTTTATAATGAGGCCACAGGTGTGAGTACTGATTGGGCCAGGCGCCAATCAATGGCGCACTGGCCCTTTAAATCTCAGAGATCCGGCACGCGCGCCCTAGGGAGTGGGGCCGCGCGCGCCGGGACTGAGCCAACGGAGGATGGGACAGGTGAGGGGATTGGGATGCGAGCCGCGAGCGGGCGCGTCCCGCTACGCGGGTCGCATCCCCGCCGGTGAGACTAATGCAGCGCTCCCGGTCAGTGGGTCTGACCGGGGCGCTGCATGGAGGTGAACGCCACGAGCGCTCCGGGGAGGAGCAGGGACCCGGAGCGCTCGGTGTAACAGGTACAGGGCATAACAAAGTCAAAGTAACAAACAACACAGCCAAAACAAGCCAAGTTGGTAACAGAGAGAGTGGTGCAGTACAGAATTGGAATGCAATAGAGTAGTCAGGAAACAGACCAAGAGTATACACAAGATACACAGGAAAATAGCAATCCATAAGGGGATAAGGTGTGACCCCAGAACAAATTGTACCTAAAGCCCCACCTCTTCAGCTGTCAGGACGAAAGCTATTTTTATGGAGATAATTAATGCTACTATGTAAATACAGTTATGGCTAGAACAAAGGGAACCAAGCATTAGATTTGACCATATATTACACCTGGCAACATGTTGTGTATGGTAAGTTTGAGAGGTTTTTGCCTGCAGGGAAGGTGAGGATATAAAGTTTGTAAAGTCTACCCCACCTTGTCTCTGGCTCTGGTGATTGATGGCCCATGTCATCGCTCTGCACCCTATGCAGACAGAGCAGAGCCTAGACAAAGGCTGTCGATCACGCTGAGGGGATGTCACTACAGCCGAAGCAGCAGGACTAGGAAAGCATAGCTCCCCGCCCAGGGGACTACTTACAGGGCGGCAGGGGAGATAGGCAAAAACGTCCCCTGGGGATGGTGAGGATGAAGATTTTACCATAAATGACACGTTGCCAAGCATTATATATGGTAATATCCAATGCTTACTTCCCTTTTAGCCCTCATGCACTGTGTCTGCAGCTTAACAAGTCTATTTTACATGACATGTGCACTTTAATTGTGATTTCCATCATAAGAAGCCTAGCTCTTTATTGCATGTTTAATGCCCAGTGAGTGAATCAACTATATAACTGGAGATTGATATTTGGGCAAATCGGCACTGTCAGATTCAAAAACTTTTCATATGTTATAAATCTTGGCACAACATTAACCTTTCTAATATACTTCACAAGAAAATGTTATTTACTTTTCAGAGAAAAAGATCACTATGGGTATCCATACCAATCAGAACATAATCCTATCCAGCTGCAGCACCATCTTTGTTCAAACTGAAGAACAGGTAGGGACAAAGTCCAGTAAGTGGGGGTTGAACTAGCACTCTTCTGTGCTCACTCCTTTCCTATCAGACTGCAGCATGAAAACATAGAGGATGATGTTACAGAGCAACCTGCAGTGATTGGATGAAGAGACCCAGCACAGCAGACTCAGGTCGGAAGATGACTCATCCAGATTGAGGGAAAGAGATGGAACATGTCCCCAGGGCCACCATTAGGGGGATACAGGCAGTACCCCCGTACTGGGCCCGGTGCCCAGGGGGGCCCAGGCTCTGTGACCTTAACTCAGGTTAAGGGCCCGCTGCCGCTACTGAGGATCCGGAACACTCGTCTCAGATCCCCAGCAGACAGTGCTGCCTTCTCCTGTATGCGCGATACACGTACATGCAGGAGAAGGCGTCCCCTCTGTGTGAGCCGCATCTGCAGCTTACACAGAGGAGACGGGACCTCCACCCCCCCCCCCCTCAGCACGCAGTACAGGCACTGATGATGTCAATGACGTCACTCATCCGGCGCCTGTACTGTGGAGGGGAGAAGACGCGGGCCCTGCTGCTGAGGAGATCGCTGCGTGGGACCTCAAGTAGGAATAATTATTTTTTTAACTCTGCCTATACCTATAGGGAAAGTGGGGTAATACTGCCTATACCTATGGGAAGGGGGGATGACTCTGCCTATACCTATAGAGAAAGGGTGGTTACACTGCCAATACCTAAAGGGAAAAGGGGGGTAACTCTACCTATACCTATTGGGAAGGGGGGGTAACTCTGCCTATACCTATAGGGAAAGGTGGGTAACTCGGCCTATAGGGGAAGGGGGGGGTAACTCTGCCTATACCTATGGGAAAGGGAGGGTAACTCTGCCTATACCTATGGGGAAGGGACGGTAACTCTGCCTATACCCATAGGGGAAGGGGGGTAACACTGCCTATACCTATAGGGAAAAATGGGGGTAACACTGCCTATACCTATAGGGAAAGCGGGGTGACTCTGCCTATAGGGAAAGGGGGGGGTAACTCTGCCTATACCTATAGAGAAAGGGGGGGTAACTCTGCCTATACCTATGGGGAAGGGGGGGTAACACTGCCTATAGGGAAAGGGGGGTAACGCTGCCTATACCTATGGGGAAATGAGGGGGGGTAACTCTTCCTATACCTATGGGGAAGGGGGGGTAACTCTGACTATACCTATGGGGAAGGGGGGGTAACTCTGACTATACCTATGGGGAAAGGGGGGTAACTCTGCCTATAGGGAAAGGGGGGTATAACTCTGCCTATACCTATGGGGAAAGGGGGGGGGGGTAACTCTGCCTATACCCATGGGGAAGAGGGGGGGTAACTCTGCCTACACCTATGGGGAATGGGGGGGTAACTGCCTATAGTTATAGGGGAGGGGCTACCTAACTTTATACCTGGGTGCCTAACTACTTACCTACATACCAGGCTATCTAACTATGTACCTGGCCTTCATACATGGCTGCCTAACTGCCTAGCGAGCCCCCTACCTACCTGGCTTGTCACCTACCTACATATCTGGCTTCCTGATCTACCTACCTAGTTTCCTATTTACCTGGCTACCTACCTACCTGCCCTTTTACTGTGCAGGTTACCAAGGAGGGCATTATTACAGTTTGTGGGCCTATAGATGGAAAGATTTTCCATAGAGGGAACGGCACTGGAAAAATGTAAAGTCTGACATGTTTTTCCTGCAGATGTTAAGAGATCACATGGGGGTCTGATCCGGATGGAGAAGAAAAGGAAAGAGGATGCCACTGATCAGAAAAGACATAATTGTGAACCCCAAAATGTAACTGGAATCACTTATATGGTGTACACATTCTGTGTACAGCTGATATCTACCGCCATATGGTCCTGTATATAATCACTTATACAGATCCTTTATAGTATAGTGGTCTGTGTAAAGTGGTTTTATTCAGTACAGTATGGCGGTATTATCCAGTTATTGTGTGGTGGTATATATTTATTCCTTGTATACCAGTATTATTGGTCATGGAAATTTACCTATGTTTGAGTGTTTCTCACATATATAAATTTTTGTTTATTGTGTGTAGGATTTGGGTGAATAGGGTGTGGCAGAAGATTGATGAGCTGCAGAGCCTAGCAGGGGCCCTTGGCTTTTTTTTTTTGGTCCGGGGGCCCGAGTGTTGTCAGTCCGCTCCTGGCTATGACCCATAGGCTATAGCAGTGGATCCTGACCCCAGACTAGAGAAGGAGTGATTGGACCATGGAGACCTGCCGGTACACAGACATACTGCCTGCAGCCGCATCCTATATATGGCTGGAGGCAGTATGTCTGTGGAGGGCCTACAGCAGTATATGGGGGCACAGAGGGGAGGGGGGGTCATTAAATATATATGGGGGCACCAAGGGGGTCATTAAATATATATACAGGGCACCGAGAGGGAGTATTTAAATATAAATATGGGGGCATCAAGAGGGGGGGTCAATAAATATAAAGGGGACACAGAGGGGTGTACATATATATATATACAGTGGCACAGAGAGGCAGAAAGTGGGCACTATTGATGTGGGCAGCCATACACATGAGGAGTCTGTAAAGAAGTGGGCATTGTGCTGAAGAAAGGCGCCTAAAATGTTTGTCTGGCAGGTTCTTTGGAGACGAGTCTTCATGATGGCCTCTAATCAAAGAAGACATAGCTTGTGAGTCAGTAAATGCAACTGTAATCCCTTATAATGGCTGCAGAGCCCTTGCTAGTATCTACCTCTGTATGATCAGTATGTGGCACTATTGTTGAATTTTTAGGGAAGTTTCACACTAATTGGATTAGGGTGTATTAGAATATAGCAGGGTGCAGTGCACTAAAATACTGTGCTGCACAATGTCTTACTGCACTGCACTCTGCTTTAATCTAATTGGTAATATATAATTAGAAAATAAAATAAGATTAGGGACAGGCCCTGGGGGCGGATTTGGGGGGCGGGCTACGTGGTTGAAGGGGGGGCAGGCCTTGAGCTGTGTAAGGGGCCCCGAAATTTCTGATGGCAGCCCTGCACGTCCCCTCCAGAGCACAGGATGACAAACCAAGTGAGCAACAAATAGAAGGTATTTGTGAAAGAAATATAGGTGCTGGACACATGATCAGGATTAAATAACAAGAAACATATAACATTTTTGTGGGTTATGACAGGAACTCTTTAAAGAATATTAGTCCCACACAGGCTAAATAGAAACAGTGATCATTGGCTGAACAGCTAAACCAGAGAAAAGCCAATGACAAGGATTACATGTAAAAATGATATTCCAAGTAGGAACACCAGGGGTCATGAACATGGTTGAGACCACACATAAAAAGAACTAGTGTTGCTCGAGAATATTCGCAATGCGAATATTCACGAATATAGCACTATATATTCGTAATTACGAATATTCTTTTTTTTTTTTTTCACAGTACACATCACAGTGATCATCCCTCTTTGCTTCCAGCTTGTGTGGTGTAAAGAAGGCTCTAATACTACTGTGTGAGACTGGTGTGCGAATTTTCGCATATGCGAATTTTCACTTATGCTAATTTTTGTATATGCAAATTTTCACATGTTAATTTCCGTATACGCGAATTTTCACATATGCGAAAATAAAACGAGAATATTACAAATATGCGAATATTTGCAAATATTTGACGAATATTAGTCCGTATATTCGCAAATATTCGCAAGTTCGAATATGGCCTATGCCGCTCAACACTACAAAGAACACTGGCAACAGGAGAGTCCTTTTGCAAGCTATTAGCAAAGATAATCCTCAAAGTTAACATGCACTGGAAAGCCACTTTCAAAAGTGATTAAAAAGGATAATGATATAATGATTAAAAATGATACATCATCAAGGTGTATATTTGTCCAAAATCTTGAATATGCTGTATTATTAAATAGGCAATATCTATTTCCTCTCTAGTTTGTAACTTCAGCCAATCATCTTACATAAATGAAGAGGAGGGGGGGGGTGCCATTTAATGTGTTCACATAAAAAGATAAAAGATAAAAGCACAAAATATAATGGATTTACTTGCTTTTGAATAAGATCTGTAATAACCTTTCAATGACTACACATGCAGGTTTCACTTTACTACAAAGATAGCTTTTTATTAGAGATCCTTGAATAAGATAGAAAGTTGCCCTCTGTGTAATGTACAGACATTATATTAAACATACAAAAATATGACATTTGCTACAAACTGCATTAATGTTATTCATCATAAATATCACAGTTGTACTTGATACAATAAGCTTAGTCAATGAATGAAAGCCTTAAAAAGCCTTACAATGTGTTAGAACATAATCATGGCTCCTGACTTCATACATTTCAAGGTTAAATTGTTTGTTTGATGTTTTGATAATCTGTTTCAACTTATACAAAAGTATTTCATTGATCATGCCATGACTAAACACATACTGTATATTTATACAACACTGTTGCAAACTTTAATTTATTTGGCACCAATGGAATGTGTTACAGGGGTATTCCAGGATATTTTTTTTGACTGTATGACAGGGATTGTAAAGTTTGGATACTTTATAATATAGTGTCTGTACCTGCGTTTGAAGGCTGGTCTCGCATTTCTTATGTGATATTTGCCCCAATGCTCATTTTTAGCAGCATACAAAATAAATGTGTCAGGCTTTTCCTAGGTTGCAGTGTGGCCCAAGACATTACATCGCTAGTCAAGTGTTGAAAGGAAGCATGGCAGTGCTTTAAAGGGTGGAGCAACCGCTGCGTGGAAGGTAAATTGTAGTTTCAAGTACAGTACACATGGAAGGGAGCTCAGCTGTGCTGCAATGGGTAAGAGTGACTGATATTTGAGAGGGAGAAAAGTGACCTTACACTTACAAAAAAAATGGATCCTGGGACTAGATGGAGGGAGGGAAATAGCCATTTCACAAAAAGCAAACAGCAGTGTTCTGGTGGACTCAAAACACAGCCATTTAAGGGGGTACTCCACTGGAAAACATTTTTTTTAATCAACTGGTGCCAGAAAGTTAAATTAGATTTGTAAATTACTTCTATTTAAAAATCTTAATCCTGTACTGATGAGCTGCTATGTTCTCCAGAGGAAGTTCTTTTCTTTTTGAATTTCCTTTCTTCGGACCACAGTGCTCTCTGCTGACACTTCTGTACATTTTAGCAACTGCCAGAGAAGGAGCAAATCCCCAGAGCAAACCTCTCCTGCATTGGACAGTTCCTAAAATGGACAGAGGTGTCAACAGAGAACACTGTGGTCAGAAGAAAGGAAATTCAAAAAGAAAAGAACTTCCTCTGGAACATATAGTGGCCGATAAGTACTGGAAGGATTAAGAATTTTAACCCCTTAAGGACCCAGCCCAAATATACCTTAAGGACTCGGCCATTTTTTGAACATCTGACCACTGTCACTTCAAGCATTAATAACTCTGGGATGCTTTCACTTTTCATTCTGATTCCGAGATAGTTTTTTTGTGACATATTCTACTTTATGTTAGTATGTTTAGTATGTAGTATGTTATGTTTATGTTAAAATTTTGTCTATACTTGCATAATTTCTTGGTGAAAAATTCCAAAATTTGATGAAAAAATTGAAAATTTTGCTTTTTTTTTTTTACTTTGAAGCTCTCTGCTTATAAGGAAAATGGATATTCCAAATAAATTATACATTGATTCACATATACAATATGTCTACATTATGTTTGCATCATAAAGTTTACATGTTTTTACTTTTGGAAAACATCAGAGGGCTTCAAAGTTCAGCAGCAATTTTCAAATTTTTCACAAAATTTTCAAAATCGGAATTTTTCAGGGACCAGTTATGTTTTGAAGTGGATTTGAAGGGCCTTCATATTAGAAATACCCCACAAATGACCCCACTATAAAAAAAAACACCCCTCAAAGTATTCAAAATGACATTCAGTAAGTGTGTTAACCCTTTAGGTGTTTCACAGGAATAGCAGCAAAGAGAAGGAGAAAATTCTAAATCTTCATTTTTTACACTCGCATGTTCTTGTAGACCCAGTTTTTGAATTTTTACAAGGGATAAAAGGAAAAAAAATTGTCTCAAAATTTGTAACCCAATTTCTCTTGAGTAAGGAAATACCTCATATGTGTATGTCAAGTGTCCGGTGGGCGCAGTAGAGGGCACAGAAGGGAAGGAGCGATAATGGGATTTTGGAGAGTGAATTTTTCTGAAATGGTTTTTGGGGGGCATGTCACATTTAGAAAGCCCTTATGGTGCCAGAAAAGCAGAAAACACCACATGGCATACCATTTTGGAAACTGCACCCCTCAAGGCACGTAACAAGGGGTCCAGTTAGCCTTAACACCCCACAGGTGTTTGACAACTTTTCGTTAAAATCGGATGTGTAAATGGGAAAAAAAATTCACACTAAAGTGCAGTTTTTCCCCCAAATTTACCATTTTTACAAAGGGTAATGGGAGAAAATTCCCCTCCAAATTTGTAACCCCATCTCTTCTGAGTATGGAAATACCCCATGTTAGGACGTAAAAATGCTTTGCGGGTGAACTACAATGCTCAGAAGAGAAGGAGTCGCATTTGGCTTTTTGAAAGCAACTTTTGCTGAAATGGGTTTTTGGGGGCATGTCGCATTTAGGGAGCCCCTTTGGTGCCAGAACAGCAAAAAAAAACACATAGCATACTATTTTGGAAATTACACCCCTCAAGGAACGTAACAAGGGGTCCGCTGAGCCTTAACACCCCACAAGTGTTTGACTACTGTTCGTTAAAGTTGGATGTGTAAATGAAAAAAAAAAATTTTTTTTTACTAAAATGCAGTTTTTCCCCTAAATTTTACATTTTTACAAGGGGTAATAGGAGAAAATGACCCCCAAAATATGTAACCCCATTTCTTCTGAGTATGGAAATACCCCATGTTAGGACGTAAAATGCTCTGCCGGCGAACTACAATGCTCAGAAGAGGAGGAGCGCCATTGAGATTTTGGAAAGAGAATTCGTTTGGAATGGTAGTCAGGGTCCATGTGCGTTTACAAAGCCCCCCGTGGTGCCAGAACAGTGGACCCCCCCACATGTGACCCCATTTTGGAAACTACACCCCTCACAGAATTTAATAAGGGGTGCAGTGAGTATTTACACTCCACAGATCTTTGGAACAGTGGGCTGTGCAAATGAAAAATTTTATTTTTCATTTTTACGGATCACTGTTCCAAAAATCTGTCAGACACCTGTGGGGCATAAATTCTCAATGTACCCCTTATTACATTTCATGAGGGGTGTAGTTTCCAAAATGGGGTCACATGTGTCGGGGGTCCATTGTTCTGGCACCAAGGTGGGCTTTGTAAACACATGTGGCCTTCAATTCCGGACAGATTTTCTCTACAAAATCCCAATGGCGCTCCTTCTCTTCTGAGCATTGTAGTTCGCCCACAGAGCACTTTAAATTCACATATGGGGTATGTTCTTACTCAGAAGAGATGGGTTTACAAATTTGGGGGGGTCTTTTTTCCTATTTTCCTTTGTGAAAATGAAAAATTTAGGGTAACACCAGCATTTTTGTGAAATTTTTTTTCATTTTCCCATCCAACTTTAATGAAAATTTGTCAAACACCTGTGGGGTGTTCAGGCTCACTATACCCCTTGTCACATTCCGTGAGAGGTGTAGTTTCCAAAATGGGGTCACATGTGGGTATTTATTTTTTTTGCATTTGTCAGAACCGCTGTAAAATCAGCCACCCCTGTGCAAATCACCAATTTAGGCCTCAAATGTACATGGTGCGCTCTCATTCCTGAGCCTTGTTGTGCGTCCACAGAGCATTTTACGCCCACATCTGGGGTATTTCCATACTCAGGAGAAACTGCGTTACAAATTTTGGGGGTCTTTTTTTCCTTTTACAGCTTTACAGTATGGGGCAACACCAGCATGTTAGTGTATTTTTTTTTATTTTTTTACACTAACAGGCTGGTGTAGCCCCCAACTTTTCCTTTTCACAAGCGGTAAAAGGAAAAAAAGACCCCCAAAATTTGTAGTGCAATTTCTTCCGAGTACGGCGATACCCCATATATGGCCCTAAACTGTTTCCTTGAATTACGACAGGGCAAGTGAGAGAGTGCCATGCGCATTTGAGGACTCAATTAGGGATTGAATAGGGGTGGACATAGGGGTATTCTACACCAGTGATTCCCAAACAGGGTGCCTCCAGCTGTTGCTTAACTCCCAGCATGCCTGGACAGTCAGTGACTGTCCAGAAATGCTGGGAGTTGTTGTTTTGCAACAGCTGGAGGCTCCATTTTGGAAACCCTGCCGTACAAGACGTTTTTAATTTTTATTGGGGGGACAGTGTAAGGCGGTGTATATGTAGTGTTTTACTCTTTATTATGTGTTAGTGTAGTGTAGTAAAAAATTTGCCGCAGCCCAAACTTGAAGCAGGAAATTTACTGTAAACCTGTCCATGTGAATGCACCCTGTACATTCACATGGGCGGGGGGGGGGGGGGGCAAACCTCCAGCTGTTTCAAAACTACAACTCCCAGCATGTACTGACAGACCGTGCATGCTGGGAGTTGTACTTTTGCAACAACTGGAGGCACACTGGTTGGAAAACCTTCAGTTAGGTTCTGTTACCTAACTCAGTATTTTCCAACCAGTGTGCCTCCAGCTGTTGCAAAACTACAACTCCCAGCATGTACTAATCACCGAAGGGCAAGCTGGGAGATGTAGTTATGCAACAGCTGGAGGTACCCAACTACAACTCCCAGCATGCCGAGACAGCTGTTTGCTTTCTGGGCATGCTGGGATTTGTAGTTTTGCAACATCTGGAGAGCTACAGTTTTTAGACCACTGCACAGTGATCTCCAAACTGTGGACCTCCAGATGTTGCAAAACTACAACTCCCAGCATGCCCAGACAACAAACAGCTATGTGGGCATGCTAGGAGTTGTAGTTTTGCAAGATCTGGAGGGATATAGTTTAGAGGCCACTGTATAGTGGTCTCAAACTGCAGCCCTCCAGCTGTTGCAAAACTACATATTCCAGCATGCCCAAACAGCTGTCTGGGCATGCTGGGAGTTGTAGTTTTGCAACATCTGGAGGGCTACAGTTTAGAGACCACAGTCTCAGACTGTAGCCCTCCAGATCAACTTACCGGCTTCCGTAGGATCCCGGGAGCCGTCCTCTTCTGACGCACGTCACGCCGCCCGCCGATCACCATCACCGCAGCCTCCGGATCGGTAAGTGGACGTCGGCGCCCGGTCCCCTTCGGTTCCCCGTTCTGCCCCGCCTATTGTGGGTGGGCAGGATGGGGAAAACGAAAGTTCACCCCCCCGCCCCCGGTCTGCTATTGGTCGTCGCCTCTGACGATCAATAGCAGACCAATAGCAGGGATAGGAGGGGTGGCACCCCTGCCACCTCACTCTTATGCCTACAGGGGAATCGTGGGTGTCTTAGACAACCGCGATTCCCCTTATATTCCGGGTCACCGGGTTACCATAGACCCGTATGACCCGAAATCGGCGTAAATCGCAAGTGTGAATTCACTTGCGGTTTGCGCCGATCGCCGACGGGGGGGGGGGGTCTGATGACCCCCCTGGGCATTTGCGCGGGATGCCTGCTGATTGATATCAGCAGTCACCCCGCCACGGTCCCCGTCCGGCGCGCGGCGGGGACCGAAATTCCAACGGGCGTATGGATACGCCCTGGGTCCTTAAGTACCAGGACGTCAAGGCGTATCCATACGCCCTAGGTCCTTAAGTAGTTAAATAGAAGTAATCCTCAAATCTCTTGCACGCGTTGATTAAAAATGTTTTTTTTCCAATGGAGTACCCCTTTTACTCCAAAACAAACACAGATCCTTCCTAAGCATGTCCATTACTGTCTGGCAGGTAATTACTAAAGTCACCTTATGTTGAATAACCCCTTTAAGCTACTATGCTACATGTTACCTGATCTCACCATCAACAGTTGATGTTTAATTTTACATTGTTTCTGTTTTAAGCTGAATTAAACTTATTAGACTTGTGCACTAGAAAAATTTTCGTTTAATTTCGTTTCGTTTTTTCGTTTTGGAAAAAAATTTCGGTTCGGCAATATTTTCGGTTTAGATTTTTCGGATACATTCGGTATTCGGGTATTCGTGTTGTTTTTTTTCGGATACATTCGGTATTCGGGTACATTCGGTAAATCTTTAGTCTTTTTTTGGACTTTAGCGATCCTAATAAATAATGGAGATACCTTTTTTATAAAAATTTCGCAGGGTATCATAAAAAAATCATAATAAAAAAGATACAGTGGTGATGAAAAAAATTGTATCTAATGAAATGTATCTTTTTTATTATGAAATGTTTATTCATTTTTAAACAGGGATCAATTTATGTGAGCGGGTAAAGCACTAAAAATGTAGCCGACAATAATGAAAATGTAGTGTGTGCGTGTTTTTCACTTTTTTTTAAAACATTTTTTAGGTAGTACTACTACTCCCAGCATGGAACACACTCTTCCATGATGGGAGTAGTAGTTACCTGTACTAATTGACAGATTGCAGGGGTCCCTTGCGATCCTCTTGTATAATGTATAGATGCGCCGGCTGCTCTTCTATGGTCCCCTGCACTCACGTATATGTACACATATTCAAATTTCCCGCAGAGCTGTGATTGGCCAGATGGTTCCAGCCAATCACAGCTCTCTGTGAGAAATAGGAATATGTGTATATATACGGCCGTGCAGGGGACCATAGAAGAGCGGCCGCCGCATTCATACATTATACTGGAGGATCGCAGCGGGTGTCAGGAGTGATACCTGCAGTGATCTTTCCTTTACTACAAGTACTAATACTCCCAACATGGAGCACACTCTACTCCATGCTGGGAGCTGTAGTACCTGCATTAATAGACAGATCGCAGCGGGTGTCAGAAGTTACACTCGCTGCCATATGTCTATTAATGCAGGTACTACAGCTCCCAGCATGGAGCAGAGTGTGCTCCATGTTGGGAGTATTAGTACCTGCAGTAAGGGACAGATCCCAGGGATGTCACTCCTCCTGACACCGCTGCGATCCTCCTTATGTGAATGTCGGGATCAGCTGTTCTCAGGGCTACAGAGCCAGGAGAACAGCTGACGCTGAGCCGTAGGTATACATCGTATATCTACTGCCCAGCAAGAACATACAGTGAGCTTGCAATGTGTATACAGTATACACATTGCTGGCTCACTTAACCCCTTGCTGAGCTGTGCGCTATGCACAAGCCCAGCAAGGGAAGAGTTAACTTACACTGCTGGACAGTGTAGGTTAACCCTTTGTGCGGTATACACTTTATACAGCTATCTATAGTGATGACGTCATTAGGGGCGGAGCTACAGAAGGGAACAAGGCTAGTTTATCTGAAGCTCTGTTCACATTGTACGTTTTGTATAATGTGAACAGACCCTTCTGGCAGTGTCTACCCAGACAGGGAGACTCCAGCTGTTGCTAAACTACAACTCCCAGCATGCCCAGACAGCCAAAGGCTGTCTGGGCATGCTGGGAGTTGTAGTTTTGCACCAATTGGTGGCTCCCTGTTTGGGTAGACATTGCATCATGGGTGCTCTCCCCAGCGGACAGCGCCAAAAATGTCATAACCAATTTTTTGTGTTTTTTTCTTCTCGTTTCAGATCCGTGTATGCAGAGGATTACTGCGGATTCGATGGATTACGGCGGATTATTTTTTTTCCCTTTAATAAAATGGTTAACGAGGGCTGTGGGGGAGTGTTTTTTTAAATAAAATAATTTTTCCAATGTGTTGTGTTTTTTTTTTTTTATTGAATTTTCAGGGTTAGTAGCGGAAGCTGTCTTATTGACGGAATCCATTACTAGGCCAGGGCTTAGTGCTAGCCCCCAAAACAGCTAGCGCTAACCCCCAATTATTACCCCGGTACCCACCGCCACAGGGGTGCCGGGAAGAGCCGGTACCAACAGGCCCGGAGCGTCAAAAATGGCACTCCTGGACCTAGGCGGTAACAGGCTGGCGTTATTTAGGCTGGGGAGGGCCAGTAACAATGGTCCTCACCCACCCTGGTAACGTCAGGCTGTTGCTGTTTGGTTGGTATTGTGCTGAGAATGAAAATACGGGGAACCCTATGCGTTTTTTTTTTTTATTTAAATAAAAAAATTAAAAAAAAAACGCATAGGGTTCCCCATATTTTCATTCTCAGCCAGATACCAACCAAACAGCAACAGCCTGACGTTACCAGGGTGGGCGAGGACCATTGTTACTGGCCCTCCCCAGCCTAAATAACGCCAGCCTGTTACCGCCTAGGCCCAGGAGCGCCATTTTGACGCTCCGGGCCTGTTGGTACCGGCTCTTCCCGGCACCCCTGTGGCGGTGGGTACCGGGGTAATAATTGGGGGTTAGCGCTAGCTGTTTTTGGGGCTAGCACTAAGCCCTGGCCTAGTAATGGATTCCGTCAATAAGACAGCGTCCACTACTAACCTTGAAAATTCAATAAAAAAAAAAAAACACAACACATTGGAAAAATTATTTTATTTAAAAAAACACTCCCCCACAGCCCTCGTTAACCATTTTATTAAAGGAAAAAATAAATAATCCGCCGTAATCCATCGAATCCGCAGTAATCCTCTGCATACACGGATCTGAAACGAGAAGAAAAAAACACAAAAAATTGGTTATGACATTTTTGGCGCTGTCCGCTGGGGAGAGCACCCATGATGCAATGTCTACCCAAACAGGGAGCCACCAATTGGTGCAAAACTACAACTCCCAGCATGCCCAGACAGCCTTTGGCTGTCTGGGCATGCTGGGAGTTGTAGTTTAGCAACAGCTGGAGTCTCCCTGTCTGGGTAGACACTGCCAGAAGGGTCTGTTCACATTATACAAAACGTACAATGTGAA
This sequence comes from Hyla sarda, assembly GCF_029499605.1. Classification (NCBI taxonomy): domain Eukaryota; kingdom Metazoa; phylum Chordata; class Amphibia; order Anura; family Hylidae; genus Hyla; species Hyla sarda. The sequence goes on along the minus strand of NC_079189.1, from coordinate 373,981,605 downwards.
CAGAGCTTCAGATTAATTAGCCTTGTTCCCTTCTGTAGCTCCGCCCCCTAATGACGTCATCACGAGGGGGCGGAGCTACGCGAACCCGGCCCGGGACTCGAGGGAAGTAAGCTGGACTTCGTCTTCTGTATACACTGTATACAGCTATCTATAGATAGCTGTATATAGTGTATACCGCCCAAAGGGTTAACCTACACTGTCCAGCAGTGTAAGTTAACTCTTCCCTTGCTGGGCTTGCGCATAGCGCACAGCTCAGCAAGGGGTTAAGTGAGCCAGCAATGTGTATACTGTATACACATTGCAGGCTCACTGTAAGTTCTTGCTGGGCAGTAGATATACGATGTATACCTACGGCTCAGCGTCAGCTGTTCTCCTGGCTCTGTAGCCCTGAGAACAGCTGATCCCGACATTCACATAAGGAGGATCGCAGCGGGTGTCAGGAGGAGTGACATCCCTGGGATCTGTCCCTTACTGCAGCTACTAATACTCCCAACGTGGAGCACACTCTGCTCCATGCTGGGAGCTGTAGTACCTGCATTAATAGACATATGGCAGCGAGTGTAACTTCTGACACCCGCTGCGATCTGTCTATTAATGCAGGTACTACAGCTCCCAGCATGGAGCAGAGTGTGCTCCATGTTGGGAGTATTAGTACTTGTAGTAAAGGAAAGATCACTGCAGGTATCACTCCTGACACCTGCTGTGATGCTCCTGTATAATGTATGGATGCGGCGGCCGCTCTCCTATGGTCCCCTGCACGGCCGTATATATACACATATTCCTATTTCTCACAGAGAGCTGTGATTGGCTGGAACCATCTGGCCAATCACAGCTCTGCGGGAAATATGAATATGTGTACATATACGTGAGTGCAGGGGACCATAGAAGAGCAGCCGGCGCATCTATACATTATACAAGAGGATCGCAAGGGACCCCTGCAATCTGTCAATTAGTACAGGTAACTACTACTCCCATCATGGAAGAGTGTGTTCCATGCTGGGAGTAGTAGTACTACCTAAAAAATGTTTTAAAAAAAAGTGAAAAACACGCACACACTACATTTTCATTATTGTCGGCTACATTTTTAGTGCTTTACCCGCTCACATAAATTGATCCCTGTTTAAAAATGAATAAACATTTCATAATAAAAAAGATACATTTCATTAGATACAATTTTTTCCATCACCACTGTATCTTTTTTATTATGATTTTTTTATGATACCCTACGAAATTTTTATAAAAAAAGGTATCTCCATAACTTTTTAGGATCGCTAAAGTCCAAAAAAAGAATAAAGATTTACCGAATGTACCCGAATACCGAATGTATCCGAAAAATCAAACTATCTATATCCTTTTTATATTTGTTATCAGAATGAATTCTTCACGTTCGTTTACAGATAACGAATGCATTCGTTATTTACAGCATTATGGACTGAATGTATTCGTTACTTTACTATTCGTATTATCGTGGCTATTCGGGAATGTTCAAAATATGTTTTCGTGCATTCGGATCGGTCCGAATGCACGAAAACGGTACAATTCGTTAATTTAGACATTCGTGCCGAACCGAATTGCACATGTCTAAAACTTATTGCAAAGGCTTTCAATCCGGCAAGGGTGATAACCAATTAAGGTTTTGCCACCAAGTATGAAGTTGTGTTTTGCAAAGGGGTAAAACACTCATTTCACTGAATAAAATTCAAATCAATTTATTACTTATTTAAAATTCATTTTTTTCTGGATTGTTTTGTTGTTATTCTGTCTTTAACTGTTCAGATAAACCTACCATTAATATTCTAGACTGGTCATTTCTTTGTCAAAGGGCAAAAGTACAAAATCAGAAGGGGATCAAATACTTTTTTCACTGTTCCTCTCCTCAGAAAAAAGTGTTTGCTGAGAAACAGTGGAGCAGTTAACCATATCAAACAATTAAATTCCAACTTTCCCTTTTTAAAAAGGCCTTGGAATAATTAAAGATGAATGGTTGATATGGAAAAGTTCTGCATTGTTCCTCTGTACAAGGTTTCATAAATCTCTCTGCAATGTCTAAAGCCAAACAACGAGAACCATTACAGAAGTGTAGCTCAATACAACTGGGTCCCATTGCATAGTCTGCATGGGTTGCTAAGTTAATATTATGGTTAGAGATGAGCACATTTTTTGAAAATTCGATATGATCGATTCGCCGAATTTTTCAAAAAAAATTCAGTTCATTTAATTGCAGTGAATCTTTATTAAAAACGGCTATTCCTGGCCTACAGTGAGCCTCAATAGGGGTGTAGAACACTTTACCTTGCTGTAACACGCATAGGGTGTGTGCTGTTTGAGTGAAATAATACTGTTATTCAGTATGACATGCAGATTAGAGGCATCACTATCATAATCACTGTCGCAGAGGAGCACAATGACAGAGCCTTGAGGTGGTATCAGTATGAGGAGACCATATAGTGCCTGAATGACACAGCGTGGAGGTGGCAGCAGCATTAGGAGACCATATAGTGGCTGAATGACCAAGCCTGGAGGTGGCAACAGCCTAACGAGACCATAGGGCCTCACAATTGAAAAGATTAAAGATATTTTTTAACATTTACATTGAAGATTTCAATAGATGAACCTAAAAAGTTTTATTTTCTGTGCCAGCAGCATGAGGAGACCAGATGGCGGTACACTGACACAGCCTGGAGGTGGCAGAAGCATGAGAAGACCATAGATTGGCTGAATGACACAGCCTGGAGTTGGTGGCAAAAAGACGAGACCATATAGTGGCTCAATGACATAGCCTGGAGGTGGCATAAGCATGAGTAGACCATATAGTGGCTGGATGGCAAAACTTGGAGTTGGCAGCAGCTAGAGGAGCCAATATAGTGGCAGAATGACACAGCCTGGAGGTGGCGGAACAATGAGCCGACCATATAGTGGCTAAATGACACAGCCTGGAGTTAGCGGCAGCATTAGGAGACCATATAGTGGCTTAATGACACAGCCTGGAGGTGGCAGCAGCAAGAGCAGACCATGTAGTAGCTGAATGACACAGCCTGGAGTTGGCGGCAGCAAGAGCAGACCATATAGTGGCTGAATGACACAACCTGGAGTTGGCGGCAGCATAAGGAGACCATATAGTGGCTGAATGACACAGCCTAGAGTTGGCGGCAACATGAGGAGACCATATATTGGCTGAATGACACAGCCTGGAGGTAGCGGAAGCAGGAGGAGAACATATAGTGGCTGAATGAAACAGCCTGGAGGTGACAGCATGAGGAGACTATATATTGGCTAAATTACACAGCCTGGAGTTGGCAGTAGCATGAGGAGACCATATAGTGACTGAATGACACAGCCTGGAGTTGGCAGCAGCATGAGGAGACCATATAGTGGCTGAATGACACAGCCTAGGGGTTGCAGAGGCATGAGGAGACCATATTGTTGCAGAATAAGAAAGTCTGGAGGTGGCAGAAGCTTGAGAAGACCATAGAGTGGCTGAATGACACAGCCTGGAGTTGGCGGCAGAAAGACGAGACCATATAGTAGCTGAATGACACAGTCTAGAGTTGGCGGCAGTATGAGGAGACCATATAGTTGCAGAATGAGAAAGCCTGGAGGTGGCGGCAGCATGAGGAGACCATTTAATGGCTGAATGAGAAAGCCTGGAGGTGGCAGCAGCATGAGGAGAACATTTGGTGGCAGTATGAGACAGCCTGGAGCTGGCATCAGCATGAGGAGAACATATGGTGGCAGAATGAGACAGTCTGGATGTGGCATCAGCATGAGGAGAACATATGGTGGCAGAATGAGCCAGCCTGGAGATGGCATCAGCATGAGGAGAACATATAGTGGCAGAATGAGATAGCCTGGAGGTGGCATCAGCATGAGAACATATGGTGGCAGTATGAGACTGCCTGGAGCTGGCATCAGCATGAGGAGAACATATGGTGGCAGTATGAGACAGCCTGGAGCTGGCATCAGCATGAGGAGAACATATGGTGGCAGAATGAGACAGCCTGGAGCTGGCATCAGCATGGGGAGAACATATGGTCGTAGTTTGAGACAGCCTGGAGCTAGTATCAGCATGAGGAGAACATATGATGGCAGTATGAGACAGCCTGGATCTGGCCTCAGCATGAGGAGTACATATGGTGGCAGAATAAGAAAGCCTGAAGGTGGTATCAGCATGGGGAGAACATATGGTGGCAGTATGAGACAGCCAGGAGCTGGCATCAGCATGAGGAGTACATATGGTGGCAGAATAAGAAAGCCTGAAGGTGGCAATCAGCATGAGGAGAACATATGGTGGCAATATGAGACAGCCTGGAGCTTGCAGCAGCATGAGAAGAACATATGGTGGCAGTATGAGATACCCTGGAGCTGGCCTCAGCATGAGGAGTACATATGGTGGCAGAATAAGAAAGCCTGAAGGTGGTATCAGCATGGGGAGAACATATGGTCGTAGTTTGAGACAGCCTGGAGCTAGTATCAGCATGAGGAGAACATATGATGGCAGTATGAGACAGCCTGGAGCTGGCCTCAGCATGAGGAGTACATATGGTGGCAGAATAAGAAAGCCTGAAGGTGGTATCAGCATGGGGAGAACATATGGTGGCAGTATGAGACAGCCTGGAGCTGGCATCAGCATGAGGAGTACATATGGTGGCAGAATAAGAAAGCCTGAAGGTGGCATCAGCATGAGGAGAACATATGGTGGCAATATGAAACAGCCTGGAGCTGGCAGCAGCATGAGAAGAACATATGGTGGCAGTATGAGATACCCTGGAGCTGGCATCAGCATGAGGAGAACATATGGTGTCAGAATAAGACAGCCTGGAGCTTGCATCAGCATGGGGAGAACATATGGTCGTAGTATGAGACAGCCTGGAGCTAGTATCAGCATGAGGAGAACATATGGTGGCAGTATAAGACAGCCTGGAGCTGGCATCAGCATGAGGAGAACATATGGTGGCAGAAGGAGACAGTCAGCAGGCAGCATTAGCATTAGGAGAACATATGGTGGCATTATGAGACAGCCTGAAGGTGGGTGGCATCAGCATGAAGAGAACATTTGGTGGCAGCATGAGACAGCCTGGAGCTAGCATCAGCATGAGGATAACATATGGTGGCAGTATGAAACAGCCTGGAGTTGGCAGCAACATGAGGAGCACCTATGGTGGCAGAATGAGACAGCCTGGACCTAGCATCAGCATGAGGAGAATATATGGTAGCAGTATGAGACAGCCTGGAGCTGGCATCAGCATGAGGAGAACATATGGTGGCAATATGAGACAGCCTGGAGCTGGCATCAGCATGGGGAGAACATATGGTGGCAGTATGAGACAGCCTGGAGGTTGCAGCAGCATGAGGAGAACTTATGGTGGCAGAATGGAACAGCCTGGAGCTGGCATCAGCATGAGGAGAACATATGGTGGCAATATGAGACACCTTATGGCATCAGCAACATCAGGAGTCCTAAAGGTGACCCGGTGACATAGTGGGGCGGTGGGTGGCAATACCAGTCCCCGGTGATGAAGGAGGGGGAAAAAAGGAGAACTTGGCATCAGATGTGTGGCACCAGGCGGGTGGCATGATCAGAATAGTAGCTGAGGCAAGTAGGCAGAAGAAAACTTATTGCATATTGAAGATATGCATTACGTAAAATGCAACTTTTAATAATATTCGTAGGATAAAATTTATGGACCCCAATTTTTTTTTTTTTTTTTATCAAACAAAAGGAAAGGTGTGCAAAAGACACCATGTGCCACCTACACCACCAAGTATTGATGTGATGCAAAGACCTCTAAAAGGTGGAAGGGAACAACGCATGGTCCATTGTAACTGGTGGGGGTAAAAACTTCCCCTGTAAGGCCCTACTCTCGCATTATTATTTCCCTTCTTGGCAAGTGTTAATCATCCTAAGAAGGGCGGCCCCACACAGTAACCTCACCCTATTTCCACCTACAAACACTGCCATTTCCCAGGGTTTTTAGGTGGAAATATTGATTGGTTCTTGTTTGGGGCCCCCCTATTTATGGTGAGTAACACTTTCCTCGAAAAGGTGGAAGGGAACAACGTATTGTCCATTGTAGCAGGAAAGGGTAAAAAAATTCCTCTGTGAGGCCCTACTCCCGCCCTATTAATTCCCTTCTTTCCGAGTGTTAATCATCCTAAAAAGGGCGGCCCCACACAGGAAACTCTCTATTTCCAACTAAAAATCCTGTGAAATGGCAGTGTTTGTAGGGGGAAATAGGGAGAGGTTCCTGTGTGGGGCCGCACTTTTTAGGGCGAGTAACACTTCCCAAGAAGGGAATTAATAATGCGAGAGTAGGGCGTTACAGGGGAAGTTTTTACTCCCACCGGTTACAATGGACCATACGTTGTTCCCTTCCACTTTTTAGAGGTCTTTGCCTCATATCAAGACTTTGTGGTGTACTGTAGGTGGCACATGGTGTTTTTTGCACACCTTTCCTTTTGTTTGATTTCATAAAAAGTTAAGTTTTAGCCAAAGCATATCCTCAATACTTACTTGTGGTCTGATGCGGAGGAATGTCTTTAACTGGGTAGCAGCACCTTAAATATGTTTAGCACTATCCATATTTGTGAAGTGTTGGTGTGGCACCATGGTCAATCTACTCTAATGCATCAGGCATTGGTGGGTGGAAATCCTGGCTGATCCATGCCTGATTCATCTTCACAAAGGTCAGTCTCCTGCCATTTTTCGTGGACAGACGAGGTCTCCTTGGGGTTACTGTGGCCCCCCGCCGCACTAAACACATGCTCTTATGGCCCACTACTGGCCAGGCAGGACAGCTTTTCCAGGGCAAACTCGACTGCTAGTTGCGGCCACAAATCAAGTTTGGCTGCCCGGAAGTCCAGCGGATGTTCAAGGTGTGTTGGCATGGCCAAGTCAAAGTATGCCACAACCTGCTGGATCAGGTCCTGCTTCAGGTCGCTGATGAGTTGCTTCACTATGCGGGTGAAGAAAACTACTCATCAGCAACTGTAGACTCAGGCTGCTGCTGATAGAGCTGGTACTGCTCTTGCCACCCTTCCCCAGCAGCCATGGCAGTGGAAGGTGAGCGCAGAGAGCCCCCTGAGTTAGACCTGCGAGAGGATGGACAATGGCGCAGATAGGCATCAGCCAACTGACTATGTCGGATGTCTCTGTAGTAGGTCAGTTTGTCCTCCGTCTCAGTAGATGTAAAAAAGCCACCATTTTGTGCCGGTAGTGAGGGTCCAATAAGGGGGAGAGCCAGAAGTCATCCCGCTGCTGAATGGTGATAATTCGGCGGTCACTACGTATGGTGTTACGAATGAGTTGCCACTGGTTGACATTGAAGTTACACAGGGGAGTACCCCTATTTGCTCGGATCATCAAGAAATCGGTGATGGCTTTTCTCTGTTCGTATAGTCGATCCAACATATGGAGGGTGGAATTCCAACGTGTGGAAACGTTGCAAATCAGACTATGTTGGGGCATACCGTTCTGATGCTGCAGCTCAAGAAGGGTGTGCTTTGCAGTGTACGAGTGGCTGAAGTGAATGCAAAGTTTCCTTCCCATTGTTAGGATGTCTTGCAGATGGGGGGGAACACTTCAGGAACTGCTTAACAACCAGATTGAACACGTGTGCCATGCAGGGAGCATGGTTCAGGCTTCCTTGTCGCAACGCAGACAATATGTTCTTCCCATTGTCGTTCACCATGGTTCCCATTTCCAGTTTTCGTGGAATATGCCATGCTCCGATTTTTTTGGATGAATGACTTTTAGCAGTTCCTCCCCTGTGTAACTCCGTTCGCCAAGGCAAATCATGTGAAAAACAATGTGACACTGCCGTGCCCTGCACACATGGTATGTTGGAGGGCACTGAGACTTTTTTGAGCAGTGGAGGCTGAGGACACAGTGGAGGATGGGGAGGCGGAGTCACATAGTGTCACATGACCAATGGTCTGAGAGTGTGGAGGAGGAAGCAGTGTCACCTGTCCAAGTTGGTGTTGTGGATGTGCAAAAAACCACATTTACCCCGTGGGCCGTGAAGGACATGTATTGTCCCTGACCATAGTTATTACTCCACACGTTGGTGCTGCCGTGCACTTTGGTACACACTGTCAGGCTCAAGGACTGGCCCACCTTCTGTTCCACAAAAGGAAGGGACTGCAGCACCAGCAACTTGGACAGGAGCACATTCAGCTTCTGCGCCGCTGGATTAGTGGGTGCATACTGTTGTGTCTTGGACATGGCTTCACCAATGGATTGCTGGCAGAATGACTGACTCGAAGTAGGAGGAGCAGGAGCATCTGGAGCGACGGAAGAGGGATATGACACACAGCTCCCTTCGGCTGAGGTGGTTGAGCCTTGGCTGGCTGAAACAGGGAGCGGCTTGCTACTGGGTAAAGCAGCAGGCTGGACCACCACATCGGAGCCACGGTTCTTCTAGGCCACTTTATTGTGACGCTGCATATGTTGACACAGGGCCGTGATGCAAACATTGGGACCTTGGCCACGCTTCACCTTCTGCCGACACATCTTGCATGTGGCCATGTTAAGCTCCTCTGGATGCTTGATGAAAAACTGCCACACCGCCAAGTAGATGATTTACCCACAAACAACCCTCATTGATTGACTGCTACTTCCCCCAACTCCAGGAAACCCTGTTCCACTACCTCCCGGGAAGGTAGGCTGCCGTAAAGCAGGTGATCTACCCCGAGCACTTTTGGCTCCAGACCTTCCACTTCTACCACCATGCTGACTGCCAACCATGCTACCACCTTGCTGCTCAGCTGCTGCCTCACGGACAACCTGCAATCCTCTTCTCCTGATGATGATGAAGCCCCTTCTGCACCCAGCTCCCAAGTGCGATCGGCTTCATCATCATCATCGAGTTGTGTCTGCATGTCACTGATGTCCTCCTCAGGTTCCTCAATGGTGCCTGCTTCAGGAGCCTGAACACTCACAACACCACATCCCATGCCACTCTCCTCATCACTACTTGCCCACCTAGAAGAGTAAGCGGCGGATGTCTACTCCACTTCTTGGCTGGGCAGTAGCTGCTGACTGTCCTCTAGTAGATCGTCCTCACTAAATAGTGGAAATGAACCCACAGCATAAGATACTTCTGTGGGGGGAGGAAACAACATTGCAGAGAGGCAATGGGAGGACAGGGACTGCTCCTGGGCCATACCAACTGAGGGTTGTGTCTGAGGAACCCACCGACTGGTGTTAGATGTCACTTGTGATGAAGTGGATGACCGTGTTAACCAATCGATGACGGCAGATGGGTTGCTAATCGAGACACGACCACTAGCTAATACCAGGAGCTCAGGCCTCTCGCTGCGACTCCTGCTGCCACTCGCCTCTAGTCTGCTGCAACCTTTGCCTGATGAATTTAGGCCTCTGCCACTCCTCTGTGCACGTCCTGGCACTTCTCTGCCTGACATACTTTGTGCGTATATGAAGGGAGTTCAATGCGCTCCACTATGCTAAAAACAGTATTTGTCTACAACACCAGCAGGTGTGTACTTTTAGCTGGCCTTTCACAGTAACTAGGCCCTTTAGACTTTAATAGGAACAAAATGGTACACCACGTAGATGTACGTATGTGTTATTCACTTACGAGGGGAGTACAATGCGCTATATCAAGGGAGTTCAATGCGCTCCACTACGCTTGAAACAGTATTTGTCTACAACACCAGCAGATATGTTTACATTTGGCTGGCCTTTCACAGTATCTAGGCCCTCAAGACTTTAACAGGAACAAAATGGTAAACCATGTAGATGTACGTATGTGGTATGCATTTATGAGGGGAGGACAATGAGCTCCAGTACGCTTAAAACAGTATTTGTCTACAACACCAGCAGGTGTGTTTTTGGCTGGCCTTTTACAGTAACTAGGCCCTTGAGACTTTAACAAAAAAACAAATGGTACATCACTTAGATGTATGCAGAGGTTACACTTAATAGAGGACAATACGATTTTATTGCTCTGCTCACCCTAACTGACTTACTTCTATTAGCTTTTCATTTTTTGCACACACCAGTGCTGCAGCACACAGTCGCTGTGTACTTCATCCAAAATTGCACTTTCTCTCTCAATCTCACTCCCTTCCCTATCTGTGCTTCTAGGCTGGATTTGGGCTTGAGGTGAATCGCTGCTGTCAAAAAGCTTTTCTGTGCAACACACTCTATGTCCCTCTCTGCAATAGAATGCTGAAGTGACTGGCCACAAGATGGCTGCTGATTATATAGGGCTGTGACATCACAGGGGTGTCTGGCTGCTGATAGGCTGCATCCTGCATGTGATTCAAGGTCATCCCGCCAACCCTTGTTCCTGTCTTCCCAGGATTCCTTGTCCCATGTCCTCACATGTGGATCCGTCATTTTAGATGCCCTGGAGCCTGGACCGCACTAAATGGAGTTTAATGAAGCGATTTGCGAACCACGGCAATATTCGCATTGCTTGTAAATTCTTCAAGAAATTCGTAAAAAATTTGGATTCGTCAGATTCAATTCGCTTATCCCTAATTATGGTGTTAACAACTAATTCTAAAAACTATTTTTCAAATGATTAATTAGGTCAATTGAAAGAGTACTACAAAGGTAAAGTAGATTGTTCAACAAATAATATTTAGTTACCTTTTATGTGCAGTTTCCTGTTCCAGGTTTTAGCTATTATTTAGCTCAACTGACTAAACCTGACTAAGGTTATTTAGCTCAACTGACTAGAGTATGAGGATGCCTTTTGTTACATATTGTAAAAAAAAAAAAAATTATTTACTGGCTGTACACAGTCTATTCTCTACCAAACAGAGTAAATATAGTTTAACCTGTTTTATGGATTTTGGAATGTGTGTACCACAATGTGGCAAGTCCATCTGGAGGAAAGAGTATTAATAAAGCCTCCGGCCTGTCAGCTCACATCTCTGCACAGGAGATAACAGCTGGGACAACAGCAGAGAAGACACTGCATGACAGCACTCTCTCCAGAGGCTGACACTTTTACAGTCTGTACCTCTCCTCATGTTAAATTAACTTGTTCTGACTATGTGACACTTCTGATGAGTAGTACACTGTGATGCAGAGAGCCCTGGTCACATGCTACTGTATGCAAGTACTGTCACTAAATATGCCACAAGAACCAGACAAATGTATGTCAGAGGAAATAAAAATTCTCTAGAGAAACGACAATGACTCAACACATGGCAGATCATATGAGGGCTTTCTTTAGTTCAAGGACAGTAGGACACTGATGGGAATATAACACAATGTAGGATATAGCACAGTGTTATTCATGTACCTAACCTGTTCAGGAAAAATCCTAAGAATGCCACACAATACAATTCATATATGGAAAGATAAATACAAATGTGTAGATTACTGTATGCCCCCTCTTCATACAGAGCATTCACTAAATTTAGGAAACTCTGTCCCTAATTGTGTAATAATATAATTTAATGGGTTACTTTATTTGTAACATTGATAGGCTATGCCTTGGATGGACAACTGTATCATAGATTACAGGAATAAAAAATGACTGGTATATAGGGACATACTGCAGTTTCTTCTCAGTTTTACTATACATTCTGTAGCTGCCTGTATTTACTTAGTTAAGCTACAAAGTGGCTGCAACACCTTATTTCTCATTATTAGGGTTCCTTGACATGTGCAATCGGTAAAATACAGAAGACCCCTTAATGCAATTGTATGTCAATATACAACATACTAAGACATATACAACTACTGCTAATTACTACAAGTATATTATTTTATACTTGCGTGTATCATTATAAGAGATGGATTTATGTTTCTGAAACAAAAATACATAATGCTAGCAGCATCTTCATTGCCACTATACTGTATCTATGGCAAACCAATTTAATGATTCAGTCCATTAAAGAAAATGAAAAAACAGGATGATGCATGGAAATAATGTATGCCCTAGTTTTGGTCAAACCCATTATCTCTTTGTTGTATTACAGGAATTCTGCTTTAAGTCTATGTTGTAATTCTGGGACTGGGCTGGCAAATTTGAGGTGCATATATAACCCTGTAATTGCTCATTTTCTTGGATGCATAGAGGACAACAAAAAATAGTAAGATTTGTATGGAAATTCATATACCATTAAACCCTTTATGCTGGACGTATAATTGCAATGTCCAATTGATAATTTAAAATATATATCACATATAAAACCTTACCATACAAAGTTATGTTTGAGAATAAGTAGGCCATCAGTTACATACAGTATGGGATGTTCTTGTTCAATTATCTTGCCTTTGTAGAAAAAGATTTTTCAGATTTAGCTACCTACCCGGTTTAGGAAAACCAAGCACTTGAGTGTTGTCTCAGGATTTCCCAGGTTGAAGTGCAGCCAGAGACATTACATCACTAGTCAGATGTTCAAAGGAGCCAGTCTGTGTCAACGGGTGAAGCAAATGCTGGGTGGGAAGGAGATCATTCTGCAGTGAATTCTAGTTTTGCAACAGCTGGTTTGCAAAACTCTGCTTAGAAAACACTGGTCTATTGTTCACAGCACAGCATGAAAGGCAGCACACCTGGGGTTCAATGGGTGGGGTGACTGATGTGTGGGAGGAAGAAAAGTGACCTCACACTTACAAACAAGGAATCATGGGACTTGGAGTTGAAGGGAAGGAACTCCAACAGGAAATAACAATTTCAAAAAAGAAATCAGCAGCATTACAGTGGAATCACAACACAGCCATTTAGCTCCAAGACAAGCACAGATTCTTCCTAAGCATGTCCATTACTAAACTAAAGTAAGTACTAAAGTCACCTTATGTTGGATAACAACTTTAATCTGGACATTGTCCATGCAATCCAGGACAGTCCTTCACCACATCAGCCACCAGGATTGTGATTGCTCAGTTCTGGAAGTGTGCAAGGACTAATCCTTTAATGGATGTAATTAGGAGGGTTATTATACAATGTTCTTACAAACTGACCTTGATGGACGTACCCATTCAGAATACAAATTATAATTTTTTTTTGCATTGTTTGTCATGGTTGGATACAGTTAGTTGATCTTTTATGTTTCTTTCTGTCTTATTGGTCTCTTTGTTAAGTGACCTACTTTAACCCCTTAAGGATGCAGAGTCTACCTGTATGCCCTGAATCCACTCCCTTTCTATAATGTCATAGTCTCACAGCGGGTCAGGCCCAGCACGGGACCCGTGGCTAATAGTGCGCGGTACTGATCGCGGTGCCACACGCTATTTACCCTTTAGACCCTTTAGTGTTCAAAGTTGATTGTCAAGTCTAAAATGAAAGTTGATTGCCACGTCTAAAATGAAAGTAAATTGCTCCCCGCTAGCTCAGTTGGCTGTTCGGGACCATCATGGCAAAATTGCGACGTCCCGAACAGATGGAGGACACAAGCAGGGCCCTTACCTTCCTCCTGTGTGTCCAATCGCCGCGTGACTGCTCAGTGCCTGAGATCCAGGCATGAGCAGTCAAGCGGCAGAATCATCGATCAATGTTATCCTATGAGATAACAAAGATCGATGTAAAAGACCAGTTAGTGCAGTATTATAGCCACTAGAGGGGGCTATGACACTGTAAAAAAAAGTGGAAAAAAAGTTCATAAAGATCATTTAACTCCTTCCCTAATAAAAGTTTGAATCACCCCACTGCGTGCGGAAATGTCCGAATTATAAAAATATATAGTTAATTAAACCTCACGGCCAATGGCGTATGCGCAAATAATTCCATTGTACAAAATAGCGTATTTTTGGTCACTTTTTATATCATGAAAAAATTATTAATAAGTGATCAAAATGTCCAATCAATACAAAAATTGTACTGCTAAAAACTTCAAGGCGCAAAAAATGAGCCCTCGTACCACCCTGGCGGAAAAATAAAAAAGTTATAGGGGTCAGAAAATGACAATTTTAAACGTATACATTTTCGTGCATGTAGTTATGATTTTTACAAAATGACCTTTTTTCTTTTGTCGCACAATGATTTTTTTTTTTCCTGTTTTGTCGTAGATTTTTGGGTAAAATGACTGATGTCATTACAAAGTACAAAGATTTCTCCCTGTGATTGGTTGTTATGGACAAATCACTTCAGTTAATTTCTCGGACAGATTGATAAATCTGGACCATTGTGTGCAAATAACCTTTCATTTAAAAACTTAAACTAAAAGTAGTGCAGTTTCAGTAATTTTTTTTATTAGTACAGGTCATCTTAAGATAGAAAAGCTAGAAGATCACATCAAGTTTTAACTTGCATTAGTTTCTATTCATGAGGTCCATAATGATTTGCTAGACTTACTTTACTATGCATTATTCCTAAAGGTTGTTTCCAGCTGACTTATGTGACTTAAAATGGGACATGTCACCTTTTAAAATAATATATAGGTCGGTCGTTTTTTTTACATTCACGGCTTCCTCCTTCACTACAGAATATTGTATATACTCCATATGAATGTGATGTTTTATAGTTATGTAGGTCATGTAGGAAGATAATGCCACCATGTAGTATACTGTATAACTAACAAACCATTATTCATGTAATTTTCATTTGTAAGCTGAATAGTAACATAGTAATTCTTCAATTGATCATTTGTTTTTACTATTTTCTATATGTGTGGCAGGCTATTTTGGGCATTTTTAATTATAATCCTCATAAAAGGGTATTTTGAATGCCCCACTGGAGCAGATTTACTAATGCACATGGGACAGATTTGTGGAGGAATTTGCACCCAAAAAAATATGCTTTTCACCACATTTATGTTTTAGACACTTTTTTTTAGACAGTTGCACCTCCTTTAACAAGGGACATGGTTTAGATGTAAAGGCTTGTGTGACACAATTTTTGGTCCATAATAGACTTAACAGTCTAAGGGCAGGGTCACATGTAACGGATCCGCAGCATATTTCACGCTGACGATCCGCTGGTTACCCAACTCATTTTGTGCCTCCAGCTTTTGCCACCCCCTTCCCCGCCTCGCCCGCCCCTGGCCTGCTCACACTGGCAATCCGCTGATACGAGCAGCCACACAGGGGGCCTGCGAGTCGCCGAGTCCACTCTGACATCGCAGAGCAGTCGCGATGTGCACACTGCTCCGCGAAGTCTGAGTGGACTCGGTGACTCGCAGGCCCCGTGTGGCTGCTCGTAGGAGTTTAAAACTCCTTAGTGGCTAAACAGAGGTAGGACCTTTTCTGCTTCTCAGAAAACCCCTATAAAGCAAGCACTGCTCATCATCAATCATTCAGGTATCTGATGCAAGTCCTGCTAATTATTTCGAACTTGATACTGAATAAAAAAAAATCTTTAACATCAAAGAAAAAGTAAATTATTATTTGCTAGATAACTAGCACAATGAAAATTGTAATTGTTTTTTCAATTGCTGAATTCTGTCATAACCTCTTAACACGTCATTATGCCGTTAAGGATGTATGACGCAAGCTTCTGACTCAAGCCAACTCCACACCGGGCAGCTATGTAGCTGAGGGCCGCCGATAATAGCCAGCAGGTGGTGATCATTGTGGCCAGCTATTAACTCTATAGATCACCATTGTCAAAGCTGACAGCGATGTCTAAAGGGCCCTTAATGCGTCCCTGGTGGTGTAGTGGAGTGGGGTGATCCACTGTAGAGGTAGCCAGAGGGCTTCTCTCCATTCTGCTCATATGAGGCTCTTCATTTGGTTAAGCCTACCCGGAGCAGGCTCAACCAAATGAGCACAGATCACTGGATTTCTATGGAACTGCATTGATCTATATGAGGAATCTAATGATTCCTCCTAAAAGTTCCCTAAGGGAACCAACAATGTGTAAAAAAAAAAAAAAATAATATATATATATATATATATATATATATATATATATATATATGATAAAGGTTTAACCCACATACATTAAACCCCTCCATATCAAAAGTTTAAATCACCCCCCTTTTCCCATTTTATATACAAAAAATGTGTAAAAAATTATAAAAATTAACATATTTGGTATTGCCGTGTGCATAATTGTCCAAACTATTGATATTTATATTAAAGTATCAACCTATTATGTCGCTCACTTCAGTGCCTCCCTGTCGCACCCCCGCACATATGGTTTAAATAGAAACAAAGTGAGTGACAGTTACTCACTGAGTTTCAATAGAAGCTCTGAGCCTCTGTAAAGGGGCCAATCTTCCTCCGCCCTAGGCCCGCCTCCATACTTAGTGACACACGGCACTATCCAATCAGCCTGCAGCTTCTTGCTACAGACATCCAATTGTGCGTCCTGCTGAGTTGTCCACCCACCTCCCACTGATTATAGTCACAGTCACTAGGGGTCTCAGTGTGAGGCCTTTGGTGGCAGTGCAGCATTACAGTTTCAATGCTAGTGTCCATCAGTGCAATGTGTTCCAACCAGACCATGTCTAAAATAGGTGCTGTGTTTATCACATATTGAATACAATCCATACTGTTTTCCTCTTCCTCTCTGTTGGAGAACTACAAGTCCCAGTACAGCTTTGACAGCGACAGACCTTTAAGACTTGCTGGGATTTAAAATTTTCGTTACAGCTGGGAAGCATATTTTATGAGGTGATTATTGGCAGAACAGGCAAATATAACCCAGTGTTAGAGAGAGATCAAGCACATGTTCAGTTGTCATCCGTTTTCATCTTTTATACAGGCATTAAAGGGGTATTTCAGGCAAAAACTTTTTTTTATATATATATATATATATATATATATCAACTGGCTCCGAAAAGTTAAACAGATTTGTAAATTACTTCTATTAAAAAATCTTAATCCTTCCAATAGTTATTAGCTTCTGAAGTTTTCTGTCTAACTGCTCAATGATGATGTCACGTCCCGGGAGCTGTGCATGATGGGAAAATATCCCCATAGGAGCTGCACAGCTCCTGGGACGTGAGTCATCAGAAAGCAGTTAGACAGAAAACAGCAACTCAACTTCAGAAGCTAATAACTATTGGAAGGATTAAGATTTTTTAATAGAAGTAATTTACAAATCTTTTTAACTTTCCGGAGCCAGTTGATATATAAAAAAAAGTTTTTGCCTGGAATACCCCTTTAAAATCATCTTTATCAGCCACATATATTGTAAACAGGGAATGTTTGACAGTGGTGTAAGTGATTGTTCATAAGGCCCTGCCCACACAATAATTCAGCAGGCCCTGAAGATTCTTCCATCTTTCTAAATTCTTGTACTATTTTTGTGTAAATTTTTTCTTAATTCCTTATGTTTTCTTCTTTGCAATCAATTACCAGTTTTCCATAGAGTTAAGGACTCGACTTACAATGGTTTCAACATACTGCGCTTATCCCAAAACCAATTAATATTGTATGTTGTGGGACCACTGTACAAGGTTTGGCTTCTAGCATTGGGTCTTGTACATCAATGATGCTGGGCAGGGAGGGGTAAGAAAAAACACATGAATGCTACAGAACAGCACAACCTTTGTGGTTCTTGAATTAAGAAGTAAACCATATTTTTTTATAACTTTGCAAACAGCCATCAGCTAAAAGGTATCAATTGTTTTATATCTCTATTTTCTATGTTCACATGTCTGCAGCTCTGAGCATCATAGAAAGCTTACAAATTCCCTTTATGGCCAATTTGGTAACCTTTGCCCTTCCCTCGCTCTTCTGACCAAAAAAATAATCATTATGGAAAAAGCACATAATAGAAAAAAGGACAATGATAAACTACTAGCTGCTACATCAATGCTATTTGTGGAAATGGACTAACTGACATTTACTATATAAAAAAAAAAAAAAAACGTCCTAACCACCAAAAGGCATTTTAACTATTTCTGCCAATGCCGTGAATTATTTTAAAAACAATGGTAATAATGTCACTGAATACTTAATTGGAACTGATGATGTAACTGTTTTCTCTGATGCCCACTGTACTCTCTTCTATAGAATAAGTCTCATCACTTATCACCCACAATTGCAAATCAATATAAAACATGATCGTGATTCAAACCATAATGCATCTAGATGCTTCAATTATTGCTACATCTGTGAAAGTAGGAAATTCTAGAGGAAGATTGAGAGGTTCCTTAACCAATATTTGCGGTTAAGCGGTTGTAATGAATGAGTGGGTGGACAGGAAACTAAGCTGTAATACTGTGTGATTTATACAGAGTCCAGGTCTAATTGCTAATGTTAAATCCATTCAAGCTCCTTTTAAATTTGCTTTAATGTACTCCCTAGCACGCAACTGAGTTCAAACATATCTGTTTACTTAGTGTTTCATCACTGATTGAACAAGTTCTTCATTGCTAACACCTTAATAGAAAAAAATCCAACATCAGGGATTTCTCTTTTATGCATGTGAAATATTTATTACCGTATTTATCGGCGTATAACACGCACTTTTTAGGCAAAAATTTTTTAGCCTAAAGTATATGTGCGTGTTATACGCCGATACACCCCCAGGAAAGGCAGGGGGAGAGAGGCCATCGCTGCCCGCTTCTCTCCCCCTGCCTTTCCTGGGGTCTAGAGTCCTGCTGCCGGCCCTTCTCTCCCCCTGGCTATCGGCGCCGCTGCCCGTTCTGTCCCCCTGACTAGAAGCGGCGCCGACAGCCAGGGAGAGAGAAAGGGGAGCGGCACCCATTGCCGGCGCCGCTGCCCCGTTGCCTCCCCCCATCCCCGGTGGCATAATTACCTGGGTCGGGTCCGCGCTGCTGCAGGCCTCCGGCGTGCGTCCCCGGCATCGTTGCTATGCGTGACGTCAGTGCGCCGCGCCGTGCATAGCAACGACGCAGGGGACGCACGCCGGAGGCCTGCAGCACCGGGGATGGGGGGAGGCAATGGGGCAGCGGCGCCGGCAATGGGTGCCGCTGCCCCTTCTCTCCCCCTGGCTGTCGGCGCCGCTTCTCTCCCCCTGGCTATCGGCGCTGGCACCGATAGTCAGGGGGACAGAATGGGCAGCGGCGCCGATAGCCAGGGGGAGAGAAGGGCCGGCAGCAGGGCTCTAGACCCCAGGAAAGGCAGGGGGAGAGAAGCGGGCAGCGACGGCCTCTCTCCCCCTGCCTTTCCTGGGGGTGTATCGGGGTATACACGCGCACACACGCACCCTCATTTTACCATGGATATTTGGGTAAAAAACTTTTTTTACCCAAATATCCTTGGTAAAATGAGGGTGCGTGTTATAGGCCGGTGCGTGGTATACCCCGATAAATACGGTACTTAAATTCAAAACATCCTGTGTTTGTAAATGAACCCTCTGGCCATACTACATTTCGGCATAGTTAAGGCATGATGCAATTGTCTTTATCTTTATACATATACACTGTAATTTACTAGAGTCGAAAATGTATTTGTATAGTGGAAGCACACGTTAATGTCTTTATGGAGTTTGGAATTTTTTTATATATAATTTAGCCTCATTCCTTTTTTTACTTGAATCCAAAAGAATGTCATTCTAATTTATGCAATCCATTTGGATCAAATTAGCTATTAAAGTGTTTGTCCAAAGAAATGTTTTAATGTCTAAACATGCTCGGGGTGGCAGGAAAAGGAAAAACACACATACTTGCCGCTAATCCCCCACTGTGCCAATCCTACTGCTGAATGTTTTCTTTCTTTACATAGAAAATGTCCACTGAGCCAAGACTCTTCTTGGCCAGTGATTGGATGATAGGTTATTTAATTTGTGTTGGGATGGAGAACAGGAAGCTCTGACCAGTAGGACCAGCATCTCCAAAAATGGACATGAAGGAAAATCGGCAGCAGGTGAGTATGTGGGGGGTTTTACCTGCTGCCCTGAGTATGTTTAGACTAGGGACGAGCGAATCAAATCTGAAGAATCCAAATACGTTACAAATTTCAGGAAAATTTTGATTAGCAATTAATGCAAATATCGGCGCGATTCGATTGCGCAAGTCGCTTAATTAAACTTCATTTAGTGCAGTCCATGCTCCAGGGCATCTAAAATGGCAGATCCTCTTGTGAGGACATAGGGCAAGGAATCCTGGGAAGGCAACAAGGGTAGGTGGGATGACCCTGAATCACATGCAGCCTATCAGCAGCCAGTCATCCCTGTGATGTCACAGCCCTATATAATCGGCAGCCATATTGCGAACAGTCACTTAAGCCTTTCATTGCAGAGAGATAGATAGGGACAGGCAATGCTGTGTGTTGGCCAGAAAAGCTTTTTTCCAGCAGCGATTCACCTCCTAGTCACATCAGCGTTCTGTTGCACAGAGGGACAGAGAGCAGTGTGTGTTGCACAGAAAAGCATTCTTACTGCAGCAATTCACCTCCCGGTCACTACAGCGTTCTATTGCAGAGAGGGACAGAGAGCATTGTGTTGCACAGAATAGCAGCGATTAAGCTCAAGCACAAATCCTGAAGATTGAGAGAGAGTGCAATCTTGGGTGTAGAACACAGCGACTGTGTGCTGCAGCACTGGTGTGTACTGCTGGTGTTGTGCACAAATACTTTTTTAACCTCTTAAGGACGCAGGGTTTTTCAGTTTTTGCATTTTCATTTTTTTCCTCATCACCTTCTAAAAATCATAACACTTTCAATTTTGCACATAAAATTCCATATGATGGCTTATTTTTTGCGACACCAATTCTACTTTGCAGTGACATTAGTCATTTTACCCAAAAATCCACGGCCAAACGGAAAAAAAATTCATTGTGCGACAAAATTGAAGAAAATTTTCATTTTGTAAATTTTGGGGGCTGCCGTTTCTACGCAGTGCATTTATCGGTAAAAATAACACCTTATCTTTATTCTATAGGTCCATACAGTTAAATTGATACCCTAGTTATATAGGTTAGATATTGTCGTACTTCGGAAAAAAAAATCATAACTACATGCAGGAAAATTTATATGTTAAAAATTCTCATCTTCTAACTCCTATAACTTTTATCGTTTTCTGCATACGGGCCGGTATGAGGACTAATTTTTTGAGCAGTGTTCTAAAGTTTTTATCGGCCCCATTTTTGTATTGATCGGACTTTTTGATCGCTTTTTATTCATTTTTTCATGATCTAAAAGTGACCAAAAAATATGCTTTTTTGGACTTTGGAATTTTTTCGCGCGTACGCCATTGACCGTGCGATTTAATTAACAATGTATTTTTATAGTTCGGATATTTCCGCACGCGGCAATACCACATATGTTTATTTTTATTTACACAGTTTTTTTTTTATGGGCAAAGGGGGTGATTCAAACGTTTATTAGGGAAGGGGTTAAATGACCTTTGTTAACTTTTTTTTCACTTTTTTTTTTGCAGTGTTATTGCTCCCATAGGGACCTATAGCACAGCACACACTGATCTCTTATGCTGATCCCTGCAAAGCTATAGCTTTGCATGGATCAGCGAGATAGGGGCTCGATAGCTAAAGCCTGTAGCTCAGGCATGGAGCAATCAAACCCAGATCGGACGCCACGGAGACAGGTAAGGGGACCTCCGCTCGCGTCCTTGCTTATCGGGACATCGCAATTTTATCGCGATGTCCCGATCAGCCCAACTGAGATGCCAGAAAGCGTTTACTTTCACTTTCAGACGCAGCGGTCAACTTTGATCGCCACGTCTGAAGGATTAATAGCACGTGGCACAACGTTCGGTGCCGCACTCTGTTAGCCCAGGGTCCCGGCTATGAACAGGGCCGGATCCTCATTGTCGCTCATGGAGCACCTGCTCCGGGCCCCGTGCCTGCAGGGGGCCTCCTCACATTCGGGACATCCCTGCGGGCTGCTCAGTTGCGGATCGGGGCCCCCGATAGCCCGGCCGCGGCTACTTTAAAACAGTGACCAGCGGCGCCTCCTGTGGGCCCTCCTGCTTTTTCTATATTTCATATTTCCTTACCTGACCGCGCTCGGCAGGCTCAGGGGATGCGTCGGGTCTTGTGGGCTGTGACGAGTGACGTCTCCTGCGGCTCCTCTGCATGATGTCAGGGACGTCACTCATCATTTCCTGCAGGGCACAGTTTTCTTCATTACACCCCAGCGCTGCAGGAAATGACGAGTGACATCCCTGACGCCGTGCGGAGGGTTCGGGCATGCAGCTCGCAGGAGACGTCACTCGTCACAGCCCACGAGACCCGACACATCACCTGAGCCTGCCGAGCGCGGCCAGGTATGGAAATATGAAAAATAGAAAAAAGCAGGAGGAGGGGGGAGCAATGAGCAGGGGAGGATTATGAGCAGGGGAGGATGATGAGTCAGAGAGAGGTAATGATGAGCATGGGGGGGAATGATTGGTAGGGGGAATGATGAGCGAGGGGAGTATGGATGAGCAGGGGGGGAATGATGAGCAGGGGGGAATGATGAGCAGGGGGGAATGATGAGCAGGGGGGTAATGATGAGCAGGGGGGGAATGATGAGCAGGGGGGGTAATGATGAGCAGGGGGGTAATGATGAGCAGGGGGGAATGATGAGCAGGGGGGATGATGAGCGGAGGGGAATGATGAGCAAGGGGGGGGAATGGTGAGCAAGGGGGGGGAATGGTGAGCAAGGGGGGGAATGATGAGCAGGGGGGAGAATGATGAGCAGGGGGGTAATGATGAGCAGGGGGGAATGATGAGCAGGGGGGATGATGAGCGGAGGGGAATGATGAGCAAGGGGGGGAATGGTGAGCAAGGGGGGGAATGATGAGCAGGGGGGAGAATGATGAGCAGGGGGGTAATGATGAGCAGGGGGGTAATGATGAGCAGGGGGGGTAATGATGAGCAGGGGGGAGAATGATGAGGGGGGGGGGAATGACATTCAGCAGGACATCCCTGTGTCCTGAAAGATCTTTTCGGCACACAAGGATGTCCCGGTTACCTTTCTTTGGCCCCGCAATAACTTTAAAAAGAAGGGGCCGCCGGGATGTAGCGCACACAGGGACATCACTGACGTCCCGTGCATGCGCCTATAGGAGCGGAGCAGCGAGGATGCACGCATGGTAAGTTACCTACACATCATCTTCAGTGCTCCGACCACTCCGCTCCTCCGGTCCCGGGACCTACTGCTATGGCCCCTAGGCCATAGCAGTAGATCATGACCCCGGACCAGAGGAGCAGTGGTCAGAGCACTGAAGTGGGGCAGTACACAGACATACAGTTCTCCAGCCATACACTGTATATGACTGGAGGCTGTATGTCTGTGGGGACACTGCCAACGTAATGTGGGGGGACTACAACCTAATGCGGGGGAACTACAACCTAATGTGGGGGAACTGGGGGAGGGGTTGGTGAAGAAAAGTGTAGTGGAGAAGGACCAGGAGGGCATGCGGGGCTGAAGTGAGGTTGTTTGGGGGGGGGGGGGTTGAGGTAAGGTAAGTGGGGGTTTGGTAAAGGGGGCAGAGGAGTGTGAAGGGGACAGAGGGGGGGTAGGGGCTGCAGAAAAGTGGAATAGTGGAGAAGGACCAGGAGTGTTGAAGGGGGGACTTAAAGGGGTACTCCACCCCTCGACATCTTATCCCCTATTCTTTGGATAGGGGATAAGATGTCTAGGGGTGGAGTACCCCTTTAAGGACCAGGGGAGGACTAAGGCTAAGTTTCCAGAGAAGGCAAAAGCACAAGAAAAAAAATGCCCAAAAATTACCATAACACAGGAAAAAAAGTAGCAGTTTTTCTGTATTTTTGCAAATAAAAAAAGGGGGAAACCTAGCCTTAGGGGTCTCTGGGAGCAGGAGTCTGGAGGAGAATTAGGGGTCTGGGGGGGCAAAGGGGTCTGGGGGAATTAGGGCTCGTCCACACTACGAACTTCCACCAGCAGAATTTCGCTTGTTTTCAATGGGATGCTGCTGCTCTGTGCACACTACGGAAGACACAGTGTGTGGTAGTATTATTTTTAGAGGGCAGGATGTTTGGCAGTATAGTATACAGGGTACACAGGGTTTGGCAGTATTATATTTAAGAAGCACAGTCTCTTTTAGGGTTATAATGATTGTTGTCTTTATACAGAGGATGAGGATCGGCTGGCAGAGTGAGGAACCAATGATGTCCAGGCGTCAAACTTTACAGAGGAAGATGGAGCTGGAAGAAGATCTGGTGTCTGGATGAGATGAAGAAGAAAAGGAAAGACAACAGAGAAGACGTCTCCTGTGAGTCATTTTATGTTTGTGTATTCTCATGACTGTCCCATTAGATCTCTCCTCACTTCTCAGTTTTGCAGTAATAATGGATGAAACTGTATATGAGACTCCAGCTGTTACAAAACTACAACTCCTTTAATGCCTGAAGCTCTCCAGACATAATGGGTGTTGTAGCTTTGCAACAACTGGAAAGAGTGACTTGAACTGAAGTGATTTTAGACCATGCAGTCCATTTTATTTTAACGGGGGCCTGACTCCTGTGACACCCACCCAAAAAAAAAAAAGGGGGACATAGTCTAATATACCTTTCAACAGGTCTCAGTGAAAGGGGTACTATCGGGGGGGGGGCATCATAATGAAGTGCTCCGTCTTCCAGGCAGTCTTAATCCGGCCCTGGCTATGAATAGCAGCCAGGACCAACGCGGTGTGATGCGGGGTCACGGTGTGACCCCGTTTTAAACACTGGGATCGGGCGTAGGGCGTACAGGTATGCCCTACGTCCTTAAGAGGTTAAGCGTACTCGAGCGCATTGTCCTCCCCTCATAAGTGCATACCACATACGTATATCTAGGTGGTGTACTATTTTGTTGCTGTTAAAGTCTCAAGGGCCTAGATATGAAAGGCTAGGCAAAAGTAAAGAATGGCTAGTGTTGTACACAAATACTTTTTTAAGCGTACTGTAGTGCTTGACATCCCCTCATGAATGCATGCCACATACGTACATCTAAGTGGTGTACTATTTTATTTCTGTTAAAGTCTCAAGGGCCTAGATAGTGTGAAAGGCCAGGAAAAGTACACACCCGCTCGTAATGTACACAAATACTTTTTTAAGCTTACTGAAGCGCATTGTTCTCCCCTCATAAGTGCATTCCACATACGTACATCTAAGTGGTGCACTACAGAGTGGGCCATTTATATGGCTACACCTTAATAAAATTGTAATGGTTGGGGATATTAACTTCCTGTTTATGGCACATTAGTATATGTGAGGGGGGAAACTTTTCAAGATGGGTGGTGACCATGGCGGCCATTTTGAAGTCATCCATTTTGAATCCAACTTGTTTTTTCAATAGGAAGAGGGTCATATGACACATCAAACTTATTGGGAATTTCACAAGAAAAACAATGATGTGCTTGGTTTTGACGTAATTTTATTCTTTCATGAGTTATTTACAAGTTTCTGACCACTTATAAAACGTGTTCAATGTGCTGCCCATTGTGTTGGATTGTCAATGCAGCCCTCTTCTCCCACTCTTCACACACAGATAGCAACACCGCTGGAGAAATGCTAGCACAGGCTTCCAGTATCCGTAGTTTCAGGTGCTGCACATCTCGTATCTTCACAGCATAGACAATTGCCTTCAGATGACCCCAAAGATAAAAGTCTAAGGGAGTCAGATCGGGAGACCTTGGGGGCCATTCAACTGGCTCACGACAACCAATCCATTTTTCTTGTGAAATTCTCAATAAGTTTGATGGGTCACATGACCCTCTTCCTATTGAAAAAACAAAAGTTGGATTCAAAATGGCCCCCATGGTCACCACCCATCTTGAAAAGTTTCCTCCTTCACATATAATAATGGGCCAGGAAGGAAGTTAATATCACCAACCATTCCCATTTTATTAAGGTGTATCCATATAAATGGCCCACCCTATATTTTGTTCCTGTTAAAGTCTCAAGGGCCTAGATATTGTGAAAGGCCAGGCAAAAGTAATCACCAGCTGTCCTCCCATTGCCTCTATCCTATGCTGTTCCCTCTCTATCCTAGTCTGATTTGCAATGTTTCCACACGTTGGAATTCCACCCTCCATATGTTGAAGCAACTATACGAACAGAAAAAAGCCATAACCAATTTTTTAATGATCCAAGCGGATAGGGGGACTTCCCTGTGTAACTTCAAAGTCAACCAGTGGCAGCTCATATGTGACACCCGCCGTTTGCTCAGGCCCTTTGAGGAAGCCATATTATTAGTCAGTCGCCAGGATTACGGGATTCCACTGCTTCATCTACCACAACACGTGTTGGAAAAAATGGCTGGTCAGGGCATTGGAGATGTGGCGCCTACATCTCAAGGCCATATGAGCCCTGTGGGGACTGAACTTGAGGAGGAGGAGGGGGAGGAGCACAGTGGAGGACAGTTAAGGTTTCGTGAGATGAATGGTTTTTCTAGTCATCTGACAGGAGAGGAGCAGCAGGAGCAGCTAGAGGAGCTAGAGGGTTATGATTGGGAGGCGAGACAGAGGAACCAGACACACTGTGACAGTTTGCAGTGGAGATGGAGGCAGGGAGTCCCTCCGAGTCACTTGCACAAATGGCACGTTGCATGCTTACTTGCTTCTGAAGTTACCACCGAATTGTCACCATTTGGCAGCGGGATGACTTCTGGCTCTCCACCTTATTTAACCCTCGCTACTGGCACAAAATGGAGGCCAATTTTACACCCACTGAGAGGGAGGACAAACTGACCTACTACAGAGATATCCTACGTAGTCAGTTGGCCAATGCCTATCTGCACCATCGTCCACCATCTCGCAAGTCTGACTCGGGGGGCGCTCTGCGCTCACCTTCCACTGTCATGGCTGCTGGGGAGGGGGAAGGGTGGGGTGGCAGGAGCAGTACCTTTTCCATCAGCAGCCTGAGTCTACAGTCGCTGATGAGTAGCTTTTTTCACCCGCATAGTGAAGCAACTCATCAACAGTAGGTGGACCTGGAGCAGGACCTGAACCAGCAGGTGATGGCATACCTTGACATGACCAATGCCAACACACCTTGAAGATCCGCTGGACTTCTGGGCAGCCAAACTTGATTTGTGCCTAGCATAGTTTGCCCTGGAAAAGCTGTCCTGCACAGCCAGTAGTGTGCCATCAGAGTGGGTGTTTAGTGCGGCGGGGGCCATAGTCATCCCAAGTAGAACATGTCTGTCCATGAAAAATGTGCAGAGACTGACCTTTGTGAAGATAAATCAAGCATGGATCAGCCAGGATTTCCACCCACCAATGCCTGATGCATCAGAGTAGATCGATCAGTGTGCCACACCAACATTTCACAAATAGGGATAGTGATAAACATATTTAAGGTGCTGCTCCCCTGTTACAGACATTCCTCGCCATGAGACCACAAGTAATTATTGAGATATGCATTAGCTAAAACGTAATTTTTCTTAGGATAAAATATATGTACTCAAAAAAAATTTTTAAATCAAACAAAAGGAAAGGTGTGCAAAAGACACCATGTGCCACCTACACCACCAAGTATTGATGTGATGCAAAGACCACTAAAATGTGGATGCGAACAATGTATGGTCCATTGTAAGCGGTGGGGGTAAAAACTTCCCCTGTAAGGCCCTACTCTCACATTATTAATTCCCTCCTTCTTTGAAAGTGTTACTCCCCCTATAAAGGGTGGCTCCCCCAGTGGAACCTCTACCTATTTCCATCTACAAACATTGACATTTCCCAGGGTTTTTAGGTGGAAATAAACAGTTTCCTGTGTGGGGATGCCCTTTTTAGGGGGAGTAACACTTGCCAAGAAGGGAATTAATAATGTGAGAGTAGGGCCTTACAGGGGCAGTTTTTACTCCCACCTGCTACAATGAACAATACGTTGTTCCCTTCCACCTTTTCGAGAAAAATGTTACTCGTCTTAAAAAGGGGGGGGGGGGCCACACAGGAACCAATCCCTATTTCCACCTAAAAAAAAAAAATGGGAAATGGCAGTGTTTGTAGGTGGAAATAGGGAGAGGTTCCTGTATGGTGCCGCCCTTTTTAGGGCGAGTAACACTTGCCAAGAAGGGAATTAATAATGTGAGAGTAGGGCCTTACAGGGGAAATGTTTACCCCCCACCGGTTACAATGGACCATACGTTGTTTCCTTCCACCTTTTAGAGGTCTTTGCATCACATCAATACTTGGTGGTTTAGGTGGCACATGGTGTTTTTGCACACCTTTCCTTTTGTTTAATTTACAAAAAAAATTTAGGTCCATATATTTTATCCTAGGCATATTATTAAAAGAAACATTTTACATAATGCATATCCTCACTACTTACTTGTGCACACTAACATTTTCTTCTGCCTCAGCTACTATTCTGATCCTGCCACCCACCTGATGCCACACATTTGATGCCAAGTTCTCCTTTTTCACCCACCTTCATCACCGGGTACTGGTATTGCCACCGACCACACCACTCTGTCACCATGTCACTTTCAGGACTCCTGATGCTGCTGCTGCCACCACCAGGCTGTCTCATTCTGCCACCATATGTTCTACTCATGCTGATGCCAGCTCCAAGCCAAGCTGTCTCATTCTGCCACCATATGTTCTCCTCATGCTGCTGCCACCTCCACACTTTATCATTCAGCCACTATATGGTCTCCTCAGGCTGCCGCAAACTCCAGGCTGTGTCATTCAGCCACTATATGCTGCCACCAAATCCAGGCTGTGTCATTCAGCCACTATATGGTCTCATCATGCTACCGCCACCTCAATGTTGTGCCATTCAGCCAATTTATGGTCTCCTTATGCTGCCGCCACCACCTCCACGCTGTGTCATTCAGCCACTATATGTTCTCCTCATGCTGCCGCCACCTCCACGCTGTTTCATTCAGCCACTATATGGTCTCCTCATGTTGCCACCAACTCCAGGCATTGTCATTCAGCCACTATATGTTCTCCTCATGCTTCCGCCACCTCCAGGTTGTATCATTCAGACACTATATGTTCTCATGCTGCCACAAACTCTAGGCTGTGTCATTCAGCCACTATATAATGCCATCAACTCTAGGCTGTGTCATTCAGCCATTATATGGTCTCCTCATGCTTCCGCCACCTCCAGGCTATGTCATTCAGCCACCATATGGTCTCTTCATGCTACTGCAAACTCCAGGTTGTGTCATTCAGCCAATATATGCTGCCCCCACTCCAAGCTGTGTCATTCAGCCACTATATGGTCTCCTAAAGCTCCCACCACCTCCACGCTGTGTCATTCAGCCACTATATGGTCTATTCCTGCTGCCGCAAACTCCAGGCAGTGTCATTCAGCCACTATATGCTGCCAACAACTCCAGGCTGTGTCATTCAGCCACTATATGTTCTCCTCATGCTGCCGCCACCTCCAAGCTGTGTCATTCAACCACTATATGTTCTCCTCATGCTGCCGCCAACTTCAAGCTGTGTCATCCCAGCCACTATATGGTCTCCTCATACTGCCGCCACCTCAACGCTGTGTCATTCAGCCATTATATGGTCTCCTCATGCAGCTGCAAACTCCAGGCTGTGTCATTCAGACACTATATGCTGCCGCCAACTCCACGCTTTATCATTCAGCCACTATGTGGTCTCCTCATGCTGCCGCAAACTCCAGGCTGTATCATTCACCCACTATATGTTCTCCTCATGCTGCCGCCAACTCCAAGCTGTGTCATTCAGCCACTTAATGGTCTCCTCATACTGCCGCCACCTCAACGCTGTGTCATTTAGACACTATGGCCGACATTTATCAATGAGTTTACACCTTTTTTTCTCCGTACAAAAGGCGCCATTTTGGTGCACTGTGTGTTATTTAGCGCCTTTTGGTGGTAGAATATTTTAGTCATTCCAGATGTTTTGGAGTAGCAGTACACGCTTTTCAATTTAGCGTATGCCGTGGACTGACATTTATGAACTGCGCCTTTTTGTAAAAAGGCGCAAAAAAGGCGCAAAGCCACTTAAAAGTGTCTAGAGCTACACCATCCCAGACCTGGCGTAGCTTTTTAGTGTATGTGAAGAGAGAAATTTGAGAAAATGTGTACCTGCACAAAATTTATCAAATGCTCTCTGACCATTTAACAAATTTGGTGCTCCTACACATTACCAGCACACACAAAAAAAGGTGTAAAAAATGCTTCACTTACACTTACAATGATAAATGTGGGCCTATATGTTCTCCTCATGCTGCCGCAAACTCCAGGCTGTTTCATTCAGCCACTATATGGTCTCCTCATGCTGCCGCCACCCCCACGCTGTGTCATTCAGCCATTATATGGTCTCCTCATGCTTCCGCCACCTCCAAGCTGTGTCATTCAGCCACTATATGGTCTCCTCATGCTACCGCAAACTCCAGGCTGTGTCATTTAGCCACTATATGCTGCCCCCCACTCCAAGCTGTGTCATTCAGCCACTATATGGTCTCCTGAAGCTCCCGCCACCTCCACGATGTGTCTGTGTCATTCAGCCACTATATGGTCTATTCATGCTGCCGCAAACTCCAGGCAGTGTCATTCAGCCACTATATGCTGCCAACAACTCCAGGATGTGTCATTCAGCCACTATATGTTCTCCTCATGCTGCCGCCACCTTCATGCTGTGTCATTCAGGCACTATATGGTCTCCTTTTGCTTCCGCCAACTCCATGCTATGTCATTCAGCCACTATATGTTCTCCTCATGCTGCCGCCACCTCCACGCTGTGTTATTCAGCCACTATGTGGTCTCCTCATGCAGCCACCACATCCACGCTTTGTCATTCAGCCACTATAGGGTCTCCTCATAATGATGCCACCTCCAGGCTCTGTCATTGTGCCGCTCTGCGACAGTGATTCTAAGAGCGACCCCTCTGATCTGCATGTCATACTGAATAACAGTATTATTTTACTAACCCAGCATACACCTTATGCGTGTTACAGAAAGACAAAGTGTTCTATACCCCTATTGAGGCTCTCTGTAGGCAAGAAACAGCTGTTTTTAATAGTGATTCGCTACAAATTAATTCGGACCAAACTGATTTTTTCCGGAAGATTTGGCGAATTGGCCAAATCAAATTTTTCAAAAATTCGCTCATCTCCAGTTTGGACATTCAAATATTTCTCCAGACAACCTCTCAAAATTCCAATGACAAATATGTTTTTATATCATTCAAATCCAGATATACACCTGTCAAATGTCAGAAGGACTCTGTTTAGGTAAATATATATAAATATGTTTTTTTTATTTTTTTTATTTTATTTTGGCTCTTTATTACGGAGCCATTTTTTTGCTGCCAGGGATGCATGGGCCTTCTACTATATTTCTATATGCCTCTGATTTCATATCAGGCATAAAGAGTTTTTTTTTGTTGTTGTTGATTCTATATGATAGTGAGGCTGATGAATTCCGTATTCTTCCCTTATAGCGGTGTTTCTAGGGAATAATGGAGAAGATTCATCAAGATCTGTGCTGAGGAAAAGATGTCCAGTTGCGCGTAACAACCAATCAGATTGCTTCTATTATTCTTCAGAGGCCTTTTCAAAAATTTAAGAAGCGACCTGATTGGTTGCTATGGGCAACTGGTCGACTTTTCTTCTGTACAAGTTTTGATGAATCTCCTCCAACGGCCCAGATTTATCAGTCCTCCTGAAACCCAAACTGTCTGTTTTTCCCATGACAAGCAATCACAGTTCAGCGTTTATATTCTAATGAGTTCTGATAAAGTGAAAACTTAGCTGTGATTGGTTGTTATTGGCAGAACCAGACA
Source organism: Hyla sarda (assembly GCF_029499605.1). Classification (NCBI taxonomy): domain Eukaryota; kingdom Metazoa; phylum Chordata; class Amphibia; order Anura; family Hylidae; genus Hyla; species Hyla sarda. Next base: position 373,950,115 of record NC_079189.1, on the reverse strand, counting down.
GTTTGGGTTTTAGGAAGATTGATACATTTTGGGCAAGATCTGTATAGAGATGGGGTTTGATTAACTCTGTATTGCAATGCACAAAGACTGAATGCCTCTGTATTAAATATAAACTTCTATTGTTCTATGCCAGTGTCTACATTCTGTTTAAAATACTACCGTTAAAGGGGTATTCTGTTGAAAATTTTTTTTTCATATCAACTGGCTCCAGAAAGTTAAATAGATTCTTAAATTACTTATATTAAAAATCTTAATCCTACCAGTACTTATCAGCTGCTGAAGTTGATTTATTCTGTTCTGTCTGACACCAGCGCTCTCTGACACCTCGGTCTGTCTCAGGAACTGTCCAGAGCAGGAGAGGTTTGCCATGGGGATTTGCTCCTACTCTGGGCAGTTCCTGAGAAAGACAGAGGTGTCTCAGGCAGAAATTAACAAATCAACTTCAGCAGCTGATAAGTACTGGTAGGATTAAGATTTTTTAATAGAAGTAATTTACAATTATATACACACATAAGAAAAAGAAATTGCGGAGCAGCTCACCAGTTCCAAAGGATCAGGTCTGTGACATCGCGGTCAGGCGACAGGACGGGGAGGCTGAGATGTTACGGGGGGAATCAGACATCTGATTCCCCCCGTTACATCTCAGCCTCCCCGTCCTTTTATCGCCTTACCGCGATGTCACAGACCTGATCCTTTGGAACTGGTGAGCTGTGTAGATATTTGCCTGTTTTTTCTCAGCGTGAAGCACCACCCGTATTGATCTATGGACTTTCAGTGTTCAGCTAACAGCACACATTGGTTTAATATTACACATTTATGGAAGGAAATATAACAGTGCCAGATTTTTCTCTGTTTTTCTTTGTGGAGTGCCACGCTTCACCTTCTGCCCACACATCTTGCATGTAGCCAGGTAAACATCCTCTGAAATGCTTTATGAAAAAATGCCACACCGCCGAGTAGCTCATTTTCCCACCAACAGTCCGCATTGATTGATTGCTACTGTTACCAACTCCAGGAACCCCTGTTGCACTAACTCCTGGGAAGATAGGCTGCCACGGTAGCAGGTGGTCTACCCTGGGCACGTTTGGCTCCAGACTTTCCACTTCTGCCACCATGCTGACTGCCAACCATGCTACCACCTTGCTGGCTCAGCTGCTGTCTCATGGGCAACCTACAACCCTCTTCTCCTGATGATGATGATGATTTGCCTTCTGCACCCGGCTCCCAAGTGTGATCGGCTTCATCATCATCGAGTTGTGTCTGCACATCACTGATGTCCTCCTCAGGTTCCTCAACAGTGTCTGCTTAAGGAGCCTGAATGCTTCCAACACTGCCTCTCACGTTACTCTCTTCATCACTACTTGCACACCTAACGGAGGAAGCGGGGCATGTCTCCTCCACTTCTTGGCTGGGCAGTAGCTGCTGACTATCCTCTAGGAGATCGTCCTCACTAAATAGTGGAGCTGAGCCCACTGCATACGATACTTCTGTGGGGGAGGGAAGAGCATAGGACAGAGGCAATGGGAGGACAGGCACTGGTCCCGGGCCATGCCAACTGAGAGATGTGTCTGAGGAACCCACTGACTGTTGACTGGGGGTGTCAGATGTCACTTGTGATGAAGTGGATGACCGTGTTAACCAATCGATGACGGAAGCCACGACTACCAGCTGATACCGGGAGATCAGGCCTCTCACTGTGACTCCTGCTGCCACTCACCTCTAGTCTGCTGCGACCTCTGCCTGATGTATTTAGGCATCTGCCACTCCTCTGTGCACGTCCTGGCAGTTCTCTGCCTGACATACATTACTTAGTGTGTATATGAGGGGCGTACAATACGCTCCACTACACTAAACCCCTTAAGGACGCAGGATTTTTCCATTTTTGCATTTTCATTTTTTCATCATCACCTTCTAAAAATCATCACTTTTTTGCTCCACCAATTGCACTTTTTAATGACATCAATCACTTCACTACAAAATTAACGGCGAAACCAGAAAAAAAAATATTTGTGGGGCAAATTTTGAAAAAAAAAACGCCATTTCGTAAGTTTTGGGTGCTTCCGATTCAATGCAGTACACTTTTTGGTAAAGATTACACTATTTCTTTATGCTGTAGGCCTATACGGTTACAAGGATACCTAAATTATATAGGTTTTATTTTATTTTACTACTTTAAAAAAAATTATAACTACGAGCACCAAAATTAGTGTCTGTAAAATTGTCATCTTCTGACCCCTATATCTTTTTTGTTTTTCCGTATATGGGGATATATGAGGGCAAATTTTTTGCGCCGTGATCTTTTATCGGTACCATTGTTGTTTTGATGGGACTTTTTGATCGCTTTTTATAAATGTTTTTAGGGTATACAAAGTGACCAAAAAATACGCAATTTTGGACTTTGGAATTTTTTACGTGTACGCCATTGACCGTGCAATTTAACTAACATTATGTTTTTATAGTTTGTACATTTATGCACTCGGCAATAGCACATATGTTTATTTTTATTTACAAAAATGTTTTATGGGAAAAGGGGGGTACATCAAACTTTTATTAGGGAAGGGGTTAAATCACATTTATTACCAATTTTTTTTACACTTCTTTTTTTGCAATGTTATAGCCCCCATATGGGACTATAACATACAATACCTTGATTGTAGACACTGATCAATGCTATGCCATAGCATTGCATTGATCAGTGTTATCTGTGTTCTGCTCCAACCTGGATCTCAAGCATGGAGCAGCAGAGCGACGATCGGACAGCGGTAGACAAGGAAAGAAGCCTCCAGTTGTCCTCTCAGGTGTTCGGGATGCCACGATTTCACTGCAGCGGTCCCAAACAGCCCACTGAGCTTTTCTCGCAACGCTTTTCTCCTGTTTTAGACGCCGTGGTAAACTTTGATGGCGGCATCTAAAGGGTTAATACTGGACATCAGCCCGATCGGCGATGTCCGGTATTAGCTGCGGGACCTGGCTGCTGATAGTAACCGGGACAAGCCGGGTATGAAGTGTTTTCACCTCCTGATTGTGCTTCACATAATGGTAGATGGCGACAAGCGTAAATATACGTTTGTGGTCATTAAGGGGTTAAACCAGTATTTGTCTACAACCCAGCAGGTGTGTACTTTTGGCTGGCCTTTCACAGTATCTAGGACCTTAAGATTTTAACAGGAACAAAATAGTACACCACTTAGATGTATGAATGTGGTATGCATTTATGAGGGGAGGACAATGCGCTCCAGTACGCTTAAAACAGTATTTGTCTACAACACCAGCAGTACACACCAGTGCTGCAGCACACAGTCACTGTGTACTACACCCAAAATTGCACTTTCTCTCTCACTCACTTCCCTTTCAGTGCTTCTAGACTGGATTTGGGCTTGAGGTGAATCGCTGCTTTAAAAAAGCTTTTCTGTGCAAAACACTACTCTCTGTCCCTCTCTGCAATAGAAAGCTGATGTGACTGGGAGGTGAATCAATGCTGTAAAAATGCTTTTCTGTGCAATACACACTGCTCTCTGTTCCTCTCTCCCTGCAACAGAATGCTGATGTGACTGGGAGGTGAATCGCTGCTGTAAAAATGCTTTTCCGTGCAACACGCACTGCTGTCTGTCCCTCTCTCTCTCTCTCTCTCTCTCTGCAATAAAAGGCTGATGATTATATTGGGCTGTGACATCAGAGGGGTGGCTGGCTGCTGATAGACTGCATGCTGCATGTGATTCAGGGTCATCCTGCCGACCCTTGTTCCTGCCTTCCCAGGATTCCTTGCCCCATGTCCTCACATGTGGATCCGCCATTTTAGATGCCCTGGAGCCTGGACCGCACTAGATGGAGTTTAATGAAGAAATTTGCTCGATCGGATCACAGGGATATGCACATTCGTTGTGAATCAAATTTTTTCTGAAATTCGTAACGAATTTGGATTCATCAGATTCGATTCGCTCATCCCTAATGCTAATTATAGTGTCAGACCTTCTTTCATTTCATCTATATTTTACATACTGTATTTTTCAAACCAAAACATGCTCTATCCTACATCATTTTAAGAAATGGGTTCATGGTATGGGATCATGGTACCAATACACGGTTTTCCATAAAAGCCATTCTAGGGAAATTTCATAGAACGCCTAGCTAACAACTACATAAGTGAAAAAATATATTTAAAAAAACATATTCGTGTTGATTTTTCTTTCTTTGAAACCCTGCAGCTTACTACTGATTTTACCAACATCACCTAAAGGTTTTCAGACTATCAAATACCAAACTGCTGAAAAACTGGATACAAGCATAAGCATTTTTTATAAACATAGAGGAATTTTTTATTTATTTTTTTATTTTAGAAGATAAGAAAGAGCATCTAAACATATGGCAATACATACACGTATCCAAGCAAACCAGGCATCAAAATGACTTTTGAGCCCCAGAATGGATCTTTTAAAGCCATTGAAGTTGAAATATTTAAGAATATTTCTTGTAAAAGCTGTTAGATATCAAGGCTCAAACTGGGAATGAGCTGTTTACTTCCTCAACATGAATTCTCCATTCACAGTACATGCTCTTCTAAGCCACTAGTGCCAAGTCAATTTAGCGTATTTTTCTGTGTCAATTACTCTTACACACTGCTGATTTCACCTCGTGACTTTGGCTCAGAGTCTAGGAGTCTTTAGAGCTCTTTTTTATTCTTTTACATAGTCTAAGAGGCTTAATTTACACTGTTTGTAGCAATATGGGCAAACAAATATTAAAATGTATTTATACCTCAAGCACAATGACTGTTTAAGAATGCACCATGTGTACAATTCACAGGATTACAGTATACTGTGTGTTCTGAATAAAAATGAACTCATTAAGTAAGACTCTGTGTGACATTCGTGAGTGGTTTAGTCAAGAATTGAGGTTGTAAAGCTATAGTTCATGCAATTAATCTAATATTTTTATGCAACCTTCAATTCTTCAGGATATTTTCTCTCTTTACTGAGATAATCAATAAAAAAATGATAATACTGTTAGCACAAAGTTTGTGCAGCACCAATAAGGTAGAACATTACAAAAAAAAAGGAGAAAGAAACAGTTAAATGTATACTCCAAATAAAACAAAAACACTGCGTCACACCTGGGCCCTCTTTCTTTGATGTTGTTTAATGTGTACCTGCACCTTGTAAAGGTTAAAAAACAGACTGGTTTTGTTATATTAACCTGTGGTAACATAGTGATTTAAAGGAGTACTATTGTGCCTACTATCCTCCTCCGTTGTGCCCGGGCTGAAAGAAAAAATGAAAATAAACTTTCACCTCTCACCTTCCTGCGTTCCCCCGGAGCGCTGCTACAGCTGATTGGTCCTCCGGTCCCATCTTCTTCCTTCTTCCATGTGCACGGATTGTCACACGGTGCTTTGAATATCACCGGCCACCAGGGGTGTTGCTAGGTCTGCAAAAGAGCCCAAGCCACGCCCCTAATCTCAGCCGAGTCATGGCCCTAACCATGCCCTCATTCACACCCAATCGCGCACAGTATACCAGTATACAAGGAGAAATATTATCACCATACATATTACCGCCATACTGTCATCACATGCAATGGGTTGGACGTTTTATAGATGACCTCCTGATTGTGTGGAAGGGTACAAAGAATTTGTTAACTACAACAATACAAACAGCCTCAATTTAAAGTTTACATCATATTTCCTCCTCTGAAAACAAAATTGTAACCTCTCCATATAGAAAAGAAACAGCCATTAATTCCATTCTAAAAGCATCCTTGTGCCACCCTAGGCATGTAGCTGACAATATCTTATATGGAGAAATATGTTGACTAAAAAAAACATTGCTCTGATGCTAGTACGTTTGAGGTAGAAGCGACACATCTTCAATTCCGCTTAATAGAAAGAGGTTATGCATAAACAAAGCTAAATCTATGTGAACAGAGATCAACTAACCGATCCAGACAGCAATAGTAAAAGCAGAGCCAGAGACAGAAAACCCCATAAACCCACCTTCATCACAGCTTACAGTGCTCAATTTAGCTCTATTAGGAAGAACATTGAAAAATATATACCTGTATTAGAAGTGGATCCCATCTTAAAAGATATTGTAGGAAAAGGTGTGAACATAGTCTCTAGAAAAGGGCCTTCTCAGGGCTCTGTATTGTCACCCAGCATGTTTGTGAGCAACAGTGCAAGCAAAGGGTGTCCAACGTGGTTGGGATATAAAGGCAATTGGAGATGTAGACATACACGATGCCTAACGTGCACATATTGAAGTGGGGGACACTTTTGTGTCTTTTACTACAAGTAAAAGTATAAGATTAAAAACTACTTCAATTGCAACATGTCATCGGTAGTGTATTTGGCATTGTGTATGTCCAGTCGGGTCCAATATGTAGGTTGTACGAGCAACGCTTCAAAAGTAAGGGCAAGGAAACATATATCGGATGCTAAGAATCAGAGTGTCAATATTTCCACCTTGTCGCGCCATTTCAGGGATGTGCATGCAGGGGACACCAGTTCCTTAAAAATATGTGGTATAGAGAAAGTGTATATAATTGTGAGACATACTGGATCTTTGTACTTGTACAAGACAGCTGTCCGGTCTGAATTGAAGATTGGATCTCATTGCCACAAATTAGTGCGGTTTTCAAAAGCATGAAGGTGAATATTGTGGCATACTTTTAATCTGTGAAGCAATTATGATTTACGTTATATAAGAAAGTTGTACCAAGCTCCTTTGTTGAGAATCACTTGTTACTTTGCATGCATGTACATGGTATTTGCTTGTTCATTTTATTTTTATTAGTACAGGTATTATTACAAGCACCTGGGCTATGCATGCAAGGGTTAACATGCAGCTGACCTCACCTGTCCGGTAGGTCTATGCCTTAATTGGAATTCCATGTCACAGGAAGAAGGATGTAAGTTTGTAATATTTTAATGAGAGTTTAACTTTTGTTAAACTATTCTATGACTAAGCGCATGTACCTCCTGTCTATATCTTGGTGTTATTTCGTACAATAAAGCAAAGGCATTTGGATTGCACCGCTTCAGTGCTGGACTTCTTTTCCTTTACCAAAAAAAAAAAATGGTCAGCATCTCCAAACAAAATTAAACACGTGCACAGGTGCACACTGCTAGTTTTGTGTGTTACCAGTAGGAACAAATAATACAGCTATTCAATGACCACCACCACCATTACCACTGACTAATTACACTATATTTGTTACTGAATAAATTAAACCATACAAAAGACCATATTCCCAAATGCATTTACCATACAAAGGTAGGCACCAGCTGTACACAGGATCTGTATACTATGTAAGTGATTATATACAGGAGCATATAGAGGTAGATACCAACTATACAAGGGCTCTGTATACCATATAAGTGATTATATACAGAACCATATAGTGGTATATACCAGCTGTACACAGGATCTGTATACCATGTAAGTGATTATAAACAGAACCATATAGAGGTAGATACCAGCTGTACACAGTACAGAAAGACAAAGAAAGTAACAGCACATCTCCAAGGTTTCGGTGTTCAAATCAGGGCTGAAGATTTATTGCACCATAAAACAAAGCACTTTATGTTACATGGCAATAAATCTTTAGCCTTAATATGAACACCGAAACCTTGGAGTTGGAACCCATAAGTGATTAAAAGTACATTCACAGCCGCGTATTTTCTGCTGAAGATTTGCTGTAGTCAGTGGGCAGCAAAATCTACTAAAGCAAATCTGTAGCAGAAAATGCGCAGGTGTGAACGTAGACATAAAATTACAACTATGGACTGATTGCCTTTTTTCTGATCAGCAGCGTCCTCTTTCCTTTTCTTCTCCATTCGGATCAGACCAACATGACAGCTACTTCCAGCCAAAACTTCATCTCTTCAGCATCTGCAGGACACACATATTAGACTCATTTTTCAGTGCCCTCCTCTACACAATCTCCCCATCTATAGGCCTCAATACTATAAAAAATGTCTCCTTGGTGTCCCGCTCAGTAAAAATGGGCACGTAGGTAGCCAAGTAGTCAGGTATGTAGGTAGGTAACCAGCCAGGTAGTTAATTAGCCAGTTTTTTTTTAAGGTATGTAGGTAGGTAGTCAGGTATGTAGCTAGACAGTTAGGTAGGCATGTATGTAGATAATTTAGGTAGCTCGGTATGACAGTAGATGAATGTTTCCCAACCAGCATGCCTTCAGCTGTTAAAAAACTATAACTCTCAGCATGCTTAAACAGCCTTTGGCTGTCTGGGCATGCTGGGAGTTGTAGTTTTGCAACACCTGAAGGCACCCTGGTTGTGGAACACTGCCTTGGAAGCCTTTCAATGCAGTGTTTTTTTTTTTTGTTTTTTTTTACAACCAATGTGCCTCTAGATGTTGCAAAACTTCAACTTCAAGCCTAGTCTGGGCATGCTGAGAGTTGTAGTTTTCCTACATCTACAGAGGGACATAAGATGGCGGTGGGGTTGGGGTGTGACCATGTGGGTCAAATACCTTTCTGCCGAGTCGGCCCTTCCAGGTCCACACCGAGCCTCCAGAATGCCGTGGCTCCCCCAAGGTTGATGCTCTCCACTCCTTCTTGGTGCCAAACTGAGGGACGGGGGGGCATCTTCTGGCGGGATGCGCCAGGGCCGGCCCAGGACATTGTGCTGCCCTGGTCCAAGAGTGAAATCCTGCATATTCAAGAGCTCTCCAACAATGCAACTCACATTAACCTGCAGCATTAAGTAAGAAGCAGTTCCCCCACATTAGATAGGCAGCATAGTTCCTCCACATTAGGTAGGCGGCATAGTTTCCCCACATTAGATAGGCAGCATAGTTCCCCCACATTAGATATGTAACATAGTTCCCCCACATTAGGTAGGCAACATAGTTCCCCCACATTAGGTAGGCAGCATAGTTCCCCCGTATTAGGTAGCAGTATCCCCCACATTAGGTAGCACAGTTTCCACACATTAGGCAGCACAATTTCCCCATATTAGGTAGCATAGTTTCCCCACATATGGTAGCAGTTTCCCCACATTAGGAAGCATAGTTCCCCCCTAACACTCCTCCCCTTCAACAAAGACACACAGAGACACACACACAGACACAAACACAGAGACACAACCACAGATATACAGTCAGCTTGCTTATCTCCGGTGACGTCACAGATGCCACAGACATTTTCCTGCACGGGTCGGTGGAGGAAAGTTTCTTTTGCGATGTTCCCTAACAGACCCAAGCACAACGGAGGAGGAATAGTCTGCATTAGAGTACTCCTTTAAGTGCTCTCACTGCTGTTATTGAGCCCCTGAGAGCTTCTTTCATAGTGCACAGCTATTCCCCATTCTCCACATTTCAGGGGACGGGACCAGAAATGGCTGATTGTCCGCGGTACTAACAACTGGACTTACTCACCTAGCCAATCACAGGACAGAACCTACTCTTTTATGCTATACCATGAAAGTGCACTGGATTGTACAGGCTAGCACTGACTGGGGGACGATTTACATAGTACACTCTCACAGATGTCTGAGGGGAAGGGTAACTGATGCGTTGGCTTTGTAAGAGACTATGTGAGCAGAAAATATAGAAACAGCAGCAGCAAGGAAGGGGTTTCACTAAACTGATGTGTTGCTGCTGCTGATAATGATGATGTGATGATAATGGCAATAACAAGGCTGTAGACGAAAGGGAGGGAGAATAGAGTATTACATTGAGGAGGCATTTTTATGTAGAAATATACTGCTATTTACACCAGGGACAGATGCCCAGAACTTTATGGGTGTTAAGAGATAAGGGGGTAGCTTTGATTTAACGTTTAGGGAAGCAGGCAGGTTCACAGATTACATGCACACAGTCCAGGCTACATCCAGCACATAACACTAGCTTAGCCCTGCCCATTTCCTGTGTTCCATCATGGTCTTTTTGTGACTTGAAATGACTGAGCCTAACAATACTTAGTTGACAGCAGATTTCAGGGAAGTGAGACACATTGGAAAAGGAGTCATAAATGACATAATTTACTAATATGTAAGTTATCATCTATGTTATTAAATGGAGGGAAGTTGTTTGAAACAATAATGACCATTGAAACTTGGAATAACATAGTAAATAGGTTATGCCCATAGTGTAATTTAAAAAAAGGAAGCTTCATACAAAACTATTCACACATCTAAATGTGCCCTAATTTTGTATTGAGCCATTTCTGAGTTCTGTTGGTACACATCATAAGATATGGATGCTAGTCGACTGTCACAATGGATGGCCGCTGTACAGGGAAAGCCTGCCTTGCTGTTTCATTCTAAGGATCACCCTTGCCCATCAGAAGTGAGGTGACTGGTGTCACCTCAAGATCGCCCTGTTTGGTCAGCCGGGAACGAGGGGCTTGATGAGCAGGGTCACTAACAACACCTGCTCTGCCCCTAGTCCGGAAGTGGGTGTCAGCAGTGTACTCCAGCAGCAGGGGCCCCTGATCCCCGACGACTGCAGCGGGATCGGGAGCCCAGGACCTGCGGTGGCGTGATCCAGCTGGACAGCAGCAGCAGCAGGAGGTGAGGGCTGTGCCTCCTGCTGTTGCATAACTACAACTCCTAGAATGCACGGACAGCCAAAGGGCATGTTGGGAGTTGTAGTGGTGTGCCTCCAGCTGTTGCATAATTACAACTCCCAGCATGCCCTTCGGCTGTCAGTGCATGCTGGGGTTGTAGTTTTGCTACAGTTGGAGGCACACTAATTGGGAAACACTGAGTTAGGTTCTGTTATCTAACTCATTGTTTCCCCACCAATGTGCCTCCAGCTGTGGCAAAACTACAACTCCCAGCATGCACGGTCTGTCAGAGCATGCTGGGAGTTGTAGTATTGCAACAGCTGGAGGTTTGTGCCCATCCCTTGTTGGGAGACAAGTTGCTGGGAGACTTTTATAATTTTTAAATGGGTACTCCGGTGGAAAACTTAACAGAAAGTTAAACAGATTTGTAAATTACTTCTATTTAAAAATCTTAATCCTTTCAGTACTTATTAGCTGCTGAATACTAAAGAGGAAATAATTTTCTTTTTGGAACACAGAGCTCTCTGCTGACATCATGACCACATTGCTCTCTGCTGACATCTCTGTCCATTTTGAGAACTGTCCAGAGTAGGAGAAAATCCCCATAGAAAAGAAATGCTGCTCTGGACAGTTCCTAAATTGGACAGAGATGTTAGCAGAGAGCACTGTGGTCATGATGTCAGCAGAGCGCACTGTGTTAAAAAAAAGAAAATAATTTTCTCTGTAGTATTCAGCAGCTAATAAGTACTGGAAGGCTTAAGATTTTTTAATAGAAATAATTTACGAATCTACAACAAAAGAGAAAAACATGCACTCACCGCCAGTAAACAGCTGCAGGCCCAAGGTCCGGGATCACCACGGCATAAATAGAGACGATGAGGGGCACTCAGCGTCTCTGTTTATGCCGTGGTGATCCCGGACATTGGGCCTGCAGCTGTTTACCGGCGGTGAGTACACGCTTTTCTCTTTTGTTGTATATATTGATACTTTACCTTGCGTGTGAACCCCGCAGGTGCTGCCTACTGATTGTATCGGGTCCGGACGCTCCCAGTTACTACTTTGCGGTATTGTATGTTTGCATCTATCTGCTTAGCTACGTGGTGTGCTCTCTCCTTCTAGTATTGTCTAAATTTATGAATCTATTTAACTTTCTGTCACCAGTTGAAAAAAAAAAAAAAGTTGTCCCCCAGAGTACCCCTTTAATGGGGGGGGGGGGGAACTGTGTAAGGATGTGTGTATATATAGTGTTTTACTCATTATTTTGTGTAGGTGTGGTGTAGTGTAGTGTTTTTAGGGTACATTCACACGGGCAGGGGGGTTACAGTGAGTTTCCCGCTGCGAGTTTGTGGCAAATTTTTCACTTCAGCTCAAACTTCCAGCGAGAAACTCATTGTAAACCCCCGCCTGTGTGAATGTACCCTAAAAACACTACACTACACTACACAGCCATTTCATTGTTCAGGCATGTTGGGAGTTTTGCAACAGCTGGAGGCACTCTGTTTGAGGAAAAACTGCCATAGGGTATTTTTGGTGGAGGAGGCAAACGCCATGGTTGCATTCGAGTTCACCCCTATGCAAATCCCAAATTTAGACCTCAAATGCGCATGGCGCTCTCTCACACTGAAGCCCTGTCATATTTCAAGGCAACAGTTTAGTACCTTATATGGGGTATTTCAGAACCCGGGAGAAATTGTGTTACAAATTTTGGTTTTTTTTTTCCTCCTTTTACCTCTTATGAAAAAAATTTTTTGGGAGGCTACACCAGTATGTTAGTGAAAAGAAATTACATTTTTTACACTAACATGCTGGTGTTGCCCCATTTTTACAAGGGGTAAAGGGCGAAAAAGCCCCTCAAAATTTGTAACACAATTTCTTCCAAATGCGGAAATACCTCATATGTGGACGCAAAGTGCTCTGAGGGTGGACAATATGGCTAAGGAATAAGAGAGCACCATGTAAATTTGAGGCCTAAATTGGTGATTTGCATTGGAATGGCTAATAGTTGCAGCAGTCTCGACATAAGCGCTAAAAAAAAAACCACCCATGTGGAACCCCATTTCGGAAACTACACCCTTCAAGGAATGTACCAAGGGGTGCAGTGAGTATTTACACCCCACAGGTGTCTGAAAGATATTTGGAACAGTGGTCCGTGAAAATGAATAATTTAATTTTTTATTTACACGGCCACTGTAATGAAAATTTGTCAAGCCCAAAAGGGAGTGACATGTGGGGGATTTCTGCTGTTCTTGCACCAAGGGGGCTGGGTAAATGCGACATGGCCCAATACAAGAATTTCAGCCAAATTTGCCCTCCAAAAACAAAATGACCCTCCTTCCCTTCTGAGCCCTGCCATGCGCCCACAGAGCATTGTATGTCCACATATGGGATATTTCCATACTTTGGAAAAATTGGATTATACATTTTGGGGGACTTTTTCTCAGTTTTTTTTCCACTAAAACCAGCATTTTTGTGAAAAAAAAAATGTAGGATTTTATGTGGGGTGTTAAGGCTCACTGTACCCCTTGTCATGTTCCTTGAGGGGTGTAGTTTCCAAAATAGTTGCCATGTGGGGGGGGAGGTTTCCTGTTCTTGCACCATGGGGGCTTCCTAAATGCGACATGCCCCCAAAAACCATTTCAGCTAAATTTGCTCTTCAAAAGCCCTCCAGTATTTCTTTACTCCAGAGAAATTGAGTTACAAATTTTTGGGGGCTTTTTCTCCTTTTACCCCTTGTAAAAATGAAAAAATGGGGCTACAAGAACATAGTATAAAAAAGTGAGATTTCAAGTTTTCTCCTCCACTTTGCTGTTATACCTGGAAAACACTTAAAGGGTTAACCCACTTTCTGTCTGTCATTTTGAATACTTTGAAGGGTGCAGTTTTCATAATGCGGTCCATTATGGGGGATTTTCAACATAAATTACTTCAAAACTGAACTGGTCCCTGAAAAATTCAGATTTTGAAATTTTCATGAAAAACTGTAAAGTTGCTACTAAACTTTGAAGCCTCTAATGTGTTCAAAAAGTAAAAACATGTCAACTTTATGATGCCAACATAAAGTAGACATATTAGCCCAGATTTATCAATCTGTGTGAGAGAAAAAGTAGAGTGATTTTTCCACAGCAACCAATCACAGCTCAGCTAATGAGCTCTGGTAAAGTGAAAGCTGAGCTGTGATTGGTTTCTGTGGGAAGATCACTCCACCATTTCTCTCACGCAGATTGATAAATCTGGGCCATTGTATATGTGAACCAATAAGTAATTAATAAGCAATTTATTTGTATTGTCCATTTCCTTACAAGCAGAGAGTTTCAAAGTTAGAAAAATGCTGAATTGTTAAATTTTTCATGAAATGTTGGAATTTTTAACAAAGAAATGATGCAAGTATCAATGAAAATTTACCACCAACATAAAGTAGAATATGTCATGTAAAAACAATCTCAGAATCAGTATAAGTAAAAGCATCCCAGAGTAATTAATAATTAATAAAGTGACACAGGTCAGATTAGCAAAAAAAAACTCTGGTCCTTAAAGGGATACTCTGCCCCTAGACATCTTATTCCATATCCCCAGTGGCGGGACCCCCGTGATCTCTCCTGCAACACCCCCGTTCTTCAGCTGCACAGAGCAAAGATCGCTCCTTGGCTGATGGCAGGCAATACAGGGGCCAGAGTATTGTGATGTCATGGCCCTGCCCCTTCATGAAATCACACCCTGTCACGATACTCCCCTGTATCGCCTGTCATCAGCCACGGAGTGATAAGATGTCTAAGGCCGGAGTACCCCTTTAAGGTCATAATGGGCTTGACCCTTAAGGGGTTAAAGGTTAAATACGAATCACAGTCATAAGTTCTGTACAAGACACACACACCTATATAAAAAGTCTGCAGTTTCTAAAAGATATCATTGTATCCATTTCCTAGTGTGAACATGTAACCTTCATCCTTTGTAATGTTCTTACATGCCAAATTTCACGTACAATTTGTATTCAAATGGTACCTTGACTCACAGGGTTAAACTCTAATTTCAAAAGAAATGCCTTTGTGGTGTTAGATTTCAGCTTGTAATTGGATTTCCATGCATCTGTGATTTTAATTCATTTATTTTTGTACAATTAAAATATAAAAAATAATATTAAGCTCTTGTGAAACAGCGTGCTAGTCAATTGGTATATGGTTGAATTGACTAATAGCTTGCTTTTCACTGTTTAACTTAAAAACTGTTTAGTTCAAACGGAATTTACCTTTCACGCTCAGCTAAGCCAATTAATATTCCATGTGTGTCCACTTTCCAATAATAAAGGAAAATTAATCCTTAGACTTCAAAGGGATCAACCCTCAAAGATTTTAGTGACATATCCCTGCACACTCGATTAATACTACTAGTTGAAAAAAGTCTCCATAAAGCTTGATCATTTGTAACACACACGTGTGGGACATGAATAAATTACTGCAATGATACAGTTTTAATAATCCTCTCTAGGTAAACACTTCTGCTCCATCTATTGGCATCACCTAAGGTTTTTGAAAAAGAGAACCTAGTTCCACAATGAAACTTAATCTCCTTATTAGCAAATAGTTCTAGACATATTGCATGTTTGAGTACATATAAACCAAGGTCCAAAATATTTAGTTATACCTCAGTCTGTATTCTTCCCATGATGCATGTAATATTCCTATTGACGTATATTTGAATAAAGTAAGACGCCTTTATCTTAAAACTCAAGGCTTTCTGGAATCTTTGTCCCAATGGGATCTTTTTACTAAAACTGTCAACCCAGTTTGCAAAGGCTCTTCCAGCCATGCCTTATATATCGATATGTCTTTAACCTTTGTAACTTATCTGCCTCATCTACGCACTAGATAAACTCCAGTCATGACACATGTTCATTATCTTTTGCTTAGATACTATGCTTTTGCATTTGTCTATTCGTGGTCTCTGTTTGTAGTGATATTTGTATATCCATAGAAAGAGCGATTTGTTTTGCTGATGTATTTTGCACTACTTTGATGGGACAGTAGGAAGTTAAGCTCACTAGATGAATACTATGACCAGAATACGCCTCCTCTGCCCTGCAATTTGTTTCAAGATATGTAAAAGATAATAATATTTAGATGTATTTGTGTTGTAGCATGCCTTGTTTTGCAGTTTATATGCAACAGTTCGTTGGCTCTCCGCATTGTTTCAACCGTCATTACACTACAAAAGCAACATTGATCCTCTATCTTTTTTTTAATTTATTATTATTATATTATTATTATTGCACATAACATGACACTTCCTATTGCATGTATTCCTGATATGTTTTATTCATAACAGTTCCAAGAATTTGTCTAAAATTAACATAACGCTCCTCAACCAGACATACTAAAAAATATTGATAAAAAATAAAGTCAGAAATATTCCTACTACCTTAAAAAAAAAATTTCAATTTATGCCAAAATGCAATAAGAATCTTTCAAGTAGATACCGTATTTATCAGGGTATACCACACACCGGCCTATAACCCACACCCTCATCACTGTTTCTGACCCCGCAGAAGCCCCCAGGAAAGGCAGGGGGAGAGAGGCCGTCGCTGCCCGCTTCTCTCCCCCTGCCTTTCCTGGGGTCTAGCGCCCTGCTGCCGCCGCTTCTCTCCCCTTTCTGTCGGTGCTGCTGCCCCTTCTCTCCCCCTGACTATCGGTGCCGCTGCCCCGTTGCCGGCGCCAGTTACCAGGGGGAGAGAAGCTTCGCGGGCAATGGGGCAGCGGGACCCATTGCCGGCGCTGCTGCCCGGTCGCCTCCCCCATCCCCGGTTGTATAATTACCTGTTGCCGGGGTCGGGTCCGCACTGCTTCTGGCTTCTGGTGTGGCGTCCCCTGCGTCGTTGCTATGCGCTGCAAGATGCAATGATGAGTGACGTCACTCGTCATTGCGCCGCGCCGTGCAGCGCATAGCCACGACGCAGGAGACGCCACACCGGAGGCCAGAAGCAGTGCAGACCCGACCCCGGCAACAGGTAATTATACAACCAGGGATGGGGGAGGCAACGGGGCAGCGGCGCCGGCAATGGGTGCCGCTGCCCCTTCTCTCCCCCTGTCTATCGGCGCCGCTGCCCCATTGCCGGCGCCACTTCTCTACCCCTGGCTATCGGCGCCGGCAATGGGGCAGCGGCACCGATAGCCAGGGGAAGAGAAGGGGCAGCGGCGCTGATAGCAGGGGGAGAGAAGCGGCGGCAACAGGGCTCTAGACAGGACAAGCAGGGGCAGAGAAGACAGCAGTGAAAGCAGGTCTCTGCACCTGCAAAAGCCGTTGCAGTTCATTGATTTAAAGCGCCCTCTTTAAATCATTGAACTGCAGCGGCTTATCGGCGTTTAACACGCAGATAGACATTAGGCTAAAAATTTCAGCCTAAAAAATGCGTGTTATACGCCGATAAATACGGTATGTAAAAACAATTATGAAGCAGCCCAAATCACATCTTCTCTCTTAATTCCAAGACCTGACTTAACAAAAGGATTAGTGCAGGCTTAAAATATGTGTTTGTCCAACAAGATATTCATTTCACCTTGACCTGGCACCCACAGTTACTAAACAAGATGGATGCTAAAATAATACTTTAACCCCTTCAGGACCAAGCCCATTTTGGCCTTAAGGACCAGAGCGTTTTTTGCACATCTGACCACTGTCACTGACCACATTAATAACTCTGGAATGCTTTTAGTTATCATTCTGATTCCGAGATTGTTTTTTCGTGACATATTCTAATTTAACATGGTGGTAAATTTTTGTGGTAACTTGCATCCTTTCCTTGTGAAAAATCCTAAAATTTGATGAAAAATTTGAAAATTTAGCATTTTTCTAACTTTGAAGCTCTCTGCTTGTAAGGAAAATGTATATTACAAATAAAAAAAAAATTTATTCACATATACAATATGTCTACTTTATGTCTGCATCATAAAAGTGACGAGTTTTTACTTTTGGAAGACACCAGAGGGCTTCAAAGTTCAGCAGCAATTTTCCAATTTTTCACAAAATTTTCAAACTCACTATTTTTCAGGGACCAGTTCAGGTTTGAAGTGGATTTGAAGGGTCTTATTATTAGAAATACCCCACAAAAGACCCCATTATAAAAACTGCACCCCCCAAAGTATTCAAAATGACATTCAGTCATCATTTTAACCCTTTAGGTGTTTCACAGGAATAGAAGCAAAGTGAAGGAGAAAATTCACAATCTTCATTTTTTACACTCGCATGTTCTTGTAGACCCAATTTTTTAATTTTACAAGGGGTAAAAGGAGAAAATGTATACTTATATTTGTAGCCTGATTTCTCTCGAGTAAGCACATACCTCATATGTCTATGTAAAGTGTTCGGTGGGCGCAGTAGAGGGCTCAGAAGGGAAAGAGCGATAAGGGGATTTTGGAGAGTACGTTTTTCTGAAATGGTTTTTGGGGGGCATGTTGCATTTAGGAAGCCCCTATGGTGCCAGAACAGCAAAAAACCCTCACATGGCATACCATTTTGGAAACTAGACCCCTTGAGGAACATAACAAGGAATAAAGTGAGCCTTAATACCCCACAGGTGTTTCACGACTTTTGCATATGTAAAAAAAAAAAATTTTTTTCACAAAAATGTGTGTTTCCCCCCCAAATTTCACATTTTTCCAAGGGTTAATAGCAGGAAATACCCCCCAATATTTGTAACCCCTTCTCTTCTGAGTATGGAGGTACCCCATAAGTTGACCTGAAGTGTACTATGGGCGAACTACAATGCTCAGAAGAGAAGGAGTCATATTTGGCTTTTTGAGAGAAAATTTTGCTCGGGGGGCATGTCACATTTAGGAAGCCCCTATGGTGCCAGAACAGCAAAAAAAAAACACATGGCATACCATTTTGGAAACTAGACCCCTTGAGGAATGTAATAAGGAATAAAGTGAGCCTTATTACCCCACAGGTGTTTCAGGACTTTTGCATATGTAAAAAAATAAATAAAAATTTTCCACTAAAATGTGTGTTTCCCCCCTAATTTCACCTTTTTGCAAGGGTTAATAGCAGAAAATACCCCCCAAAATTTGTAACCCCATCTCTTCTGAGTATGGAGGTACTCCATAAGTTGACCTGAAGTGCACTATGGGCGAACTACAATGCTCAGAAGAGAAGGAGTCATATTTGGCTTTTTGAGAGCAAATTTTGCTCGGGGGGCATGTCACATTTAGGAAGCCCCTATGGTGCCAGAACAGCAAAAAAAAAACACATGGCCTACCATTTTGGAAACTAGACCCCTTGAGGAATGTAATAAGGAATAAAGTGAGCCTCATTACCCCACAGGTGTTTCACGACTTTTGCATATGTAAAAAAAAAAAAAAAAAATTCCACTAAAATGTGTGTTTCCCCCCTAATTTCACCTTTTTGCAAGGGTTAATAGCAGAAAATACCCCCCAAAATTTGTAACCCCATCTCTTCTGAGTATGGAGGTACCCCATAAGTTGACCTGAAGTGCACTATGGGCGAACTACAATGCTCAGAAGAGAAGGAGTCATATTTGGCTTTTTGAGAGCAAATTTTGCTCGGGGAGCATGTCGCATTTAGGAAGCCCCTAAGGTGCCAGAACAGCAAAAAAAAAAACACATGGCATACCATTTTGGAAACTAGACCCCTTGAGGAACGTAACAAGGGGTACAGTGCGCATTTGCCCCCCACTGGTGTCTGACAGATCTTTGGAACAGTGGGCTGTACAAGTTTTCATTTTCACGGACCACTGTTCCAAAGATCCGTCAGACACCTGTGGGGGGTAAATTCTCACTGCACCCCTCATTACATTCTGTGAGGGGTGTCGTTTCCGAAATGGGGTCACATGTGGGTTTTTTTTTTTTTTTTTGCGTTTGTCAAAACCGCTGTAACAATCAGCCACCCCTGTGCAAATCACCTCAAATGTACATGGTGCGCTCTCCCTTCTGGGCCTTGTTGTGCGCCCCCAGAGCCCTTTGCGCTCACATATGGGGTATCTCTGTAGTCAGGAGAAATTGCGTTACAAATTTTGGGGGGCTTTTTTCCCTTTTACCTCTTGTGAAAATGTTAAGTATAGGGCAACATCAGCATGTTAGTGTAAAAAATAAAAAATGTTTACACTAACATTCTGGTGTAGACCCCAACATTTCCTTTTCATGAAGGGTTAAAGAAGAAAAAGCCCCCCAAACCTTGTAACGCAATTTCTCCCGAGTACAGCGATACCCCATATGTGACCCTAAACTGTTGCCCTGAAATATGACAGGGCTCCAAAGTGAGAGCGCCATGTGCATTTGAGGCCTAAATTAGGGTTTTGCATAGGGGTGAACATAGGGGTATTCTACGCCAGTGATTCCCAAACAGGGTGCCTCCAGCTGTTGCAAAACTCCCAGCATGCGTGAACAGTCAACGGCTGTCCGGCAATACTGGGAGTTGTTGTTTTTCAACAGCTGGAGGCTCTGCTTTGGAAACAGTGGTGTACCGGACGTTCTTATTGGGGGAGGGGGGCTGTGTAGGGGTATGTGTATATGTAGTGTTTTAACTTTTTATTTTATTTTGTGTTAGTGTAGTGTTTTTAGGGTACAGTCACATGGGCGGGGGATTACAGCGAGTTTCCCAGCGCAAAATTTGCTGCATCTCAAGATGCGAGAAACCCACTGTAAAAGCCTCGCCCATGTGAATGTACCCTGTACATTCACGGGGGTGGCGGGGGGGGGGGGGGGGGGGGTTTGCACCAGCTGTTGCAAAACCACAACTCCCAGCATGCATGGTCTGTTAGTGCATGCTGGGAGTCATAGTTTTGCAACAGCTGGAGGCACACAGGTTAGGAAACACTGAGTTAGAAACAGACAATGTTTCCCAACCAGTGTGTCTCCAGTTGTTGCAAAACTACAACTCCCAGCATGCCCAGACAGCTGAAGGGCATGCTGGGAGTTGTAGTTCGGCAACATCTGAAGGGCCAGATGTTGCTGAACTAAAACTCCCAGCATGCCTGGACAGTCAGTGCATACTGGGAGTTGTAGTTTTGCAACAGCTGGAAGATCACAGATTGGAGACCATTATACAATGGTCTCCAAACTGGGGCCCTCCAGATGTTGCAAAACTACAACTCCCAGCATGCATGGTCAGTTAGTGCATGTTGGGAGTTATAGTTTTGCAACAGCTGGAGGCACACAGGTTAGGAAACACTGAGTTAGAAACAATGTTTCCCAACCAGTGTGTCTCCAGTTGTTGCAAAACTACAACTCCCAGCATGCCCAGACAGCTGAAGGGCATGCTGGGAGTTGTAGTTCGGCAACATCTGAAGGGCCAGATGTTGCTGAACTAAAACTCCCAGCATGCCTGGACAGTCAGTGCATGCTGGGAGTTGTAGTTTTGCAACAGCTGGAAGAGCACAGATTGGAGACCATTATACAATGGTCTCCAAACTGGGGCCCTCCAGATGTTGCAAAACTACAACTTCCAGCATGCCCAGACAGCCAAAGGCTGTCTAGGCATGCTGGGAGTTGTAGTTTTCAGACTCCTAGAAGCAGCAGTGAAGATTTTCACTGCTGCCTCTGAGGACTACATACTTACCTGTCGCTGCTCGTCCACGTGGCCGGTCCTGCCGCTGCTCCTCGGTCCCGCCGCTGCTCCAGGTAAGTCCGCCGGTCCCCACGTGTTCCCCCCGAATGCCGCAGGTCCCATGATTGGCTGCTATGGGAAAAATCAGTCAATTAGGGTTTCAGGATGATTGATAAATATGGGCCATTGTACAATAATTTTCAATACATATGTAATAATGATGATTGGTAGGTAATGGAAAATATTAATCCCGGCTATTTCCTTTACTACATCATGATGAATGGCATTTTACAAATGGTGCACAAAAAGGAATATTACCATTCTCAAATTCACAAAACCCTGTACTCTGAAGTAAAAAAAAAAAAAAAAAATTAGTAAGACATAACAAAGTCTATATGCAGTTGTGGCAAAAAGTTTTGAGATTGACACAAATCTTGTTTTTCACAAATGTTGCTGCTTTAGTGCTTTTAGATCTTTAAGTGACGTTTCTATGGTTACTGAAGTACAATAATAAGCAATTTAAAAGTTTTTAAACTTTTCTTAACAAATACATCAAGTTTTTGCAAAGACTCAATATTTACAGTGCCGTCTCTTAACTTTCAAGACTTCTCCAATTCGTCCTGCCATGCTGAATATCAGCTTTTGGGCCAAATCCTGACTTATGCCCACCAATAATTGCCTTATTGTGCTTGGATTTTATCACAATTTCTGTGCTTTTGTTCATCTTCCTGACCACAGGTTCTCAATGGGATTGAGATCTGTGGATGTTCCTGGCCATGGACCCAAAACTCATGTCAGTGTATCTGCACACAGAGTGAGGCAAAGACTTTTGCAGGCTGGATTACAAGAAGAAGAAGAGCAGCAAAGAAGCCATTTCTTTCCAAGAAAAACATATTAAAGTATAACTCTCATCAACAAAAACTTTTCATATAATGTAGATAATAACATTATATGTATATTTGTAATATACATTGGTTAAAAAATATGTATATATTTGAATGAAAAAATGCTATCTCTGCAGCTATTGCCTGTGTGTGTGTCTTTATGAGGAGTCCAAATACAGGAAGTGAGGGCAGGACAAGCAGGGCTCTGTGCAGCCTCCTGGCTTATCAATCATCCTCATGTGTGCGCCTGTAGCATGTCACAGAGCCTCACTGCACTGAGCCCTGCTTGTCCTCAGCTTTATATGAAACAAAAGGGGGCAAAGACCGGCGCACCCTGTGCCTTAAACAATATTGTACAAAAGTAAGTTTGCAAGAGGAATCTGGTCACCTTGTCATGTTTCGCTCCGGGCACAACACCGAAAATCACGGGCATGGATGTCAGCAGCAGCCCGTGTCCATCCATACCCTGGATCCCTGGGACGGTTGTAGTACAAGGGAGTTTCCATAGCCTGCGGTGAGGTGGGTGAAAAGTAGACACTTTTCTGGCACTTGCTGGATGTAGAGCCGCAATGAAGAATTGATTCAGACTTCAGAGTGGTGCAAATAAAATCCATTTTTATTTGGAACGGATGGAGTGACAAAGCGTTACAAGGGGATGGCTCCCCTCTTCATCAGGTCCCCTGACACACAGACAATAGCTGCAGGGGCAAAAATATACATATTTTTAACCAATGTATATTACAAATATACATAGAATGGTATTATCTACATTTTTAAAAAAGTTTTTGTTGACAACAGGTACACTTTAAGAACAGTTTGGTATTCTGAACAAAAAGCCCTAAAAATTGTAGAATTGCATTTTTTTGTTTTTGTTTCACCATTCAAATATTTTTTGGGTTAGTTTCACAATACATTATATGGTAATTACCATCTCGGTGACCCCTGCCTCTCAACCCTGCCCACTACAACTATGTTTGTGCACCGATATCTTCAATAAAGTCCCCTGAATGGTGAGTGCTGGCGCGCAGTTTTTTCTCACGTTTCTACGATTGATACATGTCTATTGGCTATGTGCACCACCGCAATTAGGGCGGGTTCATGAATTGGATTACTATTTTGGGATCACATTGCATACTACTAGTGGTGTATGTGCCGGTGCCTCTGCCTCTTGTTTTGAACCATTATAAGTAAGTCCACCTTTTCCACCAAAATTTAAGCCGACATATGGCTCTATCAGCAGGAAAAAAAAAGTATGGCCATATATTTTCAGAACCTGTTGGCCAAGCTGTCTCTCATGACCTCATTTGTTCTCTGGGGAGGGGTAAGGCACAATTACACTGGGCTAGCACCGGCTTATCCCTCCCAGAACCAGCTTATCCCTCCCAGGCTGAAAAACCCAACACACCTGACCCTTGTCCCCACTGATATCATCTATTGGTGGAAAGTTGGTAGGCTGCCATACACTTTTAGACAGTCAGCTAAAAGTGTATCGGGTCCTTAAAGGGGTACTCCGCCCCTAGACATCTTATCTACTATCCAAAGGATGTGGGGATAAGATGTCTGATCGCGGGGGTCCCACCGCTGGGAACCCCCACGATCTCTCCCCTATCATCTGGTGCACGAAGCAAGCTTTGCCCCCTTCCATAGATTTGCATTAAGGGGGCGAGGCCTCGACATCACGATCCTTCGGCCCCTGCATCGCCAGTCATCAGGCATGGAGTGAAGCTCGCTCCGTGACCAGATGACAGGGGTTCTGCAGGTGAGATTGCGCGGGTTCCCAAGGCGGGACCCCCGCAATCAGACATCTTATCCCCTATCCTTTGGTTCACAATTTGCAGATAGAAGGATTTGAATTTTAGTGCGATGAAGAGGAGAATTTCTAAAAAGATTTACTCAACTCTACTATTTAAAGGGAATCTGACAGCAGGGTTACTGGCTCTAACCTAAATAAATACACAAGTTGTGCAGGTGATCCTATTTCTAATGCTTCTTGGGTGAAAATCATTGCAGCCATTCAGAAGAAATCTATCATGTGCTAATGTAGTAATCTCTTATGTGCAATGGAGGCAGCTGCTGCTGTATGTGCAATGTCCCCCGTCCCCCCCCCCGTCCCCCCCATCACAGAAGTGCAGAGGGAGAGGTGATGAGTATTAATAAAGGGGGTAGAGTTATCAGTTTCAGGGGGCATGGTTATCAGCCAGAGTGGGCAGAAGAAAGCATTGCATATACAGCATCAGCCCGAATCCATTGTACATAAGAACAAATGACCATATAAGCAACCAGACAAATATCTCTGGAACAGTTGCACCAATTTTAACTTTAGAAACAAGATCATCCACACTATCTACCTGTATTTTGGAGTTATTGTGGGTGACCATGCTGTAAGTTTCTCTTTAAGAATAGGCCTACCAAAAATGTATATACTGTGAAAGGCCAAAAATCTAAATAATCTCTAAATATAGTCAGTGCCTCAGTGGTTAGTGTTTTGTAGCACAGGGAAAATATGTGTGCTGTCTATAATGATAGGGTTTTCAGCAGCATACACATTACTATATTGGAACTCACTTATATATTAACAATATTAGACAGGCAGCACATCCATTGAAATTACAATCCAGATGTCTATGATTTATGAGGGTCAGTTAAAGCCACAATTTCTGAAAAGGGGGTTAAGCTTTTGTCTTCATGTCTGAGATGGATGTGACAGAATATTTCATGACTATTGCTTAAATCATTCTCAATCATTTTTTAGTCACTTTTAGTGGCCACCATTATTTTCCAGCACTGCCTTAAGCCTCTTGGGTATGGAGTTCACCAGAGCTTCACAGGTTGCCCAGGTTGCATAGGACTGGAGCCTCTTCCACTCCCCTATGATGACATCACGGAGTATTTTAAACGTTTCGCTCCCCCACCTTCCATTTGAGGATTCCCCACAGATGCTCAATAGGCTTTAAGACTGGAGACATGTTTGGCCAATCACCTTTACTCTATCTCAGCTTCATTAGCAAGACAGTGGCCATCTTGGAGGTGTGTTTGGGGCCATTATCATGTTGGAATACTGCACTGTGGCCTAGTCTCTGAAGGGAGTGGATCATGCTCTGCTTCAGTATTTGACAGTACATGCTGGCATTCATGATTTCCCCCAATGAACTGTAGCTCCCCAGTGGCAGCCACATTCATGCAGGAACAGACCTTGACACTTCTACCACCAGGTTTGACTGTTGGCATGACACACTTATCTTTGTACTCATCACCTGGTTGCTGCCACACACGCAGGCCCATCGCTACCGAACCTGCAAACCATGCAATTGCTTGTGGCCCCGAACTGGCTGGGGGCCCTGAGCAGAGTCGGTGCTTGTCCATTCAGTAGCGACGGGTGCACTTCGGGGAGCCCGCACATTTCAATTAAATTACCTTTTTGTAGGGCACGGGCCCCTTAAGAAACAATGCAGGGCTGGCACCAGACAGGTCAGGGGCTGATGGGAGTAGAGACATCACGTGCCCCACGCAGGCACGCACGTCTACTCCAATCACCTGACCTGTCCCTGCCTACATCCCCACGAGAACCTCCAGCATCTTCCTCATGCAGTGACAGGAGCAGCAGCAGACTCACGCCGCTGCAACGATCCGCAGCAGGGTAAGTAAACTGGCACGGGGGGCCCGGGGGGGGGGGGGGGTTCGGGGGATTGTATGGTGGTTTGGGGACTACAATTGTGATGAGTGGTGTGTGTGTGTGGGGGGGTGTTATGGGGTGATGAGAGGTGCAGGGGTGTTATGGGGGTGATAAGAGGTGCAGGGGTGTTATGGAGGTGATAAGAGGTGCAGGGGGGTGTTATGGGGGTGATAAGAGGTGCAGGGGGGTGTTATGGGGGTGATAAGAGGTGCAGGGGCGTTATTGGGGTGATAAGAGGTGCAGGGAGGTCTTATGGGGGTGATAAGAGGTGCAGGGGGGGGTGTTATGGGGGTGATAAGAGGTGCAGGGGGTGGTATGGGGGTGATAAGAGGTGCAGGGGTGTTATGGGGGGTGATGAGAGGTGCAGGGGGGAGTGTTATGGGGGTCATGAGAGGTGCAGGGGTGTTATGGGGGTGATGAGAGGTGCAGGGGGTGTTATGGGGTGATAAGAGGTTCAGGGGGGGTGTTATGGGGGTGTAAAGAGGTGCCCCCATGCACCTCTTCTCATCAGCCCCCCGCCCCCATAACCCCCCTGGTTATAGTAGGGATGAGGAGAGGTGGGGGAGTTATAGTAATTCATACATCTGTAGAAAGGAAAAATTTGGCACTGCTGCACTCATGTAGGGAGGGAGCTTACTGGTTCACCACTGCGAGCGGGTCCTGTGCTTCCTCTCTCCCGGTGCTCAGTCCGCTATCAGCACAAGCATCAGGTACAGAGAAATGAAGAGTTCGCAGACGGCACTCAAGGTACAGCAGGAAGTTTTATTCGGGAATGCTGGTACACGCAACAGAAACGCCAGGTAAGTCGACCGGTTTCGCGCTACACAGAGCGCTTACACGTGACCTCTGACTACTACTAACCCCTCCCCTCTTATATACAAAACAGGTGATGACATATAAAATACAATGTGATTCAAAAGTAGCATTTACTATACAAGGGTTAAAGCACATACTTATGTACAATGTATGGAGGTTATTATTCTTACTTCGTAATATACTTATAAAGAGCTCAATATTATTCAACTCGGACACAATTTAGTAAAAACGCTAGGTGTGAACATATACCTTATATTAACACCTTATACCTACACTATGGAAACACATTGAGGTCCTCCCATATATGTTCATACATGTTACAAACGAAAAAATGTACAATTAGGTATGCAGAACATTACCATACAGGATTTCATCACATGTAAAACCTCTTACACCGTTTATGCACTGGTCTGTACATGTGGTCTATACTATATCGGTAAGACCATAAGACCAGTGCATAAAAAAGATCAGAGAACATTTCCGTTCACTCATTACGGGTAAGGGCTTTCCCCAAAGTCAGAGAACATATGAAAAATAAACATAATAATAAAATTGAAGACTTAAAATTCCTAGGACTAAAAACAGTTGTGCCTTTAAAATATGGAGGTGATAGACATAAATTACTCTTACAGAAAGAAGCCGAAATGATTATGCTCACAGATGCTATAGGACCGCTACGTTTAAATCTACGGGAGGACCTCAATGTGTTTCCATAGTGTAGGTATAAGGTGTTAATATAAGGTATATGTTCACACCTAGCGTTTTTACTAAATTGCGTCCGCGTTGAATAATAATGAGCTCTTTATAAGTATATTACGAAGTAAGAATAATAATCTCCATACATTGTACATAAGTATGTGCTTTTAACCCTTGTTTAGTAAATGTTACCTTTGAATCACATTGTATTTTATATGTCACCACCTGTTTGTATATAAGGGGGGAGGGGTTAGTAGTAGTCAGAGGTCACATGTAAGCGCTCTGTGTAGCGCGAAACCGGTCGACTTACCTGGCGTTTCTGTTGCGTGTACCAACATTCCCGAATAAAACTTCCTGCTGTACCGTGAGTGCCGTCTGCGAACTCTTCATTTCTCTGGAGTTATAGTGATGATGAGGAGAGGTTTGGCGGGGGGGGGGGGGGTATTGGGGTGATGAGGACACAGAGGATAAGAGGGGCGTATATGTATATATGATGTGTATGCATGTGTGGCAGTATTGTATTCAGTGGATACAGTGTGGAGCAGCATTATATTTAGGGTACAGTGTGTGGCAGCATTATATTCAGGGTACAATGTGTGGCAGAATTATATTGAGCGGGTACAGCATGTCGCAGTATTATATTCAGGGTGCAGTGTGTGGCAGTATTATATTTAGTGGGTACAGTGTATGGCAGTATTATATTTAGTGGGTACAGTGAGTAGCAGTATTTTATTCAGGGTACAGTGTATGGCAGTATTATATTCAGGGTACAGTGTGGGGCAGTATTTTATTCAGGGTACAGTGTATGGCAGTATTATATTCAGGGTACAGTGTATGGCAGTATTATATTCAGGGTACAGGTGTGGGGCAGTATTTTATTTAGGGTACAGTGAGGGGCAGTATTTTATTTAGGGTACAGTGTGGGGCAGTATTATATTTAGTGGGTACAGTGAATAGCAGTATTATATTTAGTGGGTAAAGTGAATAGCAGTATTATATTCAGGGTACAGTGTGTGGCAGTATTATATTCAGGGTACAGTGTATGGCGGTATTTTATTCAGGGTACAGTGTATAGCAGGATTATATTTAGTGGGTACAGTGTATAGCAGTATTATATTCAGGGTACAGTGTGTGGCAGTATTATATTCAGGGTACAGTGTGGGGCAGGATTATATTAAGTGGGTACAGTGTGTAGCAGTATTATATTCAGGGTACAGTGTATAGCAGGATTATATTTAGTGGGTACAGTGTATAGCAGTATTATATTCAGGGTACAGTGTGTGGCAGTATTATATTCAGGGTACAGTGTGGGGCAGGATTATATTAAGTGGGTACAGTGTGTAGCAGTATTATATTCAGGGTACAGTGTATAGCAGGATTATATTTAGTGGGTACAGTGTATAGCAGTATTATATTCAGGGTACAGTGTATAGCAGGATTATATTTAGTGGGTACAGTGTATAGCAGTATTATATTCAGGGTACAGTGTGGGACAGTATTTTATTTAGGGTACACTTTCTGGCAAGGTTTTAATGATTACTGTCTTCATGCAGAGGATGAGGATCTGCTGACAGTGAGGAGCCAATGATGTCTGGATGTCCGACTCTGCAGAGAAGATGGAGCTGGGTGAAGATCTGGTCTCTGGACCAGATGAAGAAGAAAAGATAACAGAGAAGATATCACTCAAGTCAGAAGATGTCACTCAGGTCACTGATATCATTGTGTATTCTCCTGACTGTCCCATCAGAGCTGTAGTCACTTGTAAGTTCTGCAGTGATGATGGGTAAAACTGTGTCCAATCTGTGTCTCTCCAGCTGTAACTTAACTTTCCAACAGCTGGAGAACCACTCCAACCAAGGTGATCGGTGGGGTCTCAGCAGTCAGACCCCCACCCAAAAAAATGGCCCCGGGGAGGGGGGGGTCTGGACAGGGGGTATGGGTAGGGAACACTGCTGCACCTAATGTGGGGGGAACACTGCTGCACCTAATGTGGGGGGAACACTGCCTGCCTAATGTGGGGGGAACACTGCCTGCCTACTAAGGGGGGACACTGCCTGCCTAATGTGGGGAACACTGCCAACCTAATGTGGGGAGAACTATGCTGCACCTAATGTGGGGGAACACTGCCAACCTAATGTGGGGGGAACTATGCTGCACCTAATGTGGGGGGAACACTGCCTGCCTAATGTGGGGGGAACACTGCCTGCCTAATGTGGGGGGACACTGTCTGCCTAATGTGGGGAGAACTATGCTGCACCTAATGTGGGGGGAACACTGCCAACATAATGTGGGGAGAACAATGCTGCACCTAATGTGGGGGGAACACTGCCTACCTAATGTTGGGAGAACTATGCTGCACCTAATGTGGGGGGGGAACACTGCCAACCTAATGTTGGGAGAACTATGCTGCACCTAATGTGGGGGAACACTGTCAACATAATGTGGGGAGAACAATGCTGTACCTAATGTGGGGGGAGGACAATGCCTACCTAATGTGGGGGGAACACTGCCTACCTAATGTGGGGGGAACTCTGCTGCACCTAATGTGGGGAGAACACTGCTGCACCTAATGTTACTCTGTCCTGACGCCGGCCCTAGAGCGTGACGTGCGTGAACATCAAAGGGGGGGGCCTCCATGTCCATTTTGCTTGGGGCCCCCAAATTCCTTCAAACGGCCCTGCAAACACGCTTGACACCATCTGGACCAAATAAGTTTATTATGGTCTCATTGGACCACAGGACATGGTTCCAGTAATCCATGTCCTTAGTCTGCTTGTTTTCAGCAAATTTTTTGCAGGCTTTCTTGTGCTTTATCTTTAGATAGGCTTCCTTCTGGGGCAACAGCCATGCAGACCCCCACCCCTTCCACCTCTGCTGCAACGTTGTCGTTACCCTATCATCCAAATAAAAACCTCTAGATATGACACTGAGCTTGTGCACTTAGCTTTTTTAGTCGACCATGACAAGGCTTGTTTTGAGTGGAACCTATCCCGTAAAACCACTGTATGGTCTAGCCCACCATGCTGCAGTTCAGGGCAATCTACTCATAGCCTAGACCATCTTAATGTAGAGCACAATTCTTTTTTTCAGATCCTCAGAGAGTTCTTAGCCATGAGATGCCATGTTCAACTTTCAGTGACCAGTATTAGAGAGTATGTAAGCGATAACACCAAATTAAAGACACCAGCTCTGCATTCACTCCTGAGACCTTGACTAAAGAGTCACATGTCCCCAAGGAGGGAAAATGATTAATTGGACCCAATATTTACAAAAATGTAAGGGGTGTACTCACTTATGTATGTATAGATAGATAGATATTTAATCCAAGCCATATCAAATTCCACTTTATGGTATTGCATTGTTTGTGACAACATATTGGGCATAAGACCTATATTAGTCTACTGTATATGGATCTTTCTGCCACAGTGGTAAATTATGTCAACTGAATTAAATGGGGAAAATATATAATAAACTGATGTAGGTTTCTTTACTTAAGAATAAAACAATTTTCCACAATCAGGAAATACAGTTTTTTAATAACAGTGGTTTGAACGAAAAAGGTTACCCGTGTGGTATTTATATGTGTGTCAAAGTACCTGTTACTTGTATCCATTAGTTCTAGCTGGTTTCTCTCTGATGGAGGGTCTACTACTTTAAGAATACAGTAAGCTCAGAAGTGAATGGGTCTGGTCAGCGTGTCCTACTGGTATTTGTCTATCATTCCATGCAGTTCAGTGGTGGGAACACTCCATGCATGTCTCCCTGGTTCCAAAATGAACAAAATGCACGAGGTGGATCATGAGTTTCATGATGTCAAAGACATGCTGCACTAGACCCAAAGCCATTAAATACCCTAGTTTAGCTCTGTGGGGCACTCATACAACTTATCCTCATAGTTTAGCTCCTATACAAAGAACACACTGCATGTACAGTAGCTGCGTTCTAACTGAACAATAAGGGAGCTGATGAGCTGAGCTTGCTTCATACGCGATGAGTACCAGCTTCTATCAGCAGCTAGGACTCACCACTAATGACGTACAAAAAAAGTACATTAATTAAAAAGCCTTCAAACATTCATAGTGGGGCACTGAACATGTTTTGAAGAAAAAGCCAGGAACAGATCAATAATGAAGGACGTAATATAGAATGGACACTTATTAGGAATGGCCCCACCACTTGGACACCCGGTAATCTCAATAAAGTGACATCTAGAGCTGTCTGAACAGAATTGCAGAGCACATACTTGACTCCATTTATTGCCTATGGGAGAGGTAGCTAAGACCAGTCATCAGCTTTAGATACTCACCCCAAACCCTGTGAAAAAGGGATAAGTATCCAAGGTGAAAAACCCCCTTTAAGAAAACACTGACGTTAAAAGAACAGCATCTGAAAGCTGAATTTGAGAAAATACCCTTATGCCACTTTCACAGTATGGTATTTGAGTCTGTATTTTTCAGCAGGATTGCTACGTCAAATCTAGGAGTGAAACCTACACTAAACTGTAATGGAAAAATACTGAACCCACTCTGAGATGTGCCCTCTATGTAGTACACGGAAATGCTGTTGTGTTCTTTTTCAACTGTATTGTTACCACATGCAACTTTTGCAATGTGAGATTTCGTATATACAAGTATGCACTCCAAACATAATGTATGTAACAGATATAGCCACAGTTTCTTAACTGTAACACAGCTATGGCTGATATAAAGTAAGAATAAAAAACCTAGACAGAGATACAGTCAGCAATGTACACTGGTATTTGTTAAAGGATTAACAAATACTTCACTTAATCCCAAATCATACACTTAAGACAAAACACACTTTGGATCAAAACACACTTGTAAACTCCCACACTTGCTTTTCCTCTTAGCTGCAGTAGCTACTGCAAGTTATTAAAATGGATACATGAGTTTCTAGCAGTAAAACTCACCTTGGAAGAATGGCAAAACATCTTGGAGGGTACTAAACCTCCTGAGACCATAGTCACTGACCATCCAAATCTGGAATACTTCCAGTCTGCCTGTAGACATAATCCGCAACAAGCATATTAGGTCTTCTTTCTTATATTTTAATTCACCCTTACAATATGGTCTGGCTTTTTCTCAGGACATCCAGGAATAAAAGTGGCTATACATTTTCAATAATTGTGAGTTGAAAAGTTATCTCTCCCAACCTCCCCATATATATAAATGCTTAGCAGGGCTAAACGTTCATGTGTTCTCTATTTGGAAGGGGGAGGTAAGCGGCAGCCAGACTCCTCTGGAGCCAGCTTATTCCTTCCAGAACTATAGGCAAGGGCAAAAAAAATTAAAAAAGCCTGATCCTTCTTTCCGCCAACATCATCTATCACTGGAGAGCCAGGAGTCTGCCATACATTTTAGGCAGTTGAACAAAACCACTGAAGATGTCGGGTTCTGCTGATTTTACAATAATGTAAAAGACTTACCTGCAAATCATCAGGGTTTAACTTTTGCACATCTAAACAAAACTTTAATGGATAGAAATAAGAGGCGGTAGAAAAAATAATAATGATAGGGGTTGATTATTAGTTTCCACGTATAACAAAAGCAGCAGAAAACTTACTCATGAGGCAAATAGATGTGAAATAGAAGTGAAATTGAAGTGAAGTATTTATTATGGAGATTTGAACTATACTGATGAAATTGTGGAAGCAAAAACTAACCGGTTCAGCAAAGAAACAAAGTGTAAAACTTAACAAAAGGAAGGGCTTTTCTTGAACTAATTTGAACCAATCTGCCAGACAGGATAATAAAAATACAGTTTTCAGTTATGCTTAAATAGGATGTTTAGTAGAAAATTTACAAAGCACAAAAACCAAGAGATTACTATGATTTAAACAAGAATGTAATGATGAGGCAATTAACAATTCATAGGGTATACATACAACCCTATACATTTTACATAGGGTGTAGAACATAATTCTGTCTGGCTGCTGCATCATCTTTCTCCAAGCTGAAGCACTTGCTGAGACAAAGTCCAATAAGTGAGGGTGGAACTAGCACTACTCTGCGCTCACTCCTGTCCTATCAGACTGCAGAATGAAAACAGAGAGGAAGCCTGCAGTGATTGGATGAAAAGACCCAGCACAGAACAGCAGACTTAGGGATGAAGCTGAGTCACACATAGTAAGAACACCCCCTCCCTCCAAAGCAAAGGATGATAAACCAAGTGAGCAACAAATAAAGGTATTTGTGAGAGAAATATAGGTGCTAGATACATAAAAATTATATGAATATGATCAGGATTAGGTACCGTGTAGCATACAACATTTTTTTTTTTTTTTTTTTTGTGGGATATGACTCTTGGTAATCTTTAAGGGCAATGTAAATTTTCTTTTAAATTTCACCTGCTAAACCAAGCAAAGAGGGCATTGAGATAGACTAATTACTAGGTCTAAATGTCATTCACCCCATGAATTCTGCAGGAGTTAAGTAATGAGATAAATAAACCCTGATATATAACATTTAACCTCTTCAGGACACAGGGCGTATGGATACGCCCTGCATTCCAAGTCCTTAAGGACCGAGGGCGTATCCATAAGCCCGTGGGAAATCCGATCCCCACCGCTAGCCGGTTGGGGACCGGAGCCGGATGCCTGCTGAAATCATTCAGCAGGCACCCCGGCACATCGCCCAGGGGGGTCCTGAGACCCACCAATGTCGGCGATCGGAGAAAATCGCGTGTCAATTCACATATACAATTTTCTCCAATTCGGGGCTGATCGGGTCTCTGGTGACCCGACCACCCAGAAAATAGGGCAACAGCCCCGATCAGCCTAAGGGATAGGAGTGAGGTCGCAGAGCTGCGATCTCCTCCTATCCCCTACCATTAGTCAGAACGGAGTTCTGACCAATGGCAGCACAGGACAGGGGGTTGCCATGGCAACCACCCGTTCTGCCTGCCCCTGGATGTCGAGGGGATCTGGGAAGAAGATGGAGGCCGTACCTGCAGGAGAAGATGCCTGGGGACCTGGGATCTTCGCTGGAGCCTGCTGGACCCTTGCTCAGGTAGGGAATCGACGGTGGGAGGGGGGGGATTGAAAGTGAAAGTAAAACGATCTTTACTGTGGCAACCACTAGGAATGCCAAACTGCAACTCCCAGCATGCCCAGACAGCCAAAGGCTGGGCATGCTGGGAGTTGTAGTTTTGCAACATCTGGAGGGTCACAGTTTGGAGACCACTGTTACAGTGGTGCCCAAACGGTAGCCCTCCAGATGTTTCCAAGCTACATTCCAAACTACAACTCTCAGCATGCCTCAACTGCCCAGGCATGCTGGGAGTTGTAGTTCTGTAACATCTGTCCCTTTTTGAAAATTGCTGCTCTACTTTGAAGTCCTCAAATTTTGTCAAAAAGCAAAAATATGTCCATTTTATGATGCCAACATAAAGTGGACATTTTGTATTTGTGAAGAAAAATAAAATTTATTTGGAATATCCATTTTCTTTACAAGTAGAGAGCTTCAAAGTTAGAAAAATGCTAAATTTTCGAAATTTTCATGAAATTTTGGGATTTTTCACAAAAAAAGGATGCAATTAACGCCAAAAATTTACCACCAAAATAAAGTAAATCACGAAAAAACAATCTCAGAATATTTGGTAAAAGCGTTTTTGCGTTATTAATTCGGAAAGTGACGGTGGTCAGAATTGTGAAAAAGGGCTCAGTCCTTAGGTGAAAAAGGGGTGCGTCCTTAAGGGGTTAAAGATTCTATAACGGCAGGGTTTCTTCCACAGGACTGTTGCATAGCAAATATTCAATATTCAACATTCTGTGGCAAAAATGTATAAATGGTTCCTTAGGTAGAGATAGGGGTCCAAAATACTGTTGCAGAAATTAGATGGGACGCTACAAGAAGTCTCTGCTGGATAAACTATCTGTATCTCATTGTGAGTGGACTCCATGCAACCTATGCCCTGATTGGTGATTTTTTTTTTGTGATAAAAGAGTAAGATATACTTCATTATTTAATATTGTAATATGACAAGCCTTTTATAACCCCTTAAGGACACTGGGTTTTTCCGTTTTTGCACTTAAATTTTTTCCTCCTTACCTTTAAAAAATCATAATTCTTTCAATTTTGCACCTAAAAATCCATGAGGGCTTATTTTTTGCACCACCAATTCTACTTTGTAATGACATCCGTCATTTTACCCAAAAATGTACAGCAAAATGGAAAAAAAATCATTTTGCGACAAAATTGAAGAAAAAATGCCATTTTGTAACTTTTGGGGCTTCCGTTTCTACGCAGTACATTTTTCGGTAAAAATTACACCTTCTCTTTATTCTGAAGGTCCATACGATTAAAATGATACCCTACTTATGTAGGTTTGATTTTGTCGTACTTCTGAAAAAATCATAAGTACATGCAGGAAAATGTATACGTTTAAAATTGTCATCTTCTGACCCCTATAACTTTTTTTTATTTTTCCGCGTATGGGGTGGTATGAGAGCTCATTTTTTGCACTGTGATCTGAAGTTTTTAGAGGTACCATTTTTGCGTTGATCAGAATTATTGATCGCTTTTTATTCATTTTTTCATTATATAAAAAGTGACCAAAAATAAGCAATTTGGGAATTTTTTTGCACTGTCGCCATTGAATGTGCGGTTTAATCAATGGTATATTTTTATAATTCAGACATTTCCGAACCCGGCGATACCACATATGTTTATTTTTATTTACACTGGGGTTTTTTAAAATGGGAAAAGGGGGTTATTCAAACTTTCATGAAAGTTCAGGGTTAAATGATCTTTATTAACTTTTTTTCACTTTTTTTTTTTTGTAATGTTATAGCTCCCATAGGGGGCTATAACACTGCACACACTGATATTTTACATTAATCAATGGTTTTTCATAGGAAACCATTGATCAATGTTTCTGCCACTTGACTGCTAATGCTTGGATCTCAGGCACTGAGCAGTCATTCGGCGATCGGATACCAGGAGGCAGGTAAGGGGACCCTCCTCGTGTCCTACAGCTGTTCGGGATAGCGCAATTTTTTTTGTGGCGGTCCTGAACAGCCCCCTGAGCTAACCGGCATTGTTTTAGTCTCATTTTATAGTCTCAAGTTATAGGTGGTCAAAATAGTGCAATTTCAACATACTAATTTTGTTTAAATGGTTTGAGAATTATAGAAAAGCATATAACATGGGTATCATTTTAATCGTATTGACCCACAGAATAAAGAAAACATGTAATTTTTACCGGAAAATGTACAGCGTGAAAACAAAACCTTCCAAAATTTGAGAAATTTTCTTTTCAATTTTCCCACATAAATAATATTTGTTTTGCTCGTGCCATTCATTTTATGATAAAATAAGTGATGTAATTACAAAGTACAATTGGTGACACAAAAAACAAGCCCTTATATGGGTCTGTGGATGGAAATATAAGAGAGTTATGCTTTTTAGAAGGCGAGGAGGAAAAAACTAAAATGCAAAAATAAAATTGCTCTGATCCTTAAGGCCAAAATGGGCCTGGTCCTTAAGGGGTTAAGTGGATAAAGAATCAGAAGATGAGCATGCCATTGTGTTTCCTTCCTAAACTCAGGCCCTAGACATGCCTTACTTTCTGTTTTCAGAGTTGCAACAGGATTGAGGTTTCAAAATAGGGAAGAAGATATAGCTTTTATAAACAAAGGGTTTCAAAAATTCTCCCTGGTGGTAGTTATAGCCAGTAGACAGTTGGCAGTGGTAGGCTGCTGGTAGTTGTCATAGCCAGGGAAGAGCAGGCAGCAGTGGACAGGTGGTAGGTGTAGTAGCCAGCAAACAGCAGGCAGTGGTGGACTGGTGGTAGTTGTAATAGCCAACAAACAACAGGTGGTGGTTGACTGGTGGTAATTGTTAGAGATGAGCGAATTTTGGAAAATTGATGACGATCATAGGGCCTCACAATTGAAAAGATTAAAGAGATTTTTTTTACATGAAAGATTTTGATTAGATTTACAAGTTTAATGTCCCAGGTGCCCGAAGCATTTACTTTGAACTAATACTGTATGACCACAAAACCCAATATAACAAGGAGTCACATGGTGGCACAATGACAGAGCCTAGAAATGGCAGAATCCCGACTAGATCATAGGGCCTCACAATTGAAAAGATTAAAGATATTTTTTTAAATTTAAATTGAAGATCTCAAATAGATGAACCTAAAAAGTTTCACTTAATGTGCCAGCAGCATGAGGAGACCACATGGCGCCATAATGACACAGTCTGGAGGTGGCATCAGCATGAAGAGACCATATAGTGGCAGAATGACGCAACCTGGAGGTGGCAACAGCCTGATCAGACCATAGGACCTCATAATTAAAAGGTT
Source organism: Hyla sarda (assembly GCF_029499605.1). Lineage (NCBI taxonomy): Eukaryota > Metazoa > Chordata > Amphibia > Anura > Hylidae > Hyla > Hyla sarda. Next base: position 373,912,638 of record NC_079189.1, on the reverse strand, counting down.
AAAGATTTTTTTTAATTTCAATTGAAGATTTCAAATAGATGAACCTAAAAAGTTTCATTTAATGTGCCAGCAGCATGAGGAGACCACATGGCGCCACAATGACACATCCTGGAGGTGGCAGGAGCATGAGGAGACCATACAGTGACAGAATGACCCAGCCTAGAGGTGGCAACAGCCTGACCAGACCATAGGGCCTCACAATAGAAAAGATTAAAGATATGTTTTTAAATTTAAATTGAAGATTTCAAATAGATGAACCTAAAAAGTTTCATTTAATGTTCCAGCAGCATAAGGAGACCACATGGCAGCACGATGACACAGCCTGGATGTAACAGCAGCATGAGGAGACCATATAGTGGCAGAAAGACCCAGTCTGAAGGTGGCAACAGCCTGACCAGACCATAGGAGCTCACAATTGAAAAAATTAAATATACATATATATATATATATATATATATATATATATATATATATATATTTATTTATTAATTTTTTTATTTTATTTTTTATTGAAAATTTCAAATAGATGAACCTAAAAAGTTTCATTTAATGTGCCAACAACATGAGGAGACCACATGGCCATGGTATGTCTGGGTCCTCTTTCTCTTCTTCCTCATCACCCTGTAGCTCCAAAGTCTGCTCCTGCTCCTCTTCTCCTGTTAGATGACTATAAAAAACACCCATTTCGCAAAACCTTGCCTGTGCTACACTGTCCCCCTCTCCCTCCTCTTCCAGTTCAGCCCCCCTGGCGACTGACTAATAATGTGGCTTCCTCAAAGGGCCTGAGCAAATGGTAGGTGTCATGTATGAGCTGCCACTGGTTGACATTGAATTACAAAGGGGAGTCCCGCTATCCACTTGGAACATCAAGAAATCGGTGATGGCTTTTCTCTGTTCGTATAGTCGGTCCAACATATGGAGGGTGGAATTCCAACATGTGAAAACTATCAGACTATGTTGGCTGAAGTGCATGCAAAGTTTCCTTCCCATTGTTAGAATGTCTTGCAGATGGGGTGAACATTTTAGGAACTGCTTGTCAACCAGATTGAACACGTGTGCCATGCAGGGCGCATGTCTCAGGCTTTCTTGACACAGCACAGACAAGATGTTCTTCCCGTTGTCGGTCACCATGGTTCCCATTTCCAGTTTTCGTGAAGTAAGCCATTGTTCGATTTCTTGATGAATCACTTTTAGCAGCCAAGGCAAACAATGTCAAGAACAGCGTGACACCACCAAGCTCTGCACACATGGCATGCTGGAGGGGCACTGAGACTTGTCTGTGCAGTGAAGGCTGAGGACACGGTGGAGGATGAGGCCAACGGCCTGAGAGCATGGAGGCGGAAGCGACGTGATCTGTCCAAGTTGCTGTTGTGGCTGTGCAGGAACCACATTCACCCTGTGGGCCATAAAGGACAGGTATTGTCCCTGACCGTAGTTACAGCTCCACACGTCAACATAGGGCTGAGTCTGAGTAACCCACCGACTGTTGACTGGGGGTGTCGGATGTCACTTCGGTTGAAGTGGATGACCGAGTGAACAATCGATCACGGCTGTTGCGTTGCTGGTCCAGACACGACTGCTAGCTGACACAGGGTGCTCAGACCTCTCGCTGCGACTCCTGGTGCCACGCGACCCAACTCTGCTGCGACCTCTGCCTGCGCCTGATAAAGGTATTCCTCTGCCACTCCTATGTGCACTTCCTGGCACTTCTTTGCCTGACATACTTTTACACCAGCTAAGTGCGTATATGTTACACTTTTGAGAGGAGGACAATATGCTCCACTACCCTTAAAACTGTATTTGGCTACCAAAGCAGGTGTGTAGCATTGGCTTGCCTTTCAGAGTAACTAGGTCCTTATGACTTTAACAGAAACAAAATCGTACACCGCGTAGGTGTATGTACAGTATACACACGTACAGTATACACTTATGAGAGGAGGACTATGCACTCCACTATGCTTTAAACTGTTTTAGACTACAGAAACAAGTTTGTAGCTTTAGCTGGCCTTTCTCAATAACTAGGTCCAAATTAGTTTGACAGGAAAAAAAAACTACACCACCTATGTATGCACAGGTTACACTTATGAGAGGACAACATGCTCTGCTACGCAACCTGTATTAGGCACTGAAATCAGGTGACAATGGCTTTTAGTGCTCAGCCTAACTGGCCTCTATAAACTTTAAAGTTGCTGTACACCATACTGCAGCAGTACAGAGTTGCTGTATAGTACACCCAAGAGTGTACTTTTCTCTTTCTCTCCCTTCCCTGTCATTGCTTTCTGCAGTGATTTGGGCTTGTGAATCTGTGCAACAAAAACACTGCTCTATCTCTGTCTGCAATAAAACGCTCTCTGAAATACAACGCTGGAATGGCTGGCCACAAGATGGCTGACGATTATATAGGGCTGTGATATCACAGGGCAGTCTGGTTGCTGGTAGGCTGCATGCTGCATGTTATCCCACCTACCCGCCTTCTCAGAGTTCCTTGCCCCATGTCCTCACATGTGGATCCACCATTTTAGTTGTCCTGAAGCCTGGACCGCACTAAATGGAGTTTAATGAAGCGATTCTTTTTATCAAATCGCCGCAATATTCAGATTCATTGCAAAGCGAATTTTTCCTGAAATTCGGAATGAATACAGATTCACCAGATTTGATTCGCTCATCCCTAATAATTGTAGAAGCTAAGCCAATTAATAGCAGGCAGTGGTGGACTAGTGGTAGTTGTACTATCAAGCGAACAGCAGGCAGTGGTGGACTGGTGCTAGTTGTGATAACCAACAAACATCAGGTGGTAGTGGACTAGGGGTAATTGTAGTAGCTAAGCCAGTGAACAGCAGGCAGTGGTGGACTGGTGGTAATTGTTATAGTCAGTGGACTAAATTATTTAATGAATCACCAGTCAATTTAGCTAATATACAGAAGAATCAGTTTCACAGAGCCAAGTTAAGATTCAAAATTATAACACAAAGGTACAAAGGTACAGTATTGTGAGATTTCACATGTCACTAACATCCATAGAAAGTAACAACAGGGAGTTGAATAGTGCCCTGTAAATGTATTGTTAGATTCCTTTAGGAGCTAGATTTTCCTTTATAATCCACTATTTTTGTCTACTACAAGCTATGTCTATGTTGTAAGTATTCCCCTATTTTTATCTTTCTGATGACTGCATTGTATTTTTTTTTGTTCCATAGTCACCATCAATTTAAGCTATTTCCATTGCAGCAAATAACAGGAATCCGTGTTTTGCCACACTTTAAGATTTTCCATATATCTCCCTTCAGAAATCAAACAATCTATATTTCAACTGATTTGTTTTATTTTTATCGCGTTTGCATATGCAGCACTTTGTTCCCCTTCGAGGTTCTTTCTGCTTTAATGAGCCATTATCACACTAGCTGAAACATGTCTAAAAAATCTCAATGTTTCTCCATTAAAATTGGTTTATAGAAGAAAACCTAAGGGGAACAGCAAACTGCAAAGATAAAAAAAAAAAAGAAAGAAAAAAAGAAAATCTCTTCTAATAAAAGAAGATTGGTTCTCTGTATCTTCAATATTTTGTCTGTTCTGCACACAGCCTAGGCAGGATGGAGGCAAGGCAAAAAAAAAAACCTACAGCATAATGCTGGGAAATAAGTGTTAAATTGAGTTTCTTTTTAATTTGAAAGCAGAGTCTTCTTGGCATCACACATATTATTCAACAAAGCAGAGAACAACTGGGAATGGGAAGGGGATAAATGGTACGACAGATGAGTGAAATATACATGAGGTTCTTTGCATGAAACAAATTGAGGTTTAGAGCTGTGACCTAATTTTGTCTAACAAAAATTTGTGAAGCAGAGAGCATGTCATGATGTACTGCTAAGCAGGAGTTATTGGGATGATCAGCAGAAAATACAACAAGGGTGGGCAACTCTGTAAAAAAAAGAGGCCTAACTAGCCTGCATTACTGTGCAAATTTAATTAGCGTGATGGAAATAAGACATCTATTAGAGATAGGCTGGAGACGTTCCAGGATTGACAGTAAACTGAATATAAAAGTGGTACAACTCTAACAGACAGAAACACAGTTGCCGTTCATTTCTCCAGAAGGGAAATAAATATATACTCCATGTAAATATATACTCCATGTAACCCTCTGATAAGATCATCTTCTTAAGACAACCAGCCCCATAAAGGACAACAGTTTTGAACTGTGGTAAGTAACCAGGAATGTGCAGCTGGTGATGCAGGGACCAGATCGAAATTGCACTACTTGCGGGCACCAGAATTAGTATTATGGCTGCAGGAGTGGCACCTCTGGCTCTGGAGCAACTTTGTGATTGCCAAAGCAGAAATAAAATAGTGATACACAAGGGGTTAATAGGCTCTGTCTCCTGGGGCACAACCTATGTAGTGTGTCTAGCAAATGGAGAGCCCATGGTGTGCAATGTGCACTGGTTTAACAAAATGTTAGAGAAAGTCTTTACTTGAGTAAATGTGGCAGAAAAATATATTTGCAGGGTTTTGCAAGAACAATCTCCTGTTCACAGTAGAGCAATGGTGCATGTGAGGATGTAACCCTTATTAACCATAGTGCAGGCAGGTGTGTTTGGGAGTTAGTAGGAAATTCAATTCTGCACTAAGGGGATTTTCACTCAAGTAGTACTCACAAGGGTTAAGCTGCAGTTTCCTATCACAGAGTGCAGGTCTCTAAGGAGACATGCTATGACAGCCAAAAACATTGTTCCAAGCTTGAGGCCCTTGCAGATACCAGGAGAAATAAAGAGGCTCTTGTCAAGCTTATCCTTTTTGGCAGGACAATCAATTCCAGAAAATCACTCCTCAAAAATTGTAAGGTAGCTTGTATCCGATTAGTAAGGACTTAAATATGGTACATCCGATGACTTTGTTAGCCTTGGCAGCCACAACCGGGCACTTATCACTAAAGTTAAGCCTACTTTCCACCAGTATCCCCAAGTCCTTTTCAGTAGTAGTTTCACCTAATGTCTTATTATTTAGCACATAATTGTACGTTTTGGTTTTAAAGCCCAAGTGCACAAGCTTACATTTAACTACATTAAATAAAATGTTCTCCTATTTCTAACATGTTTATTTCTGTAGGGTATATGTCATCATAAGATCTATTCAGGATGCTTTAAAGCGGTACTCCGGTGGAAAATAATTTGTTTAAAATCAACTGGTGCCAGAAAGTTAAACAGATTTGTAAATTACTTCAATTAAAAAAACTAATCCTCCCAGTACTTGTCAGCTGCTGTATACTACAGAGGAAGTTGAGTGTTCTTTTCTGTCTGACCGTAGTGCTCTCTGCTGACACCTCTGTCCATGTCAGGAACTGTCCACAGCAGGAGTGGTTTACTATGGGGATTTGCTCCTACTCTGGACAGTTGCTGACATGGACAGAGGTGTCAGTAGAGAGCACTGTGGTCTGACAGAAAAGAACAACTCAACATCCTCTGTAGATTAAGATTATTTAATTGAATTCATTTACAAATCTGTTAAAATGTATTTATTCTTACCTCCTCCCGTTATTTCCACCCACAGAGTTTCTACATGATAATTTTCCTCCCCTCTGTCCTTGCACAGAACGGCCTAAGACAGGATTTTACATTTAGGCATACCCCTCCCCCTTACTTGAGCGGTCATTTCTGAACAGACTGTAATCCTCTATATTAACCACCCAGTCACAGCTCACATTCAGCCATGTCTCAATGATCCCCACTATATCATAGTCTTCTCTCAACATTATTAGTTCCAGTTCCTCCATCTTGTTATTGAGGCTTCTGGCATTAGTGTACATGCACTTTGTTTTCATTCATACTTCTTTTTCTCTTATCACTTATGACTGTTCTAACACCTCTCGCCACTCCACCCACCCCCCCCCCCCCCCCCCAATTTTATTACCTATCCCCAGCTCTCTATCTACACTGTCTTCCTTCTCTATGTTGAAGGGGCAGTTGCAGGTCAGCTCAAGAATTGTAGCGTCACAGCCACATCTCACATGCATGTCAGTGAGATTGACTACCCAGTCCTTCCCTGAAACATTGATTAGAATAAATTTTCAAAAAGATACAGACCTGAATGTATAAAATAAAAAAGAATATATATATATATATATATATATATATATATATATATATATATATATGGAAGAACAGCAGTGCGGCACTCCAAAGAAGATTTCAAAAAAAGTGCATTTATTGTCAGAAAACATTGTGTTCAATTAACAAAAGTGCTAAAGTGCTCATTATTCCATATAATACATAAGCATTGAAATATTACATAATCGTGCAATCACAATATAATATAAAGTGCATAGTGCTAATTCATTTAAAGTGTGTATACATAGTGTGCAAAGTGCTAGTTAAAAACAATGCTCGATTACATGATTCCAGTATAAAATCCATTGATTCTTCAATTATACAATTACAAACACATGTACCATGTACAATACAGTGAGGATGTATATGAAAAGGAGGGACACGCTTACCCCTAGCTGATAATGGCGTCCTAAGCGTGGGTCCACAATCACTGTGGCTGCGTGATGAATTGCAAATCATGTGATCGCAATCGCAGCGTCCGTTCAGCGTGCTGACGTCGGGTGCTGTGTGCCGGTCACATGATTGTTTCCATGGTTCCCAGGACGCTAAGCTGCGTCACCGGCAGATCACAGGAGCTGGACAGTCTCCATGACTACCGGGACGCTAAGCCGTGCCACTGGCAACCCCTAAGAAACGTTATGTAAACACAGGTACGTTTTTGCATAGTGCGACGATTACCAATGGTTAAGATCCGGGGATCGGGCATACACAAGGGAAGAAGGACAAAATAACATTAATGCTTATGAACATATATAAAATCCCATCCCTTCCCCAATATCGCGCCACACCCCTACCCCTTAATTCCCTGGTTGAACTTGATGGACATATGTCTTTTTTCGACCGTACTAACTATGTAACTATGTAACTATATGGAACCCTCCACTGTGCAATAAAAATAACAAATGTAGAAATAAATGAAAAAATGAAAACGATAAAAATAAATATAAAAAAATAAATAAAAAATAAAAATAGTTAGGCAAAATTTTGCCAAAGAAAACAAAAATATAAGACAGTTGGGTGTGACTGTTAACCAATAGTAGCAATACTCTTACCCATATAGGTCAACTCCCTGGTTTGTGGAATGCTAGGTCAGTGATTACGTCAGTGCACCCAGGCCCAACATATAAAGGACCTGCTGGTGAGAGGGGTCTTACAATCCCCTGTCATCAAGCAATGTCCCCCACAGCCAATTATGGGAGTGTGCCTGCTAACTTAGCAGCACTACCTGAGGGTGCCATTGCTGTAAGTGGGATATGCGTCCCATTAATCACACCCTACCTAAAGTGTGGGATATGCGTCCCATTGATCACACCATACTTCAAATATATGTAGAATAAATAAAGAAAAATAAACAATAAAAATATCACACAGTGGAAAAGTTCTCCACATGCAGTCAAATCTCCCATGCCACCGCCCCACCCCCTGTCTAATACACCAGCACCTCACACCTACAAGTATATCCATAGAATTTTTTATTCAATATAAAAATGTAAAAATAACAAATATTCATTTCTCTTAAATACAGATGAAGCTTGGGCTTAATTCACATGACCGTCCTCTCACCAGCAGGTCCTTTATATGTTGGGCCTGGGTGCACTGACGTAATCACTGACCTAGCATTCCACAAACCAGGGAGTTGACCTATATGGGTAAGAGTATTGCTACTATTGGTTAACAGTCACACCCAACCGTTTTATATTTTTGTTTTCTTTTTTATCGCACAGTGGAGGGTTCCATATGCAGTCCTTCTTCCCTTGTGTATGCCGATCCCCGGATCTTAACCACTGGTAATCGTCGCACTATGCAAAAACTTACCTGTGTTTACAGAACATTTCTTAGGGGTTGCCAGTGGTGCAGCTTAGCGTCCCAGTAGTCATGGAGATTGTCCAGTTCCTGGGATCTGCCGGTGACGCGGCTTAGCGTCCTGGGAACCATGGAAACAATCATGTTACCGGCACACAGCGCCCGACGTCAGCACGCTGAACGGACGCTGCGATTGCGATCACATGATTTGCAATTCATCACGCAGCATCAGTGATTGTGGACTCACGCTTAGGACGCCATTATCAGCTAGGGGTAAGCGTGTCCCTCCTTTTCATATACATCCTCACTGTATTGTACATGGTACATGTGTTTGTAATTGTATAATTGAAGAATCAATGGATTTTATACTGGAATCATGTAATCGAGCATTGTTTTTAACTAGCACTTTGCACACTATGTATACACACATTAAATGAATTAGCACTATGCACTTTATATTATATTTTGATTGCACGATTATATAATATTTCAATGTTTTTGTATTATATTGAATAATGAGCACTTTAGCACTTTCGTTAATTGAACACAAGGTTTTCTGGGTATAAATACCCCCTTGGTGTGATGTGTCTTTAAGCTTGACAAAGGTTCCAGTGAGGAACTGAAACGTTGCTGCTATGATGTGAAACAATAAATGCACTTTTTTTGAAATCTTCTTTGGTGTGCCGCACTGCTGTTCTTCTATTTACCTTGGACCATGGTAAGGTCTGGAGTGCGGGCACCGGGCATTGGAATTGAGGTAGTGCTGCAAGAAAATTTTTGGCCATATATATATATCTTTCAATAAATTAGGATTAATCGGCCAGTTTGCATGGTCTTCTACTTCAAAAATAAAAAAATATCAAATCAGTACAGAAAAATAAAAAAATAAGATGTTGACTATGGCTCTCTCATTCACAACATTGTCAAGAAGAGGAGGAGCATGGATGATTTAAAAATGATGCAGATGCACATGATGAAAATATATAAATGACCGCATAAATTAAAAAAAATATACTAAGTAATTATAAATATATAAAATGACTGCAAGTAGAAATCTTAAACACAGTGGAAACATAGGACTTCTTATTATATGATTAGTTACATTTATTTGCTTAACCCAGAATATCCCTTTACAGATTAGGATAGTTGTTGCAAATAGCTTCAATTACTGCTGGTTCACACTACAATTGCTTCATTTCTGCCCAGTTAACCAGAACTGTTGTATAACTATTTTTTTGGGGGGGAAAAAGCACATTAAAACTAAACAATTTTTTTTACAGTGTGATCTCTACAAGGAATGTTATAATAGAGAAAAATAGAGAAATAGAGAAAAATACCAGTATGTCTAATGAATAGCCAAAATGTGATGCCACCGTAGCTTAAATGTAATTTTCTATATAAGTCTTCTCTTATAGGCAATGGCTCTATTCACAACTACATGAATGTCCTTCTATTACAATTTATTCAGATAGTCCTTGCTACTAAGAAAATGCTCTGCTGTTTGTAGAATCTGCTTACCAGCATGTGACATACAATAAACCAGATACATTCAGGGGAGAGAGATAGAAAACAGTGGAGGTAAAAGGCATGAGATTTGTTTGGAGACCTAAAAGAGTCGGAAAATTGAGGGTCCAGGATTATAAAAACAGAGCTTATTTCTTCCAAAAACAGCACCACTACTGTCCTCAGGTGGTGTGGTATTGCAGCTCAGTTCCATTGACGTGAATGGAGCCAAGTTGTAATACCACACTCAACCTGAGGTCAGGGGTGGTGCAGTTTTTTTACTCCTGGATAAACCCTTTGGGGGAGATTTATCAAAACCTGTGCAGAGGCAAAGTTGCCCAGTTGCCCATAGCAACCAATCAGCTTACTTGTTACATTCTTAACCTCTTAAGGACCAAGCCCATTTTAACCTTAACCCCTTAAGGACCGGGGGGTGTTCCGTTTTTGCATTTTCGTTTCTTGCTCCTTGTCTTTAAAAAATCATAACTCTTTCAATTTTGCACCTAAAAATCCATATGATGGCTTATTTTTTGTGCCACCAATTCTACTTTGTAATGACGTCAGTCATGCGCCCAAAAATCTACGGTGGAACGGGAAAAAAAATCATTGTGAGACAAAATTGAAAAAAAAATGCAGTTTTGTAACTTTTGGGGGCTTCCGTTTCTACGTAGTACATTTGATACCCTACTTATAATATAGGTTTGATTTTGTCGGACTTCTGGAAAAAATCATAACTTTATACAGGAAGATTAATACGTTTAAAATTGTCATTTCTGACCCCTATAACTTTTTTATTTTTCCGTGTATGGGGCGGTATGAGGGCTCATTTTTTGCGCCGTGATCTGAAGTTTTTAACGGTACCATTTTTGCATTGATAGGACTTATTGATCGCTTTTTATTAATTTTTTCATGATATAAAAAGTGACCAAAAATGCACTATTTTGGAATTTTCTTGCGCGCACGACATTGACCGTGCGGTTTAATTAACAATATATTTTTATAATTCGGACATTTCCGCATGCGGCGATACCATATATGTTTATTTTTATTTACACTGTGGTTTTTTTTTTTATGGGAAAAGGGGGGTGATTCAAACTTTTAATAGGGAAGGGGTTAAATGATATTTATTCACTTTTTTTTTCCCTTTATTTTTGCAGTGTTATAGCTCCCATAGGGACCTATAACACTGCACACACTGATCTTCCACATTGACCACTGGTTTCTCATAAGAAACCAGTGATCGATGATTCTGCCGCTTGACTGCTCATGCCTGGATCTCAGGCACTGAGCAGTCATTCGGCGATCGGACAGCGAGGAGGCAGGTAGGGACCCTCCTGCTGTCCTGTAATCTGTTCGGGATGCCGCGATTTCGCCGCGGCTATCCCGAACAGCCCACTGAGCTAACCGGCATGGTTTCAGTTTCACTGAACGCCGTGTCTAATGGGTTAATAGCGCACGGCACAGCGATAAATGCCGCGCGCTCTTAGCCACGGGTCCCGACCGTTGTTAGAGGCCGGGACCGGCCCGCCGTGGCCCCGCGTTATAGATCGGGAGCGGACACATTACGTTCCAGTACGTCATGTGTCCTTAAGGGGTTAAGGACCAGGCCACTTTTATTTTTGCGTTTTTATTTTTTCCTCCTCGCATTCTAAAATCCATAACTCTTTTATATTTCCATCTACAGACCCATATAAGGGCTTGTTTTTGCGTGACCAATTGTTCTTTGTAATGAAACCTCTCATTTTACCATAAAATGTGCGGCGAACCCAAACAAGTATTTTTTTTAGGGAGGAAATTTTAATGAAAACCACAATTTAGCACATTCTGGAGGGTTTAGTTTTCACACTGTACACTTTATAGTAAAAATGACATGTGCTCTTTATTCTGTGGGTCAATACGATTAAAATGATATCCATGGCTAGATACTTTTATATTTTTGTACCGCTTAAAAAAAAATCTTAAACTTTTTGTACAAAATCAGTAATCTAAAATCGCCTTATTTTGACCAACTATAAATTTTTCATTTTTCCGTATATAGGGCGGTATGAGGGCAAATTTTTTGCGCCGTCACCTGTACTTTTTATCGATACTACATTTGCATATATTAAACTGTGACAAAAAAGCTGCATTTTTATATTTTAACATTATAATTTTCAGTTTTATTTTTTTCACTTTTTTTTTACTTTTTATTTTTACATTTTTCAACTTTTATTTTACACTTAGATATGTCCCTATATGGGACTATCTATAGCAATCATTTGATTGCTGATAGTGTTCAGTGCTATGCATAGGGTATAGCACTGATCAGTATTATCGGCTATCTTCTGCTCTGGTCTCCTCGATCTCAGACCAGAGCAGAAGACCTGAGGAGACAGACGGAGGCAGGTGAGGGGACCTCCGTCCGCCATTACAGATGATCAGATCGCCGCGGCAGCGCTGCATGCGATCCGATCATCTATTTTAACTTGCGCATTGCCGCAGATGCCGTGATCTGTACTAATCACGGCATCTGAGGGGTTAATGGCGGACATCCGGATAGCATCCGGAACCTGCCGTGTATGACGCGAGCACTGCTCCGATGCACCTAAATGTACGTCCTGGTGGGCGAAGTACCGCCAAACCAGGATGTACATTTACATCTGTGGTCATTAAGGGGTTAACAAGGCCTCTGAAAAATGAAAGAAGTGATCTGATTGGTTGCTATGGGCAACTGGGCAACTTTGCCTCTGCACAGGTTTTGATATATCTCCCCCTTTGAGTTTAAAGGGAGTGTCTTATGACTCCACTATGAAGTACATTTCTACCTTTAAAAATCATGATACTATATAGTACTGATTAATTCTTTAATACATCGTTAGGGTAGGGTCATATATGCCTTATTTGGCTGAATATTTGCTGCTGCTTTTTTCCCTATCCATTAACGTCAATGAGTGGAAAAATGAGCTGCAGAAGATGTGCAGCAAAAAATGGCAAGTTTGCCCCTACTCTTATATAGTTTCATTATTTGAATTCCCTGCACATAATTTCATTAGCATTACTTACACTATCCTGCTGGTACAGAGTAAAAGTGCGGGTGACACTGATTCATCACTATTTTCTTTTTTTTCTATGCCCATTCCTGTCACATGATCAATCATCACAGGTTCTTCAGCCACATTATTTTCTATACTGCACTGCTGAGCTCCGCCCCCACATGTATTGGTCACATTTATTATAATATCATCACAGGTCCTTCAGCCACATTATTTTCTATACTGCACTGCTGAGCTCCGCCCCCACATGTATTGGTCACATTTATTACAACATCATCACAGGTCCTTCAGCCACATTCTTTTCTATACTGCACTGCTGAGCTCCGCCCCCACATGTATTGGTCACATTTATTACAACATCATCACAGGTCCTTCAGCCACATTATTTTCTATACTGCACTGCTGAGCTCCGCCCCCACATGTACTGCTCACATTTATTATAATATCATCACAGGTCCTTCAGCCACATTATTTTCTAAACTGCACTGCTGAGCTCCGCCCCCACATGTACTGCTCACATTTATTATAATATCATCACAGGTCCTTGAGCCACATTATTTTCTATACTGCACTGCTGAGCTCCGCCCCCACATGTATTGGTCACATTTATTATAACATCATCACAGGTCCTTCAGCCACATTCTTTTCTATACTGCACTGCTGAGCTCCGCCCCCACATGTACTGGTCACATTTATTATAATATCATCACAGGTCCTTGAGCCACATTATTTTCTATACTGCACTGCAGAGCTCCGCCCCCCACATGTACTGCTCACATTTATTATAATATCATCACAGGTCCTTCAGCCACATTATTTTCTATACTGCACTGCTGAGCTCCACCCCCACATGTACTGCTCACATTTATTATAATATCATCACAGGTCCTTCAGCCACATTATTTTCTATACTGCACTGCTGAGCTCCGCCCCCACATGTACTGCTCACATTTATTATAATATCATCACAGGTCCTTTAGCCACATTATTTTCTATACTGCACTGCTGAGCTCCGCCCCCACATGTACTGCTCACATTTATTATAATATCATCACAGGTCTTTGAGCCACATTATTTTCTATACTGCACTGCTGAGCTCTGCCCCCACATGTATTGGTCACATTTATTATAACATCATCACAGGTCCTTCAGCCACATTATTTTCTATACTGCACTGCTGAGCTTCGCTCCCACATGTACTGCTCACATTTATTATAACATCATCACAGGTCCTTCAGCCACATTATTTTCTATACTGCACTGCTGAGCTCCACCCCCACATGTACTGGTCACATTTATTATAATATCATCACAGGTCCTTCAGCCACATTATTTTCTATACTGCACTGCTGAGCTCCGCCCCCACATGTACTGCTCACATTTATTATAATATCATCACAGGTCCTTCAGCCACATTATTTTCTATACTGCACTGCTGAGCTCCACCCCCACATGTACTGGTCACATTTATTATAATATCATCACAGGTCCTTCAGCCACATTATATTCTATACTGCACTGCTGAGCTCCGCCCCCCACATGTACTGCTCACATTTATTATAATATCATCACAGGTCCTTCAGCCACATTATTTTCTATACTGCACTGCTGAGCTCCGCCCCCACATGTACTGGTCACATTTATTATAATATCATCACAGGTCCTTCAGCCACATTATTTTCTATACTGCACTGCTGAGCTCCGCCCCCACATGTACTGCTCACATTTATTATAATATCATCACAGGTCCTTCAGCCACATTATTTTCTATACTGCACTGCTGAGCTCCACCCCCACATGTACTGGTCACATTTATTATAATATCATCACAGGTCCTTCAGCCACATTATATTCTATACTGCACTGCTGAGCTCCGCCCCCCACATGTACTGCTCACATTTATTATAATATCATCACAGGTCCTTCAGCCACATTATTTTCTATACTGCACTGCTGAGCTCCGCCCCCACATGTACTGGTCACATTTATTATAATATCATCACAGGTCCTTCAGCCACATTATTTTCTATACTGCACTGCTGAGCTCCGCCCCCACATGTACTGCTCACATTTATTATAATATCATCACAGGTCCTTCAGCCACATTATATTCTATACTGCACTGCTGAGCTCCGCCCCCACATGTACTGCTCACATTTATTATAATATCATCACAGGTCCTTCAGCCACATTATTTTCTATACTGCACTGCTGAGCTTCGCCCCCACATGTACTGGTCACATTTATTATAATATCATCACAGGTCCTTCAGCCACATTATTTTCTATACTGCACTGCTGAGCTCCGCCCCCACATGTACTGCTCACATTTATTATAATATCATCACAGGTCCTTGAGCCACATTATTTTCTATACTGCACTGCTGAGCTCCGCCCCCACATGTACTGCTCACATTTATTATAATATCATCACAGGTCCTTCAGCCACATTATTTTCTATACTGCACTGCTGAGCTCCGCCCCCACATGTACTGCTCACATTTATTATAATATCATCACAGGTCCTTCAGCCACATTCTTTTCTATACTGCACTGCTGAGCTCCGCCCCCACATGTACTGCTCACATTTATTATAATATTATCACAGGTCCTTCAGCCACATTATTTTCTATACTGCACTGCTGAGCTCCACCCCCACATGTACTGGTCACATTTATTATAATATCATCACAGGTCCTTCAGCCACATTATATTCTATACTGCACTGCTGAGCTCCGCCCCCACATGTACTGCTCACATTTATTATAATATCATCACAGGTCCTTCAGCCACATTATTTTCTATACTGCACTGCTGAGCTCCACCCCCACATGTATTGGTCACATTTATAATAATATCATCACAGGTCCTTCAGCCACATTATATTCTATACTGCACTGCTGAGCTCCGCCCCCCACATGTACTGCTCACATTTATTATAATATCATCACAGGTCCTTCAGCCACATTATTTTCTATACTGCACTGCTGAGCTCCGCCCCCACATGTACTGGTCACATTTATTATAATATCATCACAGGTCCTTCAGCCACATTATTTTCTATACTGCACTGCTGAGCTCCGCCCCCACATGTACTGCTCACATTTATTATAATATCATCACAGGTCCTTCAGCCACATTATATTCTATACTGCACTGCTGAGCTCCGCCCCCACATGTACTGCTCACATTTATTATAATATCATCACAGGTCCTTCAGCCACATTATTTTCTATACTGCACTGCTGAGCTCCGCCCCCACATGTACTGCTCACATTTATTATAATATCATCACAGGTCCTTCAGCCACATTCTTTTCTATACTGCACTGCTGAGCTCCGCCCCCACATGTACTGCTCACATTTATTATAATATCATCACAGGTCCTTCAGCCACATTATTTTCTATACTGCACTGCTGAGCTCCACCCCCACATGTACTGGTCACATTTATTATAATATCATCACAGGTCCTTCAGCCACATTATATTCTATACTGCACTGCTGAGCTCCGCCCCCCACATGTACTGCTCACATTTATTATAATATCATCACAGGTCCTTCAGCCACATTATTTTCTATACTGCACTGCTGAGCTCCGCCCCCACATGTACTGGTCACATTTATTATAATATCATCACAGGTCCTTCAGCCACATTATTTTCTATACTGCACTGCTGAGCTCCGCCCCCACATGTACTGCTCACATTTATTATAATATCATCACAGGTCCTTCAGCCACATTATATTCTATACTGCACTGCTGAGCTCCGCCCCCACATGTACTGCTCACATTTATTATAATATCATCACAGGTCCTTCAGCCACATTATTTTCTATACTGCACTGCTGAGCTTCGCCCCCACATGTATTGGTCACATTTATTATAACATCATCACAGGTCCTTCAGCCACATTCTTTTCTATACTGCACTGCTGAGCTCCGCCCCCACATGTACTGGTCACATTTATTATAATATCATCACAGGTCCTTGAGCCACATTATTTTCTATACTCCACTGCTGAGCTCCGCCCCCACATGTACTGCTCACATTTATTATAATATCATCACAGGTCCTTCAGCCACATTATTTTCTATACTGCACTGCTGAGCTCCGCCCCCACATGTACTGCTCACATTTATTATAATATCATCACAGGTCCTTCAGCCACATTCTTTTCTATACTGCACTGCTGAGCTCCGCCCCCACATGTACTGCTCACATTTATTATAATATCATCACAGGTCCTTCAGCCACATTATTTTCTATACTGCACTGCTGAGCTTCGCTCCAACATGTACTGCTCACATTTATTATAATATCATCAAAGGTCCTTCAGCCACATTATTTTCTATACTGCACTGCTGAGCTCCGCCCCCACATGTACTGCTCACATTTATTATAATATCATCAAAGGTCCTTCAGCCACATTATTTTCTATACTGCACTGCTGAGCTCCGCCCCCACATGTACTGCTCACATTTATTATAATATCCTCACAGGTCCTTCAGCCACATTCTTTTCTATACTGCACTGCTGAGCTCCGCCCCCACATGTACTGCTCACATTTATTATAATATCATCACAGGTCCTTCAGCCACATTATTTTCTATACTGCACTGCTGAGCTCCACCCCCACATGTACTGCTCACTAGTGTTGAGTGGCATAGGCCATATTCGAATTTGCGATATTTCGCGAATATATGGACGAATATTCGCTAAATTCGCATATTCGGAATATTCCCATTTTGTTTTCGCATATGCGGAAATTTGCATATGCGGAAATTAGCATATACAAAATTAGCATAAGCCTTCTTTACACCACACAAGCTGGAAGCAGAGAGGGGTGATCACTATGATGTGTACTGTGAAAAAAAATTTAAATAAATGAATATTCATAATTACGAATATATAGTGCTATATTCGCGAATATGCGATATTCGCGAATAAAATTCGCATTGCGAATATTCACGAGCAACACTACTGCTCACATTTATTATAATATCCTCACAGGTCCTTCAGCCACATTATTTTCTATACTGCACTGCTGAGCTCCGTCCCCACATGTACTGCTAACATTTATTATAATATCATCACAGGTCCTTCAGCCACATTATTTTCTATACTGCACTGCTGAGCTCCGCCCCCACATGTACTGCTCACATTTATTATAATATCATCACAGGTCCTTCAGCCACATTATTTTCTATACTGCACTGCTGAGCTCCGCCCCCACATGTACTGCTCACATTTATTATAATATCATCACAGGTCCTTCAGCCACATTCTTTTCCATACTGCACTGCTGAGCTCCGCCCCCACATGTAATGGTCACATTTATTATAATATCATCATAGGTCCTTCAGCCACATTCTTTTCCATACTGCACTGCTGAGCTCCGCCCCCACATGTAATGGTCACATTTATTATAACATCATCACAGGTCCTTCAGCCACATTCTTTTCCATACTGCACTGCTGAGCTCCGCCCCCACATGTACTGCTCACATTTATTATAATATCATCACAGGTCCTTCAGCCACATTCTTTTCTATACTGCACTGCTGAGCTCCGCCCACACATGTACTGCTCACATTTAATATAACATCATCACAGGTCCTTCAGCCACATTCTTTTCTATACTGCACTGCTGAGCTCCGCCCCCACATGTACTGCTCACATTTATTATAATATCATCACAGGTCCTGCACTTCAGCATATACAGAGCAGGTCCTGGATGCATCTGTCCATCTAATAGGGCACATAGGGGAGGATATGTACCTTATATGATTGGACCCACATAACAAGCAGCATCTAAATATGTTTTACCATTCAGTGTGTATTTCAATGTACCAGTGTTTACTATTTCTGCATTGGTGACATTTTGTGACAGTTTGGGCCATGGCAGCATTACATTCTTTGACCTTATGGATCAGAATCTTTACCCTACTTCCTTCTTGCCATTACAGATTCATCTAAAAGTAGTGATGTCTATTTATTGCAGGAAGCTTTAGATATTCTAATTGTGGTAGGAAATCTTGTATAACATTTTGTAATCAGACATTCCAACATGTAGTTGTGCATCAATAACACCTGATATTCAAATAATTGAATACACAAATAGCGGCAGACTATTGCTTCAAAAGATATATCTTTCTATTACTCTTTCCAGCAAGAAGCAAAAATGGGAGCATTTTGTTCCCCATTGAATATATTCAAAATCTTATATCCCTCCATGTTTACATAAAGAGAGCTGTTTGTTTATACTTCATGTCGATAAGCCAGCAACTGATTATATATTCTCTCTTCTTTTTTCTTTTTTTTTTCTTTTTTTTTTTCCTTATCCAAGAGAATTATGTATATTTTATGATAACCCAAAATGACTTGTACATAAAAAATACAGACTTTAAAGATAAAAAGGATTAGTAGCAGGTAATGCATTTTCCATGAGTGGCTATAGGGCTCTCTGTTCAACGATGTACAGGCTGCATACAAATGAACTGATAAAAGTCTGAAGCTACGGATGGGCAGAAAGACTCATGCTTTGCTGAAGATGATTCTTAAAGTTACAATAAATCAGACAGACAGTGTCGGCCTTTGAGGATAAACCTGTGATGGCTTGTTGTGCCACTTCGAATCGCCTCTGAGGCCCAGGGACTAAAAAGTGCCTGGATGTCACATTAAATCTACCGGGAGGATGGAGCACTTCAAAGAAGAACGCAATCAGATCTGATAGAAAATACATTTTCTGAAAGCTACTGACGAAAAAGTAATCTTTGATGTGGATGTTGAATAACAATTGATATTGTCTTCCCTGACATTTTTCATTATTGCCGTCTTATACAGCCTACTTCATGTATTAAAGTAATATTAACTGTTTGACAGGGACAAATCCTCCAACTATCTCATAAGCAATCGCTTCTGAATAGTCTTAGCCCACTGTCTGTAAAACCTGTCCCAATAACTGCACTTAAATATGATGCCATACACTCGACTGGTCAGGTAATATCTGATTTCGGTATTATGCCAGAACTAGCCTCCAAGGAATATTAACCACATCTACAGAAAATTATTACTAGCTGTCGGTAAATTGCAGAAGGCCAGAATGAAACAATTTGGTTTTTATGAGATTATGTTCATTCTTCAGAAAAAATGGGATTTTAAATGAAAATTTGTAAATTTATTATAAGGCTGGGTTCACAAACAAAGGCAGTAAAGCCATACACATTTTATCAGTTACATCACAAAACCGCAGCAATTTGTGTTAACACAGTGGTAATTGTTCACACAACAGACAACCATTACAAGTGAACACAGTCAAAAAGATTATGTTATTAAAAAAAATAAAAAATCTTGTAAACCAGGTAGTCTTACATTTTATCTAATTTTCCCAGTGACAGTGACAATGACAGAACTTACGTACAGTTGTCTGCTGTGCCAGGCAGATATGAGCACAACTCCACATCAGAAGGGGTTGATGGACATAACAATGCTCAAAGAAAGGAGCACATTGATACTGTGATGGGGGAAAACTTTTATGAATTATTGACCAACACCCAGCAGTAAAATGAGAATCAATTGTAATAGTTATAGCGGAGACATTAAAGAGGTTGTATGTAAATTAACATTCCCTATTCACAAAACAAGCAAAAAGTTAAAGGGATATTCCAGGATTTTTTTTTATTTGATTATGCTACAGGGGCTGTGAAGTTAGTGAAGTTCATAATATAGTGTCTGTGCCTGTGTGTGACGGTTTTCTCGCAATTCTTCTGTGATTTTCACCCCAATATTTATTTTTAACAGCATACAAAATGACTGCTTTGTGGTGCCTTGTGGGTGTGAATGGTGATCGGGATGTTGCTGTGCAGGTTATAAAGGGTGCTATTAACCCTTGTCAGTCGTGACACTAGGGTGAGGGTTAAATGCTGTATGACTTGGCCTATCGCAACCCTTCCCAAGGATGATAGGTATTTGCAGAATAAAGAATTGTCCACAACAAGAGCTTCGCTGAAAACTTGCGTAAACTTTACTGAAGATTTTCTGTAACATGCAAACATACAAACAGTCTTTGTAACAGAGTCTATAAACAGCTTAGCTTAGATTGACCGTTGATTGGGACTTTCAGTAAGTTGTTTAACTTGTAGGGATTTAGTATGTGCAGTTCCGCTGGATATAGGGTTATGTTTAAGTCCAGGGTCCTTGCCAATAATTGCGGGGAATTTAGAAGAACTCACTGTGTAATTCAACCAAGGCCGCAAGGCTTTGGCCTAGTAATTGTCGTTGAAAGTTGTGGAGGTCCTACCTCCTTCAGTGACAGCAACCCAAGAGAGAGAATAATGGCCGCAGCTCCCTTATATGGGCAGGGGCTGGCCGTTTTAGGATTGGTCCACGCCATCTGTCAATCAGCTTCACAAAGCATGGTGGGCATCACATGTTCTATGAACCTCCAAAGGTCCTTTTCAACTACCATAGAGACTAGAGCCTCGTCATGTGACCCGCAGGTCCTGCGACGCAAGGTAAGTACACTTTCTATATACATTTATTTACATTTACCTGAGTAATATATTAATTATTTAAGGGGTGACTAGGGGAAGACTAGACCTGAGGACCCCACAGTTCCTAGGAACTCTGACTTTGGGGACCCCTACAAAGGTACTGTATGTAATACGGTACCGGGACACCACAAACCCCCTTACTTAAAACAAGTCGACCCCCGACGCCTGTCCCCTAAGGCAGAGGAACTAGGACGATGGCTAAGGATGAAATTATCATACATATATACATCCTGACACATTCTTATGACTAGCATTATCTCATTAGACACAGAACTTTCTATACATTTTTAAAGTTCTCTATACATATCTAAAGCTCTCTAAACACTTAAGAAGCTCTCTAAACATTTATTCTCAAACTTCCTAGATTTTTATACAGCTCTCTAAACATTTATTCTCAAGCTGTCTAGACACATATATCTCACTAAAACATTAAACTTTTCGCCATTTAAAGGGGTACTCTGGTGCTTACACATCTTATCCCCTATCCAAAGGATAGGGGATAAGATGCTTGATCGTGGGAGTCCCGTAGCTGGGGACGCCCGTGATCATGCAAGCGGCACCCCGTTTGTAATCAGTCCCCGGAGTTTGTTCGCTCCGGGACTGATTACGGTTTACCGCAGGGCCGGCGGTGTGTGACGTCACGCCCCCGCCCCCCGTGTGATGTCACGCTCCGCCCCTCAATGCAAGCCTACGGGAGGGGGCGTGATAGCTATCACGCCCCCTCCTGTAGGCTTGCATTGAGGGGCGGAGCGTGATGCTCCGGGGACTGATTACAACGGAGTGCCGCGTGCATGATCACACGCCGCCGGCCCTGCGGTCGACCGTAATCAGGCATCTTTGGATAGGGAATAAGATGTGTAAGCACCGGAGTACCCCTTTAAGTTTACCTGTTAGTACACAGAAGGGTATATTGGCTTGCCTGAGGCTATCTACCAATAAGTTAGCTACTAGGGTCTATTGGCTACATGCTTCTTACCCCTAGAACACCACAGTATAACCTTACCTAGGTTACCTTTAGTAAATATGTGCATCAATTTTTAGCTCGCAAGAGCACCTACTGGCCAGGTAGAGCATCTCACACACGTAGAAAGAAAATAAATTAGTGTACCTAACAGTGGCAGAAATTGGACAATGACCTAGACAACAATTCCTAAAGTGTTTTTTATTAATGTGAGATATATTTTATTTTGGTGTACTAAGTTAGAATGAAGTAAGCACATTTTAAGTGATCTGTTTGGTGTACTATGTGTATAGATACTATATGAAGATGGACAACATTTATAAGAATAATAGCAATAACAACCAAACAGGATGTTCTTAACCAACACTGCTTTGATATTCAGAATTCAGCATTGACTGGGTTTAATAACAGTAGTTATAAAAAATTATAAAAACAACTCAATTTGTCAAGTTGGGCTAGGAAGCTATAGAACATGTAGATGTAGCATCTGGGCCCTGGTGTCTAAAGGAACTTAAAGTCCTCTCTGTCATATAAGAAAATATCAGTATCATAAAAGGCACACGGGAGGTGGAAGGATCTGGTACAAATTTTGTACTGTGGACAAGGAGCTTTAAAAGGGTACTCCACTGGAAAACATTTTTTTTAAATCAACTGGTGCCAGAAAGTTAAACAGATTTATTAATTACTTCTATTTAAAAATCTTAATCATTTCAGTACTTATCAGCTGCTATATGTTCCACAGGAAGTTATTTTCTTTTTGAATTTCCTTTCTGTCTTACCACAGTGCTCTCTGCTGACACCTCTATTCATATTAGGAACCTTCTAGAGTAGAAGCAATTCCCCATAGCAAGAATCTCCTGCTCCGGACAGTTTCTGACATGGACAGAGGTGTCAGCAGAGAGCACTGTGGTCAGACTGAAAGGAAATTCAAAAAGAAAAGAACTTCCTGTGGAGCATATAGCAGCTGATAAGTACTGGAAGGATTAAGATTTTTAAATAGAAGTAATTTACAATTCTGTTTAACTTTCTGGCACCAGTTGATTAAAACATTTTTTCTTCCAGGGGAGTACCCCTTTAAGTAACATCTCTAGTTGGGCCACATTTGTACCACAACAAAATACAAAAGATGAGTTGGGCAACTTTATGAGTGCTAAATAATTGACATTCAAAACCTTTTAATGGGAAAACATTATTTAGTTTGTTAAATTCACATACATCTACATACCATACCTATACATCTTTACACCCTGCAGCACTATTATAGACTTAATTTTTTTTTTCATTGTATATTCGTTTTAAAGCAAGTATCCAAATAATGGTTCATTTCTACATGATGTCCAACTTGTTTCCATCTAGAAACTATACCACTGGGGGGACTGCAGACTTTTGAACCACTATACAGCTGTATTAGTAGCACAGTCAGCCAATAAACATAGTTACATGACGTAATATGATGAAACATTGTGTAATATTTCCAACACGTTTCCATCTAGAAACTATAACCCCACACACACATACACACACACATACACACACACACACACACACACACACACACATTTTCTAGGCATACCACTGGGGCTTTCCAGGCTTTCGAGCCACTATGCAGCTTATTAGGCCATGTTCACACTCCGAAATATCTACAATGAAAATCTCAGTGCTGACTGAGATTCTGCAGACTATGGACTTAGGCATCAACATGCCAGCACTAGGACTGCACGGGAATATGCCATCTCATAGACAGCAATACATTATTTGCGGAGTCTGCAGAAAGAATGAACAGGTTAATTCTTTCTGTGGACACTGGAATCGTAATTTCCGCCGTGTGCACAGCGCAGCAGAATCCCATTGAATACAATGCAGCTGCGGAATCTCGGTCCGGAATTCCAATTCGGAATTCGGCACCAAAATTCTGACGTGTGAACATGGCCTCAGTCAGCTAATGAACAGCTGTGCAAGGGATGTCTAATGCTGCAAGCAGCCCTGTTGTCCCAGGGAACTGAAGCTAGTTACACCCAACTACAATTAGGCTAGGTTACCGCTTGTCATATCCACTTGGCGTTTTTCAGTTTGGCGTATTTTTTATCCTTTTGGGTTTGTTATGCTATTTTGGGCTCAGTGGGCGATTATCAAAAACGATTTCATGTTGAAACGTTTGTTGTTTTTTTCGGGAAAATCTTGGCGTTTTTCTCCTATAGAAGTCTATGGGAGTGAAAAAATGCCACAAAAAAAGCCATGTGGGTTTTAACATTGGCATTTTTGCGGGTGGTTTTTTTTTTTTTTTTACTTTAGCGATCTAAAAAAGGGATGGAGTTAGCTTTTTTGATTACATTTTATAGGTTACCATTAAAATAAATTAATGGATGGGAAAAATTTTAGCGAACAAATGTTATCATTTTTATAACAATTTTTTTAATTTATTTTTTTAAGGCAAGGAACAATTATCGGCAGAAGGGCAGAGAATTACTAGCCGCCGATAATATAAAAATAGTGAAAATGTCTGTTTTTTAATGTGTTGTTTAATAATTTATTTTGTGTAATAAATGTATTTTTATGTGTAATGTATGTTTTTTATTAACTTTTTTTTTACTTTTATTTTAGGTACCGTACTTTAAATTTTATTCTGGGTGTGCTACTCCCATCATAGAACAGACTATGTTCTGTGATGGGAGTAGTTGTCCAGGTGTAGAGGGACTGATGGCATCAGGTCTAACTCCTGAGACCTGCTGCCATCACAACTTAAAAGCCAGGAAGCAGGCAGCATGCTGCTCCCCTGCCGACCAGGGCTGCTAAAATCTCAGTTTCCTACTAGTAAATACATATTTCCCGCAGAAGCCCTGATTGGTTATATGGTAACGGGGTGTAATGCAGAGCAGATGGAATTACCCTAGGGGCATTAACCCCTTGTGTTCGTGATGCCAGGGCGTTGTTTACCCTCGATACCACCCGAAGGTATACCTCTGAATCCTGGGCTAGGCACGGGTGCAATAATGACTCCGACGCCAAGGTACGGTCAACGGTAACTTTACTGAGGTTAGACAGGTAGAAAAGTCTATACAGTTCAGCCAGGGCCCACAGAGGTGACCAGTGACTCAGAGACCTTAAGGGCTTGCTGGGACATGTAGTAGGACTGGACAATTTAATGGAGGCCACGCTTACTTGACAGTTGCTGACAGGGACTGGCTTGACTTGACTGATGACTGACAAAGCTATAACTGTAGCATACTAGCAATTGACTGTGGCTGCAGACTGGACTTGAGGCCTCCAATGACTCAGGACACACACACTATAACTCGACTTGACCTCAGCAAAGACTCAGGAACTAAGAGAGCGAGCTATCTCCACCGATATTATGTGGGAGACTTGGGGGGGGGGCTTACATGGGGGAGACTAGCAGGTAGCCCATAGGACATCCCTGGGATCAACTAGTCACTGATACCTCGTGGGTAACAATCGCATAGTACATTTCTTAAAGTAATAACACATTATTTATCACAATACACAGCAAAACATATGTACAGAGTTGAAACAAGTACAAGGAGGCCCAGGGGACACAGAAGGGAGGCTGCCTGACAGGGCAGAAAGGGTGGGGGGTAACAACTCCTGTACTTGGCCACCACAGTTAATCAGTCGGGACCAATAAGGACAGCCAGAGGGACATATGAATTTATCAGAGAAGTGGCCATATATGTTATACAGTAACCTGCGCTCCCTCCAGTGCCTGCCTGCCCCTACAGAGCTGCAGCTGTCACCGTGACTGTGAGCCCCTATTCCCTGCTTGGTTTGCCTCTGCATCGCTCCCTGCTACCAACAGATGAGAATGCAACTCCCAACATGTGCTCACTGTCAGGACATTATGGGAGTTGTAGTCTTTTCTGTAGCGGGTGGGACTGAGGTCCTAATAAAAATGTTCTAAAATAAATGTTTAGTAAAATTCAGGATTAAAATTTGAACAAAAATTCAGGGAATCCTATGCGTTTAGTTATTTATAAAAAAAAAAATAAAAAAAAAATAAAGCATATGGTTCCCCCTATTTCATTTTCAGCCAGATACCAACCAAGCAGCAATAGCCTGACGTTACCAGGGTGGGCGAGGACGATTGTTACTGACCCTTCCCAGCCTAAATAATTCTAGCCTGTTACCATCTAGGCCCAGGAGTGCCATTTTTGACAATTTGGGCCTGTTGGTACTGGCTCTTCCCAGTATCCCTGTGGCGGTTAGATGCCCGCTACCTCTTGATAAAGCTACATTGTAGCGAAACATGTCGAGGGGGGCAGAGCAGGGACATTTTTAACATCACAAGCGGAGGCCAGTTAATGAGAGAGCATGTTCCTGCAGGCATGCTTTCTTAGGTGCATTATATAAAACAACAATAGAGGAGTATAACTCCCTGAAACCTTAGGTCCTAATCTATAAAACTGGCCCGAGCTGTGTGTAATTTTAAGAGAGTGTTTTTCCAATTTGATTTTGAGCACTTTTTCCAATAAAGCTTGTGGGATCACAAAAATTTAATATATGGGAACATAGGGATTTTTTTTGATTCCTAAATAGGAATCTATGGGAAAATATTTTGGGGGTTAGCGCTAAAACATGAAACAGTGGAAAAATTATTTTATTTTTTTTAAAAACACTCCCCTTTTTATTAACCCTTAAGGACGGACCCATTTTTTACGTTAATGACCAGGCTCTTTTTTTATTTTTATTTTTTATTTGACATGTCTCTTTAACCCATTAAGGACCAAGCCAATATTCATCTTAAGGACCAGAGCATTTTTTGCACTTCTGACCACTGTCACTTTAAGCATTAATAACTCTGGAATGCTTTTACTTTTCATTCAGATTCCGATTTTTTTTTTTTGTGACATGTTCTACTTTATGATAGTGGTAAATTTCATCAATAGTTACATCATTTATTCAAAAATTTGATGAAACATTTGAAAATTTACATTTTTTTTTTTTTTTTAAACTCTCTGCTTATAAGGAAAATGGACATCCCAAATAAATAATATATTGATTCACATTTACAATATATCTACTTTATCTTTGCATCATAAAGTTGACATGTTTTTACTTTTGGAAGACATCAGAGGGCTTCAAAGTTCAGCAAGTTTTCACAAAATTTTCAAAATCTGATTTTTTCAGGGACCAGATTTTTTTCAATTTTGAAGTGGATTTGAAGGGCCTTCATATTAGAAATACCCCATAAATGACCCCATTATAAAAACTGCACCCCTCAAAGTATTCAAAATGACATTCAGTAAGTGTGTTAACCCTTTGGGTGTTTCACAGGAATAGCAGAAAAGTGAAAGAGAAAATTCAAAATCTTCATTTTTTACACTTGCATGGAGAACCAGTTTTTGAATTTTTACAAGGGGTAAAAGGAGAGAAATCCCCCTCAAAGTTTGTAACCCAATTTCTCTTGTGTAAGGAAATACCTCATATGTGGATGCAAAGTGTTCTGCGGGCACAGTAGAGGGCTCAGGCAGGGAAGGAGCAACACATTTTACATTTTTACAAGGGGTAATAGGAGAAAATGCCCCCCAAAATTTGTAACCTCATTTTTCATGAGTATGGAAATACCCCATGTGTGGACGTGAAGTGCTCTGCAGGCACACTACAATGCTCAGAAGGAGTCACATTTGGCTTTTTGAAAGCAAATTTAGCTGAAATTGTTTTTGGGGGGCATGTCGCATTTAGGAAGCCTCTATGGTGCCAGAACAGCAAAAAAAAAGCCAACATGGAACACTATATGGGAAACTACACCCCTCAAGGAACGTAACAAGGGGTACAGTGAGCCTTTACACCTCACAGATGTTTGACAAATTTCTACAAAATTTGGACATGAAAATGAAAAATTCTATTTTTTTCACTAAAATGCTGGTGTTACCCCAAATTTTTCATTTTCTCAAGGGGTAGTAGGAGAAAAAGCCCCCAAAATGTGTAACCCCATATCTTCTGAGTATGGAAATACCCCATACGTGGACGTAAAGTACCCTGCGGGCGAACTACAATGCTCAGAAGAGAAGGAGCACCATTAAGCTTTTGGAGAGAGAATTAGTTTGGAATGGAAGTAATGGGCCATGTGCGTTTACATTGAGCATTTACACCCCACTGGCTTTTGACAGATCTATGGAAAAGTGGGCTGTGCAAATGAAAAATAAAAATTTTTATTTTCACAGACCACTGTTTCAAAAATCTGTCAGACACCTGTCGGGTGTAAATACTCCCTGCACCCCTTACTACATTCTGTGAGGAGTATAGTTTCCAAAATGGGGTTACATGGGGGGCACCATGGGGACTTTGTAAACCCACATGGCCTTCAATTCCGGACACATTCTCTCTCTAAAAGCCCAATGTCGCTCCTTCTCTTCTGAGCATTGTAGTTCGCCCGCAGAGCACTTTACATCCACATATGGGGTATTTCCATACTCAGAAGAAATAGGGTTACAAATTTTGTGGGGCTTTTGTCCTATTTTCCCTTGTGAAAAAAGAATTTAGGGTAACACCAACATTTTAGTGAATTTTTTTTTTCACATCCAATGAAAATTCGTCAAACACCTGTGGGGTGTTAAGGCTCACTATACCCCTTGTTACTTTTCGTGAGGGGTATAGTTTCCAAAATGGAATCACACATGGGTAATTTTTTTTTTCATTTATGTCAAAACCGCTGTAAAATCAGCCATCTCTGTGCAAATCACCAATTTAGGCCTCAAATGTACATAGTGCACTCTCACTCCTGAGCCCTGCTGTGCGCCCGCAGAGCATTTTACGTCCACATATGGGGTATTTCTGTACTCAGGAGAAAATGCGTTATAGATTTAGGGGGTCTTTTTTTTCCTTTTACTTCTTGTGAAAATGAAAAGTATGGGGCAACACCAGCATGTTAGTGTAAAAAAAAAAAAAATTACAATAACATGCTGGTGTAGACCCCAACTTTACCTTTTTATAAGAGGTTAAAGGAGAAAAAGCCCCTCAAAATTTGTTACGCAATTTCTCCCAAGTACGAAAATACCCCATATGTGACCCTAAACTGTAGTCTTGAAATATGACAGGGCTCCGAAGTGAGAGAGCGCCATGCGCATTTTGAGGCCAAAATTAGGGATTTGCATAGGGACGGACCCGGATGCAAGCATTACACTTGCCTCCGATACAAAAAAAAATCCTACAGCAGTGTTTCCCAAGCAGGGTGCCTACAGCTGTTGCAAAACTCCCAGCATGCCTGGACAGTCAATGTATGTCTTGCAATACTGGCAGTTGTTGTTTTGCAACAGCTGGAGGCGCTGTTGCAAAACTACAACTCTTAGCATGCCCTTTGGCTGTCCCTGCATACTGGGAATTGTAATCATGTAACAACTGGAGGCACACTGGTTGCAGAATACTGAGTTTGTTACTTAACTCAATGTTTCATAACCAGTGTGTCTCCAGCTGTTGCAAAACTTCAACTCCCAGCATGTACGGTCTGTCAATGCATGCTGGAAGTTGTAGTTTGCAACAGCTGGAGGCACACTGGTTGCGAAACACTGAGTTAAGTAACAAACTATGTGTTTTGCAACCAGTGTGCCTTCAGCTGTTGCAAAACTACAACTCTCAGCATTCACTAACAGACAAAGGGCATGCTGGCAGTTGTAGTTATGCAACAGTTGGAGGCACACTACTACAACTCCCAGCATGCCCATTGGCTGTCCATGCATGCTGGGAGTTGTAGCTATGCAACAGCTGGAGGGACACGGGTTGCAAAACACAGACTTTGTTACTTAACTCAGTGTTTCGCAACCAGTGTGCATCCAGCTGTTGCAAAACTACAACTCCCAGCATGTATGGTCTGTCAGTGCATGCTGGGAGTTGTAGTTTGCAGCAGCTGGAGGCACACTGGTTGCGAAACACTCAATTAGGTAACAAACTCTCAGTGTTTTGCAACCAGTGTGCCTACAGCTGTTGCAAAACTACAACTCTCAGCATGCACTGACAGCTGAAGGGCATGCTGGCAGTTGTAGTTATGCAACAGGTGCAGGCACATTACTACAACTCCCAGCATGCCCTTTGGCTGTCCGTGAATGCTAAGAGTTGTAATTATGCAGCAGCTTGAGGGACACTTTTTTATAGAAAAAAAATGTGCCTCCAGCTGTTGCATAACTATAACTCCCAGCATGCACAGACAGGCAAAGGGCATGCTGGGAGTTGTAGTTATTCATCCAGCTGTTGCAAAACTACAACTCCAAGCATGCCCTTTGGCTGTGCATGCTGGTAGTTGTTGCTTAGCAACAGCAGGAGGCGAACAGGCCTCACCTCCTGCTGTATCCTGCCGCCTCTGCCGCCGCTGCTCCTGCTGCTTCCATCCCGATCCTGCCGCTGCCTGAAGGGTAAGTAAGGCCCCGATCGGTGCCCCGATCACCGGTGATCACCGCACAGCAGGACAGTGATTGGTCGATCGCTCCAACCAACAGATCACGTGATCCCGTGTCACCTCACTCCTGCTGGTAAAGATTGATAGGTGCTGTCTCGGACGCCACCTATCACCCTTTTTTCCGGGTCACCGGAGACCCGATTTACCCGGAATTGCCTGCTGAATGATTTCACCAGGCATCCCGGTCCCCGCTTTTTTTTTTTTGTTGTTTTTTTTTATGGTGTTCACCATGCGGGATAATTTACATTACAGCTTTAAAGTACACGTCATTACGGACATGGCAATACCTGGTTTGTATTTGATTTGTGTTATTTTTTTTTTTGTTATGATAATACAGGGCTTTTATTGGGAAAGGGGCATTTATAAAAAAAAATTTACACTTCATACTTTTATTGAAGAACCTCTTATTATTTTATTTTTCACTTTTTACAGGTTGTACTATGCCACAATACATTTGTACTGCAGCACAGTGTAACCTGATGAGCTGCACACACTACAGCCTGTGCGATCCAGCCTGTGGCTGGATCTCACAGGCTTCCGTAGCTGTCAGACAGGAGGCCATCAGCTGGTCTCCTGCTGCCATAGCAACCAAAGGTAACCCGCGATCGTATTGCAGCACCGCCATTGGTGAACAGGGGGAGCACACCCCCCTCTCAACACCATAGATGCCGTGATCAGGATTGGCACCAGTTGATTTTAAAAAAAAATAATGTTTTCCACCGGAGAACCCCTTTAATGCTGCCAGGACCGGCATGATTGTGGCCCTGCAAGCTGCAGCGAGACCCCGGCTGTGATTGACAGCTGGGTCCCTCTGCCAATCTCCTGAGCTGCGCATGAGCAAGAGATCAGCAGGATGTATGCATACATCCCAGCACGCGAACATGTCTTGTGCTGGGACGTATGCATACGTCCTATAGTGGGAAGGGGTTAAAAGAAAAAAATCTATTCCATTGCAGTAGTCCACCAAATCCCAGCGTAATCCTTTGCATACACTGATCTTAAATGAGAAGAAAAAAATACAATTATTCAATGTCTTCCCAAACAGGGAGCCAATGTCTTCCCAAACAGAGAGCCTTTGGCTGTCCAGTCATGTTGGGAGTTGTAGTTAAGCAACAGCTGGAGTCTCCCTGTTTGGGAAGACATTGCCAGAAAGGTCAGTTCACATTTTACAGTTTTTCTGGTGGAAACCTAGCTTTAGAAGGAAATTTGAATTAATCTAAGTTCCTGACCTCTTCCAGAATATACATCAGAATTCATGTAAATATATGTCCTGTGTGTTCTGGATGTGCCTAAGCATGTACTTAGTTTACTTAAGTAGTAAAAATATGTATTTGCCATACGTAAACTTCCCACACAACCCAGGGTCCATGGTACCCTTAATCCACCTGAGCAGTTATAACAACTTTTCCTGGGGCCGAAAATGTGAAGTCTTTTATTAAATTGATCTTATGAGCTGCCTTAGGCTAAGTTTCTACTTAGGACGATCACAGCAGATGTCAGGAGTGATACCCACTGTGATCTGTCCTTTACTGCAGGTACTACTACTCCCATCATGGAGCATGCTCTGTTCCATGTTGGGAGCTGTAGTACCTGCAATTAAGGAAAGATCACAGCGAATGTCACTCCTGACACCCACTGTGATCCTCCTGTATAATGTATAGATGTAGCCGGACGCTCTTCTATGGTCCCCTGCACTGAAGTATATATACATCTATTCATATTTCCCGCAGAGTTGTGATTGGCTGGAACCATCTGTGTATATATACGGCAGTGCAGGCGACCATAGAAGAGCGGCTGCCCGAATTTATACATTGTACAGGAAGATCTCAACAGACCCGAGGGCGATCTGTCAATAAGTACAGGTACTACTACTCCCATCATGGAACAGAGTGTTTCATGCTGGGAGTAGTAGTACCACCTAAAAAAATTTAAAAATAAAGAATAAAAAGTGAAAAACACACACATACACACTACATTTTTATTATTGTCGGTTATATTTTTTAGTGCCCTGCCCGCACATATAAATTGATCTCTGTTTAAAAATTAATAAAAATTTTGTTATAAAAAAGATAAATTTAGTTAAATACAATTTTTTCCATCACTACTGTATCTTTTTTATTATTATTTTTTAATGGTACCCTACGAAATTTTATTAAAAAAGTTATCTCCATCACTTTTTTGGATCGCTAAAGTCCAAAAGAGAATAAAAAACGCCTGAAAAAACGCCAAAGTTAAAACCCACATGCCTGTGGCTCAACATGCTGCAATTTTGCACAACCACCAAGGAGCTGAAAAACGAAAAAAAAAAGAGTGAAAAAACGCCAAAAGAATAAAAAAAAAGCCAAACTGAAAAACGCCAAGTGGGAAAAAAATTAGCAATTTCTCACTGATTTACAGCTAACATCTGGCCACAGCATTTCTTGGCCGAAAAAACGTCATGCGGCAGAATTGCCGTTTTTCTTGGCGTTTAAAAGAAGAAAAAAAAGTTTAAAAAAACAGCCTCAGAGAGGTTTTAATTTCCACTGAATCAGAGAATGTACAATTGTTAACCCCTTAAGGACCTGGGGTTTTTCCGTTTTTGCATTTTCGTTTTTCCTCCTTACCTTTAAAAAATCATAACTCTTTCAATATTGCACCTAACAATCCATATGATGGCTTATTTTTTGCGCCACCAATTCTACTTGTGACATTAGTCATTTTACCCAAAAATCTACGGCGAAATGGAAAAAAAAATCATTGTGAGACAAAATTGGAAAAAAAACGACATTTTGTAAATTTTGGGGGCTTCCATTTCTATGTAGTACATTTTTCGGTAAAAATGACACCTTCTCTTTATTCTGTAGGTCCATATGATTAAAATGATACCCTACTTATATAGGTTTGATTTTGTCGTAAAAAATAATAACTACATGCAGGAAGATTTATACGTTTAAAATTGTCATCTTCTGACCCCCTATAACTTTTTTTTTTCCGCGTATGGGGCGGTATGAGGCCTCATTTTTTGCGCTGTGATCTGAAGTTTTTAGCGGTACCATATTTGTATTCATAGGACTTATTAATAGGACTTATTATTCATTTTTTCACGATATAAAAAGTTACCAAAAAGACACTATTTTGGACTTTGGGATTTTTTTGCGCATACGCCATTGACCGTACGGTTTTATTAACAATATATTTTTATAATTCAGACATTTCCACACGCAGCGATACCACATATGTTTATTTTTCTTTTTATTTACACTGGGTTTTTTTTAATGGGAAAAGGGGGGTGATTCAAACTTTTATTAGGGAAGGAGTTAAATTATCTTTATTCACTTTTTTTGCAGTGTTATAGCTCCCATAGGGACCTATAACACTGCACACACTGATCTTTTACATTGATCACTAGTTTCTCATAGGAAACCACTGATCGATGATTCTGCCGCTTGACTGCTCATGCCTGGATCTCAGGCACTGAGCAGTCATTCAGCGATCGGACACCAGGAGGCAGGTAAGGGACCCTCCGGCTGTGTCACAGCTGTTTGGGATGCCCTGATTTTGCCGCAGACATCCTGAACAGCCCCCTGACCTAACCGGCAACGATTTACTTTCACTTTAAAGTTGAACACCGCGTCTAAAGGGCTAATAGCGCGCGGCACCGCGATCAATGATGTGGGGCCACGCCATGGCCCAACGTTATAGAACGGGAGTGGACTCATGACATACCAGTACGTCATGGGTCCTGTAGGGGTTAATATCTCTTAATCTATTACTTCCCATGAAAGAAACATGGCCAAATATGTGACTTTGTGTTCTTTAAATCATAAACAGCAAGTAATATGGTGCTTTTCAAAATATGGTATCTTTAAAAAAAAAAAAAAGCTCTTCCACTGCCTGCCTTTTTCCCTTTAATGCCACTTTAACCTATCATCAAATTTTGTTGTGGCATGGAGGGGGATAACATGGGGGTGCCACCATGAACTTTATTTCCGGTCAATTGTTTTGGTACACAAGACTGTAGAGTGCATTTCTTTCTAGGAATAGAAAACGAAAAGGTTTTGTGCTGTATTAAAACTTGACTACATTCACTTCAATCAAACTAAGCTGCAATACCACACACAACCTGAGGACTGGTGTGGCACTGTTTTTTAAGGAAATCAGATCTTTTTCTAATCCTGGATAATCCCTTTAAGAGGACCTAGCAATTACATTTAATCCATAAACTCTATGGGTACGTTTACACGCGCGGATTCACAGCGTATTTACAGCGTATTTTAAGCTGCATATCTGCTGGTGAAGGCCCGCTCTTTGCTGGCTTTACATGTGCCTGCTCGTAGTGGCAATACACCGCTACCAGCAGGCACACTGCGATGTGTGAGTCGCACTATACTCGCACATTGCGGGAGCTCTCTGCCTAGCTCAGAGCAGGGAGAGTGGCCACGATGTGCGAGTACGCCGCGCACATCGCTGCAGTGTGTCTGCTCGCAGCACGTATTGCCGCTACCAGCAGGCACATGTAAAGCCAGCATAGAGCAGGGCCTTCACCAGCGGATCCGCAGCTAAATACGCTGCGAAAATCCGTGTGTGTGAACGTACCCTACGGGGGAGATTCATCAACACCTCTCCAGAGGAAAAGTTGATGAGTTGCCCATAGCAACCAATCAGATCGCTTCTTTAATTTTTTGAAAAGGCCTGTGAAAAAGGAAAGAAGAGATCTGATTGGTTGCTATTAGCAACTCAGCAACATTTCTTCAGGACAGGTTTTGATAAAGCTCCCTCTATGAGTAGTTGTTAATGTTTTCCTCCTCTACATACATTGGATTAACATTATTTATTATGTATGATGTACCTTTGCAATTATGCTTTGTTTGCTTTTTGTGCATGCAGCTGTAGTCTGTGGAATGTACTAATTACTATCTGGGGGGGAAATACTTTGTTACTTTGTATTATGAAGTAATATGCACTGTTTTGGTAACGCATTGACCCTCACCGCTAAAAAAAATGTCTGTCCATTTTACTTATACTAATCATTAAGGCTTGGAGAAGTACACGAGTACATTCTTTTGTATCAGAACATTTCTGGAATCCTTTCCTCTAGTTGGGTCAGTGATCTTGTGGTGACCCCCTAGAAATTACATGTATTTCTGTTCTCTCAGTGGGGTCACCACCAGTCTTATTTACTAGAACCTCCTGTATGATGAAACTGTATGGACTGTTCCACACAAGATTTTCCCAGGAAGGATAGACACTCCTATAGCGGTCACTGAAAATGATTATACATTACAGCTCCTGTCCCACTGAACTGCTCTCACTTAGGATGCGTTCCCACACGGCGTATACGCAGCGTATTTGAAGCTGCGCAAAATGTACGGCAGCAGTGGGAAATACACTGCATATTTCTTGCTCATTATACACACAGGGCTTTCCGGCGGCAGCCCTATGCGTGTAGTGAGTTTTGGAGACGGGGCGTGTGCTGGCGTGACTGTGACACGCGGCTCCGCCTCCAAAACTCACTGCACACATGGGGCTGCCGCCGGAAAGCCCTGTGTGTATAGTGAGCAAGAAATATGCAGTGTATTTCCCGCTGCTGCCGTAAATTTTGCGCAGCGTGAAATACGCTGCGTATACGCCGTGTGGGAACGCACCCTTAAAGGCATTGTCTGACAGGATAACATTTAAAAATTGTGGTATAAATAAGTCCTTTCTTATTGTCACTCCCTGGTCTTTCTTGATACCTTGAATTAAACACTCAGCCAATTATGTTTTCTTATGCAGCCTTCTCTCTTTTTTTTTTTAAATGTTATCCTACAAAACAACCATAAGGTTTAATTCACGGTACAGAATTTTCAAGCGGTGCTTTCCACTGTGGAAATGTATTCACCAAAAAAAAAAAACTCAGTCATTTTTTCAGCAGAATACGTGTGAAATACATTGTTGTCTATAGGGGCAGCAATGTCTGCGCTGTTTAAGCGCTTACTAATTCCATAATTTCCAGAAGTACAGTAGATCCCATAATGTGAACCTTGCTTAATACCATTGTTTCACATGAGCATAATATTGGGAGCATTTTTGCATCAGTATTAGGACCTCAAGTGCCGGTACTAATCGGACAGAAAAAAAAGTACCATGTTACACTCATGTAAAAGGGGTCTTATTCACACACCAGTGAACCTGTTTACCATTAGTTGATAAGCACCAAGGTCATTGAGAAAGAGGTATCCTAAACCTCGAAACGCGTCTGACATAGGTGAATAAAGAAAATTTTAATTGTACCAGTGACTTCTGAAGTTTATTGCAACGGGTGGCGCCGAGGATCCAGAGTTTTTTTCCCCTTCTATCCTGATTAGTTGGTAATCAGAAAACATTACTTGATGTATGGGTATAAGGTGCGTATGTTTTATAATAGGAAATTACAACACATTACCTTAGATTGTGTTATAACTTGTCTAACTATTTATGAATAAACTGATACATTACACTTAAAGAGAGAGGATATACATATAATTATATTCATTTTTCAAAGAGGTGATCTTCACATAAAAGCCATTTTAACCTTTCCACACCTAAAATGAAATCTCCAGCTTCTAGGTACATAATGTTAATTTCAAGATGCCTAACCTGCACCTGGTACTTAAATTTGTACAAGACTTGTCCTCAGGTTGCTAAGCAACTGCATAGCAACTGTACAGGTTTATAGTCGTGTTTTATGGCTCTATATTTCAATGAAGAGCTTACACCATGTAAAAGATATGCAAATACAGGACAACACAGGCGAATGAGCTGTGGAAATATTAAACTGCAAAAAACAAGTAGAATTATATTTATATAAAGTAAATGTTGACATAATAACTAGTAAGATTTACTCCTTATGCTAAATTAAGGAAGACAATAATAAAAATAATAATGTATGCAACCATCAACACAATATATATGTGGTACCGAGTCATAGTCAATTGATCAAAAATTCATTCAGTATTCATATTTGTTATAATAATTTCACAATATATGTTCACATTACGCACCAATTCTGCTTACTAAGATATATGCATTCTTACTTGCTAGGCATGAAATCAAAGAGATTAGACATAAAGGAACACTGTAGAAAAACCTGATACACAGGCCCAGATTTATCAGACTGTGTGAGAGAAAAATTGGAGGGATTTTTCCAGAGTAACCAATCACAGCTCAGCTTTCACTTTACCAGAGCTCGTTAGCTGAGCTGTGATTGGTTGCGGTGGAAAAAAATCTCTCCACTTTTTCTCTCACACAGTTTGATAAATCTGGGCCACTGTGTTATGCTTTGTACACCTTTCGGCACTACACTAGGTATATCATGGTGATCATATTACAGTACATGTGGGTCCACCCGATGGACTTTCTCAGTGTCTGCATGGAATTGTTTCTGTTTTGGTTTTTGCCATCACTCTGTGATTTTTGCTTCCGCACGGAAATTCTGAGGTAAAAGAAAAATCCACAGTCTGCGCGACTAAGCGGAATCCCAATTTAAACCAATACATAATGCAATTCAGCTAAAATTCAGTGCTTCCTGTTTTCTGGCGTATATCACTATGCAATAGAAGACAAAGCTTTTCATTTCAACTCCAGCAGCCATCTCCAGTGGTATACCCAGTGCTAGACCAGCACTAGACCCAATATGATTCTATAGCATGGAGTCTTGTGATGGAGACAAGTGCCATGGAGGCAGAGTAGTAAGCTCTGTCTCTTAATGCACAGAAAATACAGCGAAATTGCCAAATGTGAAAAAAAAATGTCATTTAGAAAAATAACTAGCATGCGCAGTGCATCATTTCTGTAAACACATGAGAGATACTACGGAACTTCCGCCTGCAATTCCGCTTTGAAAATTGCAGACAAAAATTCTGCTTACTAAAATGTATAGTGTAGTGAATGGGTTTCTGTTCACAAATTCCCACTTCATAATTTGTGAACCGGAATTTGTGAACGGAAAATCCGCTTGAAATTTTCCGCCTGAAGAATGGTGTTGCTCATTCTTCAGGTGGAAATACTCGCGTAACACATTGCAGTCTATTGGAGACTGCAGAGTCCGCGCGGTCCTATTAAAAAATATGACATTAAAGGAGTAGTATCATGAAAAAGAGCTTGGTGGAATGATGAGGAGACTGAGGATGGGGTGTGGGAAGTGCAATGATGATAATGAGGAGGAGGGGGTGCTGGGAGGGTGCAATAATGAGGAGACTGAGGATGGGGTGGGGGAAGGAGTCATATTTGGCTTTTTGAGAGCAAATTTTGCTCGGGGGGCATGTCGCATTTAGGAAGCCCCTATGGTGCCAGGACAGCAAAATATCCCCCCATAGCATACCATTTTGGAAACTAGACCCCTTGAGGAACGTAACAAGGGGTACAGTAAGCATTTACCCCCCACTCGTGTCTATCAGATCTTTGAAACAGTGGGCTGTACAAAAAAATTTTTTTGCACAGCCCACTGTTCCAAAGCTCTGTCAGACACCAGTGGGGTGTAAATTCTCACTGCACCCCTCATTACATTCCATGAGGGGTGTAGTTTCCGAAATGGGGTCACATGTGTTTTTTTTTTTTTGCTTTTGTCAAAACCGCTGTAACAATCAGCCACCCCTGTGCAAATCACCTCAAATGTACATGGTGCACTCTCCCTTCTGGGCCTTGTTGTGCGCCCCTAGAGGACTTTACGCCCACATATGGGGTATCTCCGTAGTCGGGAGAAATTGCATTACAAATTTTGGGGGGATTTTTTCCCTTTTACCTCTTGTCAAAATGAAAAGTATAGGGCAACACCAGCATGTTAGTGTAAAAAATTTATTTTTTTACACTAACATGCTGGTGTAGACCCCAACTTCACCTTTTCATAAGGGGTGAAAGGAGAAAAAGCCCCCCAAAATTTGTTAGGCAATTTCTCCCGAGTACGGCGATACCCCATATGTGGCCCTAAACTGTTGCCTTGAAATACGACAGGGCTCCAAAGTGAGAGCGCCATGTGCATTTGAGGCCTGAATAAGGGATTTGCATAGGGGTGGACATAGGGGTATTCTACGCCAGTGATTCCCAAACAGGGTGCCTCCAGCTGTTGCAAAACTCCCAGCATGCTTGGACAGTCAACGGCTGTCCGTCAATACTGGGAGTTGTTGTTTTGCAACAGCTGGAGGCTCCATTTTGGAAACAGTGGCGTACCAGACGTTTTTCATTTTTATTGGGGAGGGGAGGGGGACTGTGTAGGGGTATGTGTATATGTAGTGTTTTTTACTTTTTATTTTATTTCGTGTAGTGTAGTGTAGTGTTTTTAGGGTACAGTCACACGAGCGGGGGATTACAGCGAGTTTCCCGCTGCGAGTTTGAGCTGCCGCGCAAAATTTGCTGCATCGCAAACTTGCAGCCTGATTCTCACTGTAAGCCCCCTGCCCATGTGACTGTACCCTGTATATTCACAGGGGGGGGGACCTCCAGCTGTTGCAAAACTACAACTCCCAGCATGTACAGTCTATCAGTGCATGCTGGTAGTTATAGTTTTGCAACAGCTGGAGGCACACGGGTTGGAAAACACTGAGTTAGGAAACAGACAATGTTTCCCAACCAGTGTGCCTCCAGTTGTTGCAAAACCACTACTCCCAAACATTCTCAGGCATGCTGGAAGTAGTAGTTCGGCAACATCTTTAGAGCCAGATGTTGCCGAACTACAACTCCCAGCATGCTTGGAGTTGTAGTTTTGCAACATATGGAGGACTACAGTTTGCAGACCACTAATACAGTGGTTCCCAATCTGTGCCCTTCCAGATGTTGCAAAACTACAACTCCCAGTATGCCAAAACTGTCCAGGCATGCTGGTAGTTGTAGTTCTGCAACATCTGAAGGGCCAGATGTTACAGAACTACAACTCCCAGCATGCCTGGACAGTAAGGGCATGCTGAGGATGTGTAGTTTTGCAACATCTGGAAGGGCACAGTGGTCTCCAAACTGTGGACCTCCAGATGTTGCAAAACTGCAAGTCCCAGCATGCCCAGACGCCAAGGGCTGTCTGGGCATGCTGGGAGTTGTAGTATACAGCGTCCCTTTACAGCAATGCATATCGCTTTACGGCGACGTGCATTGCTGTAAAGGGCCCAACCGCGGCTGAAGAGGAACTCACCTGTCGCCGCCGCCGCCATCTTCATCGCCGGGATCCGGGTCTTCAGGGACGAGGTAAGTACCGGGGCCGGTCACCAGCACTCCCCCGTCCCCGCCGCGTCCTCCGGTCTTCCTCCCGTCCTCTCCGGACTTTCAGGGGCCGGGCAGGACGGGAGGAAGTAACCGCCCCCCCCCTGAGATTGGTCGGTTAACTAACCGACGGATCGCAGGGGATAGGAGGAGGTGGCCAGCTTGCCACCTCGCTCCTATACTTTAGCATGGTCCTGGCTGTCTGTGACAGCCGGGATCATGCAAAATTACCGGGCGGTCGGGTCCCAGAGACCCGATCAGCCCGGTATCGCCGCAGATCGCAAGGGCGATTTCCCTTGCGATTTGCTGCGATCGCCGACATGGGGGGGCCTACATGGCCCCCCTCGGCGTTTGCCCTGGATGCCTGCTGAAGCATTTCAGCAGGCATCTGCTTCCGATCTCTGCCCGGCACGCGGCAGGGACCGGAAAACGCCAGGGCGTAAGTTTACGCCCTGGGTCCTTAAGTACCTGGGCGCCAGGGCGTAAAATTACGCCCTGGGTCCTGAACAGGTTTAGGACCCAGGGTGTATGGGTATGCCCTGGCTCCCTGGTACTTAACGACCCAGGGCGTACCTGTATGCCCGTGGGAATTTCTGTCCCCGACACGTGCCAGGACTGGACCGAGATGACTGCTAATGTCTATCAGCAGGCATCTGGTGCAAATGCTAAGGGGGGTCCTGGGACCCGCCCCCCATGTCGGCGATCGACACAAATCGCCGGTCAATTCCGACCGGCGATCTGCGGCGATTCCGGGTCATACAGGTCTCCGGAAACCTGGAAAATAAGGGGGATCGGGAGTGTCCAAGACATCCTTGATCCCCCTGAAGGCATATGAGTTAAGTGGCAGGGGTGCCACCCCTCCTACCCCTGCTATAGGTCGGTCAGAAGCGACCGACCAATAGCAGATCGGGGGCGGGGGGGTTAAAGTTGGGTTCCCCCGTTCTGCCCACCCACAGTAGTGCGGGCAGAACGGGGGAACTGTCCTGTGACCGGCGCCGGAGGTCCACTTACCATTGGTGGTAGCGGAGGCGACGATAGGCAGGCAGCGATGACGTGCAGCTGGCTCCCTGGTGTGGCATGCTGCAGACTATGGAAGCCGGAAGCCAGACTACGAGTTGCCTTGCAACATCTGGAGGGCTACAGTTTGGAGACCACTACACATTTTGGAAACTACACCCCTCACGGAATGTTATAAGGCGTACAGTGAGCATTTAAGCCTGACAGGTGTCTGACAAATTTTTGGAACAGTGGTCCGTGAGAATGAAAAATTTTCTTTTTAATTTGCTCAGCCCACTGTTCCAAAGACCTGTCAAATGCCAGTGGGGTGTAAATGCTCACTGCACCCCTTATTAAATTCTGTGAGGGGTGTAGTTTCCAAAATAGAGTCACATGTGGGGAGGTCCACTGTTTTGGCACCACAGGGGGGCTTTGTAAACGCAATCCATTCCAACCAGATTCTTTCTCCAAAAGCTCAATGGCGCTCCTTCCCTTCTGAGCATTGTAGTGTGCCAGCAGAGCACTTGATGTCCACCCATGGTATATTTCCATACTCAGAAGAAATGGAGTTACAAATGTTGGGGGGCATTTTCTCCTATTACCCCTTGTAAAAATGTAAAACTTTTGGGGAAAACCCAGCATTTTAGTGAAAATTTTTTTTTTTTTCATTCACACATCCAAATTTAACGTAAAGTCGTCAAACACCTGTGGGGTGTTTAGGCTCACTGTACCCCTTGTTACGTTCCTTGAGGGGTATAGTTTCCAAAATTGTATGCCATGTTTTTTTTTTGTTTTCGTTTTTTTTCTTTTTTTTTGCTGTTCTGGCAACATAAGGGCTTCCTAAATGTGACATGCCCCCCAAGCAAAATTTGCTTTCCAAAGGTCAAATGTGACACCTGTGGGGTGTTAGGCTCACTGGACCCCTTGTTACGTTCCCTGAGGGGTATAGTTTCCAAATGAGTATGCCATTAGTTGTTTTTTTTGCTGTTCTGGCTCCATAGAGGCTTCTTAAATGTGACATGCCCGCCAAAAACCGTTTCAGAGAAACTCACTCTCCAAAATCCCATTGTCGCTCCTTCCCTTCTGAGCCCTCTACTGCACCCACAGAGCACTTGACATACACATATGAGGTATTTCCTTACTCAAGAGAAATTGAGTTACAAATTTTAGGGTGATTTCTCTCCTTTTACCCCTTGAAAAAATTCAAAAACTGGGTCTACAAGAACATGTAAGTGTAAAAAAATTTAGATTTTGAATTTTCTCCTTCACTTTGCTGCTATTCCTGTAAAACACCTAAAGGGTTAACACACTTACTGAATGTCATTTTGAATACTTTGAGAGGTGCAGTTTTTATAATGGGGTCGTTTATGGGGTATTTCTAATATGAAGGCCCCTCAAATCCACTTTAAAACTGAACTGGTCCCTGAAAAATTCTGATTTTGAAAATGTTGTGAAAAATTGGAAAATTGCTGCTGAACTTTGAAGCCCTCTGATGTCTTCTAAAAGTAAAAACATGTCAACTTTATGATGCAAACATAAAGTAGACATATTGTATATGTGAATCAATATATAATTTATTTAATTTTATAAAATTTTCCACAGAGCTTCAAAGTAAAAAAAAATGCAAACTTTAGGAATTTTTCACCAAGAAATTATGCAAGTATTGACAAAATGTTACCACTAACATAAAGTAGAATATGTCACAAAAAAAACTATCTCGGAATCAGAATGAAAAGTAAAAGCATCCCAGAGTTATTAATGCTTAAAGTGACAGTGGACAGATGTGCAAAAAATGGCCAGATTCTTAACGTGAAAATGGGCTGGGTCCTTAACGGGTTAAAGGGGTTATCCAGGAAAAAACTTTTTTTATATATATCAACTGGCTCCGGAAAGTTAAACAGAGTTGTAAATGACTTCTATTAAAAAATCTTAATCCTTTCAGTACTTATGAGCTTCTGAAGTTAAGGTTGTTCTTTTCTGTCTAAGTGCTCTCTGATGACACGTGTCTCGGGAAACGCCCAGTTTAGAAGCAAATCCCCATAGCAAACCTCTTCTATGGTTATTATAAAAGGATAATTAGATAGTTATATCTAAAAGGATAATTGATATGCAATGACTGCTGGATGTTGGAGTACTCATATTTTGAGTGTTTCCTAAAACAGTTTGTCTAAGACAGTCATTCTGTTTTCCACATTGAAGTCGGCCCAGCATTCATCTGTTCACCACAGGTCTAGCTTCAGAAAAGAA
Organism: Hyla sarda; assembly: GCF_029499605.1. NCBI lineage: Eukaryota > Metazoa > Chordata > Amphibia > Anura > Hylidae > Hyla > Hyla sarda. Next base: position 373,868,850 of record NC_079189.1, on the reverse strand, counting down.
AGCTATGACTGCTTCAGGGGAAATGCAGTATTACAACCCAGTAATTCAGCCAGAACTACAGCTGCTTTTGTTAGCTGCTCTCCGGTCTACCTGAAAGAGGTGGTTGGGAGGTGGTCTTTATGACCCTTAGTGTCCTAAAGGAGCAAATGGAAACGGCATATATTAATGAGACAACCTCTTTAAGAAATAAAAATATTTCCATTGATTTCCATTTTCTTTCTATATATTGCACATTACACAGCTGCTTTCTGTTCTTTTGTACGACAGATAAGATAGAAACAAGACAGAAATCATACCATAACCTGCTTTGCCATCTGAGTAGCAAACATGCTGTTGGCCACTGTTATTCTATGGATGGCTGAGAATACAGCAATATCCTGTGTTTACATGTGTGCTTGGGGCACTCTGCTGATAATTCAAGAAGCAGCAAGATAAGTAAAAAGTAACTTCTAGTCAATAAAAATGGCACAACATATTTTTTGGGGGCTTCTAAAGCTATTGTGTGGGATCTGCCTTTTATAAAAGCAGTGAAGTGAAAATAAAACAAGTCAAAGAGAACAGAATGTGGGAGCCCTGCTGGAGGCACTTGGATTTCATCCAAAGGATGATTAAGAGGAAACAGCCTGAGATGAATCTCTGAGATAAAAAAGAAGGATAAGAAGAGCTGAGGTTGGCATGCTCAGTTACAGGTGCTACAGTAATCCGCAAATGAATTACTGTGAAATACTATCTGGCTATGACCTATAGCAAGAAAAAAAGGAACAAAGAATGGAACCAAAACAATAAGAAGAAAATTATACCAAATATTGATTCAAAGTGTTGTTAATATGAATTAATATAATTTGATAATAAGATAAGGAACAATCAATTCCAAAACTATAAAATGAACAATTCTTTTCAGAGTGGAGTGTTTTGTTTTTTTTTGTTGTTGTTTATTTTAGCCGATCGGACCCTGAAACGAGTCGGATGCAAACGGCTACTGGCGGGTCCCCCCTGCCCCCATTCACTTGCATGGGGTGAGTTGACCCGGTAATTTTACAAGATTTTAGAAGAGAAAAAAACAAAGCTTGCACTATTTATTCCTCTGCTAAACTCCCGTCCTTCTGGCTGGATTGCTGACGGAACTCCGAATAGCTGAGTCTGATGGAAATGTGAATGAGGCCTTATTGGAATTAGAGAATATATGCAAATGAGACTTTGGAGCTCACTGGGCATTTCATTAGGCTGCCAGAGCCTAGAAAAGTTCACTCCACCAGTTAGTCTCTCCACTCTGTGCACTGGTCATCTCCTCTACCACCCTGATTGATTTGACGGTGACTAACTGGTGAAGAAGACGATAAGACCTCACATAGATCCAGTGAAGGGTAAAGTAAGCGTTATAGTATACAAAATATGTTTAGATCATTTTATACTTACAACTTTGTAGCAAAAGATTGCAAAATACTATGTTCCAGCATGACTGTACACCATGGCAGAAAGAAATGGCTTGACAAGCATGGGCATGAATAAACTCAAGTAGCCTGCACAGAGCTTTAGCCTACCAAAAACCTTTAGGATGAATTAAATCACTGATTGAGAATGTCTTATCCAACATGTGCCTGACCTCATGAATGGTCTTTTGGCTGAATTGGCACAGATCCCAAAAACAAACCTCAAAATTTTGTAAAAAAATAAATAAAACATTTATAAAGAAAAACTGTGGTTATAACAGCTTAAAAAGTTGCCAAACTCCATAAAATGTATTTTAATAAGCATTTCTATCTTTGCTATGCCAGTATTGAAGGCATAGTACATTTTTCACTGATTGAAGAAACACAGTCGTGGGGTCACTTATCAATCATGTATGGCACAGTAATGGTGTGCCCACAGAAGCTGTGCCTGTGCCATCAGCCAAGAAAGGACTGCTGTAACTAATACATGCCCTCCCGCAAGAATGATCACGATCAGCAATCAGCGTTAACTTTAATCTTGGTTATTTGACCACTGAAATTCTGCATTCAATAGTACATAGTACCCCATCAAACAAATAATTGAAGATCAGTAGCAGATTTGCATATGTCACAATAATATTATATCAATTTGGCCTAACCTTACCTTACTGCAGAGCCCCACGCAGGACCATTTTCTTAATCTCACTCCTGCTGGATTTCTAACCATTACCGCAAGGTGTGTGTTCCACTCCCACCCGCTCCCACATCATGTATGTCCAATCCCGCCCGCTCCTGCAAACATTCTGTCATAGCTTTTATAGATAGCAACCACTGTGCCACTTCATCATCCCTCTGTACCCTTTCAGTACCCCCATGCCATTTCATCACCCCATGCCATTTTATAACTGCCGTGTGCTAATTCATCACTTCTTTATGCCATTTCATCATCCTCTTGTGCCATATTGTCAGCCCCCTGAGCCATTCTAGAGGTTTACGGGACTGTGCCGGATTTAGCAGGACCTGCTGTATGTTCTACGACCACATGCTCCCGCCTGCTCAAGACTAAAAAGTGCCCGTTCCTGTAAGTTTTATATGGGGTCCCGCAGGATCCGGTGGATCCCGATCCCATTGTAGTCCTCAACCCTACTGCTTTCATGTAATTTGTAAAGTTTTTTTTTTTTTTTTTGTTAAATGATATTGTTGAATGAATAGTTAATGAATGGTATGGCGTTATACATATGCTCTGGTAATGTATTTGTTTGATAAGATGATCCTGATAATTGCTCATTTTCAAAATTGTATTCTTATTGATTTAATAAAACCATGTATACATATATCGCTCCCAATAACATCCCCCAACAAGAGTTTGATTTCTGAAATACAATCAAAACAGGCTTAAGCTCTGTTAAATCCTGTGCGATATCAGCCTGCTAAATGGCACTTCAATCGATGATTAATATACTCTTTTTACCTGCTCGCTAATGAAAAAATACAATCTTAGCCTGGGGATAGAATGAGAACAAAGTATTTTTCTAAGCATTACACATTGCTGATATTAGCTGCTATGGAATGTGATTGAAATAGATATGTTTTGTTTTTTCTAACTGCAAATTATGAAGTCTCTGGGAAGGTTATTTTAAAAGGAAAGTGTTTCTAAAAGGTTAGGTCCCCAATATAACCATGTTTTATTGTTGCAATGCATCTACAGTGAAAAAAGATAGCAACCATCCAAATAGTCTTATACAAAGGTGTTTTTCTATCTTGTATGCAAATCATTTAACTTGAATCACATTTATTACTTAACTTACTAATGTACTGTCTATAATTGAAATACCTCTGGAAGTCAATCTTCCATGTAGTTATATAACCATGCACCTCTATTTTCTGCTTGTGTGATGGTTGTACTCTGAACATTAGCTTATGTCTCTTTTTTCCCTCAAGGGTACTCCAATTTCAGGTAAAAAAAAAAATGCTGCAGTAACATACATCATTGTTTACCTGTCTGCCCCAGTTATGAACCCACCAAAAATCCATTTGTTTTAGGGCTCAGTCCTGTATTTTACTGGATGAACTTCCTGGTTGAGCAGTTTCTCAGTACTACAATTCCCAGGATGCATTGCTTTCCCTCAGATATTCATCACAGTCCCCACCTGTAATTCCCCATCTTGCACGATGTGGTGTGTCCCATGATCTGGTATTCCAATTGAGACGCCAGACTGTCCCAATCTAGTGTATGGGATCAGTTCTACCAATAGTTTCCCTCCATTGCTTTTCTACAGCACCAGAAGGAAATGCCGCTGGATAATTGTCTTAGTGTCTTTCACCGACCCCCATGTATGATCTGCTTCTCTCTGTAGTTTTGTGAGCCTCTTTGAGTTACAGGCCTGTTTTGTGATTAAATCCCCTTTTCATACTGTATAATAATGCATGTTTACAATTTTCTAGATAAATTTGCATAAAGAATAATATATACATGCATACTCACCCCCTAGCTCTCCTAGTTCTTTTAACCCCTTAAGGACCAGGGGTGTTTTCCATTTTTGCACTTTAATTTTTTCCTCCTTACCTTTAAAAAATTATAACCCTTAAAATGTTGCACCTAAAAATCCATATGACGGCTTATTTTTTGCTCCACCAATTCTACTTTGTAATTACATCAGTCATTTTACCCAAACATCTACGACAAAACGGAAATAAAAAAAATCAATGTGCGACAAAATTTAAGAAAAAACACAATTTTGTAAATTTTGGGGCTTCCGTTTCTACAAAGTAAATTTTTCGGTAAAAATTACACCTTATCTTTATTCTGTAGGTCCATACGATTAAAATGATACCCTACTTATATAGGTTTGATTTTGTCGTACTTCTGGAAATAATCATAACTACATGCAGGAAAATGTATACATTTAAAATTGTCATATTCTGACCCCTATAACTTTTTTATTCTTTTGCGTACGGGGCGATATGAGGGCTCATTATTTGCGCCGCGATCTCAAGTTTTTAGTGATACCATTTTTGTATTGAAAAAATACACTATTTTGTACTTTCGAATTTTTTTAGCGCGTATGCCAATGACCATGCCGTTAAATTAATGATATATTTTTATAATTTGGACATTTGCACACGCGGCGATACCACATATGTTTATTTTTATTGACACTTTTTTTTAAATGGGAAAAGGTGGCGATTCAACCTTTTATTAGGGAAGGGGTTAAATGATCTTTATTAACTTTTTTTTGCAATGTTATAGCTCCCATAGGTGGTTATAACACTGCACACACTGATCTTTTACATTGATCAATGGTTTCTAATAGGAAACCATTGATCAATGATTCTGCTGCTCGACTGCTCATGCTTTGATCTCAGGCACTGAGCAGTCATTCGGTGATCGGACACCAGGAAGCAAGTAAAGGGACCCTCCTCGTGTCCTACAGCTGTCTGGGATGCCGCGATTTCATCACAGCGGCCCCGAACAGCCCCCTGAGCTATCCGGGGGTAGTTTAGTTTCACTTTAGACGCAGCGATCAACTTTGAATGCTGCGTCTAAAGGGTTAATAGTGTACGGTACCGCGATCAGTGCCGCACGCTATTAGCCACGGGTCTCGCATTATAGAAAGGGAAATGATCCAGGACATACAGGTACGCCCTTGGTCCTGAACAGGTTAATCCCCATAGCAGTCCTTTTCTTTGTGCTTCCAATGACATTTCGGGCAGACAGGAACTGCTCACTCAGCCCAGTGATTGCCTGCAAAAAATTTCATCAGAAGCAAGAAGAAGAGGAGGGTAAGTACCTGCATTCCTGATTTTAAAACCACTTTGGATATCTTGACATTAAGATGGGGCCCAATGTTATGGGCAGTTAGACGAGGAGCTCAGGAGCTGTAGGGGTGTACCTTTCTTTGTGAGGGTGTACATTTAAGAATATAATACATGTGTAAATTACATTTAAACACTTATTAGGTAAAATAACAGTTAGACAGCCTTTACTCCATAAATGATGTGAAGGTTCTTTTTCTAGCTTTTGAGGTAGCTTTGGAATGTCAGTGGCTAGACCAGTAATTACAGAAACCACACTATTACATATTACTAGGATTAACCCCTAACCTATAAGCTCTGAGCATTAAAATGAATAGTAAAGCTACAGGTTACCCAGTAACAATTTAACAAAACCAATGGGAAAAAAAATAGAAAGTAGAGACCCAGCTCCTAGGGATAAATTACTGGATTATTGACTGCTTTATGCAGACTTAGGTTAGAGACTTTATTGAATTGTGTCTTCGATGCTAGAGATTACATGGCATGCTGCACCGTCTGCATTCTTGCACCATGAAAAGTGTATTGCCAATAAATAAAATGCCCTTGCACAGTCTATTCTCCTACAAAGTTGCAATTAATTACATCCAGAGAGAAGAGATTCTGGCTTCACCCCAGCCGGTTAACCTCATCACTCCAAAGAACAAATAAATACCTCTCTGTACCTTAGATACTCTATTACTATGTTATATACTATATCCTGGCAATCAGCGACCGTTGAACTACAGCCCCCATACAGTATTTCTCAAGCCGGTAATGACTTGTCAGGTTCACAAAAAAATATTATGAGGATTGCAGCTTTTATATCAAATAAATCCCTTCCATGTTTTTTTTCCTAAAACTATTTTGCAGTATGTCACTTTATTCCTTTCTTCTTACAGTGTGATATATATGTAAACACATTTGCTGTTAGGAATATTAATTATTCACACAAAGATTTTTGTCACATTAATTAACACTTTCAAAATCTTTCTGTAAAATGTATTAGTTTTGTTTGCAGCTTGAGGGTATATGAAAAAACATAGCCTCCGCAAAAGCTCTGATTAAATTTCCCTTTCAGAATAATGCTCTGCCGATTACTAAACTTGGAAACACGTTACGGGCTTTCTGGGAAATGCCATTAGGAATGTTCAGGAGGAGACAGGAACCCAAGAGATGGCCATGTTGATATGTCAAGCTGGATGTCTCCATGTATCGGCGCCAAATATATAATTTGTAAAAGTGAGCTTTAGTTCTGGTGCATTTTTATGATGACAATATGGAACTGCATTATCATCAACTCTTCAATATAATGATTTTATAAATATTGCTCCCTTTACAAGCCACAGCCACAGGAATCCAATAATAAACCTGCAGGCCAATTTATGTCCTGTCGTCAGAAGAAGAAGAGAATTCCCTCTTGAGGGATTCCTCAGAAAGGCAATCACAATGTATGTAATAAGTTTAACTTAAAGGGTACTCCGCCGCTAGACATCTTATCCCCTATCCAAAGGATAGGGGATAAGATGTCTGATCGCTCTGTGCGTAATGACGGGCGATACAGGCCCGGAGCATCGTGATGTTGTGTCTCCTCCCCCTCATGATGTCACGACCCGCCCCCTTAATACAAGTCTATGGGAGGGGGTGTGGCAGATGCCATGCCCCCTCCCATAGACTTGTATTGAGGGGGCGGGCCGTGACATCATGAGTTTGCACTGTGCAGTAATGACAGAGGGGTGCTGCAGCCAAGATCCCGGGGGTCCCCAGCGGCGGGACCCCCTTCATCAAACATCTTATCCCCTATCCTTTGGATAGGGGATAAGATGTCTGGGGGCGGAGTACCCCTTTAAACCTAAAGATTCTGGTCTGATCCAATATATTTTGTTATTGTCTGTGGAAAAGACTGTGGGGATTCAATGCTGGCATGTTTATTATTATATGTGATTAGGGACAATTCTAAATTCTTTGCTGCTTATCTCATAAAATGAAATGTTTTCAACCACATACAAGAATAATAAGAATATACCATGACTGGATAATATCACCATGAAGTGACCAGATATTAACTTCCTACAGTAACTTAATGATGTTGCCATGCGGTGGCTGCCTAACACCACCATACTATAACTAAATAATGCAGTGACTACATCATACTGACATATAGTGACTAAATAGCATCTCCATACAGTAACCAAATAATAGTGACATCCTCTCTTCTGGATCTCCCCATACTCCACCAAGCAAACATTGAGTGCCTCCCTCTCTTGCCCTCCATTCTCAGAATCAGGGGCGTAGTTGGAATCCACATGGCCCTGATGCTAAAAATTAGAGGTTGCACCCCACAAAGTACAGCCTTAGGCTGTAGAGTTCCAGTGACTAAAGAAGAAATACAACCCCGACTGATAGGTCAGCCTGATCTTATTTAGTGTTGTTGACCTGAATTGGATGTGGAGGCAAAAGGCCTCATGTACTATTGTGTTTGAAATGCGCACTTTGGTGCATTAACAATGTGTCAAAGTTTAAGAAAACATGGAACCTCTATTCGTGCATATGATGCAAAAGTGAAGGTCATGAGGCCCAAAGTCTTCCTTTATTCTTTCTGCTGCTTCCTGAATGGACAGAAAAGTGTTGCAAGCTACAGTATGCTTTGCTTCCCTGTTAAAGAACATGTTGCTTGTCATTTTTTATGGAAGTAAAGTGCATCAGTTTCTGGCTGTATCCTGTTACATCCTTTTCTATCAGTATACACATTCATATTTGTTTTCAATGTTCTCAGTAAATTGGTTAAAAAAAACTAGGTATATGATGAGATACACTCTAAACAAGCCAAACATACACTGCAAATGAAGAGGGAACATAGCCTAAGTCACATTTATATCTGATTATAAACTAACCTGTGGAATATTCAAGAAAAAGTCTAATCTGGTACTTCCAGATCATAATATTCTGTTTAAAAGGGTACTCCGGTGGAAAACTGGTGCCAGAAAGTTAAACAGATTTGTAAATTGCCTCTATTAAAAAATCTTTACCCTTCCAGTAATTTTTAACAGCTGATGCTACAGAGGAAATTCTTTTCTTTTTTAATTTCTTTTTTGTCTTGTCCACAGTGCTCTCTGCTGACACCCCTGTCCGTGTTGGGAACTGTCCAGACAGTTCCTAATACGGGCATCAGGTGTCAGCAGAGAGCACTGTGGACAAGACAAAAAAGAAATTCAAAAAGAAAAGAATTTCCTCTGTAGCATACAGCTGCTTAAAAGTACTGGAAGGGTAAAGAATTTTTAATAGAAGTAACTTACAATTCTGTTTGACTTACTGGCACCAGTTGATGAAAAAAAAATGTTTTCCACCAGAGTACTCCTTTAATTCAATTTTTTTCCCTTCTATTTTTAACCCCTTAAGGACGCAGGGTTTTTCTGTTTTTGCACTTTAGTTTTTTCCTCCTTACCTTTTAAAAATCATAACCCTTTCAATTTTCCACCTAAAAATCCATATTATGGCTTAATTTTTGCGTCACCAATTCTACTTTGCAGTGACATTAGTCATTTTACCCGAAAATTCACGGCGAAATGGAAAAAAAATCATTGTGCGTCAAAATCGAAGAAAAAACGCCATTTTGTTAATTTTGGGGGCTTCCGTTTCTACGCAGTGCATATTTCAGTAAAAATGACACCTTATTATTATTCTGTAGGTCCCTACGGTTAAAATGATACCCTACTTATATAGGTTTGATTTTGTCGTACTTCTGGAAAAAATCAAAACTACATGCAGGAAAATGTATACGTTAAAAAATGTCCTCTTCTGACCCCTATAACTTTTTTATTTTTCCACGTACAGGGCGGTATGAGGACTAATTTTTTGCGACGTGATCTGAAGTTTTTATCGGTATCATTTTTGTTTTGATCAGACTTTTTGATCACTTTTTATTCATTTTTTAATGGTATAAAAAGTGACCAAAAATACGCTTTTTTGGACTTTGGATTTTTTTTACGTGTACGCCATTGATCCTGCGGTTTAATTAACAATATATTTTTATAGCTCGGACACTTACGCACGCGGCGATACCACATACGTTTATTTTTATTTTTATTTACACTGTTTTATTTTTTTTAAGGGAAAAGGGGGGTGATTCAAACTTTTATTAGGAAAGGGGTTAAATGACCTTTATTAACACTTTTTTCAACTTTTTTTTTGCAGTGTTATAGGTCCCATAGGATCTCAGGCACAGAGCAGTCATTCGTCGATCGGACACCGAGGAGGCAGGTAAGGGCCCTCCCGGTGTCCTGTAAGCTGTTCGGGACGCCGCGATTTCACCGCGGCGGTCCCGAACAGCCCGACTGAGCAGACGGGTTACTTTCACTTCAGACGCGGCGGTCAGCTTTGATCGCCGCGTCTTAAGGGTTAATACAGGGCATCACAGCGATCGGTGATGTCCTGTATTAGCCGCGGGTCCCGGCCATTGATAGCCGCTGGGACCGACCCGATATGACACGGGGACACCGCGTGACCCCGCGGCATATCGCGTGAGCCGGCGGAGGACGTAAATAAGCGTCCTTCGTTGTTAAGGGGTTAAAGGAGGTTTCATGACTGACATTTGACTTTCTACAATGTGTAAAGTGACTTCACAGCATTTCATGACCAGAACATGTGACACGTATGTTAGAGTATTCATACACTGTTATATTTATCACTTCTACAGACATTTTTGTTATATCCTGTGGATTTATGATATAAATACCTCTTTAAACATTATTTCATGTAAGAACATCATCATAATAAAATTTATATGTGTATGTAATATTTAGATCATATTTTATTACACTGGGAAGAGATTTATTAAAACCTATGTGAGGAAAAGTTGACCATTTGTCCATAGCAACCAATCAGAGTGATTCTTAAGTTTTAAATAGGCTCCTGAAAAATAAAAGAAGCAATCTGATTGGTTTCTATGGGCAACTGGTCAAATTCTGCACAGGTTTTGATGAATCTTCCCCTATGTGTAGAATTGAATCATTTTGGGTTTTATAACACTAATCTATTAGAACATAACCATAATTTATATATTCAAAGGTATTTAACATTGCTGCAGACATTTTCCTTCCAAACGTTCATTCTGATAGTTTATAGGCAGTGTCTAGTCATTATTATGACATCATGGGGCACCCAACAAGACTATGGTCGTGACATCCTCATGATAATGTCACAATGCTGAGGGGTATATAAAGGATGACCGGTATATAAATAAATTTATAACTAAAGTTTAAAAGTAAATAAATGCCCTATTTCCCCCCCCCAAAAAAGGCCAATATTATCACAAAATTAGAAAATAAATTCAAAACCCATACATAGGTATTGCCACATTCGTAATGACTATAAAACTATATTGTTACTTGTCCTGTACAATAAACGCTATACAAAAAAAATGCAAGATTTTATTATTTTGGTCACTTTGCCTTAAAAAAAGCCGAATAAAAAAGAGGCAAATGTATCGCAAAAATTTGACCTATAAAAAGTACAGCTCATTCTGCAAAATATAAGTTCTTGCACAACTTGCTTAGCCAGAAAATAACAAAACATTATGGCAGCACATGGCAACACAACAACACATATGGCTTGCTAATTCGTAGTATTAACCATAGATCAACCAGACAGTGAAGTGTGCGAAAAATGTAATTTCCCTGTCTGATCCAACTTATTCCCTGCTGTCAACCCCCTGCTGTTACCATTATAACACCCTCCCTGTGGGGTCACCCCCTCTTTTATCACCCAACTCTGTCGTCACCCACCCTGTCAGTATGTCAAGTCTACCTTAGTTGGAGAAAGCAGGTGTGCTTATCAACAGTTTTTATGGTAGAACAGCGATAGTCTGCGTTAAATTTCCCAGCATGTGATCACCCACCCCAGTGGTCATGCTTCCCGTGGTCCCCCATCCCATGGGTTGTCAAGTGCACCAAATAAATAAAAAATATACACCTGTTGAAGCACCTCATATGACAAAATATGTGTGTATTCTGCTGAGAAGGCATTTTAAAGGGGTATTCCAGGCAAAACCTTTTTTTTATATATATCAACTGGCTCCGGAAAGTTAAACAGATTTGTAAATTACTTATATTAAAAAATCTTAATCCTTCCAATAGTTATTAGCTTCTGAAGTTTTCTGTCTAACTGCTCAATGATGATGTCACGTCCCGGGAGCTGTGCATGATGGGAGAATTTCCCCATAGGAACTGCACAGCTCCTGGGACGTGAGTCATCAGAGAGCAGTTAGACAGAAAACAACAACTCAACTTCAGAAGCTAATAACTATTGAAAGGATTAAGATTTTTTAATAGAAGTTATTTAAAAATCTGTTTAACTTTCCGGAGCCAGTTGATATATAAAAAAAAAGTTTTGGCCTTTAACATCTGGCCTAAGACAAATCAGAGTCTGCTAGTCAGGATGGGGACCCCACCTTCCTCCTGTTATCCTCTACCAGGGGTAAAGGTTAAAACCACAGATCTCTGATGCAAAATATTGTCCTGGCACTTACTCCTCCCCAAGACAACCCCCTTTAACCCCACCCACACTCACATACACCTCTTTGGGACGCCCCCACTGAGTTACACACAGATGTCTTATCCATAGTCTTTTTCCTCTTTATCTGGTCCAGACCGCCATCTGTTTTCTCTACAGAGTTTGATTCTCAACATTTGTTGACTACTCAGCAGATCCTCATCCTATATATCAAGATAATAATTATACAAACTTTGTCAGACACTGCATCCCTAAAGAAAACCCTGCCACATACTGTTCCCATGAATATAACCCTGCCACATACTGTACCCCTAAATATAACCCTGCCACATACTATACCCTATAAATAACTGATACACACTATACCCTCTGAATATGCCCCTATATAGCATCAAGCTTCATACTGTTCCCATGGAGCAGTAGGCCCGCAAACTATCCCCATATATCATCAGGTCCCAATATAGTGGTAGGCCCCTATACTGCCCATATACTGGTCCCCATATAGTAGCAGGCCCCCATATTGCCCCTATACAGTCGTAGGCCCCAGACTGTTCTGATATAATAGTAGGCTTCGATATTTCACATAGTGTACCCATCTATATCATCAGGCTCCCTTATAATAGATGACCTCTATACTTCCCCATATACTGGTAGCCCCCCCCAATACTACCCCCATACATAGTAGAAGGCCCCCATATTGCCCCTACAGTGGGGATCAAAGGTTTGGGCACCCCCAGGTAAAAATGTGTATTAATGTGCATAAAAAAGCCAAGGAAAGATGGAAAAATCTCCAAAAGGCATAAAATTACAGATTAGACTTTCTTATAATATGTCAACAAATGTTAGATTTTATTTCCATCATTTACACTTTCAAAATAACAGAAAACAAAAAAATGTCAGCTTGTAAACGCTTTTTGTAGCCAGTCAAGAGTCTTTCAATTCCTTACAAAAGTCTTCCAGTTCTTTGAGATTTCTGGGCTGTCTGTCACGCACTGCTCTTTTAAGGTCTATCCATAGATTTTCAATTATGTTGAGTTCAGGAGATTGTGAAGGCCATGGCAAAACCTTCAGTTTACGCCTCTTGATGTAATCCCCCGTGGATTTCGAGGTGTGTTTAGGATCATTATCCATTTGTAGAAGCTATCCTCTCTTTAACTTCAGCTTTTTCACAGATGGCATCAAGATAGCATCCAAAATTTGCTGAAATTTTATTAAATCCATTTTCCTTCTACTCGTGAAATGTTCCCTGTGCCACTGGCTGCAATACAACCCCAAAGCATGATTGATCCACCCCCATGCTGAACAGTTGAACAGAGGTTCTTTTCATTAAATTCTGTTCCCCTTCTTCTCCAAACGTACCTTTGTTCATTCCGACCAAAAAGTTAAATTTTAACCTCATCGGTCCACAGAACTTGTTTCCAAAATGCATCAGGCTTGTCTATATGTTCATTTGCAAAGTTCAAACGCTGATTTTTGTGGTGAGAGCGTAGAAGAAGTTTTCTTCTGATGACTCTTCCATGAAGACCATGTTTGTACAAGTATCTATTTATAGTGGAATAGTGTACCACAACTCCAGTGTGCAGGGATTGTGCAGTCAAACGTGGGTTTTGAATAGTTTTCCTCACAATCCTGCGAGCTGTTCTGTCTGATATTTTTCTTGGTCTTCCAGATGTTGCTTTAACTTCCACTGCTCCTGATGACTGCCATTTCTTAATTACATTCCGAACAGAGGATATTGTTATCTGAAAACGTTCTGCTATCTTCTTATAGGCTTCTCCAGCTTTGTGAGCGTCAACTATTTTCAGTTTCATATTTCTAGACAACTGCTTAGAAGAACCCATGGTGCTGATTGTTGGGGCAAGGTCAGATGAGTCTGGGCATTTAAAACCTTTGAGATTGACATCACCTGGTCTTCTTAGATGATGATTGAGAACAATCCATGACACTGGAAGGTCTCAGCTTTGCAAAGGGGGCAGTGCATGCTATAAATTCTACAGGGTGCCCAAGCTTTTGCAGACACCATTTTTTAGTTTTCTGTTATTTTGAAAGTGTAAATGATGGAAATATAATCTAACTTTTGTTGACATATTATAAGAATGTCTAATCTGTAATTTGATGCCTTTTGGAGATTTTTCCATCTTTCCTTGGCTTCTTTATGCACATTTATACAAATTTTTACAAAATGTGCCCAAACTTTTGATCCCCATTGTATATAGCTGTAGGCCTCATACTGTTCTCATATAGTTGTAGGCTCCCATATTTCACATAGTGTGCACCAAAATATGCCCAAAACACTTACATTTGTTCATTTATGGACCAGAAAAAGTTTTCATGCATGATGCCATGCCCCTTTCTGTGAACAAATGGAGTTTATCAACAAAATTATTTTTATTGATGAAAACATTTCAGTCTTGGTAAATTCCACCAGTTTTTATAAGTTAGAATGTTTTTCTCTCCTGAATGTGTTCTCTCATTGGTCTACAAATAGAGAGAGTTATAAAAGTTTTTTATTAGGCTATATACTGTATAAGGCTACACAATTTTTTTACAAAGAGCAACCATAATACCATATTTTCTTGATGACATATAGCATCTACTTCAAAACTATAAAATATATTATTGGCTTTAGAAGAAGCATGCCTTAAAGGGGTACTCCTGTACCCCAGCGTTGTGAACATTTTGTTCAGAACACTTGGAGTGGGCGGCCGTGATCGTGACGCCCCCTCCATTCATGTCTATAGGGGGGGGTGTCGGCCATCACTTCGAGCACTGCTGCCAGTACCTTGTTTGTTTAGAATGCTGGGTGCTGGTGGAGATCGCAGGGTGCCCCAGAAGTGGGACCCCCACCATCAGACATCTTATACTCTATCCTTTGGATAGGAGATAAGATGTCTGCCAGCTGAGTACCCCTTTAAGGTTTGATCAAAGTTATAAAAAAAATGTTTTTGTAGATTTAATCAATAGTCATCCATTATAGGTAGATATACTATGCATATTTTGGTCACAAAATGTGCAAGCTTACATTTCACATTCTAAATAAAATTGATTAGTCATTATTAAATGTATATCTTCTTATAGATTCTTCAGGCCGACTTAGTATCTATTTTCCCCTTAAAAGAGTTGCTGATGTTAGCATTTGTAAAACCTGTTGGCTAGTTTTTTTTTTTACTTTTCTTATCACTCATTAATTCTATGTGGCAAGGTAACTGTGCATGGTCTACAAAGCAAGAGTGGTCTCTTAGTTTTAGTCAAATTTAGAGACCAGGCTGAAGGCAGGAAATGGCTAAGAAAAGGTTACTGCCAGGAATGAGGTGCATGCACAGTATATAGTAGGTAAGATAGGACAATAAGAATACTAACTGACATGACGTTACCCTACATGCATAAGTATTGATGAGCTACTCATATTGGAATGAACCCATGAGGCTAAGTTTCTACTTGTTTTTTTGTCCTCCGTTTTTTGGGTTGAAAAACAACGCAAGAAAAAATGCTGAAAAAACATTTCTTCTGGCGTTTTTTCTGGCGTTTTTTCATTTGTGTGGAAATTGCACCTTGGCACTTTTTGTTGGTACCCAAAATTTGTTGGGTACCAAAAAAAAAAAAAAAAAGGATGCAGTAGTGATGGAAAAAATGTTATTGAATGAAATTTATATATTATATAACAACCTTTTTATTAATTTTTAATAAAGTGTGTGTGTTTCACTTTTTTTCTACATTTTTTACATTTTTTAGGTAGTACTACTACTCCCAGCATGGAACAGACTGTTCCATGCTGGGATTAGTAGTACCATTACTAATAGACATATCGCCCCGGGTATCAGTCTGCCACCCGATGCGATCGTCCATAATATAGCAGAGATGTGGAGCGGCTCTATACAGCGCTCGCATCTCTGCTCTACACTCTGGCCAGTGATGTGAATAGAACATCATTCATTCATATTTTTCACCCAGAGTGGTGAGTGGCCGGATGGTTGCAGCCAATCACTGCTCAGCTCTCAGAGGGAAATATGAGTGATGTTCTGTTCATATCACTGGCCGGAGTATAGTGCAGAGATGTGAGCGCAGGAGAAAGCCGCTCCATCTCTGCAATAGACAGGACGATCACATTGGGTGTCAGAAGTCATACCCTCTGTGATCTGTTCTTACCTGCAGGTACTACTACTCTCAAAGTGGAGCACACTCTGCTCCATGCTGGGAGCTGTAGTACCTGCATTAATACCAAATGAGAAAAACTATAAATAATAATAAAATGTTAACAAAGTCCACCCAGGACTGGTAGTCTCACTGACTCGTACTTGTGACAGTCCTACTTAGTCATATCGCTATAGTAACACAATTGCACTCTCACTCAAACATATAAAGTGTTTGCTTTATCCTATTGTCACTCATAAACTCAAAATTTATATACATGGAAATAATCTATAGGCACACATGTAATTTTCTATATACATGACTCAAGCTAAAAGAGTCATGTAATACATCCCTGTTCCCGATGCGTTTCTGCAGCTGTCTGTTTAGTCACACTCCTGTGACACCCGCTTCCTCAGGGGAATGAAAAGGGGAAATTCTCCTGTATTATAACAGCAACTAAAATGGATATTGTTATAGTTGCTTATGTGTAGCCAAAAAAATTGGGCAAGGGTATCTCTGCGGGATCCATGGTCGGATCTTACTGTAACACTCACGTTTCAGTAGACTGGAACACTGATGATAGTGGATCTGCTGGACCTGTGTGGTAGATGACTCGGACCTTACCAGGGAGTGGAGTCTAAGGTGCCACTGTTTTTCACCAGAGCCCGCCGCAAAGCGGGATGGACTTGCTGCGGCAGGTGGCACCCAGGTAATACAAGGGTTTTACCAGTTTGGCCCCCCTAGTGGTTGCCACAGTAAAGATCGATTTACTTTCACTTTCAATCCCCCCCCCCCCCCCCCCCACTGTCGATTCCCTACCTGATCAGGATCCTGCAGGCTCTAGCGAAGATCCCAGGTCCCCAGGCATCTTCTCCTGCAGGTACAGCCTCCATCTTCTTCCTAGAGCCCCTCGACATCCAGGGGTGGGCAGAACGGGGGGCAACCCCCTGTCCTGCGCTGTCATTGGTCAGAACTCCGTTCTGAGTAATGGCAGGGGATAGGAGTAGATCGCAGCTTTGCGATCTCACTCCAATCCTTTAGGCTGATCGGGGTTGTTGCTGACAACTCCGATCAGCCCTATTTTCCGGGTGATCGGGTCACCAGAGACCCGATCAGCCCGGAATTGGAGAAAATCGAATGTCTGAATTGACATGCAATTTTCTCCGATCGCCGACATGGGGGGGTCTCAGGACCCCCCTGGGCGATGTGCCAGGGTGCCTGCTGAATGATTTCAGCAGGCATCCGGCTCCAGTCCCCAACCGGCTAGCGGTGGGGACCGGAATTCCCACGGGCGTATGGATACGCCCTGCGTCCTTAAGGACTCGGAATGCAGGGCGTATCCATACGCCCTGCGTCCTTAAGAGGTTAAGGGGTGAGGCTTGCACCGTTATTTTAGGGAGTGCTGGGACATTTTCTAAAGATATATTTGGACCTAGATTATCTGCACCACGTATCTACTTTGGAGTGCAGCACCATTTCTGTAATTTGAGTATAAATAACCTAACAACTAGACATGAGCAAACTGTTTAAAAATTTACTTCGGTAGGATTAACAAATTTTATCAGAAAGTTTAGTTCTACGTGAAAAAGTTCAAGGCTAACCCAGAACTCAGCAATAACCCTAAAAAACATACATAACACTGCCTAAGAGCCCCTAAAGATCCCTGAATAACACTTCCATTTAATTGCTTTTTACAAGCCATCTAAAAATTCGCCAATTTAAGGGAGTAACATCAGGATTGGCATCTTGGAAAGTAAAGAAAACATGGCCTTTTTACAAATAAAAAGCAAAAAAATAGGTAGCATCAGAGGTGGTGGACTGATGGTAAAATTAGTGAGTGGACAGCAGTGGTGGCTGGTAATAGTTGTAGCAAGTCGACTGCATGGGGTGGGGGACTGGAGGTAGCAGTTGGGTGGTGAACTGGAATTGGGCTAGTAGTAGCCAGATGACTGCAGCAATGGCACACAATCAGTGCCATCATTTTAAAATCCTCAAGCCTGAATCATTTGAACAAACCTAAGTTTTTTCATGTGGTTGACAATCTTGTCTTAGCTTAGGCGTGACACCACCTGCCGCACTGAATACTCTCTCTGAGAGCTACTCTGGACAATATTGGCACATGGATGGTACACACAGTGCTGGTACTGCCACCAATATGCTTATTGACCGAGGACATGGCAGGGGTGTTCTTTCCACTACCCATCTTTACCAACCAACCAAAGTAGGGTAGTGGTGGCACTGTCAGCAATAAAGAGCTCAGTTGAGGTAGGGTTGAACATCTGCAAAACATCATAGACACAATCCTTTTTTGACTGCTTTTCCCCACCTATTTATGTGCAACTAGGATAAACTGTCTTGCTTTCATTTGCAATTAGAGAATAGGGGTTATTTACTAATGATTTCCCAAAGTTTTTTTTCTCTGGTTTTGTTGCTGAAATTTGGCGCACATCACATGCACCTAAATCTTCTATCACAAAACCCTTTAAACCCAACCATCACTCCATTTTCATCCAAAAACCCCACAAAGGAGTGTGGTGGTCATGAAAAGTGGGCATGTCCCCGACAGTTTTGAAATATCCCAACATATTTACAAATGTCGAAGAAAAAGAAACAGGGGGCACTCACATGTCTTGAATCAGTTGCTGGCTTCTTTATTCAGAGTGCAAAGGAACACATGTTCCGGCGGGGCGCAAGGAGAGAGCGTGTGGTCACGATCAGGTCACGCTTACCTGTGTGTAAGGAGTCAGGTGAAATACTTCCTGAACACCTACGTCAATAGGTAAGGGTGTTCCATACTTGTACATCACCATTCACATAAAAGTCATAACAATAACATTTACAATTAACAACAATACACAAGGAGCAAACTTACAGAAGAGAACAGTTTTACCATAGAAATATAATAATAATGATCTGACCTTTAACAGATAAAAACGCTCATATCGAGACGATCATTCAGACCGAGGTTTCCCTCTGCATTGGTCCGTATGATCCATCTTGCTTCGTGTTGAAGAAGTAATTTTTGGCTATCAATCCCTGAGGGTGTAACAACCTTTTCTAGTACCATGAACCTTAAAATCCCTGCGTCTCCTCTATGTTCTTCCACCAAGTGTGAAATTAGTCTAGGAGATCCTTTCTTGGTTGAATTGTTTACTTGCTAGAGGATATCCCAAAATAGTTCTTGTTAAATCATTAGAAAAAGCAAAGAAACAAGATAGACGGTCACTTCTGACAGGTAGCAAAAAAAAAAAAAAACAAACAACTACAAAGATTAGAACACAGAATAAAGATAGACACTCTTCCCATCCATTTAATTTAAATATTGTATCCAGTAATGCTTCAGTACAACAATTTACAGATAGAACTCCCCCTTCCTCCCATAGTTCCTTGTTGTCTGAATCCACTTCCGTTTTTTTCTTTTTCTTCTAGCCCAATGGCCCAGCAGATTATCTATCTATATAAAAATCTATCAGCGATAATTGGTTTTTGGTCCAAAATGATGTTGACCTGGCAGAGAGTGCTAGGCAAAATTTTCGATTTTTGAGATTGCCTTTTCTCTAAATGGAGCACCTGTTGGGATCAGAATTGGCAGAGGTGCAGTCCTGTCGCTGCTTCAACTGTGAGATCCACAGCACTATTAACATTGTTTCACCAGTGCCAGCACCTGTTTCTCTTTCTGCAAGTATATTTACAAATGATCCCACATACAATGTGATGGATTTCAACTCTGAAAAAACCGACAGTTTGGAAGAGTTGTAAAAAAAAGAAAAGAAAAGAAAAATGTAAGAAAAAGTGAAAAAGCAGAGAAAAATTTGTAAATACTATGGAGAAATACCTGTCGGGGAAAAAACCCCACAAAGAAAACTCCAATTGACTCTTAATAAATCAGGGCCATAGTGACTACAATGCAGTGACATCCAGTGACACACAGATGACCTTTCTCTCTGATCAGACTCATTCAATCTCCTTTTCTTTTCCTTTGGGATTAGATGGCCATGGTGACTTCTTTCAGTCACATCTTGTCTCCCCAGAATCTGCCAGACAAACATGTTAGGTTCCACGCTTTTTCCAGCATCCTACACCTATGCCAACTTCCTATCCATAGCGCCCCCAGAGTACTTAAAGAGGTTATCCTGGGACCAAAAAAAGTACTCCACATGGTGTGGAACGTACTTAAATAGTCTCCTGTGCACCATCCTACTCTGCCCACTGCTTCCATTTCTCCCTGTGCCTTCCTCCTGCACACCCTATTAAAAGTAAAACTACATTTCCCAGCAGTCCTCAGTGCCGAGGCTGTTAGCAAGGGGACATGGCTTGATGAGCTATGATAAAGAAAAGGGTGGCTTGGTTGGACCATTTAAGAAAGGGGCATGGTTTGTCAGTATCACACCAGAAAGGGCTTGCAAGGTGAGTACACTAAAAGCCAGGACAGAGTGTCACATCATCTGTCTCAGATGGGGGAGAGAGCAAAAGGAGACAAAGTGAACAGAATATGGCAGTTTTCCACTCTTACTGCCTGTCACAGCATATTTCAAAAGGGAAAACGGCCAAGTACCGGTATTAAATGCATTTTGCAATACAAATGGTGCCGGGCCAAAAACGTCACACTGCAGCTCAGCCTATCGCCGGCTGAGGCGGACTATGCTGGGGCCGGTGATTGGCTGAGTGCAATATGAATCATCGACCACCGGCAACCAGGAAGAGGATCATGACAGAGGCCGGAGCGGGTTAATGGAGGCACCGTGGGAGTGACGGAAGGTATGTACCTCTTAATTTTTTTACTGCCGGCAGTATGACGGGCAATTTTCCCATCCCGGAGTACTCATTTAAGGATAGATTGGAAGGCTACAAGGGTACATATTGAATGAAGTCTTTAGCTCCACTTCCCTGCTCTCAGCTTGGCATTGTGCAATCTGCAGACCCCTCCCCTCCTCTTCTGCCCCGACTGCCAATCTGCGCAACAGGAGTAGGCAGGGGTGTTACTGAGCAGGCTGGGGGATGAGAAAGGAAATTGCCCTGCTGCTGACTGTACATCTTTTTGTATGTGGCAAAGTTGAGGCCGTCCCTATAGACAGCCCTGTAATTTTAGTTAAGTAAAAAAAAATGGTCCCAGCTGTGTTCCTCCTTCCTTTTCCTATTCTCACAAGGTGCCAACACCATGTATTTCTTCTATTCTACCATGGCGCCAACACTATTTACCAGGTTTAACCAAAGTGGACCAGTGAACATTTGCTAAAATTCTGACCATTACTATAGCGGTAATATGTCTCTGTGCCTTGGGATATTATTTATTAAGTACTAGAAAATAATAAATAAACATCTTATACACAAACCCTTTCTACCTGAACCATGCATAATTGTGTGCAGTATACCAGTGAGAATAATGGAACTAATTACTTTGCGGATTTACTTTTGCTGAAAATGGCATTTACCTTTTTAATGCACATACAATTAGATGCATATTATCCTAGACTGCTTTACAGCACCATGAATATAGTTTACTATTAGTCTTCATGGATACTTGCTCTTTATGTCATTATGGCACTTGCAGACATATTGAGAGAGATGTTATCTGGTTGCAATTCAGTGAAGATAAAATTAAGCACCAACTTGAATTTGAATTAGGAAAATTAATGCTTTCGGAACTACTTGCTGTTAATTTAAGAGCATTCGGAATGCCTGTGCACAGCACACCATATATTTAATGTTGTTTGCATACATTCTGATTATGAAGACTCATCTGATCAGCTCTCATCACATTCGTTGAAACATTGAGTGAGTATTCAAGGTTATGCAGCATATTGCCCTTCTAATGCTTTGTTCTTACACTCATCATCTCCAGAAGTGTCCTCAAGCTATCTAGAAGCTCAGTAATGCATTTTAAAGGCATGGAGCGCCATCTAGTGGAAATACAATAACAAATAACACTTCGAGTTGCTTATGAATAGGCTATACTAGAGCATTGAGAAATGTATATGGTATAATAACCTATGTTTCAAAAGTTATTTTATACAACCAACAGGAAAACTACTTATTTAGACATAATGTAGGTATTGCAAATAATAGCACACATGGGGTCTGGAACTGAATAGGAGGGATGAGATATGAGTGAGATATATATTATACGTAAATATATATATATATATATATATATATATATATACTTTTTTGCCATATATATATATATATATATATATATATATATATATATGGCAAAAATTGTTGTTAGTATAAATGGCAAAAATGTATATATATATATATATATGTATATATATATATACATATATATATATATATATATATATATATATATACACACATGAATTTTTGCCATTTATACTAACATAACAATTAATTACTTAATTACAAAAACATTTGAAAATAAGTAAGCTCTTAAAATACTAAATATAGGAGTGAAATAATAACAACTACAGCAAATGAAATGAAAATTAAAGTTCCCACATGCATAATTTTTTAGCATTAACAAAAGATAAAGGAAGTGATAAAATAAACAGTGCAATACAGGAACATGATTGGGAAATCTTGAATGGAGGATAAGAGGCTTAATCGAATCAAATCAATCAACATCTCTTTGATCATGACATCACAGTCGATTATGGGTGTAGATCTTATATATGAAAAGAACATTCACATTGTGAACTGAGCTCAGCAGGACCATTTCCCACAATGCCCTGCACTCTTTCACTAGCTTGCTGATTCTCTCCAGCCTTAGACATCTAAGGGCTATATTGTGTGCACTCCCTGAACTTGAATGTAACCACGGTGACATGAATAAACTATGCACCATGGTACATGCAATGAATTATAATTATCATCCGGCAGCAATCTTATATGGCAGAAATAACAAGCTGCCGGGTTCTTATCAAACGCTGCCATGTGCGCTGTGTTTTTATAGTCAGTTAAATTTGTCTAATTTTAAATCATAATAATCATAATAATCTCTTCCAAAAACAAAAGGCGTGACCTGTCTTTTCTCTAAGAAGTCTACAGTCACATTCTTCTCTGAATTTTTCCATGTGACAGAGCAATGCTACAATTAAAGCACAATAATTTGCTTATTATTCCAGTCAGGCATTAGTCCTAGTAATGGGGTACTTGGTGGAAAGATGGATTTTCTTGTTAGGAGCTAAGCATGGGATTAGCTGAATTCTCCATGGAGAAATCTTGATTTGTTCAAGGTCTTTCATGTTTTCTACAGAGAAAGGATTATGTCTGCTTAAAGAGAGGCCTTGCTTAAAAAGCTACAAAGTATAAGAAAGGGATTTAGGGCAGCCGGGCCTACGGTTAAGTAGCTGAGGGGTAGAGGGAGTTTTAGAGCAGAGGATTATTTAAAGCCATGAAGTTCAAAAAATAATTGGTTTAGCTCTGCTGGGTCAATGCAAGGTAACATGCTGGAAAGGCATTTAAGCATAGGCTAATATTCATTTTACTACAGCTAATTATTGCAAGGATTCAAGGGAAATGGAGAAAAAAAAAAGTGCAGCTCTCCACCGGGGCTTTAATCACTCCGTTCTCATTTTCTTTCTCTTTCCTCTTCACTTCCACATTTCACTGTCCATCCATCATTTTCAAGTCAATGTCATATGCCTATCTCTGTCTCTCATACAAGGAAAAATGGCAATCATTTCTATTTTCATCACTGCTGGGGGGTTTATTTTTATGTTTATTTTACATTTGCATTTAACTAATGTAAACACATAACAGTTGATTTATTTTGTAGATACATTTTGTCTCCTGACCTTCTCCTGCAAACAAAGTCCTTAGATAATTGGGCAGATTTTCCTTTCATAGCTTACACAGGAGATCATTAGTGTCTATGATAATACAAAGAAAGGAGTCTGTGTCACAGGACCGCTGTCAATGGTTTGGCAATTAAACGTGTAACTACTATGAACTTTAACTGGCTAATTTTTAGTTTCCTTTGTACATTTGAGTAAGTGACGTAATAGAAACTGTTTACTTTGTTACTTAGAACTGTTGCATGCTTGCTGTCTGCATAGCTTTCTCAAAAAGCCATCACCCTGTTTCTTTAAAGGGGTAGTCCAGTGGTGAAAAACTTATCCCCTATCCTAAGGATAGGGGATAAGTTTGAGATCGCGGGGGGTCCGACCGCTGGGGCCCCCTGTGATCTCTCTGTACAGGGCCCCGGCTCTCCGGACAGATAGCGGTGTCGACCCCCGCACGAAGCAGCGGCCGACACGCCCCCTCAATACATCTCTATGGCAGAGCCGGAGATTGCCGAAGGCAGCGCTTCGCCTCTGCCATAGAGTTGTATTGAGGGGGCGTGTCGGCCGCCGCTTTGTGCGGAGGTTGACACGCCCCCTTCCCGCGGGCTCTCAGAGCTCCGTACAGGAGATCGCAGGGGGCCCCAGCGGCCGGCCCCCCCGTGATCTGCAACTTATCCCCTATCCTTAAGATAGGGGATAAGTTGTTCACCACTGAGTCACCACTGGACTACTCCTTTAAGGATATAATAAAAAGCATTTATAAGTGTTGACTGTGACGACTAAAGTGAGCAGTTTACAAAGTGCAAGTGAATGCTAAAAAAAAGTTTTAATATTAATATTTCATATTAATGTATTGCTTGGTGGTATGAAGTTGTGTGTAACACGAGATACATTTATTATGTATTATGTATCACTATACAGTGAACCCTCAACTTACAATGGCCTCAACATACAATAGTTTCAACATACAAGGGTCTTTTCTGGCCCAGTGTAACTTGAAACCAGACTCAACATACAATGCTATGGAATCTGCAAAACGTGTCAATGGCTGGAAGAACCGACCAATCAGAATGGATATTTCACTGGTAAAACCTGTGTATTCCTAAAGTGCATGCACTCACTGGTGTCTGGTAGCGCCCCCTACAGTACAGGGAGGTATTACATGTTCTGTACTCTACCTGTACCAGGGTTAGCTGCTCCTTTGGGCATCAGATGAGGGCGGCTCCATTTTCCTTTTTTTAGGACATTGTGTGTACTGTACAGGTCCCTGAAGAAGCTTCTGTCCTCTACATAGACCAGTGTTTCCCAAAGAGGTTGCCTCTAGCTGTTGAAAAACTACAACTCCCAGCATGCTCGGACAGCCTTTGGCTGTCCGGGCATGCTGGGAATTGTAGTTTTGCAACAGCTGGAGCCACCTTGGTTGGGAAACACTGAAATAGACAGTGATTTACAGCTCCCAGCAGATCTTTCTTACTTTTATGTGTAAGGATTTGCTTTATCTATATTAATTATTTACTTATTTATCTTTAAGCCTCACTTTTTCCTATTTTTGGATGACATTTTGGTGGCTTCAGAACCAATTACCAGGTTTCCATAGAGTTATGGTCTCAACATACGATGGTTTCAACATACAATGGTCATCCCAGAACCAATTAATATTGTAACTTGAGGGACCACTGTACTATACATAAACACACAGCTATATCCTTTTCCATGTTAAAGAATAATCTGAGGTTTTTTTTTTTTTTTTACTGATTAGAATTAAATGAAAACATGTAATGACTGACGTCATTACAAAGTAGAATTGGTGTCACAAAAAATAAGCAATCATATGGATTTTTAGGTGCAAAATTGAAAGAGTTATGATTTTTTAAAGGCAAGGAGCAAAAAACGAAAATGCAAAAACGGAAAAAACCCTGGTCCTTAAGGGGTTAAAGGAAATGTGTCACCAAATGTGATTTTTTTTTTTTTTTTTTTTAGTGGTTAAATAATTTTTACATATTTTTTTTATATTTTTGTAAATGTTTAAAAAAAAATTACTTGTCACAAAATATGAAAAATTAAATAATAACATGAGAAATCTGGTGAAAGCAAGCAACTTGTCTGTTGCTGCAAATTAGACCTCGCCCATCTACCTTCCTCCTCTGTCTATGTGCAAAAGGAGAGGGGGAGGGGTTTTGTAGTTTTTCAATTCCACTGTCACCATTTTGTTGGTGTCTGAAGAGAGGTAAAGAACAGACTAGATGTCTCTTGATAGGTCACTGCTCCTAAGGGGCTTCAAGAAAATAGTGCTGGCTCCCCCCTTCATTTCACCTAGCCTGTGCTATGCACATGTGCAGAAAGCAGTTAAAGGGGTTATCCAGGAAAAAACTTTATTTATATATATATATATATATATATATATATATATATATATGTATATATATATCAACTGGCTCTAGAAAGTTAAACAGATTTGTAAATTACTTCTATTAAAAATAATCCTTTCAGTTATTGTGATCTGCTGAAGATGAGTTGTTCTTTTCTGTCTATGTGCTCTCTGATGACACCTGTCTCGGGAACTGTCTAGAGTAGAAGCAAATCCCCAGAGAAAACCTCTTCTACTCTGTGCAGTTCCCGAGACAAGAAGAGATGTCAGCAGAGAGCACTGTTGCCAGACAGAAAAGAACAACTCAACGTCAGCAGCTGATAATTATTGGAAGGATTAAAATTTTTAATAGAGGTAATTTACAAATCTGTTTAACTTTCTGGAGCCAGTTGATATAAAAAAAAAAAATCCTGGAATACCCCTTTAATGCTTTTTCTATGAGACACTTTAAGTCTTAAAGGGTTACTCCGGTGCTAAGACATCTTATCCCCTATCCAAAGGATAGGGGATAAGATGCCTGATCGCTGGGGTCCCGCCACTGGGGACCCCCGTGATCTTGCACGCAGCACCCCGTTATAATCAGTCCCCGAAGCATGTTCGCTCCAAGTCTGATTACTGGCAATCACGGGGGTCGGAGCATTGTGACGTCACGGCCCCGCCCCCGTGTGATATCATGCTCTGCCCCCTCAATGCAAGCCTATGGGAGGGGGCGTGACAGCTGTGGTCTCTAAACGGTCTCTAAACTGTAGCCCTCCAGATGTTGCAAAACTACAACTCCCAGCATGCCCAGGCAGCTGTTTGCTGTTTGGGCATGATGGGATTTGTAGTTTTGCAATATTTGGAGGGCTACCGTTTGGAAATCAATGTGCAGTGATCTCTATACTGTGGCCCTCTCGATCTTGCAAAACTATAACTCCCAGCATGTCCCCACAGCAGTTTGCTGTCTGGGCATGCTGGGATTTGTAGTTTTGCAACATCTGGAGGGCTACCGTTTCGAAATCACTGTGCGGTGGTCTCTAAACCGTGTCCCTCTAAATCTTGCAAAACTACAACTCCCAGCATGCACAAACAGCAAACGGCTGTCTCGCCATGCTGGGAGTTATAGTTGTGTGCCTCCAGTTGTTGCATAACTACATCTCCCAGCATGCCCTTTGGCGATCAGTACATGCTAGGAGGTGTAGTTTTGCAACAGCTGGAGGCACACTTGTTGGAAAATACTGAGTTAGGTAACAGAACCTAACTCTAACTGAAGGTTCTCCAATCAGTGTGCCTCCAGCTGTTGCAAAAGTATTAATCCCAGCATGCACGGTCTGGGAGTTGTAGTTTTGTGTGCATGCTGGAAGTTGTAGTTTTGCAACAGCTGGAGGTTTGCCCCCCCCCCCCCCCCCCATGTGAATGTACAGGGTACATTCACATGGGCGGGTTAACAGTGAGCTTCCTGCTTCAAGTTTGAGCTGAGGCAAATTTTCCACCACAGCAAAAACTCCTAGCGGGAATCTCACCATGAACAGCTGGATGCACCCTGTTTGTGAATCACTGGCGTAGAATACCCCTATGTCCACCCCTATGCAATCCCTAATTTAGTCCTCAAATGCACATGGTGCTCTCTCACTTCAGAGCCCTGTCGTATTTCAAGGAAACAGTTTAGGGTCACATATGGGGTATTTCCGTACTCAGAAGCAATTGCGTTACAAATTTTGGGGGGCTTTTTCTCCTTTTATCCCTTATGAAAAGGTAAAGTTGGGGTCTACACCAGCCTGTTAGTGTAAAAAAATAAAAAAATAAATTACACTAACATGCAGGTGTTGCCCCATACTTTTTATTTTCACAAGAGGTAAAAGGAAAAAAAGACCCCTAAAATTTGTACGGAAGTGAGTACGGAAATACCCCATATGGGGGGCATAAATTGCTCTGCGGACGCACAACAAGGCTCAGGAGTGAGAGCGCACTATGTACATTTGAGGCCTAAATTGGTAATTTGCACAGAGTGGCTGATTTTACAGTGGTTCTGACATAAACGCAAAAAAATAAATACCCACGTGTGACCCCCATTTGGAAACTACACCCCTCATGGAACGTAACAAGGGGTATAGTGAGCCTTAACACCCCACAGGTGTATGATGAATTTTCGTTAAATTTGGATGGGAAAATGAAAATGAATTTTTTTAACAAAAATGCTGGTGTTACTCTAAATTTTTTATTTTCACAAGGGAAAATAGGAAAAAAAAGCTCCCCAAAATTTGTAACCACATTTCTTCTGAGTGAGAATATACCCCATATGTGGATGTAAAGTGCTCTGGGGGCAAACTACAATGCTCAGAAGAGAAGGAGCGCCATTGGGCTTTTGGTGAGAAAATTTGTCTGGAATTGAAGGCCACATGTGTTTACAAAGCCCCCATGGTGCCAGAAAAATGCACACATGTGACCCCATTTTGGAAACTACACCCCTCACGTCATTTAATAAGGGGTACAGTGAGCATTTAAGCCCCACAGGTGTCTGACAGATTTTTGGAACAGTGATCTGTGAAAAATGTAATTTTTCATTTGCACAGCCCACTGTTCCTAAGATCTGTCAAACACCAGTTGGGTGTAAATGCTCACTCCACCCCTTATTAAATTCTGTGAGGGGTGTAGTTTCCAAAATGGGGTCACATGTGGGGAGGGGGAACTGTTCTGGCACCACAGGGGGGCTTTGTAAACGAACATGGCCCCTGACTTCAATGTGCTCTCTGGTGCTCCTTCTCTTCTGAGCATTGTAGTGCGCCAGCAGAGCACTTGACATCCACACATCGGGTATTTCCATACTCAGAAGAAATGG
This sequence comes from Hyla sarda, assembly GCF_029499605.1. Lineage (NCBI taxonomy): Eukaryota > Metazoa > Chordata > Amphibia > Anura > Hylidae > Hyla > Hyla sarda. Next base: position 373,840,053 of record NC_079189.1, on the reverse strand, counting down.
GGTTACCAATTTTGGGGGGCATTTTCTCCCATTACCCTTTGTAAAGATGTAAAATTTGGGGAAAAACTGCACTTTAGTGGGAAAAAAATGTAATTTATACATCCGAATTTAACTAAAAGTCGTCAAACACCTGTGGGGTGCCTTGAGGGGTTTAGTTTCCAAAATAGCATGCCATGTTGGGGGTTCCTAAATGCGACATCCCCCCAAAAACCATTTCAGCAAAATTCACTCTCCAAAATCCCATTGTCGCTCCTTCCCTTCTGAGCCCTCTAGTGCACCCACAGAGCACTTTACATCCACATATGAGGTATTTACTTACTCGAGAGAAATGGGGTTACAAATTTTGGGGGGATTAAAAAAATGGCTCTGCAAGAACATGCAAGTGTAAAAAATAAAAATTTAGAATTTTCTCCTTCACTTTGCTGATATTCCTGAGAAACACCTAAAGGGTTAACAAACTTTCTGAATGTTATTTCGAATACTTTGAGGGGTGCAGTTTCTATAATGGGGGTCATTCATGGGGTATTTCTAATATGAAGGCCCTTCAAATCCACTTCAAAACTGAACTGGTCCCTGAAAAATGTGAAAATTGCTGCTGAATTTTGAAGCCCTCTGATGTCTTCCAAAAGTAAAAACATGTCAACTTTAAGATGCCAACACAAAGTAGATATATTTTATATTACAATCAATATAAAATTTATTTGAATAGTTTATTTTCCTTACAAGCAGAGAGCTTCAAAGTTGGAAAAATGCTATACTTTCAAATTTTTTATGAAATTTTAGAATGATGCAAGTATCAACGAAAATTTACCACTATGTTAACCCCTTAAGGACGCAGCCCTTTTTCACCTTAAGGACTGAGCCCTTTTTCGCAATTATGACCACCGTCACTTTACAAATTAATAACGCGAAAATGCTTTTACCGAATATTCTGATTCTGAGATAGTTTTTTTGTGACATATTCTACTTTATTTTGGTGGTAAATTTTCGGCGTTAATTGCATCCTTTTTTGGTGAAAAATCCCAAAATTTCATGAAAATTTTGAAAATTTTGCATTTTTCTAACTTTGAAGCTCTCTAATTGTTAGGAAAATGGATATTCCAAATAAATTTTATTTTTCTTCACAAACACAATATGTCCACTTTATGTTGGCATCATAAAATGGACATACTTTTGCTTTTTGAAAAAATTAGAGGGCTTCAAAGTAGAGCAGCAATTTTCAAAAATGTCATGAAAATTGCAAAATCTGAAGGGACAGATGTTACAGAACTACAACTCCCAGCATGCCTGGGCAGTCGAGGCATGCTGAGAGTTGTAGTTTGGCAACATCTGGAGGGCTACTGTCTCCAAACTGTGACCCTCCAGATGTTGCAAAACTACAACTCCCAGCATGCCCAGACAGCCTTTGGCTCTCTGGGCATGCTGGGAGTTGCAGTTTGGCCCCCCTAGTGGTTGCCACAGTAAAGATTGATTTACTTTCACTTTCAATTCCCCCCCCCCCCCCCCCCCCACTGTCGATTCCCTACCTGATCAGGATCCTGCAGGCTCCAGCGAAGATCCCAGGTCCCCAGGCATCTTCTCCTGCAGGTACGGCCTCCATCTTCTTTCCAGAGCCCCTCGACATCCAGGGGCGGGCAGAACGGGGGGTTGCCATGGCAACCCCGTTCCTGCGCTGCCATTGGTCAGAACTCCGTTCTGACTAATGCCAGGGGATAGGAGTAGATCGCAGCTTTGCGACCTCCCTCCTATCCTTTAGGCTGATCGGGGCTGTTGCTGACAACTCCGATCAGCCCTATTTTCCGGGTGATTGGGTCACCAGAGACCAGATCAGACCGGAATTGGAGAAAATCGCATGTCTGAATTGACATGCGATTTTCTCCGATCGCCGACATGGGGGGGGTCTCAGGACCCCCCTGGGCGATGTGCCAGGGTGCCTGCTGAATGATTTCAGCAGGCATCTGGCTCCGGTCCCCAACCGGCTAGCGGTGGGGACCGAATTTACCACGGGCGTATGGATACGCCCTCGGTCCTTAAGGACTCGGAATGCAGGGCGTATCCATATGCCCTGTGTCCTGAAGAGGTTAAAGTAGAATATGTCACGAAAAAACTATCTCGGAATCAAATTCATAAATAAAAGCATCCCAGAGTTATTAATGCTTAAAGTGACAGTGGTCAGATGTGCAAAAAATGCTCTGGTCCTTAAGGTAAAAATAGAAAATAGGCTTGGTCCTTAAGGGGTTAAAATAATTCTATCATCTAGAATCTGAGCATAGGGCTTCCTGATAGATAAAGCTGCTAACTCCCCTACTCTCCTAGCTGAGGTAACAGCTAGTAATAATGCCGTCTTCTGGGATAGAGTACTCATGGGAACTGAAGATAGAGGTTCAAAGGGATTCTTGCAGAGAGAATTAAAGGGGTATTACAGGAAAAAACTTTTTTTATATATCAACTGGCTCCAGAAAGTTAAACAGATTTGTAAATTACTTCTATTAAAAAATCTTAATCCTTTCAGTACTTATGAGCTTCTGAAGTAAAGGTTGTTCTTTTCTGTCTAAATCCTCTCTGATGACACCTGTCTCGGGAAACGCCCAGTTTAGAAGCAAATCCCCATAGCAAACCTCTTCTAAACTGGGCGTTTCCCGGAGGATTTAGACAGAAAAGAACAACCTTAACTTCAGAAGCTCATAAGTACTGAAAGGATTAAGATTTTTTAATAGAAGTAATTTACAAATCTAGAAGAAGGACAGAGCAATTCGGCACAGCTTACTTCCGATCCTCTGGACTATATAGCTCAATAGCGGATATGGCAGTGAGGTGTGTGGTGCTCAGACTGATGAATAGATAAATCCAAACAATTCATGTAGAAGGAGAATGAAGCAGTCGGCAACTCACCAATCCTCGGTTCAGCAAAGTTCTTTATTGCACATACTCACAATCTGGGGTGCCCAGGGAGAAGACAAGATAGATGGCAATTGCGGGGGGGGGGGGGGTACCACAGAGAGACGACAACGTTGTTTCGCACTACATAGTGCTTCAACTGGCCGGTTGAAGCGCTATGTAGTGCGAAACAGCGTTTTCGTCTCTCTGTGGTACCCAACCCCCCCCCCACCCGCAATTGCCATCTATCTTGTCTTCTCCCTGGGCACCACAGATTGTGAGTATGTGCAATAAAGAACTTTGCTGAACCGAGGATTGGTGAGTTGCCGACTGCTTCATTCTCCTTCTATATGAATTGTTTTAATTTACAAATCTGTTTAACTTTCTGGAGCCAGTTGATATATAAAAAAATTTTTTTTCCTGGAATACCCCTTTAAGGACCAGAGTAAGATCCCAAGCTGGAACAAGACTAGACAGACAGCTGTAACTTGTTAACTGACCTGAAAAATCTAACAATCCAGGTTTGATTTGCAATTTTCTGGCCATATAGAGCCCTGAGAGTCGCTACATTCATTTTGAGGGTAGCCGCCCTTAAGCCCTTCTCAAGACCCTTTTGTAGTAAATCCAAAATGAAAGCAAAGTTTGGTTCGTTCAAATCTAATAAGGTAGAGTCTGATGTAGACAGAAACTTCTTCCACATCTTAAAATAAATTTTGGTAGTCACCAGCTTCCTAATATACTGTAGTGTAGATATTACTGCAACTGAGAGACCTTTGGATTTAACTCCTTAAGGACTGAGGGTTTTTCGGTTTTTGCACTTTCGTTTTTTCCTCCTCACCTTTTAAAAATCATAACCCTTTCAATTTTGCACCTAAAAATCCATATGATTGCTTATTTTTTGCGCCACCAATTCTACTTTGCAGTGACATTAGTAATTTTACCCAAAAATCTACAGCGAAACGGGGAAAAAAATCATTGTGCGCCGAAATTTAAGAAAAAATGCCATTTTGTAAATTTTGGGGGCTTCCGTTTCTATACAGTACATTTGTCAGTAAAAATGACACCTGATCTTTATTCTGTAGGTCCATACGATTAAAATGATACCCTACTTATATAGGTTTGATTTTGTCGTACTTCTGGAAAAAATCATGACTACATGCACGGAAATTTCTACGTTTAAAATTGTCATCTTCCGACCCATATAACTTTTTAATTTTTTTGCGTATGGGGCGGTATGAGGGCAAATTTTTTGCCCCGTGATCTGATGTTTTTAGCGGTGTCATTTTTGTATTGATCAGAGTTTTTGATCACTTTTTATTCATTTTTTAATGATATAAAAAGCGACCAAAAAGACGTTATTTTGGACTTTGGAAATTTTTTGTGCATACGCCATTGTCCGTGCGGTTTAATTAACAATATATTTTTATAGTTTGGACATACTACGCACGCGGCGATACCACACATGTTTATATTTATTTTATTTACATGGTGTTTTTTATTTTTATTTACATGGTGCTTTTAATGGGAAAAGGGGGGTGATTTGAACTTTTATTAACCCCTTAAGGACACATGACGTTCTCATACGTCCCCATTTCCCAGAACGTCATGTGCTTTCCCGGCCCCCTGCAGCCATCTGGAGCGGAGCCGGTGCCCGATGCCTGCTGAAATCGTTCAGCAGGCATCGGGGCATATCGCCCAGGGGGGTCACAATTCAGTCCAGCGATCTGCGGCGGATTCCGGGTCAATCGGGTCTCCAGTGACCCGGTGACCCGGAATTACTGGCTGATCGGGGCCGTCTCTGGCGGCCCCGAACAGCCATAGCCAGCAGGGGTGAGGTGGCACTGGTGCCACCTCACGATCGCCCTGATTCGTCGGCCGGTTTACCGGCCGACCAATCAGGGCACCTGCTGCGGGTGTCACTCCCGCAACCCGCTGCGCCCGTCTACCGGAGGACGTGAGCGGGACGTGGACCCCGGGAGCTGGGGACCCCGATCCCCGTCGTCAATGTTGGGATCGGGGCCCCAGGAGCAGCGGCGGCAGCGAGGGACTGACCTGCAGCGTGGATCCGGAGTTGGGTGAGTGACAGCCTCCTGCTGTTGCTTAGCAACAGCTCCCAGCATGCAAAAAGGGCATGCTGGGAGCTGTAGTTATGCAACAGCAGGAGGCAGACAACCACAACTCCCAGCATTCCCTTATGGGCATGCTGGGACTTACAGTTTTCTATGGAAAAGTGTACCTTCAGCTGTTGTATAACTACAACTCCGAGCTTGCACAAACAGCTAAAGTGCATGCTGGGAGTTGTAGTGGTGCATCTGCTGGTTGCATAACTACAACTCCCAGCATGCCCGTTGGCTGTCGGTGACTGCTGAGAGTTGTAGTTTTGCAAAAGCTGAAGGCACACTGGTTGTGAAACTCAGAGTTTTTTTTTACCTAACTCAGTGTTTCACGACCAGTGTGCCTCCAGCTGTTGCAAACTACAACTCTCAGCAGTCACCGTACACCATGCCCCGTACATGCTGGGAGTTGTAGTTTTGCAACAGCTGGAGGCACACCGGTTGTGAAACACTGAGTTAGGTCACAATCTCACTGATACATAACCAGTGTGCCTACAGCTGTTGCAAAACTAAAACTCTCAGCATGTACAGTCTGTCAGCGCATGCTGGGAGTTGTAGTTTTGCAACAGCTGGATGTTCCCCCCCCCCCTCAATGAGAACGTACAGGGTACACTCACATGGGCGGAGGTTTACAGTGAGTATCCGGCTGCAAGTTTGAGCTGCGGCAAATTTTCTGCCGCAGCTCAAACTGCCAGCGGGAAACTACTGTGAACCCCCGCCCATGCGACTGTACCCTAAAAACACTACATTACACTAACACACAATAAAATAAAAAGTAAAAAACACTACATATACACATACCCCTACACAGCCCCCCTCCCCAATAAAAATGACAAACGTCTGGTACGCCACTGTTTCCAAAACGGAGCCTCCAGCTGTTGCAAAACAACAACTCCCAGTATTGTGGGACAGCCGTTGACTGTCCAGGCATGCTGGGAGTTTTGCAACAGCTGGAGGCACCCTGTATGGGAATCACTGGCGTAGAATTCCCCTATGTCCACCCCTATGCAAGTCCCTAATTTAGGCCTCAAATGCGCATGGCGCTCTCAGTTTGGAGCCCTGTCGTATTTCAAGGCAACAGTTTAGGGTCACATATGGGGTATTGCCGTACTCAGGAGAAATTGTGTTACAAATTTTGGGGGGTATTTTCTGCTTTTACCCTTTTTAAAAAATTTCCATTTTTGGGAAAACAAGCATTTTAGGGAAAAATTTTTTTTTTTTTTACATATGCAAAAGTTGTGAAACACCTGTGGGGTATAAAGGTTCACTTAACCCCTTGTTACGTTCCCTGAGGGGTCTAGTTTCCAAAATGGTATGCCATGTGTTTTTTTTTTTTTTGTTTTTTTTTTGCTGTTCTGGCACCATAGGGGCTTCCTAAATGCGACATGCCCCCAGAGCAAAATTTGCTTCCAAAAAGCCAAATGTGACTACTCCTCTTCTGAGACCTTTAGTGCGCCAGCAGAGCACTTTTCACCCCCATATGGGGTGTTTTCTGAATCGGGAGAAATTGGGCTTCAAATTTTGATGGGTATTTTCTGCTATTACCTTTTTTAAAAATGTAAAATGTTGGGGAAAACAAGCATTTTATGTGAAAATTATTATTTTTTTTTTTACATTTGCAAAAGTCATGAAACACCTGTGGGGTATTAAGGCTCACTTTATGTTACGTTCCCATGTTACGTTCCCCGAGGGGTCTAGTTTCCAAAATGGTATGCCATGTGGGTTTTTTTTGCTGTTCTGGCACCATAGGGGCTTCCTAAATGCAAATGCCCCCCAAAAACCATTTCAGAAAAACGTACTCTCCAAAATCCCCTTGTCGCTCCTTCCCTTCTGAGCCCTCTACTGCGCCCGCCGAACACTTTACACAGACATATGAGGTATGTGCTTACTCGAGAGAAATTGGGCTACAAATACTAGTAAAAATTTTCTCCTTTTACCACTTGCAAATATTCAAAAATTGGGTCTACAAAAAAATGGGACTGTAAAAAATGAAGATTTTGAATTTTCTCCTTCACTTTGCTGCTATTCCTGTGAAACACCTAAAGGGTTAAAACACTTACTGAATGTCATTTTGAATACTTTGGGGGGTGTAGTTTTTATAATGGGGTCATTTATGGGGTATTTCTAATATGAAGACCCTTCAAATCCACTTCAAAACTGAACTGGTCCCTGAAAAATATCGAGTTTGAAAATTTTGTGAAAAATTGGAAAATTGCTGCTGAACTTTGAAGCCCTCTGGTGTCTTCCAAAAGTAAAAACTCATCAATTTTATGATGCAAACATAAAGTAGACATATTGTATATGTGAATCAAAAACAATGTATTCGTAATATACATTTTCCTTACAAGCAGAAAGCTTCAAAGTTAGAAAAATGCAACATTTTCAAATTTTTCATCAAATTTACGGATTTTTCACCAAGAAAGGATGCAAATTACTACAAAATTTTACCACTATGTTAAAGTAGAATATGTCACGAAAAAACAATCTCGGAATCAGAATGATAACTAAAAGCATCCCAGAGTTATTAATGTTTAAAGTGACAGTGGTCAGATGTGCAAAAAACGCTCTGGTCCTTAAAGCCAAAATGGGCTTGGTCCTGAAGGGGTTAAGGAAAGGGTTAAATCACATTTATTACCTTTTTTTTACACTTTTTTTTGCAGTGTTATAGCTCCCATAGGGACCTATAGCACTGCACACATTGATTCCCAGCACTGTTCACTGCAAAGCCATAGCTTTGCAGTGATCAGTGTTATCGGCGGTTGATTGCTCAAGCCTGCATCTCAGGCTTGGAGCAATCAATCGCCGTAGGAACACGCCGGAGGCAGGTAAGAGGATCTCCGCTCGTGTCCCAGCTGATCGGGACACCACATTTTCACTGCGGTAGTCCCGATCAGCCGGGCAGCTTTCACTTTCGCTTTAGACGCGGCGTTCAACTTTGAACGCCGCGTCTAAAGAGTTAATAGCGCGCGGCAACGTGATCGCTGCCGCACGCTATTAGCCCCGGGTCCCGGCTTCAGATACATGCCGGGATTGACCCGATATGACGCGGGATCACAGCGTGACCCCGCGTTATATCGCGGGAGCCGGCCAAGGAAGTAAATATACGTCCTTGGTCATTAAGGGGTTAAGAACTAGCCTCTCAAGAACCAAGCCATCAAATGAAGATTGCGGACATCCTGATGAAGAATTGGCCCCTGACTGAGAAGATTCTGGTCCTGGGAGAACCTAGGGATCTGTTAAAGACATGGTCCGTAGGCAGGAGAACCAAGCTCTCCGAGGCCAGAATGGGACAATCAGGATAATTGTAGCTCTGTCCTCTTTGACTTTCTTTATGACCCGGGGAATGAGAGCTAAAGGAGGGAAGGCATAGGCTAAGTCCCAAAGACAATTCTGGGACATTGCATCCACTGCCAGAGGTCTGTCTGCTGGATTCAAAGTAAGAAAGTTCCTAACCTGTCTGTTCTGCCTGGTAGCGGACAGATCCACTTGCAGAGTTCCCCACAAGGCTGACATCTTGTGAAAAATTCTTTGATTTAGACACTATTCTCTCTGACGAATCGGCTAACGACTTAGAAAGTCTGCCCTGATGTTGAGATCTCCTTTGAGATGCACTGCCGAGATTGATTTTAGATGGATTTCTGCAAAGGACAGGACCTGGAAAAATGAATTAATTAGGGAAGGACTCCTCGTGGTACCTTGTCTATTGATGATGGACATTAGAGTCACTAATAAATTCACTAGCCGATTCAAGAGCTCTGAAAATTGCCAATAATTCTTTAAAATTAAAAGATCTATCAAATACTTATTCTTTCCAAGGACCTTGAAAATTAAATTCTCCCAAATGTCCTGACAGCTCCAGTCTATACCCCTAGACAAATTTTCTTCAACTAACCATCACCGGATAAAGGCAAGCACAGGGGGAGACAACTCAATATGTCTGTCTAGACGTTAGAGCATTTAACAGCTCTAACTGCAAACCCCTAGAGTGAAGATGAGCCCAGGGGACTGCCGGAATGGCTGCATTAAATAATCCTAAAACAGACATCCCTTTCCTGATAGAGATATGGGGAGAGCTAATAATGTCACTGACTGAGGAAATTATCTTCTCTATCTTTGATGAAGGAAGGAAAGTGTCGTGTCCCGATACAGAACGTGGATCTGTACAGTTCCTAAAGTCCCCTCAGGTAGAGTCCCTCAAGCCCACAAAGCTCTCCTGCAGGATCTCCCTAGGATATTATTATGATTTCTATCGTACATTAATTATGTATGGTTATTTCAGGCATTGTACAATGAATATAAGCTATGTACAAAGGTTATTAGGATGTTTAAACTGTATAGGACCTTCCTAAGGTCATGTGATATGGTCATGTGATATGTGATCACCTGATACCCAGAGTTCCAGAGGCACAGGTAACCACAGGCAACCAGCTACCAATGGGATTTAGTCCAGCCCCTTGATATACAGTATAAAGGGCTGAAGTCTCCACACTTGGTATTTTTAGTTCCTAGACAGTAAGCAAGCAAAGGACTTCTATACAAGTTCAGTCCAGTACAGCTAGGACAAAGCCTACAAGTCTGCAGCCACATCTAATTTGTAAGTCTCATCCATGTTTACAAGTCAAGTCTCTACTGTCCCTACCAAAGTCATAACAGTAGCACAGAGGCCTGCATCATCATTATTACCACTACAAGTCCAAGCAAACCTGAGAGGTTCCCTGTGTCCGGGTCACCTCTATGGAAGTTGGCTAAGAAATGTTATACTGCCTTCTTCAGTAAAGTTCCAGTTGCATCAAAACCTGCTTTGGACTCTCATTTAATATATGCCATTTCTGGGTTGGTTGTGGGCAGTGCCCTACATTTAACAACCACATCCTGGCGTCACGAACACTACAAGGGATTACACTACCATCTGTCCCCGGGCTATTACCACCTGCCCCTATTACTACCTGCACTACACCACCCGGGTACCAAAAAAATTTTCTGGACAAAAGAATCAAATTAAATACTTGAAAACCTTTTTTTGTGAAGGAATAAGGGAAGACTTCTCCCAATGAATTAACCAACCTAGTTTGAGCAGGATTTCAATAGTATGATTAAGAAATAACTGCACTTTTACCTCTGAAATTGCTACTAGCAGAAAGTTGTCTAGATAGGGTATGACAATCTCCTCTCCATCTCATACATGAGCCACCATTTCTGCTACCACCTTAGTGAATACTCTTGGAGCAACAGCAATTCCGAAAGGCAGAGTACAGAACTGTAGGTGAAGAAGTTGAGAGTTTACATACACTGCTAACCTCAAATATTTTTGATAGTCTTTATGAATTGGAACATGCAGATAGGCATCTTTCAAATTTATGGATGACATAAAACAATCCTTGAACAGGTTGACTGTGGATTTTATTGTTTCCAACTTGAAACAGTTATATACAAGAAAATTATTCATAGGTTTAACCCCTTAAGGACCAAGCATTTTTCTGTTTTTACACTTTCATTTTTTCTCCTTACCTTTTAAAAATCATAACCCTTTCAATTTTGCACCTAAAAATCCATATGAGGGCTTATTTTTTGCGCCACCAATTCTACTTTGGAATGACATCAGTCATTTTACACAAACATTTATGGTGAAACGGAAAAAAAAATCATTGTGCGACAAAATTTAAGAAAAAACACCATTTTGTAATTTTGGGGGCTTCCGTTTCTACGTAGTACATTTTTCGGTAAAAATGACACTTTATTTTTATTCTGTAGGTCCATACGGTTAAAATGATACCCTACTTATATAGGTTTGATTTCGTCGTGCTTCTGGAAAAAATCATAACTACATGCAGGAAAATTTATACATTTAAAATTGTCCTTTTCTGACCCCTATAACTTTTTTTATTTTTCCACGTACAGGGGGGTTTGAGGGCTAATTTTTTTGTGCCGTGATCTGAAGTTTTAATCGGTACCATTTTTATTTTGATTGGACTTCTTGATCGCTTTTTATTCCTTTTTTATGATATGAAAAGTGACGAAAAATACGCAATTTTGGACTTTGGAATTTTTTTGCGTGTACGCCATTGACCGTGCGGTTTAATTAATGATATATTTTTATAGTTCAGACATTTATGCACGCGGCGATACCACATTTGTTTATTTTTATTATGGTTACATATTTTTAATATGGAATTTGGGAAAAGGGGGGTGATTTAAACTTTTAATAAGGAAGGGGTTAATGTGTGTGTTTTTAAACTTTTTTTAAACTTTTTTTTTTACACTTTTAGTCCCCTTAGGGGACTTAAAGGAGGAATCATTAGATTCCTCATACAGATCATTGTGGTTTCATAAAACCACAATGATCTGCGTGCTCTGCGCTCGATTGATAAAGCCTGGCCCTGCCAGGCTTTATCATTCAGAGAGCCGGAGCCGCCGCAGCAGGAGAGGTAAGCCCTCATGCTACCTCAGTAGTGGATCGCTCCCCCACGATCGCGCTGCGGGGGGCGATACACCCCATTGGACCACCAGGGACTGTATACAGGCACCTTTAGACGCCGCTGTCAACTTTGACAGCGGCGATCTAAAGGGTTAATAGCCGGCCGCGGCGATCGCGGCATGTCGGCTATTAACGCCGGCCCCCAGCTACAGGAATCAGCTGGGGGCTGGCCGGTATGACGCGGGCTCGAGTCGGGAGCCCGCGTCATACCCCGTTAACGGCCATTGGACGAGTATAGATGTCCATGGTCATTATCGGGTTAAGTTTAATTTTAACTCTAAAGGTCCCATTGGGTTTCCCTACCAAAATTAAGCTGAATAGAAGCCCTGGCCTTGTTCCTCACTAAGTACCAGGACCAACACCCCCTTGTGAATCAAGGAAAGAACCTCCTCTTATAGGGAAAATTGACCAGTAGGACCTGAGGGGCACCTTATAATGAAAAAACGAGTAGGAGACAGACTGACAAATTCTAACTTGGGACCATCATGGATGGTCTGGATAATCCAGGAACTACCTTAAATTTTCTCCCATTCTGGGAAGAACTCTTTAAGCCTGCCACCTATTTGTAGATCCCGTCATTGGGGACTGGGTTTTTAAGTACTGGGTTGGTTAAACATAAGGCCGCTCCCCTTACGGGAAAATTTCCACTTGTGAGGCTGATCCTTATTCTTGTTCAGATTACCCCTCTTCCACTGAAACCTAAAAGGGCCTATTCTGTTTAGGAGGCTGAGAAGCTGGAACCCTTCTTCCTATCTCCCACCTTCTCTAATACATCAGAGAGCACAGAACCGAACAAAAGTTCTCCCTCACAAGGAATTGAAGGAGGTGGATGAAAAAAGACAAGAGAAACGGCGTTCTGATAGTGCAGTAGGTTTGGCAATGTGGATAAAGGAAAATGAGAAATGCCGCTTACCTTGCAGGGTTGTGCTCTGTTTTGCACTTTAGGAAGTTGCACAGTGTGGGAACCGCCGGTCATCGGTACCGCAGGCAGCGGTAGAGAACGTAGCAGGAGGTAGTACGGGAGTCCTAGGCGGGAGTTGTCCCAAAAGGTCCGACTTGCGGGAGCAGCGCTGCACCGGGAGGTGGAAAGAAGGACGTAGGCAGTGTAGTTGTGAAAACCGTTTTTATTTGCTGAAGTGCGGGTGGTACAAAGGTAAACAGGTTCTCACAATAAGCTTGGCAGGCTGGACTTTTGAGCCAGTGTCACCTGACCAATTCTTGAGCCAAAGAGCCTTTCTATACACTTTTTCTCATCCCTTGTGAATCCCAGGGTAATTATCAATTAACAACGTTCTTCGGAGGGAATCCCCCCCTCAGGAATAATCCCTCTTAATGGGGGAATCACTAAAACTAAACTTTTATTATTTATAAAATGTAAGTCATAGAAAAAACACACGTGAATTTTTTAACTTTCAGTACTTTTTACTTCTCTTAAATGTGCGTACAGTTGGGATTAGAGATGAGCGAATTTGCAGTAAATTCAATTCGTCACGAACTTCTCGGCTCAGCAGTTGATGACTTTTCCTGCATAAATTAGTTCAGCTTTCCGGTGCTCCGGTGGGCTGGAAAAGGTGGATACAGTCCTTGGAGACTCTTTCCTAGGACTGTATCCACCTTTTCCAGCCCACCGGAGCACAGGAAAGCTGAACTAATTTATGCAGGAAAACGATTCGATGACGAATCGAATTTACTGTAAGTTCGCTCATCTCTAGTTGGGATACATCTTATATGGGAATTGTGTCCAGTAGATGGAGGTCTCTCACACCTTCCTCATATGTGCACTTTTTCACTAGACCTCATCAAGTGTATCCCACTGTGTTTCTTTTTTTTTTAAACAATGTTTTATTAAGATATATCAAATAAACAACATACCATACAGAAAGACATCATACAGGTGCAATAAATGTTCATCATACAGCACGACAAGCAGAGTCATAACTCGGTCAAATGAGTAACAGAAAACCCGACAGAAAAGAAAATGTGAGAGATGGCTGATGTTAACTCCGGACTACATCATTTTCAGAGTCAATATGTAGGCTAAGTCCAGTGCTGTATCATGTCATAAGTGAGGCCTCCGCATATAGGGCCCAGGTAAAAGTTGCACACATTAACGGTGTGTAATGATTTCACGGTCACCTTCCATACTACCACAATACTTATCAAACAACAGAATAAACATCAGGTCTCTATTCCAAAGAACCCTAACTCCCATGGCCACTCCCAAGAGGACCAAAATGCATCCCCAACAAATACTCACTGGCGAAACACAGACACACATGAAAGACAACAAACACTGACACAGGAGAAAAAACACAAGAGGAGTAAGGAGTAAGAAAGAACAAAGAAAAAAGAAAGAGTCAAAGAAAAGAAGAGAAAGTCAAAAGACCCACTGTGCCATCCCCCGTCCCTCTCTCTCATACTCAGTTCACTCATAGCCCACCCAGTGAACCACTAAGACTGGCTCTGCAGTACCAAGAAGAGTTGCAGAACTCATTCATTAAGTAAGGTAGCTCACTGGGTAAATATGCATGCTCCATAAACGACCTCCAGGTATGAAAGAATTTACCGGCCCTTCGTTCCATGTCTCTTAAAGTATCCAGTCTGTCAATAAAGAGCAATCCCTTCATTACATCAATAACTTGTCGGAGTGTGGGCAGCTCACTCTGTAACCATTGTCTTAGCAGGCATTTAACTGTGGATAATAGCATCCAATGCACCCCCATTACTGCCACCACTGAACCGCCTTCCCCTTCCAGTGCAGAGAGTGGAATATAATGGAAGATCATGGCCAAAGGGAAAAATGGGACCTCTACCTCTACACCAACTTAATGTAATTCTGCACCTCCTCCCCTAGGGAAGTGAAGCGCGGGCATTCCCACAAAGCATGTCAGAGTGGGGCTTTAGCTAAGGCTCATTTAGGACACTTCCTAAAATAGCGGGCAGGAGCATCCCTAAACAATAGATTAAACGCATAAGTTGCCTTATGTAGTATGCAGAAACACATTTTTCTCCACATCTCATTCAGAATGGCCCACCTAATATGTTTCCATCCTACGAGCAATTTTGGTCTTGCATCAGTGATGCCTAGTTCCTCCCGCCAAGACGCAAACAAAGATTCTCACAATAAGTGTAAAGAGACATGTTTAAGGTTCAAATAAATGGAAGACAAGGAGAGCCTACTATCATCAGGGCCTAAGAAAGCCCGGAACATCACCGCCTTAGAGAGTTAATCACTGCTTCTGGGAAGTCTGGTAACATAAGATCTAAGCTGCATAAATTGTTGGTAGCGGCCTGGAGGTAAGTCAAATGAGCACCTTAGCACCCCCCCCCCCAATCCATTAAATGCTCAGCACCCTCTGCATATACCTGATCTACATATTCAATCCCCCTAGCCTTCCAGGTATCAAAAAGAGATTGCCCCTGCCCTGTGGAAAGGAGGGAGAGGTCCAGAGAGGGAGAAAACTCGACATAATGTACGGTAAACCATAAAGCATTCTAGTCACATTCCATGCGGCGACAGTGTCTTTCAGGAGGAGATTTGTTTTGATCAAGGGAATGAGAAACCCATATGGAACATGCAACAGAGGCAGTCACGAGCATGACGGGATAGTGCCGCCAAATTATACAGGCATAACTCAGGTAACGGAATACCTCGCTCTAGTATTGAAAGACACATTTTCCTAAACGCTATGAGCGGTCGCTTGCCTTTCCATAGAAAGGTCCTGAAGGCTGATTGTAATCTAGACACATCAATATGACGGAGCAGCAAAGGGATCATCTGTAAGGGGTAAAGTAACCTACCAAAGCTTACCATTTTTAGAAGGTGGGCCCTGCCAAATAGAGACAGCGGGAGAGATTGCTATCTAGTCAGTTCCTGTTCTATTCGTTTAAATAGAGACACATAGTTGAGGCCATACAATGCGTTCCGACCTTGAGACCTAAGTATGTAATAAATGTGAATGCCACCTCAACGCCCAATTCAGTGGACGACCTATGGTTACCCATACCTAGATAAAGAAGCTGACATTTATAATTGTTTACTTTATAACCTGAGAAGCGGCCAAACATAGTGAGGACTTCCAGCACTGCTGGTAACTGAGTGTTAGGGGAACCCAAAAATAAAAGCATATCATCCGCGAACCAGGTGAGTTTCACCTCCTGTTGTCCCACCTGAATGCCCCGATATATAGAGGACCTCATTAAGTAAACACCTAGTGGCTCAAGAGCCAAGTCAAATAAAAGGAGTGAGAGAGGGCACCCCTGTCGTGTCCCCTTCTGCAAAACAACATTATCAGACAAAAAACCTGGTGTATAAATCCGAGACCTGGGCTCAGCATATAAAGCAGACAAAAAGGTCCTGAATGACCCCGCCAGTCTGAATAAGTTGACATTGTCAAATGCCTTTTCGGCGTCTAGAGCTAAAAGACCGTCCGGGTCTGGACAGTATCCCCTTCTGCTGGTAGCCTCCAAAGCCGCCAAGACAGACTTAACTTTAGCAACACCCGAGCAGCCTTTAACAAATTCGGTCTGGTGTGGACCCAAAAGGGAGGGCAAAAGTAAAGCAAGGCGATCAGCTATAATCTTTGCCATCAGTTTGAGGTCTTGGTTAATTAAAGAAATGGGTATTTAGGAACCTGGGCTCTCCGGAGGCTTACCAGTTTTGTATAGGACCTTTATATAAGCGGTATTGCTATGGTAGGATGGGGATACCCTCTAGGATGCTATTGAGCTGTCAGTCAGAGGCTTTGTGATGTCCTCTGCTAGGGACTTATAAAACTCTCTCCCAAAACCGTCAGGGCCCGGGGCTTTACCGGACTTCAGACCTTTAATACAATTCATCACCTCCTCCTGAGTAATAGGGAAGTTGAGAACATCATTGTCCTGCCCCCCGATCATACGTATCATCTTTCGCATAGAGAGCTGAATAGAATTGCTGGAGAGTGGCATTGACAGCCTTGGGATGAGTGTGAACACAGCCCTCCCTGTCTACCAAAGATCTGATAAACTCCCCTTGTCTGCGGGGGCGCGCTAGCCATGCCAGTAATTTTCCCGCTTTGTTCCCAAATCGGAATAGATCTACAGAACGTTGATCCCTCTGTAGTATGTCCCACACCTCCATGCTAGCCTCGAATTACTGTTTGGCCGCTACCCAGAGATCTGTATGAGATTGAGTAGGGGAATTAAGAAAAGTGGTGTAAGCTAGCCGCAATTTGTCAGAGTGGGCCACATGATTAGCTTTGCACTTCGGCCGCCACATAGGCCATTATCCTGCCCCTGATGACTGCATTTGCTGTAGCCCAGTACAAGGATGGTCTAGTCATTGATTCAGCATTAGTCGTAGCAAATTCCATCCACCACCCTTTGAGTCTAGCAATGAAATCTACATCAGAGGCTAGAAACCCTGGAAATCTCCATAATATATCTGTACCCTTGGGTGTTACATCCAATAGTGACATGCATACTGGGGCATGGTCAGACACTACCATGTCCTCAATCTCTACCTCCTCGACCCTGGTTAGCAGCCCCTGGGGCACCAAGAAATAATCTATTAATGACCAAGCATGCTGTGCATGGGAAAAATGAGTGAACTCTCTACCCATGGGATGGAAATACCTCCAGACATCTACCAGCGCCATGGAAATGAGTGGATCCTGTAGTGCATGCTCCCCTCTGGGACTCCTTGAAAGTTGGTGCACCTTCTATCCTCCTTTGTCTTCGCCACAGTGTTCAGATCCCCCCCGACTATGATGTTGTGAGAACCATCCTGGAGAGCAGTTTAGATTCAAGGGAAGAAAAGTAAGACTGATTAAAAGCATTTGAACCATATATGTTATAAATTGATAATTAACAAGCTGGGGTGTCTAGTACCACTCTAAAATAGCGCCCCTGAGTATCTCCTTCCTGGGAATGAATAGTTTACTGGAGATGTCTATGGAACAAAATTAACACCCCTGCTTTCCCAATCTCTTCAGAAGACCCCAGGACTTCTCCGACCCACATCTGCTTCATACGAGGAAAATCTTGTTCAGACAAATGCATCTCCTGCAAGAGAGCAATATCTACATCAAGTTTTTTGAGGTGCTTCAAGATCATGTGCCATTTGGCCGGGGACTTAAGTCCCTTAACATTCCAGGTAATGTCATATTGGGAGTAACTGAGTATTGGACATGTGGGCAGGATCTACTGCAGAGAATTGGGTGAGGCCAACACAGAGGGTATGAGAAAAGAGAGAAAGAGAGAACAAAGGAGGGAGAAGAGACACACACGACAACACCAACAAAAAACAAACACACAAAGGAGTGCCTGTCAACAGGCACCGAGTATCATTAGTAAAACACTCCATCGTCCTGACAAATACAGTGCTAGCACCCTTCCTGGACTTCACTTCTTTCGTGCATTGCAGGAGGCGCACTTAAACCTCCCCTCCTCCTAGCTACCCTGAAGCAAAGAAATCCAACCAACCCCCCTCTATAACCAAAAACAATATAACCCCCTGAGTACCCCCCTAAGAAAGTGCAATAATAATAACACCCTCCCCCTATTCCCAAACTGTGGAAAGAACCGTTACCTCCTCAGTAATCCCCAGAGGGACCACTACAGAATAAGATGGAGAGAACATATATAGTAGGCTCCCAATTAACAGAGCAAATCCACATCCGTCATAAAGAATAGAAATATGTCATAACAGACGAGCTCTTACTATATGGAAAGTAAACAGCAGATAATAAATAACAAATCGCAAATGCAAAACTGTCAGTATTAATCAACATGGGACCCACGGTCCTCTCACCTCCCAGAACAAACACTCAGTCTTGAGAGAGAAAGAAGAAACTTGAGACTTGTCAATTCAATTCAAGGCCGGAACAGTTCAAGTCGGGGGTGCAGGTACAGAGCTGTCTTTCTACATGCGATATCTATTCTGATTTAGTCGTGAGCCACCATCCTGCAGTTGTAGAGATGCCATTCGGGCCGTAGCCCCCTCCGGAGAAGAGAATGTCTCTGAGTTGCCATTAGGGAAGAAGATCTTGAGCTTAGCCGGATACTGAAGAACAAAACAAATCTGTTGCCGTACCAGGGATGAGCAGATTGCAGAAAAAGCCTTGCACCGCTTTGCCAGAGTAGTCAACAAAAAGAAGCACTTTGAGATGCCTGAGCATCAGTGGGGATTGTTTTTTTTTTTTTGAAGATGTGTAAGATAAGCTACTTGTCGGCATAGCTCAGGCTTGACTATAACCTGGTGGGGTTTAGATTCATCACCAGGCGACTGAGTGGACAAGTGCAAGGGAGGGCCAATTCTATGGGCTTTTTCAACAACACAAGGTCCAGGCAACTCTAGGGTTTCTGGTGATTGCCTGGGACAGAGTTGAGATAGCTGGGATGTGTGAATCGAGACGTCTCTCTGCAGCTGCTGATTTCAGGCAGGATGATATGGGCCACCACTGCAGCTATGTCGGTATAAGGTATATCGCTCTTAGACGAGTGCAACACTTGGTCCTCCATCTCTTCTGCCCCCTCACGTTAAATGCTGACCTGGGGTGCTGGATGCAGGTCTGTGCGGGTCTCGGCAGCTGCCGCCATCTTGTGGGATGCCATGTGCTGCAAGGCGCAAGTTCTTCTACATGCGACCACTCATACGCGCGCCGGAAGGAGATGCCACCCAATGTGGTATGTCTCTGATTAAATAGCTATCCAAATTTTGGGAGATTTTTCTCACAAACCTTCCTTTTATGGTGGTGAACCTATGCCCTTTCCGTGCATTTTTTGGATGCTCATCAGATGGCTTATGGCTGCTTAAATGCTCGTTTGGCTATTTATAATCTTTTGATGTGATGTCACTTCCAGTTTCAGGATTCTCTATTACTCACCAATAGGGCTTCTGCTTACAGTTCCTTAATCCTATCCATTGGTAGATAGGATTAAGGAACTGTAAGCAAAAGCCCTATTGGTGAGTATTAGAGAATCCCAAAACTGGAAGTGACATAACATCGTATTACAAATAGCCAAACGAGCGTTCAAGGGGCCATAAGCCTCAGTAACCCTTGACAAAGCCACTTCGGGGAGGCTGGTGTTAGGATTTTAGACAGTACTGCCACTAATCTAAAGAACAGAATTACAATAGGAAAATGTAAATATCTGATGAGCATCCAAAAAGGTAGGTTCACCACCATAAAAGGAAGGTGTGTGAGAAAAGTCTCCCAAAATTTGGATAGCTATATCATCAGAGACATACCACAGATAAAGACACACAGTGGGATACGCTTGGTGAGTGTCTAGTGTACATATGAGGAAGGTGTGAGAGACCTCCATCTACTGGACAAAATTCCCATATAAAATGTATCCCAACTGTGTGCATACTTAAAAAAAGTAGCAGTACTGAAAGTTTTAAAATTGACGTGTGTGTTTTTTCTATGATATATATATATATATATATATATATATATATATATAAAACTCAACGTGTGTGTGTGTATATATGTATGCGTGTATGTTCCACAAAAACTTTCAAACGGCTAAAGATATTAACATGAAACTTGGCACACATGTTACTTATATGTCAACAACAAACATAGGGTAGGTAATTTAACCCTTACTCACCCCCATTTGCCAGTGGCGGGGCTTATGTTTAAAGTCCCATACAAGTCAATGGGAAATATATGTTACTGCATAACTTCCAAACAGCTGGAGATATTTCCATAATACTTTGTCACTTATATGTCCACTTAAAATATAGGATAGTAAATTTAACCCTTAACTACCCCCATTTGTGAGGGTCAGGGTTTTTGTTTAAAGTCCCATGCAAATCAATGGAAAATGTATGTTCCCATATAATTTCCTTTGGGCTGGAGCGATTTCAATAATACCTGGTCACATATTACGGGTCGGGATAGGAGGATATGAGGACGAGTTAGGAGGTCGGGATAGGAGGACGGGGATAGGAGGTCAGGATAGGAGGTCAGGATAGGAGGTCAGGATAGGAGGACAGGATGAGAGGTCGGGATAGGAGGTCGAGATAGGAGGTCGGGATATGAGGACAGGATATGAGGACAAGATATGAGGTCGGAATGGGAGGACGGGATAGGAGGACGGGATAGGAGGTCTGGATAGGAGGTCGGGATAGGAGGTCGAGATAGGAGGTCGAGATAGGAGGTCGGGATAGGAGGTCGAGATAGGAGGTCGAGATAGGAGGACGGGAAAGGAGGACGGGAAAGGAGGTCGGGATAGGATGTCAGGATAGGAGGACGGGATAGGAGGTTAATATAGGAGGTCGAGATAGGAGGACGGGAAAGGAGGATGGGATAGGAGGACAGGATAGGAGGTCGGGATAGGAGGTCGGGATAGGAGGTCAGGTTAGGAGGTCAGGATAGGAAGTCGGGATAGGAGGTCAGGATAAGAGGTCGGGATAGGAGCTCGAGATTGGAGGACGGGATAGGAGGTCGGGATAGGAGGTCGAGATAGGAGGACTGGATAGAAGGATGGGATAGGCGGTCGAGATAGGAGGTCGAGATAGGAAGATGGGATAGGAGGACGGAATAGGAGGTCGAGATAGGAGGTCAGGATAGGAGGACGGGATAGGAGCACAGGATAGGAGGATGGGATAGGAGATCGGGATAGGAGGTCGGGATAGGAGGACGGGATAGGAGGACGAGATAGGAGGTGGAGATAGGAGGACGGGATAGGAGGTCGGGACAGGAGGACGGGATAGGAGGTCGGGATGTGGGGTTGGGATATGACAACAATATATGAGGACTGGATATGAAGGCAAAAGCTTCCTCCTTTGTTTATTTTCCTCCCCAACAAGGATTAGGAAGGAAAAACCAGGCAACGCCAGGTATTCAGCTAGTATATATATAAAACTCAATGTGTGTGTGTGTATGTATGTGTGTATGTATGTGTGTATGTTCCAGTATCACGTCCAAATCGCTGAAGATATTAACATGAAACTTGGCACACATGTTACTTATATGTCAACAACAAACATAGGATAGGTAATTTAACCCTTACTCACCCCGATTTGCCAAAGTCGGGGTTTTTGTTTAAAGTCCCATACAAGTCTATGGGAAATATATGTTACTGCATAACTTCCAAACAGCTGGAGATATTTCGATAATACTTGAGCACATGTTACTTATATGTCCACTTAAGATATATGATAGTTAATTTGACCCTTAACCCCTTAAGGACTCAGGGTTTTTCAGTTTTTGCACTTTAGTTTTTTCCTCCTTACCTTTTAAAAATCATAACCCTTTCAATTTTCCACCTAAAAATCCATATTATGGCTTATTTTTTGTAACGCAATTTTGTAACTTTTGGGTGCTTCCGTTTCTACGCAGTGCATATTTCGGTAAAAACGACACCTTATCATTATTGTGTAGGTCCATACGGTTAAAATGATACCCTACTTATATAGGTTTGATTTTGTCTTACTTCTGGAAAAAATCATAACTACATGCAGGAAAATTTATACGTTTAAAAATGTCATCTTCTGACCCCTATAACTTTTTTATTTTTCCACATAGAGGGCGGTATGAGGACTCATTTTTTGCGCGATTATCTGAAGTTTTTATCGGTATGATTTTTGTTTTGATCGGACTTTTTGATCACTTTGTATTAATTTTTTAATGGTATAAAAAGTTACCAAAAATACGCTTTTTTGGACTTTGGAATTTTTTTGCGCATACGCCATTGACCGTGCAGTTTAATTAATTATATATTTTTATAGTTCGGACATTTACGCATGCATAACATATGTTAATTTTTTATTTATTTACACTTTTATTTTTTTTATGGGAAAAGGGGGGTGATTCAAACTTTTATTAGGGAAGTGGTTAAATGACCCTTATTAACACTTTTTTAAACTTTTTTTTGCATTGTTATAGGTCCCATAGGGACTGATCTCTCATGCTGATCACTGGCGTGTATTCTCTCTCTCTCTCTCTCATCATACCACCACCCCCTGCTCCTCCCGCTACCTCTGGGTGCCAAAACAACATGCTTTGTTCATAGTAACATAGTTCATAAGGTGGAAAAAAGACCAGAGTCCATCACGTTCAACCTATAACTCTAATCAGTCCCTACTGAGTTGATCCAGAGGAAGGAAAAAAAACCTCATACTCGAGGTAAAAAATCCTTCCCCACTCCAAATATGGCAGTCAGAATAAATCCCTGGATCCCTGGACGTTCTGCCCCTATAAATCTAGTATACATAACCAGTGATGTTTTTATTCTACAAAAATGCATCCAGCCCCTTTTAAATTCTTTTACAGAGTTCAACATGATCACCTCCTCAAGCAGAAAATGCCACAGTCTCACTGCTCTTACAGTAAAGAAACCCCATCTGTGCTGGTGTAGAAACCTTCTTTCTTTAAACGTAGAGGATGCCCCCTTGTTATAGATACAGTCCTGGGTATGAATAGATTATGGGAGAGATCACTGTACGGTCCCCTGATATATTTATACATAGTTATTAGGTCTCCCTTAAGCCTTCTTTTTCTAAACTAAATAACCCCAATTCTGATAATCTTTCTGGGTACTGTAGTCCTCCCATTCCCCGTATTACTCTGGTTGCCCGTCTTTGAACCCTCTCCAGCTCCACTATATCTTTCTTGTACACTGGTGCCCAGTACTGTACACAGTATTCCATGTGTGGTCTGACTAGTGATTTGTACAGTGGTAGAATTATTTCCTTGTTGTGGGCATCTATACCCCTATTGATGCACCCCATGATTTTATTTGCCTTGGCAGAGCAGCCCGACACTGGTCACTACAGCTAAATTTACTGTTAACTAAGACTCCCAAGTCCTTTTCCATGTCAGTCGTCCCAAGTGTTCTCCCATTTAATACATAATCCCAGCCCGGAATTTTCTTCCCCATGTGCATAACTTTACATTTATCAGTGTTGAACTTCATCTGCCACTTCCCAGCCCAAACCTACAACTTATCCAGATCCATTTGTAACAGTGCACTGTCCTTTATTGTGTTTACCACTTTACAGAGTTTAGTATCATCTGCAAAGATTGCTACTTTACTATTCAACCCCTCTTCAAGGTCACTAATGCATATATTAAATAGGACAGGACTCAAGACGGACTCCTGTGGTATCCCACTAGTAACAGTCACCCAATCAGAATAAGTACCATTAATTACCACCCTCTGTTTCCTATTGCTGAGCCATTTACTTACCCACTTACACACATTCTCCCCTGCCCAATCCTTCTCATTTTATGCACCAACCTTTTATGTAGCACCGTATCAAATGCTTTGGAAAAATCCAGCAATTCCCCCTGGTCCAGTCTGGAGCTCACCGCCTCATAAAAGCTGATCAGGTTAGTTGATCGGCTCGGTCAACACTACTCTATAATACAGTATGCACATACTAAATACTGTGCCTACCACAATCTCTAAATTTAAATGTAGCTCTCATTGGTACTATGTAGTCGCATAGACACTTATAGGTGCTGTACTACATATCTGTATAACATGTTTGTGATCTTTTGATAGTCTGCCACCTTATGTGCCCATCTTGTGTTTCTTTCAATCATGCCTGAGTGTCATCTCTTGTTCCTATCCCATCCAGGTGCAAATTGCTGCAAATGTACCATGTACTGATTTAATTGGCTATTTAATAGGGCCATTGCAGAACATTTCCTATCATGTGTTGCTTCTGATTACAAAGAAAGCATAATTTGTCCATTGCCAAGTAGAACACATTATGCTGGAGTCACATCCAGCAATTGAAAGTGTTATCTCTCTCTGCAACATAAACACTGATAACCAGTACAGCACATTTGCTACATAGAGGTTAGAGCTATTAAGGAAGACTAACAGTGTGAAGCCGTTCAAAGTAAAATCTTACATGAGCAAACCCTTTTCAGTGCAGAAAGCGTTTTATGGGAAGGACCGGAACAAAACATTTGTATCCATGGTGACCACATCCAGGCTAAATCATTCTACCAGCTTACCACACACATAGACATGCACAAACACACATCTCAAAACAAAATTTCCACATTATCCCCTTTTCTTAGCCTCTATAGATTTATGAATCATTCAAGGCTTTGATGATTGGGATTTCATGATTCTTATTTTGTAAGGGATGCATATCTTTATCATCCAATGTCAACTTCACAAGCAGTCTGTGGCAGTGACAGGCTTTTGGAATACTTGTCACAGCAAATGAAAAGCCACCGTCTAAGCTGTCAGCATACTTAAAACTGAGTTGTCAATTAGCCACCCAATGTGTGTGGTCAGACAGTTCTCCCTTGGAGGTTATGTTTTCCTGCCAGCTATATCATCTGTTAGTTGAACTCAAGCAGAGCAAGAGAGCTCCCGGTGGCTAGGTTATTTCAGACTCTCACTGCTCTTCAAGAGAGCAAAGATGACAGGTACAATACTCATTAACAAAAATGTGTTTTACATACTAAGTATGCTTCGGAGAACTGGCACTAGAACATGGACTTAACCCACAGGAGGCTGGGAATTCAGGCTGCTTTGACCAGCAAAAAAAAACAAAACATTTCATTCATCATTAGGTCCAAACAAACATACAAGGGCCATGCAATTCGCACACTAGCAGGAAAGAAGCCACAACCATAATGTGTTTGTATAAAAGAATCGGCAGGGTGCTTTAGCTGAAACTATATGAAAACATTGTTTTCTACTGACAATAACAGCCAGGGATGCAACATCCATGAAGCAATGCAAGCACTCTGACTTCTGTAACTTTGGGGTTGTTAATGTGTGATACCTGTAATATTTCACTTTATTCAAATGAAACTAAGGGCACAAAAGAGTTAAAACAAATTGTTTCTAATACAAAATTAACCCTTTTCCACCCTATGGTGTATATTCACGTCAATGGCAGGAATACATTAACATGGAATAACTTATATATTTACATCATGAAGCTTTAACCTTTTGGGGATGCAGGGCATACCTGTACATCCTGCACCTGCTCCCACGATATAACGCGAGGTCACGCGGTGACCCCGTGTAATATCGGGTCAGTGCAGGTGGTTAACGGTAGCGGGGACCCGGGGCTAATGCCGGACATCACTGATCTAAACTAACCATTTAGACGCGGCAATCAAAGTTGATCACCGCATCTAAAATGTAAAAAGAAGCATTCCCGGCAGCTCAGCCGGGCTGATCGGGACCCCCACGGTGAAACCTCAGTGTCCCGATCAACTAGGACGCAAGCAGAGGGTCCCTTACCTGCCTCCAGCATGTCCGATCGGCAATTGATTGCTCCAAGCCTGAGATCCAGGCTGATGACACTAGCATTGAGCAATGATAAGTGCTGGCAATCAATGTACCTATGGGGGCTATAACAATGCAAAAAAAAAAGAGTAAAAAAGAGTTAATAAATGTGATTTAACCTCTTCCCTAATAAAAGTTTTAATCACATCCCATGTAAATAAAAATAAATATAAACATATGTGGTATCGCCGCGCATAAATGTCCAAACTATAAAAAATATATCGTTAAAGGGGTTCACCCTTGTTTATACTGTTTTTTGTTATTATGTTTGTGGGTTATGTGTCTATAAGTATGTGTTTTTTTATGTGTTGTGATTATGTATATATGTATTTTCTTACCTTTTGTGAAGATCCGGAAGCTGGCCCCTTTTTCTTCCAGCGGCTTGCTGTGTAACCTCGGCCTCCGCCATGTTGTGTTCGGTAAGTGGGATGTCGGGGTGTGTGTTCTTGCTTCTGTCCTTCCTATCTTCTGACGTCCGAATCTTTTCTTCCTGCTTCTTCCGTGGCTCAGCAACGAATCTGCGGCCTCTTCCGGCGCATGCGCAGGTAGTTTTTTTTTTTTTTACCAATAAAGTTTTTTTTGTCTAATTGACAAACTGTCTGCGCATGCGCGAGTACGCAAGTGCTACGCTAACAGCGTAGCGTACGTTAGGTCTACGCTAATAGCGTAGCTTCGCGGAAGCGCAGGCAGTTTGTCAATTAGACAAAATAAAATTTATTGGTAAAAAATAAATAAAAAATACCTGCGCATGCGCCGGAAGAGGCCCCAGATTCGTCGCTGAGCCACGGAAGAAACAGGAAGAAAAGATTCGCCTCGGACGTCAGAAGATAGGAAGGACAGAAGCAAGAACACACCCCCCAACATCCCACTTACCGAACACAACATGGCGGAGGCCGAGGTTACACAGCAAGCCGCTGGAAGAAAAAGGGGCCAGCTTCCGGATCTTCACAAAAGGTAAGAAAATACATATATACATAATCACAACACACATAAAAGAACACATACTTATACACACATAACACACAAACATAATAACAAAAAAACGTATAAACAACGGAGAACCCCTTTAATTAAACCTCACGGTCAATGACGTACACATGAAAAAATTCCAAAATAGCGTATATATCGTATACGGAAAAATAGGTGTTATTGGGGTCAAAAAAAGGATTATTTTAAGCGTACTCATTTCCTTACTAAAAGTTATAACTTTTTAAAAGTAGCAAAATAAAAGAAAACCTATATAAATTTGGTATCATTGTAATTGTTTGGACCTACAGAATAAAGATAAGGTTATGTTAACACTACGTAATCTCAGTTTGCGAAATTCCAATAAGGAATTCCCCCAGTGATTTTGTCTGGTGGCCAGTACCGAAGTCCTTCGCACGCATGTAATTCCGCTGAAAGAATGAACATGTGCAGATCATCATTCAGCAGATCAATTTCAGCAGCGGAATTCTTAACCACTGAAATTCCGCAGTGTGAATGGGTCTGCAGAAGGCCCATTCACATCAATGTTAAGGTTCACACAGCGGAATTTCCGTGCACAATTGCACATGTGGAAATTCCATAGTGTGAACATAACCTAACTGTAAATTCAACGTAAATTAAGTAATAACATGAATGAACCCATTATAAAGTTCAATTGGTCCTGCATAATACAAGCCCTCATATGACCCTGTAGGTGACTTTAAAAGACAATGAGGAAAAAAAACAATAAGCAGAAAAAAAATAGTCTGCTTCCTCAAGGTCCAAACAAGGCTGCGCCATTAAAGAGATAATTTAAACGATATATTATTTTCTGATAAATAACTATTTTTGGATCTGTTGGGTCTGTTGAAATGCCTTGCAGTAGGAAACACAGCTGTCACCACTTGTTCACATTGGCATTTTGGCTGCAACAAGATGTCGATTTGTATTGCACCTTATCGAAATAAAGAATGAAGATTTAAATCCCGATAAGTGCCATTGTACTTCTATCATAAGACTATTTTTGGATCTATTGAAATAGTTTTATCAGAATTCATTTTCTTTTGGATTGTTAGCTTGTAAAGGGGTCTTTTGGAGTTTTTGGTTCTTTGAATGTATGACAGGAGCAGCAAAGTTGGTCTAGTTACTAATATACTTCACTTACTTGTGTTTTTTTTTTTTTGCAACCTACAAAATTAGTGTTTCCTTTCCCAGCTTACTCTGCAGCCTGAGACAATACATCACAAGTCAGGTGCTGAAAGGGGGCTTGGCTGCTTTGTCTGTTGTGTGTGATGCCAGCCCCCTGATGATGTTACCAATGCAGTAAGGGCTGTAAAATAACACTACAGAGCACACTCCCCTTAACTAGTCCAGTGCCAGCACCATGGTCCATCCAAGCAACTGTTTACTAACCTTGATGACAGCTTTTCCAGCTCTCCTGATAATGTTCCAAACTCATTGCAGTATCACTGAGTAGCTGCAGTGGGTTTCAAACTTCGGGGACCAAGGTAGACCAGACTGCCAGTGCTGGACAGGGCAAAGTAATTTTGCCTTATTTTGTTATTTTACAGTCCCAGCAGGCTCTTAAACAATGTAGAATTTATTATTTAGGTATACAGTGATAGTTATTTCTCAAACTAAACAGCAGCTATAATGGCAGTCAATAATGGATACCTCAACACACAAATGCACAAACCTAAAAATGTCCTATAGCCAGGGCCAAACCTTGGCCCCAGGGGAGCGGTTGCTTTTAAACTGCAAACAAGCACTATAACAGCACTGGTTTGCACTTTATAAGCACCTGTCCTTTCTCAGAGAGTATAGGTGCTGCCCAGCCAGAACTTCAGTTCAGCAATATGTCTGTTTTGCTGACCATTTTTAAATGAAATTTAGATGTGTTTCATAGCATTTGTTACAAGTACTTAAAGTGCACTTATAGCACTTTTTGTTAGGGGTAAAACATGCTTGTTTTCATATATACTATTCATATAGACAATGCTATGGTAAAAATGTGAGGGAAAAAAACCCAGGGCATGCTGTATTGTAAAAATCAGAGCTACAGATGCCACAGAAACAATGAAACAAAAGTGTGTATAAAAATGTTCATGTATCTATATATGTAAATCTCAATGTGTGTATGCGTATGTGTGTGTGTGTGTCTATGTGTGTGTGTCTATGTGTGTATGTGTGTGTGTGTGTGTGTATGTTCCAGCATCACGTCCAAACGGCTAAAGATGTTAACAAGAAACTTGCCACACATGTTACTTATATGTCAACAACAAACATAAGATAGGTAATTTAACCCTTACTCACCTCCATTTGCCAGGGTCAGGGTTTTTGTTTAACCCCTTAAGGACTGAGCCCTTTTTCACCTTAAGGACTGTGCCCTTTTTTGCAATTCTGACCACTGTCACTTTGTGCATTAATAACTCTGGGATGCTTTTACCGATTATTCAGATTCCGAAATAGTTTTTTCGTGACATAGTCTACTTTAATACAGTGGTCAAATTACGTCGTTACTTGCATCCTTTCTTGGTGAAAAATCCCAAAATTTCAAGAAAATTTTGAAAATGTAGCATTTTTCTAAATTTGAAACTCTCTACTTGTAAGGAAAATGGATATTCCAAATAAATCATATATTTATTCACATATACAATATGTCTACTTTATATTTGCATCATAAAGTTGACATGTTTTTACTTTTGGAAGACATCAGAAGGCTTCAAAGATCAGCAGCAATTTTTCACAAAATTTTCAAAATTGGAATTTTTCAGGGACCAGTTAAGTTTTGAAGTGGATTTGAGGGGTCTTCATATTAGAAATACCCCATAAATGACCCCATTATAAAAACTGCACCCCCCAAGTATTCAAAATGACATTCAGTAAGTGTGTTAACTCTTTAGGTGTTTCACAAGAATAGCAGCAAGGTAAAGGAGAAAATTCAAAATCTTCATTTTTTACACTCGCATGTTCTTGTAGACCCAGTTTTGACATTTTACAAGGGGTAAAAGGAGAAAAAGCCCCCCAAAAATTGTACCCCAATTTCTCTCGAATATGGAAATACCTCATATGTGTATGTCAAGTGTTCTGTGGGTGCACTAGAGGCCTCAGAAGGGATGGAGCGACAATGGGATTTTGGAGAGTGAGTTTTTCTGACATGGCTTTTTGGGGGGCAAGTCCCATTTAAAAAGCCCCTATAGTGCCAGAACAGCAAAAAAAAACAACTACACCCCCTCAAGGAAACTACACCCCCTCAAGGAACGTAACAAGGGGTCCGCTGAGCCTTAACACCACACAGGTGTTTGATGACTTTTCGTTAAAGTTGGATGTGTAAATATTTTTTTTTCACTAAAATGCTGGTTTTCCCCCAAATTTTACATTTTTACAAGGGGTTATAGGAGAAAATGTCCCCCAAAATTTGTAAACCCATCTATTCTGAGTATGGAAATACCTCATGTGTAGACATCAGTACACTGCAGGCAAACTACAATGCTCAGAAGAGAAGAAGTCACATTTGGCTTTTGGAAAGCAAATTTTGCTGAAATGGTTTTTGGGGGGCATGTCGCATTTAGAAATCCCCTATGGTGCCAGAACACCAAAAAAAAACACATGGCATACCATTTTGGAAACTACACCCCTCAAGGAATGGAACAAGGCATACAGTGAGCCTTAACACCCCACAGTTGCTTCACAAATTTCTGCAAAAGTTGGACTTGAAAATGAAAAATGGGATTTTTTTTCACTAAAATGCTGGTTTTACCCCACATTTTTAATTTTCATAAGGGGTAATTGGAGAAAAAGCCTCCCAAAATTTGTAACCCCGTTTCTTCTGAGTATGGAAATACCCCGAACTAAAATGCTCAGAAGAGAAGGAGCACCATTGAGCTTTCGTAGAGAGAATTTGGTTGGAATAGGCCATGTGCGTTTACATGTAGTTCGCCCGCAGAGCACTTTACATCCACATATGGAATCTGTTCTTACTCAGAGGAAATGGGGCTACACATTTTGGGGGGATTTTTTCCTATTCTCCCTTGTGAAAATGAAAAATGTAGGGTAACACCAGCATTTTTGTGAAAAAAAATAGTTTTTTCATTTTCACATCCAACTTTAACAGAAATTTGTCAAACACCTGTGGGGTGTTAAGGCTCACTATACCCCTTGTCACATTCCGGGAGGGGTGTAGTTTCCAAAATGGGGTCACATGTGGGTATTTACTGTTTTGCGTTTATGTCAGAGCCGCTGTAAAATCAAAGTTCTGTACTCAGGAGAAATTGCGTTACAAATTTTGGGGGTCTTTTTTTCCTTTTACTGCTTGTAAAAATTAAAAGTATGGGGCAACACCAGCATGTTAGTGTAAAAATATTTTTTTTTTACACTAACATGCTTGTGTAGACCCCAAATTTACCGTTTCATAACAGGTAAAAGGAGAAAAAGACGCCCAAAATTTGTAACGCAATTTCTCCCGAGTACGGAGATACCCCATATGTGGCCCTAAACTGTTTCCTTGAAATACGACAGGGTTCCGAAGTGAGAGAGCGCCATGCGAATTTGAGGACTAAATTGGGGGTTTGAATCCGCCACAAAAATATCCTACGGCAGTGTTTCCCAATCAGGGTGTCTCCAGCTGTTGCAAAACTCCCAGCATGCCTTGACAGTCAGTGGCTGTCTGGCAATACTGTGAGTTGTTGTTTTTCAACAGCTGGAGGCTCCGTTTTGGAAACACTGCCGTACAATACTATTTTTTTATTTGGGGGGCTGTGTAATGTGTATATGTAGTGTTAGTGAAGTGTAGTGTTTTTAGGGTACATTCACACGGGCGGAGGTTTACAATTAGTTTCTCGCTGGGAGTTTGAGCTGCGGTGGAAAATTTGCCGCATCTCAAACTTGCAGCAGAACTCGCTGTAAACCCACCCGTGTGAATGTACCCTGTACATTCACATGGGGAGGCAAACCTCCAGCTGTTGGAAAACTACAATTTCCATACATGATGGGAGTTGTAGTTTTGCAACAGCTGGAGGCACATAGGTTGCGAAACACAGAGTTTGTTACTTAACTCAGTGCTTCGCAACCAGTGTGCCTCCGGCTGTTGCAAAACTAGAACTCCCAGCATGTACAGTCTCCCAGTGCATGCTAGGAGTTTTATTTTTGCAAAAGCTGGAGGCACACTGGTTGCAAAACACTGAGTTAGGTAACAAACTCGGTTTCACAACCAATGTGTCTCCAGCTGTTGCAAAACTTCAACAATCAGCATGCATTGACAGTTGAAAGGCATGCTGGGAGTTGTAGTTTTGCAACAGCTGGAGGCACACTGCTACAACTCCCAGCATGCCCTTTGGTAGTCTGTGCATGCTGGGAGTTGTAGTTATGCAACAGCTGGATGCACACTTTTTCATAGAAAAAAGGTGCCTCCAGCTGTTGCATAACTACAACCCCCAGCATGCACAGACTACCAAAGGGCATGCTGGGAGTTGTAGTTGGAACGCCAGCTGTTGCAAAACTACATCTCCGAGCATGCCCTTTGGCTGTGCATGCTGCGAGTTGTTGCTAAGCAAGAGCAGGAGGTGAACAGGCCTCACCTACGGCTGTATGCTGCCACCGGGACCACCGCCGCTCCTGCCGATCCCGAGGGGACCCCCGCCGGACCAGAACAAGGTAGGAGACCCCTGCCAGTGCTGCCATCTTCGCCGTCCCAATCGCCGCCCAGCAGGGTCGTGATTGGTCGGTCGTTCCGACCGATCAATCACGTGATCGTGAGGCGGCACCCGTGCCACCTCACTCCTGCTGGGTAAGAGTGAATGGGGCTGTGTCGGACAGCCCCATTCACCCTTTTTTCCGGGTCACCGGGTCACCAGATACCCAATTGACCCGGAAAAGCTGCAAATTGTAGGTCTAAATTGACCTGCGATTTGCGGCGATCGCCGACATGGGGGATCTCGGGACCCCCCCCCCCCCCAAGGGTTTGCACGGGGTGCCTGCTGATATATATCAGCAGTCACCCCGGTCTGGTCCCTGCCAGGCAAGCGGCGGGGACCGGAATTCCCACGGGCGTACCCATATGCCCTCAGTCCTTAAGGACTTTAAAACGGGGGCGTATGGATACGCCCGGCGTCCTTAAGGGGTTAAAGTCCCATACATGTCTATGGGGGATACATGTTACTGCATAACTTCCAAATGGTTGGAGATATTTCGATAATACTTGGTCACATGTTACTTATATGTCCACTTAAAATATAGGATAGTTAATTTAACCCTTAACTACCCCCATTTGTGAGGGTCGGAGTTTTTGTTTAAAGTCCAATGCAAATCAATGGGAAATGTATGTTCCCACATAACTTCCGTACGGCTGGAGATATTTCAATACCTGGTACACATATTACGGTGCGGGATAGGAGGTCGTGATTGGAGGTCAGGATAGGTGGTCGAGATAGCAGGTCGAGATATGAGGACGGGATAGGAGATCGAGATAGGTGGTCGAGATAGGTGGTCGAGATCGGAGGTCGAGATAGGAGGTCGAGATATGAGGATGGCATAGGAGGTCGGGATAGAAGGTCAGGATAGGAGGTCAGGATCGGAGGTCGGGATAGGAGGACGGGATAGGAGGACGGGATAGGAGGTCGGGATAGGAGGTCGACATAGGAGGATGGGATAGGAGGACGGGATAGGAGGTCGGGATAGAAGGTTGGGATAGGAGGTCGGGATATGACAACAATATATGAGGACGGTATATGAAGTCAAAAGCTTCTTGTTTTAGATCAAAAACTGTCGTTGCAGTTAAAAAAAACAACACAAAACTGCCAAATGGAAACACAGCCTAAATGGGCACTGTCAGATTCATAAAACATATTATATGTTGCACATTTTGGCAAAACATTACCGTTCTAATATACTTCATAAGAATTTTTCATTTCCTTTTTATAGAAATAATGGCTTATAAAAAACACCACTAGGGGTCCCCATACCATTCAAAATATAATCCTGTCTAACTGCATCATCATGTTTGTTCCAGCTAAAACACAGGCAGGGACAAAGCCTAGCACTTCTCAGTGCTCACTCCTGTCCCATCAGACTGCAGAATGAAAACAGGAGGGGATTACAGAAAAGCCTGCATTGATTGAATGAAGAGACCCAGCACAGGGACTTAAAATTAAGGGAATACTCTAAGAAGTATTGTGAGCATACTCTAAGAAGTATTGTGAGCATTGTTAAGTACATTTCTGTGAGGTTTTTTTTCTCTGTCTGGGAGGAATACAGGTGGAGAGTGGGTGGAGTAGTTCATTAATTGGCAGCTGATAAATTGCAGCTGTTTGCAGCCAGCTAGCCCTTTGCATTGATTTCCAGGCGTTGTGGCTGGAAACTATAAAAGAAACTATACAGTCATGGCCATAAATGTTGGCACCCCTGAAATTTTTCAAGAAAATGAAGTATTTCTCACAGAAAAGGATTGCAGTGACACACGTTTTGCTATACACATGTTTATTCCCTGTGTGTATTGGAACTAAACCAAAAAAGGGAGGGAAAAAGCAAATTGGACATAATGTCACACCAAACTCACAAAATGGGCTGGACAAAATTATTGGCACCCTTAACTTATTATATGGTTGCACACCCTTTGGGAAAAAAATAACTGAAATCAGTCGCTTCCTATAAGCATCAATAGGCTTCTTACACCTCTCAGCCGGAATGTTGGACCACTCTTCCTTTGTAAACTGCTTATTGGAAGAGCGCCTTTTCCCAACAGCAATTTTAAGATCTCTCCACAGGTGTTCAATGGGATTTAGATCTGGACTCATTGCTGGCCACTTCAGAACTCACCAGCGCTTTATTGCCATCCATTTCTGGGTGCTTTATGACGTATGTTTGGGGTCATTGTCCTGCTGGAAGACCCAAAATCTCGGACGCAAACCCAGCTTTCTGACACTGGGCTGTACAGTGTGCGACCCAAAATCCTCAGATTTCATAATGCCTTGCACACATTCAAGGCACCCAGTGCCAGAGGCAGCAAAACAACCCTAAAACATCATTGAACCTCCACCATATTTCACTGTAGGTACTGTGTTCTTTTCTTTGTAGGCCTCATTTAGTTTTCGGTAAACAGCAGAATAATGTGATTTACCAAAAAGCTCTATCTTGGTCTCATCTGTCCACAAGACATTTTCCCAGAAGGATTTTGGCTTACTCAAGTTCATTTTGGCAAAATGTAGTCTTGCTTTTTTATGTCTCTGTGTCAGCAGTGGGGTCCTTCTGGGTCTGCTGCCATAGCATTTCACTTCATTTACATGTTGACAGATAGTTCGCGCTGACACTGATGCTCCCTGAGCCTGCAGGACAGCTTGAATATCTTTGGAACTTGTTTGGGGCTGCTTATCCACCATCCAGACTATCCTGCGTTGACACCTTCCATCAATTTTTCTCTTCCATCCACACCCAGGGAGATTAGCTACAGTGCCATGGGTTGCAAACTTCTTGATAATGTTGTGCACTGTGGACAAATGCAAATCTAGATCTCTGGAGATGGATTTGTAACCTTGAGATTGTTGATATTTTTCCACAATTTTGGCTCTCAAGTCCTAAGACAGTTCTCTTCTCCTCTTTCTGTTGTCCATGCTTAGTGTGGAACACACAAACAAACAATCAAAATACTAAGTGAACTTATCTCCTTTTTATCTGCTTTCAGGCATGATTTTGCCTCAGGTAAATTTAAAGGACCATCACATGCTTGAAACAATCTTATTTTTCCACAATTTTGAAAGGGTGTCAATGATTTTGTCCAGCCCATTTTTGGAGTTTGGTGTGACATTATGTCCAATTTTCTTTTTTCCCTCCCTTTTTTGGTTTAGTTCCAAGACACACAAAGGAAATAACCATATGTATAGCAAAACATGTGTTACTGCAATCCTTTTCTGTGAGAAATACTTGATTTTCTTGAAAAATTTCAGGGGTGCCAACATTTACGGCCATGACTGTATATGGAGATAAAAAAAAAATTCTGATAGGGTTTTGTTATAAGCCACCAAACATAATGGAAGAGGCAGAAGATCAATTACTGAGGCAAATAAACAAGGCAGCAAATCATAATGAGGTGATATAATGGCGGACTTTAACTATCCTGATATAAACTGGGAGACTGAGACCTGTGAATTTCATAAAGGAAACAAGTTTCTGACTATAGCTAAAGACAATTATCTGTTCCAAATGGTGCAGGGCTCGACCAGAGGGGGCGCCCTACTAGACTTAATATTAACCAACAGACCTGACACAGTAACTAATGTGCAAGTAGAAGGACACCTAGGAAATAGTGATCATAATATAATAAATTGTAACTTGTTCTTCAATAAGGGAATCTCTCGAGGGGCCACAAAAACAATGAACTTTAGGAAGACAAAGTTCGATCAACTCAGAGAAGCCCTTGACAATATAAAATGGGATAATGTCCTCAAAAACAAGAATACTGACACTAAATGGGAGACTTTTAAGAATATTTTAAATTCTCACTGTAAGATGTACATACTTTATGGTAATAAATGGGTCAAAAATAAAAGAAAACCAATTTGGATGAATAAAAATGTTAAGGGGACAATAAATGACAAAAATAAAGCAGTTAAACTACTAAAACAAGACAGCAGTGAAGAAGCATTACAAAGCTATAGAGAAAAATTTTAAAAATAAAAAAAAAACTGATAAAAAACACTAAAATAGAGACAGAAAGGCTTGTTGCCAAAGAGAGTAAAGCTAACCCCAAAATGTTATTTAACTATATAAATAGCAAAAAGGTTAAAAACGAACGTGTAGGCCCTATAAAAAATGATGAGGAAGACATTATAAACATGGATCAGGAAAAAGCAAATATATTAAACAAATTCTTCTCCATTGTATTCACCGAGGAAAATGAAATGCCAGGTGAAACACAGTTTGATAAGGTAAACTCCCCAGTACAGGTCACCTGTCTAACCTAGGAAGAAGTACAGTGCCGCCTACAAAAAATCAAAATAGACAAATTGCCAGGTTCAGATGGCATTCACCCCCGTGTTCTAAAGTAATTAAGTAATGTAATAGATAAACCCCTATTTTTAATATTCAGGGACTTTATAGTAACAGGGACTGTTCCCAAGGACTGGAGCATGGCAAATGTGGTGCCAATATTTAAAAAAGGGTCAAAAGGTGACCCCGGGAATTATAAGCCTGTTAGTTTAACCTCTGTTGTATGTAAATTGTTTGAGGGTTTTCTAAGGGATGCTATTTTGGAGTATCTTGATAAAAATATATGTATGATCCCATATCAGCATGGCTTTATGTGGGATCGGTCCTGTCAAACTAACCTGATCAGCTTTTATGAGGAGGTGAGCTCCAGACTGGACACGGGGCAATCGCTGGATGTTGTATGTCTGGATTTTTCCAAAGCATTTGATACAGTGCCACATAAAAGATTGGTGCATAAAATGAGAATGCTTGGACTGGAGGGAAAATGTGTGCAAGTGGGTAGGTAACTGGCTCAGTGATAGGAAACAGAGGGTGGTTATTAATGGTACTTATTCTGATTGGCTGACTGTTACTAGTGGGGTACCACAGGGGTCCATCTTGGGTCCTGTTCTATTTAATATATTTATTAATGACCTTGTAGAGGGGTTGAATAGTAAAGTAGAAATCTTTGCAGATGATACTAAACTCTGTAAAGTGGTAAACACAATAAAGGACAGTGCACTGTTAGAAATGGATCTGGATAGGTTGGAGGTTTGGGCTTGGAAGTGGCAGATGAGGTTCAACACTGATAAATGTAAGGTAATGCACATGGGGAGGAAAAATCCGGGCTGGGATTATGTATTAAATGGGAGCACACTTGGGACGACTGACGTGGAAAAGGACTTGGGAGTCTTAGTTAATAGTAAATGTAGCTGTAGTGACCAGTGACGAGCAGCTGCTGCCAAGGCTAATAAAATCATGGGGTGCATCAATGGGGCATAGATGCCCATGACAAGGAAATAATTCTACCACTGTACAAATCACTAGTCAGACCACACATGGAATACTGTGTACAGTAATGAGCACCAGTGTACAAGAAAGATATAGTGGAGCTGGAGAGGGTTCAAAGATGGGCAAACAGAGTAATACGGAGAATGGGAGGACTACAGTACCCAGAAAGATTATCAGAATTGGGGATATTTAGTATATAAAAAAGAAGGCTTAGGGGAGACCTAATAACTATGTATAAATATATCAGGTGACCGTACAGAGATCTCTCCCATGATCTAATCATACCCAGGACTGTATCTATAACAAGGGGGCATCCTCTACGTTTAGAGGAAAGAAGGTTTCTACACCAGCACAGATGGGGGTTCTTTACTGTAAGAGCAGTGAGACTGTGGAATTCTCTGCCAGAGGAGGTGATCATGGTGAACTCTGTAAAATAATTTAAAAGGGGCTAGATGCATTTTTGGAGAATAATAACATTACAGGTTATGGATTCTAGATTTATAGGGACAGAAGGTTGATCCAGGGATTTATTCTGATTGCCATATTTGGAGTCGGGAAGGAATTTTTATGAGGGTATGAGGGTTTTTTGCCTTAATCTGGATCAACTCAGTAGTGACTCATTAGGGATATAGGTTGAACTTGATGGACTCTTGTCTTTTTTCAACCTTATGAACTATGTTACTTTGTTACAACAGACTCGGGGAGGAAGATGAGTCATGCAGACTGAGGACACACCCTCTATAAAGCACAGAATGACAAACCAAGTGATCAACAGATAGAAGGTATTTGTGTGAGAAATATAGGTGCTAGATGCATATATATATATATATATATATATATATATATATACATATATGATCAGGATTAGGTACTGAGTAACAAAATTTTTAAGGGATATGACAGATTTAATTTCTTAAAAAATAGCACAACACCTGTCCTCTGGTATTGTGTCTGGTATTGCTTCCCAGTTCTATTGAAGTTTTACTATCATACACAACCTGAGGACAGGTGCGGAAGAAATAAGCTCTGTTTTTTTATTCTGGATAACCTCTTTAACTCCTTAACCTCTTCAGGACGCAGGGCATATGGATACGCCCTGCATTCCGAGTCCTTAAGGACGCAGGGCGTATCCATACGCCCGTGGGAATTCCGGTCCCCACCGCTAGCCGGTTGGGGACCGGAGCCGGATGCCTGATGAAATCGTTCAGCAGGCATCGCGGCATATCGCCCAGGGGGGTCATTATACCCCCCCATGTCGGCGATGGCCGCAGATCGCTGGATAATTCAGTCCAGCGATCAGCGGCGATTTCGGCTCAATCGGGTCTCCAGTGACCCGGTGACCCGGAATTACTGGCTGATCGGGCCAGCAGGGGTGAGGTGGCACTGGTGCCACCTCACGATCGCCCTGATTCGTCAGCCGGTTTACCGGCCGACCAATCAGGGCACCTGCTGCGGGTGTCACTCCCGCAACCCGCTCCACCATTCTTCCGGAGGAAGTGAGTGGGTGCGGGACGTGGAACCCGGCAGCTGGGGACCGTGATCCACGGCATCCCTGTTGGGATCGGGGCCCCAGGAGCGACGGCGGCGAGGGACTGACCTGTGTCCCGGAGCAGCAGTAGGAGGTTAATGACAGCCTCCTGCTGTTGCTTAGCAACAGCTCCCAGCATGCAAAAAGGGTATGCTGGGAGATGTAGTTATGCAACAGCAGGAGGCAGACCACCACAACTCCCAGCATTCCCTTATGGGCATGCTGGGACTTATAGTTTTGCAACAGCTGGAGGCACATTTTTTCAATGGAAAATTGTACCTTCAGCTGTTGTATAACTACAACTCCCAGCTTGCACAAACAGCTAAAGTGCATGCTGGGAGTTATAGTGGTGCATCTGCTGGTTGCATAACTACAACTCCCAGCATGCCCGTTGGCTGTCGGTGACTGCTGAGAGTTGTAGTTTTGCAACAGCTGAAGGCACACTGGTTGTGAAACTCAGAGTTTTTTTTACCTAACTCAGTGTTTCACGACCGGTGTGCCTCCAGCTGTTGCAAACTACAACTCCCAGCATGCACCGTATATGCTGGGAGTTGTGGTTTTGCAACAGCTGGAGGCACACTGGTTGTGAAACACTGAGTTAGGTCACAAACTCAGCGATACATAACCAGTGTGCCTACAGCTGTTGCAAAACTAAAACTCTAAGCATGTATAGTCTGTCAGTGCATGCTGGGAGTTGTAGTTTTGCAACAGCTGAATGTTCCCCCCCTCCAATGTGAATGTACAGGGTACATTCACATGGGCGTAGGTTTACAGTAAGTATCCGGCTGCAAGTTTGAGCTGCGGCAAATTTTCTGCCGCAGCTCAAACTGCCAGTGAGAAACTACTGTGAACCCCCGCCCGTGCGACTGTACCCTAAAAACACTACACTACCACAAAATAAAATAAAAAGTAAAAAACACTACATAAACATATACCCCTACACAGCCCCCCTGCCCTCCCCAATAAAAATGAAAAACGTCTGGTACGCCACTGTTTCCAAAATGGAGCCTCCAGCTGTTGCAAAACAACAACTCCCAGTATTGCCAGACAGCCGTTGACTGTCCAAGCATGCTGGGAGTTTTACAACAGCTGGAGGCACCCTATTTGGGAATCACTGGCGTAGAATACCCCTATGTCCACCCCTATGCAATCCCTAATTTAGGCCTCAAATGGGCATGGCGCTCTCACTTTGGAGCCCTGTCGTATTTCAAGGCAACAATTTAGGGTTACATATGGGATATCGCCGTACTCGGGAGAAATTGGGTTACAAATTTTGGGGGGTATTTTCTGCTTTTACCCTTGTTAAACGTTACATTTTTGGGAAAACAAGCATTTTAGGTTTAAAAAAAAAATTTTTTTTACATATGCAAAAGTCGTGAAACACCTGTGGGGTATAAAGGTTCACTTAACCCCTTGTTACGTTCACCGAGGGGTCTAGTTTCCAAAATAGTATGCCATGTGTTTGTTTTTTTGCTGTCCTGGCACCATAGGGGTTTCCTAAATGCGACATGCCCCTGAGCAAAATTTGGTCTAAAAAAGCCAAATATGACTCCTTCTCTTCTGAGCATTGTAGTTTGCCCGTAGTGCACTTTAGGCCAACTTATGGGATACCTCCATACTCAGAAGAGATGGGGTTACAAATTTTGGGGGGTATTTTCTGCTATTAACCCTTGCAAAAATGTGAAATTTGGGGGAAACACATTATTGTGAAATGTTTTTATTTATTTTTTTACATATGCAAAAGTCGTGAAACACCTGTGGGGTATTAAGGCTCACTTTATTCCTTGTTACGTTCCTCAAGTTTCCAAAATGGTATGCCATGTGTTTTTTTTTTTTGCTGTTCTGGCACCATAGGGGCTTCCTAAATGCAACATGCCCCCCAAAAACCATTTCAGAAAAACGTACTCTCCAAAATCCCCTTGTCGCGCCTTCGCTTCTGAGCCCTCTACTGCGCCCGCCGAACACTTTACATAGACATATGCGGTGTGTCCTTACTCGAGAGAAATTGGGCTACAAATATAAGTATAAATTTTCTCCTTTTACCACTTGTAAAAATTCAAAAATTTGGTCTACAAGAACATGCGAGTGTAAAAAATGAAGATTGTGAATTTTCTCCTTCACTTTGCTGCTATTCCTGTGAAACACCTAAAGGGTTAAAACGCTGACTGAATGTCCTTTTAAATACTTTGGGGGGTTTAGTTTTTATAATGGGGTTATTTATGGGGTATTTCTAAGATGAAGACCCTTCAAATCAACTTCAAACCTGAACTGGTCCCTGAAAAATAGTGAGTTTGGAAATTTTGTGAAAAATTTGAAAATTGCTGCTGAACTTTGAAGCCCTCTGGTGTCTTCCAAAAGTAAAAACTTGTCAATTTTATGATGAAAACATAAAGTAGACATATTGTATATGTGAATAAAAAAAAATTATTTGGAATATCTATTATCCTTACAAGCAGAGAGCTTCAAAGTTACAAAACTGCAAAATATTCAAATTTTTCATCAAATTTTGGGATTTTTCACCAAGAAAGGATGCAAGTTACCACAAAATTTTACCACTATGTTAAAGTAGAATATGTCACGAAAAATCAATCTCGGAATCAGAATGATAACTAAAAGCATTCCAGAGTTATTAATGTTTAAAGTGACAGTGGTCAGAATTGCAAAAAACGGCCGAGTCCTTAAGGTGAAAAAGGGCTAAGTCCTTAAGGGGTTAAGGACCAAGCCCATTTTCACCTTAAGGACCAGAGCATTTTTTGCACATCTGACCACTGTCACTTTAAGCATTAATAACTCTGGGATGCTT
Source organism: Hyla sarda (assembly GCF_029499605.1). Lineage (NCBI taxonomy): Eukaryota > Metazoa > Chordata > Amphibia > Anura > Hylidae > Hyla > Hyla sarda. The sequence goes on along the minus strand of NC_079189.1, from coordinate 373,798,066 downwards.
TTACTTATTAATTTGATTCCAAGATTGTTTTTTCATTACACATTCTACTTTAACATAGTGGTAAATTTTCATCGATACTTGCATCATTTCTTAGTGAAAAATTACAAAATGTCATGAAAAATGTTAATTTGAAGTTTGAAGCTCTCTGCTTGTAAGGAAAATAGACATTCCAAATAAATTTTATATTGATTCACATATACAATATGTCTACTTTATGGTTGCATCATAAAGTTGACATGTTTTACTTTTGGAAGACATCAAAGGGCTTCAAAGTTCAGCAGCAATTTTCAATTTTTTTCACGAAATTTTCAAAATCGGAATTTTTCAGGGACCAGTTCAGTTTTGAAGTGGATTTGAAGGACCTTAATATTAGAAATACCCCATAAATGACCCCATTATAGAAACTGCACCCCTCAAAGTATTAAACATGACATTCAGAAAGTTTGTTAACCCTTTAGGTATTTCACAGGAATAGCAGCAAAATGAAGGAGAAAATTCAAAATCTTCATTTTTTACACTCGCATATTCTTGTAGACCCAGTTTTTGGATTTTTACAAGGGGTAATAGGAGAAAAAGCCCCCCAAAATGTGTAACCCCATTTCTCTCAAGTAAGGAAATATCTCATATGTGTATGTAAAGTGTTCGGCGGGCAGTAGAGGGCTCAGAAGGGAAGGAGGGACAATGAGATTTTGGAGAGTGAATTTTGCTGAAATGTTTTTTTGGGGGCATGTCGCATTTAGGAAGCCCCTATGGTGCCAGAACAGCAAAAAAAAAAAAACATGGCATACTGTTTTGGAAACTTCACCCCTCAAGGTACGTAACAAGGGGTCCAGTGAGCCTTAATGCCCACAGGTGTTTGACGACTTTCCGTTAAAATCGGATGTGTAAATCAATTTTTTTTTTCACTAAAGTGCAGTTTTTTCCCCAAATTTACCATTGTTATAAAGGGTAATGGGAGAAAATGCCCCCCAGAATTTGTAACCCCATCTCTTCTGAGAATGGAAATACCCCATGTTAGAATGTAAAATGCTCTACGGGCGAACTACAATGCTCAGTAGAAAAGGAGTCACATTTGGCTTTTGGAAAGCAAATTTTGCTGAAATGGTTTTGGGGGGTTATGTCGCATTTATGAAGCCCCTATGGTACCAGAACAGCAAAGAAAAAAAAACACATTGCATACTATTTTGGAAACTACACCCTTCAAGGAATGTATGAAGGGGTACAGTGAGCCTTAACACCCCACAGGTGTTTGACGACTTTTTGTTAAAGTCGGATGTGTAAATGAAAAATGAAATTTGGGGAAAAACTAAAACGCAGTTTTTCCCCAAATTTAACATTTTTTACAAGGGGAAATAGGAGAAAATTACCTCCAAAATTTGTAACCCCATGGAAATATGGAAATACCCCATATGTGAATGTAAAGTGTTCCGCGAGCGAACTACAATGCTCAGAAGAGGAGGAGCGTAATTGAGCTTTTGGAGAGAGAATTTGTTTGGAATGGAAGTCAGGGGCCATGTGCGTTTACAAAGCCCCCATGGTGTCAGAACAGTGGACCCCGCCCCACACATGTGACTCCATTTTGGAAACAACACCCCCACAGAATTTAATAAGGGGTGCAATGAGCATTTACACCCCACTGGCGTTGACATCTTTAGAACAGTAGGCAGTGCGAATGAAAAATTAAATTTTTCATTTTCACGGACTACTGTTCCAAAAATCTGTAATACACCTGTGGTGTGTAAATGCTCACTGTACCCCTTATTACATTACCTGAGGGGGTGTAGTTTCAAAAATGGAGTCACATGTTGGGGGGGTCCATTGTTCTGGCATTATGGGGGCTTTGTAAACACACGTGGCCTTCAATTCCAGACAAATTTTCTCTCCAAAAGCCCAATGGCTCTCCTTCTCTTCTGAGCATTGTAGTGCACCAAGAGAGCACTTTAAATCCACATATGGGGTGTGTTCTTACTGAGAAGAACTGGAGTAACAAATTTTGGGGGCTTTTTTCCTATTTTATCTTGTAAAAATTAAAAATTTAGGGTAATACCAGCATTTTAGTTAAAAAAAATGTTTTCCCATCCAACTTTAACAAATATTCGTCAAACAACTGTGGGGTGTTAAGGCTCACTATACCCCTTGTTAAGGTCTATGAGGGGTGTAGTGTCCAAAATAGGGTCACACGTGGGTATTTATTTTTGTGTTTATGTCAGAACCGCTGTAAAATCAGCCACCCTTGTGCAAATCATCAATTTAGGCCCCAAATGTACGTGTGCTTTCAGTCCTGAGCCTTGTTGTGCATCCGCAGAGCATTTTACGCCCACATATGGGGTATTTCTGTACTCAGGAGAAATTGCATTACAAATTTTGGGGGTCTTTTTTTTCCTTTTACCTCTTATGAAAATAAAAAGTATGGGGCAACACCAGCATGTTAGTGTAAAAAATTTTATTTCACTAGCAGGCTGGTGTAGACCCCAACTTTTCCTTTTCATAAGGGGTGAAAGGAGAAAAAGCCCCCCAAAGTTTGTAGAGCAATTGCTCCCGAGTACGGAAATAGTCCATATGTGGCCCTAAACTGTTTCCTTAAAATACGACAGGGCTCTGAAGTGAGAGAGCACCATGCGCATTTGAGGACTAAATTACGGATTGCATAGGGGTGGACATAGGGGTATTCTACGACAGTGATTCCCAAATAGGGTGCCTCCAGCTGTTGCTAAACTCCCAGCATGCCTGGACAGTCAGTGTTTTCCAGAAATGCTGGGAGTTGTTGTTTTGCAACAGCTGGAGGCTCCATTTTGGAAACATTGCCGTACGATATGTTTTTCATTTTTATTGGGGGAGGACAGTGTAAGGGGGTGTATATTAGGGATCGACCGATTATCGGTATGGCCGATATTATCGGCCGATATGATACGCATACTACCTGCACATCATGACATTTATATATGTCATTCTGCGGGAACGGGCTAATTACACAATTTAGGTGGCCACGAGGCCCCTTTTAGCACGAGGCCTTAGGCGACCGCCTAAATCGCCTAATTAGAGAGCCGCCTCTGCCCAGCATGCACTGACAGACTGTGCATTCTGGGAGTTGTACTTTTGCGACAACTGGAGGCACACTGGTTGGAAAACCTTCAGTTAAGTTCTGTTACCTAACTCAGTATTTTCCAACCAGTGTGCCTCCAGCTGTTGCAAAACTACAACTCCCAGCATGTACTGATCGCCGAAGGGCATGCTGGGAGATGTAGTTATGCAACAGCTGGAGGTACACAACTACAACTCCCGGCATGCTGAGACAGCAGTTTGCTGTTCGTGCATGCTGGGAGTTTTAGTTTTGCAAGATATGAAGGGCCACAGTTTGGAGACCACCGCACAGTGATCTCCAAACTGTGGCCCTCCAGATGTTGCAAAACTACAAATGCCAGGATGCCCAGACAGCAAACTGCTGTCTCAGCATGCTGGGAGTTGTAGTTTTGCAAGATCTAGAGGGTCACAGTTTAGAGACCACTGCACAGTGATCTCCAAACTGTAGCCCTCCATCTGTTGTAAAACTGCAAATCCCAGCATGCCCAAACAGCAAACAGCTGTCTGGGCATGCTGGGAGTTGTAGTTTTGCAACATCTGGAGGGCTACAGATTAGAGACCGTGTATAGTGGTCTCCAAACTGTAGCCCTCCAGATGTTGCTAGAGAGCAACTCACCGGCTTCCATAGGATCGCACACCAGGGAGCCGCATTGCCGTCCCCTGCCACCCGCTGCCGATCGCCGCTGGTAAGTGACCTCCGGCGCCGTTCACATCACGGTTCCCCTGCTCTGCCCGGACTACAATGGGTGGGCAGAGCGGGGAACCGAACTTTAACCCCCTGCCCCCGATCTGCTATTGGTCGGTCGCTTCTGACCGACCAATAGCAGGGATAGGAGGGGTTTGCACGGGATGCCTGCTGAATGATTTCAGCAGGTATCCCAGTCCGGTCCCCGCCCGGTGAGCATCGGGGACCGGATTTCCCACGGGCATTGAGGTATGCCCGTGGTCTTTAAGTACCAGGGAGCCAGAATGTACCTATATGCCCTTGGTCCCTAAGTGGTTAAATCCAGTGTCCAAAAAAAGGTACTGCTGGTGTGAAATTTGTGCCAGTACTTTTATGTGCTTAGTAGGTAGGACAATTGTTTTTAGAGACAGTCAGGAAAGTCAGGAAATGTGATCACTGAGGGATAATATAATTTAATGCTTTCAAACAACGCTGCTCTGAACTGGTTAAGAACCCCAGGGACACAGTAGGCCTGTTATAAATTATATGGACAGTGTTTACCAAGGCAACCAGCTGAGGCTAGGGGAGAGCTTAAGGCTTATTAGCAGCCAAGCTGACAACAAGATGCATGGCAGTTTGTGTTATATATTGCTACTGTGGCTTTCCATTACTTTAACTGAATAATGGAAAGCAAAATGACTGCCATTGCTGATTCTGCTATTTAGTACTGGTGCTTTTAAGCCTTATTTTGTGAATGGGAAATCCAATATACAGTCATGGCCGTAAATGTTGACACCCCTGAAATTTTTCAAGAAAATGAAGTGTTTCTTACAGAAAAGGATTGCAGTAACACATGTTTTGCTATACACACGTGTATTCCCTGTGTGTGTATTGGAACTAAACCAAAAAAGGGAGGAAAAAAAGCAAATTGGACATAATGTCACACCAAACTCCAAAAATGGTCTGGACAAAATTATTGGCACCCTTAACTTAAAAGGGTTATCCACCATAAGGGGATTTTAGTACGTACCTGGCAGACAGTAATGGAAATGCTTAGGAAGGATCTGCGCTTGTCTTGGGGCTAAATGGCTATGTTGTGAGATTACCATAACACTGTGGCTAGCTTTTTGTGAACTGGTATTTCCCGTTTGAGTTTTCTTCTTTTGCCTACAAATCCCATACTTTCATTTTCCTCCCTCCCACACATCAGCCAACCCACCCATTGAAACATAAATGAGCTGCATCCATTTAAAAGACCTGTGGTTTTCAATCAGGGTGCCTACAGCTGTTGCATTAGTTGAAGATTGATCTCTCTCCCACCAAGCGATTGCTCCACCCAAGGAAGCAGACGGGCTCCCTGTCATCAGCTGACTAGTGAGTCAGGTCACGGCCACATTGCAACCTGGGAAAAATCTGAGACAACAGTCATTTTATATGCTGTTAAAAAATAAATATTGGTTTGAAAATCACATAGGAATTGGGAGAAAACCGTCACACACAGGTACAGACTCTATATTATGAACTACACTAACTTTGCAGTCCCTGTAGCATAGTCAAATAAAAAAAATTCCTGGAATACCCCTTTAATATTTGGTTGCACACCCTTTGGAAAAAACAACTTGTCACGATGCCGGCTGGCAGGTAGTGGATCCTCTGTGCCAGAGAGGGATTGGCGTGGACCGTGCTAGTGGACCGGTTCTAAGTCACTACTGGTTTTCACCAGAGCCCGCCGCAAAGCGGGATGGTCTTGCTGCGGCGGTAGTGACCAGGTCGTATCCACTAGCAACGGCTCACCTCTCAGGCTGCTGAAGATAGGCGCGGTACAAGGGAGTAGACAGAAGCAAGGTCGGACGTAGCAGAAGGTCGGGGCAGGCAGCAAGGATCGTAGTCAGGGGCAACGGCAGGAGGTCTGGAACACAGGCTAGGAACACACAAGGAAACGCTTTCACTGGCACAATGGCAACAAGATCCGGCCAGGAAGTGCAGGGGAAGTGAGGTGATATAGGGAAGTGCACAGGTGAAGACACTAATTGGAATCACTGCGCCAATCAGCGGCGCAGTGGCCCTTTAAATCGCAAAGACCCGGCGCGCGCGCGCCCTAGGGAGCGGGGCCGCGCGCGCCGGGACAGGACCGAGGGAGAGCGAGTCAGGTACGGGAGCCGGGGTGCGCATCGCGAGCGGGCGCTACCCGCATCGCGAATCGCATCCCGGCTGGAAGCGGAATCGCAGCGCCCCGGGTCAGTGGATCTGACCGGAGCGCTGCAGCGGGGAGAGTGTAGCGAGCGCTCCGGGGAGGAGCGGGGACCCGGAGCGCTCGGCGTAACACAACTGAAATCAGTCACTTCCTATAACCATCAATAAGCTTCTTACACCTCTCAGCCGGATAGTTGGACCACTCTTCCTTTAACACCGAAAAGAAGGAAAGACACCTTACTATGAAAAGTAAGTGAGAGTGCACTTTCTAAGCTAGAGCCCCGATAACGTGTACCAATCAGTGCACACAAATGCATAAAATCATCATAAATCCATATACTTTATTGAACTCAAAAAGTTAAAACATACATAGAAAAGTACAGAATACATAAAATGAGAGGCACTGGATCACTATAGAAAGGCAGGTATAGGTCTGTATGTGATATAGTATGCAGGAATAGTCACATGTATATATGGCAATAAGGGTTAAGGATACAAGTAAACCACAGTATAAGACTATAACAAACGTGTGTCAAAATAAAAAGATCATAGCCCAATGCAAAAGCAGATTATCAAGAATGCCAGACCATACCTACCAACCCCAACGATCGTTTCGCTTCTAAAATGCTTCCTCAGGGGGTGTGGCTATCCTACAAAACAGCTTACCTTATATCTAGCCAGCCATCCAATCACATACATCCACCTTAAACTGACAAGCTAAACATCCAATAATGGTACCAGAATAATAAAGTATTGCCCCCCATGTGTTAATAGAGCCAATCTCAAGATGTGCTGCCCGGCAGACAGAATTCCCAACTTCCAGAACGCTAACTGCGTATTTCCGGGCGGCTAGATGTCACATGATCAATTCTGATCACATGAATCTGCCGGGACCTCGCCAGCGCATGCGCTCCGCCGATGAGTATATATTTGGGTGTGGGTCACGTGTAGGCCTATCACGCGATCCAGTCCAATGTCGGCAGAGCGCAGACGCGGCAGTGATATCTGCGCGTCAATGGGACACGCATTGTAAGGCCCGTACTCAGGTCATGTGATGATGCAGTCACATGATCCGCGTCAGTAAGACGTTCGTCATGGGACGCAAACTACGGTCATGTGATACCATAGTCACATGACCGGAGAGAAAGGAAGCCTCGGGCGCATGTGCAATAATAATGGGGGAAGATAGTATAAGAAATAGAATAGAAAGTAGCAAACAGATCGGTATAGCAGTGCTAGCAAGTATGAGGTGAGTGTGTGAAAAGTGTGTAAAGGTGAAAGTGAATAAACATGCAGTGTACGAAGTTAGATGTGAAGAAAATGTGATGCTCACAGATTACAGATGAAAAGTTATTTAAAAAAAAACAAACAAACAAAAACGTATTGACAGTTAAAAAAAACACACGTGATATTGAAATTTTTATGTCAAAATGAAGAAAACACTAGGTGAGAATGTGTAAAGATGAAAACAAAAAACAAAACTTCATTTTGACATAAAAATTTCAATACCACGTGTGGTTTTTTTTAACTGTCAATATGTTTTGTTTTTTTTTAAATAACTTTTCATCTGTGTGCATCACATTTTCTTCACATCTAACTTCGTACATGCTTATTCACTTTCACCTTTACACACTTTTCACACACTCACCTCATACTTGCTAGCACTGCTATACCGATCTGTTTGCTACTTTCTATTCTATTTCTTATACTATCTGCCCCCATTATTGCGCATGCGCCCGAGGCTTCCCTTCTCTCCGGTCATGTGAATATGGTGTCACATGACCGGAGTTTGCGTCCCATGACGCGCGTCTTACTGACGCGCTGATCATGTGACTGCATCATCACATGACCTGAGTCCGGGCCTTACGATGCGCGTCCCATTGACGCGCAGAAATCACTGCCGCGCCTGCGCTCTGCCGACATTGGACTGGGTCGCGTGACAGGCCTACACGTGACCCACACCCAAATATATACTCATCGGCGGAGCGCTTGCGCTGGCGAGGTCCCTGCAGGTTCATGTGATCAGAATTGATCATGTGACATCTAGCCGCCTGGAAATACGCAGTTAGCGTTCCGGAAGTTGGGAATTCTGTCTGGGGGGGCAATACTTGGGGGGCAATACTTTATTATTCTGGTACCATTATTGGATATTTAGCTTGTCAGTTTAAGGTGGATGTATGTGATTGGATGGCTGGCTAGATATAAGGTAGGCTGTTTTGTAGGATAGCCACACCCCCTGAGGAAGCGTTTTAGAAGCGAAAGGATCGTTGGGGTTGGTAGGTATGGTCTGGCATTCTTGATAATCTGCTTGGGCATTGGGCTATGATCTTTGTATTTTGACACACGTTTGTTATAGTCTTATACTGTGGTTTACTTGTATCCTTAACCCTTATTGCCATATATACATGTGACTATTCCTGCATACTATATCACATACAGACCTATACCTGCCTTTCTATAGTGATCCAGTGCCTCTCATTTTATGTATTCTGTACTTTTCTATGCATGTTTTAACTTTGTGAGTTCAATAAAGTATATGGATTTATAATGATTTTATGCATTTGCGTGCACTGATTGGTACACGTTATAGGGGTTCTCACCACTCTTCCTTTGCAAACTGCTCCAAGTCTCTCTTATTGGAAGGGCACCTTTTCCCAACAGCAATTTTAAGATCTCTCCACAAGTGTTCAATGTGATTTTGATCTGGACTCATTGTTGGCCATTTCAGACCTCTAAAGCGCTCCATCTATTTCTGGGTGCTTTTTGACATATGTTTGGGGTCATTGTCCTGCTGGAAGACCCAAGATCTCAGACACAAACCCAGCTTTCTGACACTGGGCTGCACAAGTACACCCTGATGCCTTAGTACATAAGGACCACCCATACGCCTGTGGGAATTTCGGTCCGGAGCGGGATGCCTGCTGACAATGACTCGAGGAGAGGGGGTCCTGAGACCCCCCCCATGTCAGCGATTACCGCAAATCGCCGATCAATTTAGATTGTCGATTTGCGGCGATTCCTGGCTGATCGGGTCTCTGGTGACCCGATAGCCCGGAAAATAGGGATGAGGAGAGCTGCCTCTGAAGAACAGTAGTGCCACCTCCTCCTATCCCCTGCAATTGGCCCGTCAGGACTTTGCAGGGCAGGGGCGGTGGTGAAAGTTTAGATCCCCTGCTCTGCCTGCCCCTAGAGGTCCAGGCAGAGTGGGGAATGATGGCAGCGTGGGCCGTTGATGCAGGGGGATCGGCGGCCAGTGGCGTCTCCAGCATTCATATTTAGCGGGGGGCACATGGGGGGCCTGTGACAAAAGTGGGGGGGGCAATTTTAAAACGTGTGTGTGTGTGTATGTGTATATATATATATATCTCAATATATATATATATATATATACATATACACACACTGTGCAGAACACACTGTGCAGAACACTGTGCAAAAATAAAAAAAATGTAATTTAAAATCTTCATACATTCTTGTTGCACAGTGATTTTTTTTTTCCGTTTTTGCCGTAGATTTTTGGGTAAAATGACTGATGTCACTACAAAGTAGAATTGGTGGCGCAAAAACTAAGCTATCATGTGGATTTTTAAGTGCAAAATTGAAAGGGTTATGATTTTTAAAAGGTGAGGAAAAAACAAAAGTCGAACAACGCTATGTCCTTAAGGCGTTAAAACTTTTGGACACTACCATCAACTTTGATAGCGGCATCTAAAGTGTTAATTTCGGACATCAGCCTGATTGGTGATGTCTGGCATTAGCCGAGGGTTCTAGCTAATGATTTATACAACACAGTGGGAGCAAGCACTGTGCGTACACACACGCCTTGTGTCCTTAGGTCTCATTTACATGGATGGATTCTCAGCATATTTTATGCTGTGGATCCGCCGACAATGGACCCTACAGTGCTGCCTCCATCTGTGCCTGCTCAAAACAGCAATCCTCCGCTACGAGCAGACACGCTTTGATGTGTAAACTCGCACACATAGCGGCTGCTCTCGGCCTAGCTCAGAGAGCAGGAGGAGCGGCCATGATGTGCGCAAGTATACACATCAAAGCGTGTCTGCTCGTAGTGGCGGATTGCTGTTATGAGCAGGCACAGATGGAGGCAGCACTGTAGGGTCCATTGTCGGTGGATCTGCAGCGTAAAATACACTGTGGATCCACCCCTGAATGAGCCCTTAGGGTACGTTCACACGTACAGGATCTGCTGTATATTTTCTGCAGCTGATTTTGCTACCTATTGAAGCTAATGGGTTGCAAAATCAGCTGCACAAAATATGCAGCAGAAATATGCAGCTGATCCTGTACATGTGAATGTACCCTTAAGGGGTTAATGATAAACTAGCAGTGTGTTCACTAGGGATGTAAGAAAAAATCGATTCTCGCGATAATCGCGATTTTTCATTTGCCGATACAGAATCGATTCAAAATATTTTTGAATCGATTCTTTTAGGGATGTGGAATTTTTAATAAAACGCACTTTATCTTACCTGCCAACGAGCCCGCGGAGCTCCGGTACACTCCGGTACAGGTGTTCGGTCCCCGGGCTGTATTCTTCTTACTTCCTGTTAGTCCGGCACGTCACATGGAGCTTCAGCCTATCATTGGCCGCAGCGATGTCCCGCCTCCGCTGGTGATAGGCTGAAGCTCCATGTGACGTGCCGGACTAACAGGAAGTAAGAAGAATACAGCCCGGGGACCGAACACCTGTACCGGAGTGTACCGGAGCTCCAGGGGCTCGTTGGCAGGTAAGATAAAGTGCGTTTTATTTTATTTTGCAGCCCGGACGGGATAACATGAGAAAAGTGAGCACCGGAGTACTAGATCGCCGCTGTCAAAGCTGACAGCGGCGTCTATTGGGATCTATGAATGCTCCCAGGTGGGCGATATATCGCGATGTATCGTCACCCAGACGGTATTGCGATATATCGCGATATATCGAATCGCCACACTGGTATCGCGATTCGAATCGAATCGCCAAATTCTTGGCGATTCACACCCCTAGTGTTCACATGTTGTCCTTCCAGTGGGGTCACTTTCCCTCCTCCAGTGTCCACAGGTCTCCAACAGGTCACATTACCAGAACAATTTATGGAAAAATCGCGGCAAAAATTGCGCGGTTTTACCGTGATTTACAAAAAATCGATGTAAAACCATGCAATTTTGCCGCGATTTTTCCCAAAAATTGTTCTGATAATGTGACATGTGGACACTGAAGGAGGGAAAGTGACCCCTCTGGACTTCTACTATACACATGACCCAGCCCCAGGATATACTGCTGATCAGGGGGGAGAGAGGGAGTTCACGGGACATCACTCACCTCACATGAAGCTGCTCTGTGTTCGGAGGCCTGTCAGCTCTCGGCCCCTTCCTCTCCAGTGTTGGGGGCAGAGCCATCATGTACCTTCATCCCTGCTCTGCCTGTCTCTGCTAATGATACGCAGACCACGAGCAGCGCAGGGATATCCCCAACATCTGCAGCGTGCTCTTTACCCAGCCGTCAGTCCGCCCCTGGCCCCGATACTAGTATCGGGACAGCCCTATTTATTTTAAAGGGGGGCACGGCCTGTCGGCGGCAGGTACCTCGGGAGCAGACGGGGACCGGTGAGTGAAGCAGGCAGCGGGGTGGACCGACAAGCAATTGGAGGCAGCAGCAGCGTCCAAGGCAGCAGTGAAGATTGCTGTAAAGTGATCTTCACTGCTGCTTCTAGGAATTTCAAAACTACAACTCCCAGCATGCCCAGACAGCTTTTGGCTATACAGTGGTCTCCAAACTGTAGCCCTTCCAGATGTTGCAAAACTACAACTCTCAGCATGCCCAGTCAGTCCAGGCATGCTAGGAGTTGTAGTTCTGTATCATCTGGCCCTTCAGATGTTGCAGAACTACAACTACCAGCATGCCTGGACAGTCTGGGCATGCTTGGAGTTGAAGTTTTGCAAAATCTGGAGGGCTACAGTTTGGAGACCACTGCACAGTGGTCTCCAAACTGTTCTCCTCCAGTTGTTGCATAACTACAACTCCCAACAGTCTGGGCATGCTGGGAGTTGTAGTTTTACAACAACTGGAGGCACACTGGTGTTTCCCAACCCGTGTGCCTCCAGCTGTTGCAAAAGTATAACTCCCAGCATGCACTGACAGACCATGCATGCTGGGAGTTGTAGTTTTGCAAGAGCTGGAGGCACATGGGTTGGGAAAGACTGAGTTAAGTAACAAACTCTCAGTGTTTTGCAGGCAGTGTGCCTCCAGCTGTTGCATAACTACAACCCCCAGCATGCCCTTCTGCTGTCACTACATGCTGAGAGTTGTAGTTTTTGCAAAAGCTGAAGGCAAACTGGTTGCGAAAAACTGAGTTTGTTACCTAACTCAGTGTTTCGCAAACAGCGTGCCTCCAGCTGTTGCAAACTACAACTCCCATCACACACTGATAGACCATACATGCTGGGAGTTGTAGTTTTACAACAGCTGGAGACACACTGATTGGGAAACACTGAGTTAAGTAACAAACTCTGTGTTTTGAAACCAGTGTGCCTCCAGCTGTTGCAAAACTACAACCCCCAGCATGCACGGACAGCAAAATGGCATGCTGGGAGTTTGAGGTTTGCTCTTCCCCCCCCCTCCCAGGGTACAGGGTACAGTTACAATGGCGGGGGTTTACAGTGAGTTTCTTGCTGCAAGTTTGAGATGCAGCAAATTTTCCGCTGCAGCTCAAACTCCCAGCGGAGACTAGCTGTAAACCCCCGTCCGTGTGAATGTAACCTAAAACACTACACCTACACAAAATAATAACTCCCAGTATTGCCGGACAGCCATTGACTGTCCAGGCATGCTGGGAGTTTTGCAACAGCTGGAGGCACCCTGTTTGGGAATCACTGGCGTAGAATACCCCTATGTCAACCCCTATGCAAATCCCTAACTTAGGCCTCAAATGCGCATAGTGCTCTCTCAATTCGGAGCCCTGTCATATTTCAAGGCAACAGTTTAGGGCCACATATGAGGTATTTCCGTACACAGGAGAAATTGCCTAACCGATTTTGGGGGTCTTTTTCTCCTTTCAACCCTTATGAAAAGGTTAAGTTTGGGTCTACTCCCACATGTTATTGTAAAAAAATTTAAAAATATTACACTAACATGCAGGTGTTGCCCCATACTTTTTATTTTCACAAGAGGTAAAAGGAAAAAAGACCCCCAAAAATTTGTAAGGCAATTTCTCCTGAGTATGGAAATACCCCATATGTGGACGTAAAATGCTCTGCGGGTGCACAGCAGGGCTCAGGAGTGAGAGCGCACCATTTACATTTGAGGTGATTTGCACAGGGGTGGCTGAACCTTATAGCGGTTCTGACATAAACACAAAAAAAAACCACCCACATGTGACCCCATTTTGGAAATTACACCCCTCACGTAACATAACAAGAGGTATAGTGAGCCTTAACACCCCACAGGTGTTTAAAGAATTTTTGTTAAAGTTAGACGTGAAAATTATATATTTTTTTTTCACTAAAATGCTGATGTTATCTTAAATTTTTCATTTTCACAAGGGGTAATAGGAAAAAAGCACCCCCAAAATTTGTAGCATCATTTCTTCTGAGTATATAAATACCCCATGTGTGGACGTAAAGTGCTCTGCTGGCACACTACAGGGCTCAGAAGAGAAGGAGCGCCACTGGGCTTTTGGAGAGAGAATTTGGCAGTAATTGAAGGCCATGTGCATTTACAGAGCACCCATGCTGCCAGAACAGTGGACCCCCCCATGTGACCCCATTTTGGAAAATACACCCCTCACATAATGTAATAAGGGATGAAATGAGTATCTACACCCCACAGGTGTCTGAAAGATTTTTGGAACAGTGGTCTATGAAAATGAAAAGTTTTATTTTTCATTTGAACAGTCCACTGTTACAAAAGTCTGTCAAATGCCAGTGGGGTGTAAATGCTCACTGCACCCCATATTACATTCCGTGAGGGGTGTAATTTCCAAAATGGGGTCACATGTGGAGGGGGGTCTACTGTTCTGGCAGCATGGGGGCTTTGTAAACGCACATGGCCCCCGACTTCCATTCCAATCAAATTCTCTCTCTCCAAAAGCCCAATGGCGCTCCTTCTCTTCTGAGCATTGTAGTTCCCCCGCAGAGCACTTTAAATCCACACATGGGGTATTTCCATACAAAAAAATTTTGATTCACACATCCGACTTTAACGTAAAACACCTGTGGGGTGTTAAGGCTCACTGTACTCCTTGTTACGTGCCATGAGGGGTGTAGTTTCCAAAATATGCCATGTGAGGGTTTGTTGCTGTTATGGCACCATAGGGCTTCCTAAATGCGACATGCCCCCCAAAAACTCTTCAGCAAAATTTGCTTTCAAAAGGCCAAATGTGATTCCTTCTCTTCTGAGCATTGTAGTGCGCCAGCAGAGCACATAACGTTGAGGAAAACCCCAGGGGTTTGCACGGGATGCCTGCTGAATGATTTCACAGTGGGGACAGGAATTCCCATGGGCGTACAGGTACACCCTGGGTCCTAAGTACCAAGGAGCCAGGGCATACCGATACACTCTGGGTCCTTAAGGGGTTAATGGTGTACAAAGAAGACATGAAAGACGGCCCTCACCATCCAGGAAGGTGCTTTATTGACCATGTACAAGCATCACAAGCGCAGACGGGTATGGCGATGTTGCGAGTTTCCCCCCACCTCGCATTGCCCTACCTGATCATACTACTCCTCAAGGCTGAGCACCACAACTACCAGTCTGCCAAAAGTCAGTCCAGACTGTCTCCAGTATCGTGAAGACTATATATTTAGTGACGTTAGTGCCAGACACGCCTCTTCATTATACCACTGTGCATATTAACCCTGTACTGTGATGTCATTCTGTGTTTTAACCCTGTACTGTGACATCACAGTACATGGTTCATATGCACAGTGACATCACAGTACATGGTTAATATACACAGTGATGTCAGCACAGGTTAAGCACAGTGATGTCACAGTACTGTGCATACTGGAGGGAGAATAGTGGAGCTGAGCATAGTGGTAAGGGCACAGGCACTGGAACACAAGCTGCTGAACACTGGACACACCTGAAACAGGTAGGCGGCAGCCATGGACAGCGTGATGAGGCCAAGGGTGCTGCTCCTCTCTCTGCACTCTGCTAGCAGGGCCGGAACATAGCATCCACTTCCCATAAAGTAGCAGAGGGGCTCAGAGGCGGCTCTTCTATTAGGTTACTGCCTCAGGCTGATCTAAAGCACAATCTTGCACTTGCAACAGGTTTCAAGGCCAGTGCGAGGCCTAATAGAAGAGCTGTCTCTGACAATATACACTCCCCATATCACTATATACACCCTTCTATATCACTATATATACCATCCCTATACCACTATATCTGTCTTTATATATAAATCCAAAGAGGCAGCAGCACACAAGGTATACGGTGCAAAAAAGTATGTGGTTTTATTGCATCAGTGCATACAGAGCAACGTTTCTGCGACCTCCTCGTCGCCTTTCTCAAGCTCAACTAAGTGACCCCTCAGTGCAGTTTAAATACATTCAGTAATTACAACAATTGTTAACATAAGTGTGAGTATAGGGCATGACATAGTATACAACAAAGCGTCATACATTAGTGATCCAGTGATGGTGACGATAATTCCTCATCAGTGATTCCTCCCAGTGCAGGTGAATGTGGGCGGATACTTGAGATCTACGTTATTTAAATATATACATAATGTACAGAGTTATCATAAGCACTTACCCAACAGAGAAATGTGAGTACTCAGCAAAACACCAGTGTATTTAAATACACGGAAAGCGATGTATGCAGAATACTGGGGAGTGCAGAGGGAGAGGCGTCTTTTTTATATATACCTTCCATCACTGATCTACAGCGTAGCTATGAGGCTGAAACAAAGAAATCTATGACGTTGCAACTGCATTATACCACTCTAAGGGAATATTATAAAGCTGCACGTGTCCCAAGAGGCATGAGGGTGCAACCAAAAGACTGTGCTTATGCAATGGACATTGAATATAGAAATCGCTTTGAGAGCATAACCAACCAATATTGTCTGGAACTAGTGTTATTACAACTAGAATTTTTACAAAAGGATCTTGAGATGACTAAGATTAAGGTCTCTGAGCTAGAAGCATCACTAAAACAGCATCTAACCAATGAAGAATCTATTGCTTTTTTTGACAAACAGGACAACTTTCTAAGCAAAATGCGATCCGGCTTGGAGGAGACTAAGAGACACAAGTGGTCTAGAGACACTCAAGACTATTCTCTATCTAGAGTCTATTTGTGGACCAATACACCATTTTCTTTCAGACGGAATAGGAGAACCAAGGACATATTTACAGAACAAGGAATTTCTAATACACAGGTACCAGATCCCTCCTCACGGGATGAACAAAGAGAGCCTTTTTTAGATATCCAAGGACAATCTCCAGACAACAAAGGCGGGGAGGACGTAAACATCACCGAGGGAGTAAAAACAAGAAATCAGAACCAGAATCAGAACAGGAGCACAGCGGTTGCCAAGAGCAACCCCAACAATTTCAACAACCGTCACAAGAAAAAGAGAGCCTGAAAAGCAATGCCGTGGTAAATATATCTTCTGTTGTCTTGACTGATACACAAATACAGGTCTTATCGAAAGGTTTAAGCTTTTGTCCCAGTATGTATGTAGACTGGTTTGAACTTGAGCTAGACGTTACTCAATTCATTCGCAAATTGAAACTTAAGTTGTGGTTTTCCTTGCAGGCCCCTAAAATTTCAGTTGACAGTGACCGCATGGGTGAGGACAACATTGGTGATTCCTCCATGATGTCACTGAAGGACTTTAATTTACGGGTTCCCAGTGAATTTCAACCCCCTTTAGAATCTCATGCCATCAGTACATATGAAGAATGTGTTAAACGTGATCTGTGTGGCTTTGAGGATGGTCTGGTTGATGACAGTCTACGTAAATACTTAATAGTTGATTACCCGGTTACACCAATGCTATATTTATTACCAAAAATACACAAAAATCGTGAAAGACCTCCAGGCAGGCCTATTGTGTCAGGCCGAGAATCGGTGACATCACATATCTCTATCTTTTTAGATAGATTACTACGTACTTATGCCACCAATGCCCAATCATACATTAGGGATACCTCAGATTTTTTGAATAAAATCAATGATGTGACTGTCGACCACCAGACCATCCTGGCCACCTTAGATGTCACAAGCTTGTACACCTCCATCAGTCATGATGGGGGTGTTCATGCAGTGGAAAATGCACTTATTTTGTCAGATTGTCCGCCACACAAAATTGACTTCATTGTTTCATTACTGAAGGTAGTACTGGAATGTAATTATTTCATATTTAATGACACTTATTACATGCAAAAGAGGGGGACAGCAATGGGCAGCAACGTGGCGCCCACATATGCGAACATCTATGTGGCCCACCTTGAGGAGGATTACATCTATGTATCGCCCCACTTCAGCCAAGTGCTGAGGTGGTGGCGCTACATAGATGATATCTTTTTACTTTGGACCGGTACTGCAGAGGATTTGTTGATATTTTACAATTTTCTCAATAACATACATGTTGACATTAAATTTACCTTGACCCATTCAATGACCTCTGTAAATTTCTTGGACGTGACAGTGAGCAAGAATGGTGACAAACTGACGACAGACATGTATTATAAACCCACGGACAGTAACACATTACTGAGGTTCGATAGCGGGCATCCAAGAGCCATGATAAGGTCCCTGTCACGATGCCGGCTGGCAGGAGGTGGATCCTCTGTGCCAGAGAGGGATTGGCGAGGACCGCGCTAGTGGACCGGTTCTAAGCCACTACAGGTTTTCACCAGAGCCCGCCGCAAAGCGGGATGGTCTTGCTGCGGCGGTAGTGACCAGGTCGTATCCACTAGCAACAGCTCACCTCTCTGACTGCTGAAGATGCAGAAGATAGGCGAGGTACAAGGGAGTAGGCAGAAGCAAGGTCGGACGTAGCAGAAGGTCGAGGCAGGCAGCAAGGATCGTAGTCAGGGGCAACGGCAGGAGGTCAGGAACACGGGCTAGGAACAGACAAGGGAACGCTTTCACTAGGCACTAAGGCAACAAGATCCGGCCAGGGAGTGCAGGGGAAGTGAGGTATAAGTAGGGAGTGCACAGGTGGAAACTAATCAAGGTAATTGGAAGATTGGACCAGGCACCATCATTGGTGCACTGGCCCTTTAAATCGCAGAGACCCGGCGCGCGCGCGCCCTAGGGAGCGGGGCCGCGCCCGCCGGGACAGGACCGACGGAGAGCGAGTCAGGTACGGGAGCCGGGGTGCGCATCGCGAGCGGGCACCACCCGCATCGCGAATCGCATCCCGGCTGGAGGCGGTACCGCAGCGCACCCGGTCAGGAGATCTGACCGGGGCGCTGCAGCAACGAGGATGAGGCGAGCGCTCCGGGGAGGAACGGGGACCCGGAGCGCTCGGCGTAACAGTACCCCCCCCCTTGGGTCTCCCCCTCTTCTTGGGTCCAAAGAACCTGAGGAACAAAAACTCAATTCTTTCGTGATGAGGTCCGATGCACATTAGGAGGGGTTCCGTGCGGTAACGCATGGCACAGTCCAAACTTTCATTGTTAACACAATTGAAGTAGAGGGGTCTGGCGAGACTGGTCACAGGGATGTTGAACCTGTTGATAAGAGAGGCCAAAAAAAAATTTCCTGCAGATCCGGAATCCAAGAAGGCCATAGTAGAGAAGGAGAAGGTAGAGGCAGATATCCGCACAGGCACAGTAAGGCGTGGAGAAGCAGAGTTGACATCAAGAACTGTGTCACCTTTGTGCGGAGTCAGCGTACGTCTTTCCAGGCGGGGAGGACGGATAGGACAATCCTTCAGAAAGTGTTCGGTACCGGCATAGTACAGGCAAAGATTCTCCATGCGGCGTCGTGTCCTCTCTTGAGGTGTCAAGCGAGACCGGTCAACTTGCATAGCCTCCACGGCGGGAGGCACAGGAACGGTTTGCAGAGGACCAGAGGAGAGAGGAGCCGGGGAGAAAAAACGCCTCGTGCGAACAAAGTCCATATCCAGGCGGAGCTCCAGACGCCATCCGGAAAAACGCATGTCAATGCGAGTGGCAAGATGAATGAGTTCATGTAGGTTAGCAGGAGTTTCTCGTGCGGCCAGAACATCTTTAATGTTGCTGGATAGGCCTTTTTTAAAGGTCGCGCAGAGAGCCTCACTATTCCAGGACAACTCGGAAGCAAGAGCACGGAACTGAATGGCGTACTCGCCAACAGAAGAAACACCCTGGGCCAGGTTCAGCAGGGCAGTCTCGGCAGAAGAAGCTCGGGCAGGCTCCTCGAAGACACCACGGACCTCAGCGAAGAAGGACTGGACTGTGGCTGTGGCAGGATCATTGCGGTCCCAGAGTGGTGTGGCCCCAGACAAGGCCTTTCCAGAAAGGAGACCACGGCAGAGTCTAGAGTCCTCATCAAATTTGTCCGGCAGGGACAAGCAGGGGTTTGGAGCGGCCGGTTGCTGCGGAGGAGTTGCAGGAGCCGGCGGAGGAGATGGTTGTTGCAGCTGCTGTGTCGGAGACTGAAGTTGCTGTATCTGCGGCAGCAGCTGCTGTATCTGTGACTGAAGTTGCAGTGTCACGGTGGTCAAGTATGCCAGCTGGTGATTACGTTGGGCAATCTGTCGGGCTTGCTGGGCGACCAGTCGGGCTTGCTGGGCGACCAGTGTGGGGAGGTCGGCGACAACTGGCAGAGGAACTTCAGCGGAATCCATGGCCGGATCTACTGTCACGATGCCGGCTGGCAGGAGGTGGATCCTCTGTGCCAGAGAGGGATTGGCGAGGACCGCGCTAGTGGACCGGTTCTAAGCCACTACAGGTTTTCACCAGAGCCCGCCGCAAAGCGGGATGGTCTTGCTGCGGCGGTAGTGACCAGGTCGTATCCACTAGCAACAGCTCACCTCTCTGACTGCTGAAGATGCAGAAGATAGGCGAGGTACAAGGGAGTAGGCAGAAGCAAGGTCGGACGTAGCAGAAGGTCGAGGCAGGCAGCAAGGATCGTAGTCAGGGGCAACGGCAGGAGGTCAGGAACACGGGCTAGGAACAGACAAGGGAACGCTTTCACTAGGCACTAAGGCAACAAGATCCGGCCAGGGAGTGCAGGGGAAGTGAGGTATAAGTAGGGAGTGCACAGGTGGAAACTAATCAAGGTAATTGGAAGATTGGACCAGGCACCATCATTGGTGCACTGGCCCTTTAAATCGCAGAGACCCGGCGCGCGCGCGCCCTAGGGAGCGGGGCCGCGCCCGCCGGGACAGGACCGACGGAGAGCGAGTCAGGTACGGGAGCCGGGGTGCGCATCGCGAGCGGGCACCACCCGCATCGCGAATCGCATCCCGGCTGGAGGCGGTACCGCAGCGCACCCGGTCAGGAGATCTGACCGGGGCGCTGCAGCAACGAGGATGAGGCGAGCGCTCCGGGGAGGAACGGGGACCCGGAGCGCTCGGCGTAACAGTCCCTTCCTTTCAGCCAGATGCTCCGGGCTGAGAGAATTACGGACGATGACTTGAAGCTAGAGAAAGCACTATCTAAAATGACTAACGATTTTCTAGAAAGACGGTATCCTAAAAAACTGATTCAGGAACAACGTACTCGCATTATTAATCTAAGACAACAAAAACGAAACGGACAAACTGACAGTACAATTTCAAGAAATGTGGACAGTAGAATTCCATTTATTTCCACATATAGTGACTGTTCATATCAAATTTCATCAATTGTACGTAAATATTGGTATCTGGTGAGGGAGGGACACTCCCAGGTGAAAGAGTTTCAGGAACCCCCCTTAATGTCCTTCCGCAGGGCTCCTAACCTAAAGGACAAAATTGTCAGAACAGACATATCTGAAAAACCAAAGACACAACAAAAATACTTGACGGTTAGTAATAAGGGATGCTTTCCATGTCGCAGCTGCGTTAACTGCAGCTACATGCAGAAAGGCACTAAATTTGTGCACCCACAGACGAAACAAGAACACGTGATTAAATTTTATTTGACGTGCAATTCTGACTTTGTCATCTATCTATTGTGGTGCCCTTGTCAGAAACTCTATGTCGGTGAGACGAGTCTGGATCTTCGGACTCGTCTGAACCAACATCGCTACACTATCAGAAAAAAACGACTTGACTTGCCAGTCTCTAAACATTTTGCTGAAGCCAACCACCAGGAACGTGAATTAAAATTTATGGTCATTGACCATATTCCACCCCCGAAACGGGGTGGGGACCGTATAACTATGTTAAAAAAATGTGAACTTCGATGGATATTCAGGTTGAATACGATGAGACCACATGGTCTTAATGCAGAATTTAAAACCACTTCTAAAATGAGTCAAAGATAGCCCTCCAATGTAGCCCCTAAAGTTTTGTATATATTACTCTCTGTGTACTGTATGTGAACAGACCCTTCTAATTTTTTTTCTCTTCTGTTTAATTTTCAGATGTATGGAAATACAATATGTACAGCCACCAACAGAGCATTATCCTTTTGGATTTTTAAAAAAACATGTTGTTTTTTTTCAAGACTCTCCGCTCCTTCTATAATATGTTTACTACCCTAAAAAATGTTCATTACGTTTAAGCATCCATACATCCAGCTCTGCAGGACGGTTTATCTGCAATACTGAAAACAAATACTATATAGAGGTATCCACATTGTTCTGGGGGTTGCAGGATACTATGTCACGGCCGGGAATATCGGGTAGCGTCAGGTGCAGCATCAGTGGTTGTCCAGCCGGTGTTAGTCTGCTCCCCATCGCATACTTGCATGACATATGTGTAAACATGGGTCAACTTGCATGTATACACCCGTAACCCCATATATGGCCGTAAGGTATGAGCCATGCCAGCTCTACCTGCTTTATGCCCCATGCAAACAGAACACGGGAATGCCCATTAGTGTTTGCCTAAGTGCAGTAATGGTCCTGCATACACTACTGGATTGATGACTTTGGAATATTGAGAATAGCGACATACTGACATGGCGCTGCGCTAGCGCCTGACACTATGGGCAGTATGTGATACTCTTTCCCTTTACCAAGATGGCGCACATGACTTCTTTTTACAAGTACGCATGTCAACACTGCACAGAATGCGATTGGGTGCACGCGATCAGCGCAGTCTGCCTCTGATTGGCAGTTCTGCTCTGACCTGCGCAGTCACTTTTTTGCCCCGCTCATTCAACGTGTTATAGTCCGCGATATGCTCTGTTGGGTAAGTGCTTATGATAACTCTGTACATTATGTATATATTTAAATAACGTAGATCTCAAGTATCCGCCCACATTCACCTGCACTGGGAGGAATCACTGATGAGGAATTATCGTCACCATCACTGGATCACTAATGTATGACGCTTTGTTGTATACTATGTCATGCCCTATACTCACACTTATGTTAACAATTGTTGTAATTACTGAATGTATTTAAACTGCACTGAGGGGTCACTTAGTTGAGCTTGAGAAAGGCGACGAGGAGGTCGCAGAAACGTTGCTCTGTATGCACTGATGCAATAAAACCACATACTTTTTTGCACCGTATACCTTGTGTGCTGCTGCCTCTTTGGATTTATCTATTGGGATCCCGAACCAAGGCTCCTACACAGCGTGCACCAGCTACCTGAAGCACTATCTGGTTGTGCTGCTCTCCTGGGATATTTGTCTTTATATATATATATATATATACAGTCATGGCCATAAATTTTGGCACCCCTGAAATTTTTCTAGAAAATTAAGTATTTATCACAGAAAAGGATTGCAATAACACATGTTTTGCTATACACATGTTAATTCCCTTTGTGTGTAAGAAAAAAACAAAAAAGGGAGGAAAAAAAGCGAATTAGACATAATGTCCCACCAAACTCCAAAGATGGGCTGGACAAAATTCTTGGCACCCATAACTTAATATTTGGTTGCACACCCTTTGGAAAAAATAACTGAAATCAGTCGCTTCCTATAACCATCAATAAGCTTCTTACACCTCTCAACCGGAATGTTGGACCACTCTTCCTTTGCAAACTGCTCCAGGTCTCTCTTATTGGAAGGGCACCTTTTCCCAACAGCAATTTTAAGATCTCTCCACAGGTGTTCAATGGGATTTAGATCTGGACTCATTGCTGGCCACTTCAGAACTCTCCAGCGCTTTGTTACCATCCATTTCTGGATGTTTTTGACATATGTTTGGGGTCATTGTCCTGCTGGAAGACCCAAGATCTCAGACGCAAACCCAGCTTTCTGACACTGGGCTGTACAGTGCGACCCAAAATCCATTGGTAATCCTAAGATTTCATGATGCTTTGCACACATTCAAGGCACCCAGTGCCACATGCAGCAAAACAACCCCAAAACATCACTGAACCTCCACCAAATTTCACTGTAGGTAATGTGTTCTTTTCTTTGTAGGCCTCATTCTGTTTTCGGTAAACAGTAGAATGATGAAAGCTCTATCTTGGTCTCGTCTGTCCACAAGATGTTTTCCCAGAAGGATTTTGGCTTACTTAAGTTCATTTTGGCAAAATGTAGTCTAGGCAAATCTAGATCTCTGGAGATGGACTTGTAACTTTGAGATTGTTGATATTTTTCAACAATTTTGGTTCTCAAGTTCTCAGACAGAGTATAGGCTCCGCGTAAATCCAGTTTGGAGAAGACTTTGGCCCCCTGAAGACGATCAAAAAGTCTTCACCAGAGCCCGCAGCAAAGCGGAATGGACTTGCTGCGGCAGGCGGCACCCAGGTCACTACCCCTGGCATGACTCAACCCCACAGGCGGGTGAGGTGAAGCATGGCACAGAAGGAATAGGCAGGACATAGTAAGACTGGCAAGAGGTCAGGGCAGGCGGCACAGGAGCGTAGTCATTAGGGAAGCAGAAGGTCAATAGGCAGTCGGCTAGGAACACGGTCAGATCACGAAATGCAAGGTCTGGCACATGGCAAGGAACACTATAGACTGCTTTCTCTAAGGTGCTAAGGCAAACAAAGATCCGGCAGAAAGTGGGAGGAGGTGCAGAAACTTATAATAAATATGCAGGTGTGAACAATAATTACGGGCGCACTGGCCCTTTAAATCTGAGAGCTTTGGCACGCACATGCCCTGAGGAGGTGGGGACACGCGCGCCGGAGCTGTGAGGGCACAGCAGGAGACAGCGGTGAGTGACGGGCTGGGATTCGCATGCGGGCGCGTACTGCAGTGCGAATCCCAGCCCCGCCGGCCAGCGAAGGAGAGGGGACAGTGCGCTCACGGCCGGGATATGCGGCCGGAGCGCAGGATGTCACAACATGCTTGAAACAATCTTATTTTTCCACAATTTTGAAAGGGTGCCAATAATTTTGTCCAGCCCATTTTTGGAGTTTGGTGTGACATTATGTCCAATTTGCTTTTTTTCTCTCCCTTTTTTGGTTTAGTTCCAATATACACAAATGGAATAAACATGTGTATAGCAAACATGTGTTACTGCAATCCTTTTATGTGAGAAATACTTTATTTTCTTGAAAAATTTCAGGGGTGCCAACATTTACGGCCATGACTGTATATATTTATATGTATATATATATATATATATATATATATATATATATGTATATATATAGTTCTTTAGCTTAGTAGGATTTTTTTAAGCACAGATCCGCTGGATTTAGGGGTTTGTTTAGGTCCAGTGATCCTGCTAGCATTTGCAGGGAAGTTGTAAGAACTCACTGTTTGATTCAGGCCGAGGCCGACAGGCTTTGGCCCAGTAGTTGCCGATGACAGCTGCGCAGATCTTTTCTCATCAGCAGCCCACGAGGAAAGAGAGAGATTATTGGCCGCAGCTCCCTTATGTGGGCAGGGGCTTGCCGTTTTAGGATTGGTTCATACCATCTGTCATTCACCGTTACAAAGTGTTATGGGTAATCACATGACCCATGAACCACCAAAGGTCCTTTTACCTACCATAGAGTTTACCTACCATAGAGTTCTGAAGCACCATCACATGACCAGAAGGCCCTGCGACGCTATGCAGGTAATAACATATTATATACAGTATCTACACACTTAATTTAACACCATATTAACTAGATGAGGGGTGACTAGGGGATGACTAGGGAAGCGGACCCCCACAGTTCCTAGGAACTGTGACTTTGTGACTTTGTGACAAGGTACGGTATGCAATACGGTACCGGGACACCACAAAGTCGACCCCGACGCCTGTCCCCTAAGGCAGAGGAACTAGGACTAAGGATGAAATTATCATACATGATATACATCCTGACAAAATTTTTCTATTTTCTCTGACTAGCATTATCTCACTAGACATTTTAAAGCTTTCTATAAATTTTTGAAGCTTACGAGGCATTTTTCAAACCCTCTAGATATTATTAAAGCTCTCTAGACATTTTTCAAGCTTTCTAGACATTTTTATATCTCACTAGACATTTTCCTTTTGCCATTTAAGATACCTGTTAGTACACACAAGTTATATTGGCTTGACTGAGGCTGTCTACCAATAAGCAAGCTACTAGGGTCTATCGGCTACACGCTCTTACCCCTAGAACACAACAGTATAACCTTACCTAGGTTACCTTTAGTAAATACGTGTATCTATTTTTAGCTCGCAAGAGCACCTGCTGGCCGGGCAGGGCATTTCACACACGTAGAGAGAAAAGAGAAATTAGTGTACATAACAGTGACAGGAATTGGATAATGACTTAGGCTACAATTCCTAAAGTGTTTTTTTCTTAGTGTGAGATATATTTTATTTTTGTGTACTAAGTTAGAATGAGGTAAGTACACGTTAAGTGATTTATGTGATGTACCATGTGTACAGATACTATTTGGAAGATCAGTCTTGGTATCTTAAGGGTAGTTTACCCTGAGACAGGTGCTAGCGATGGGTGACAGTAATGCTACATTCAGAGGAGCTGAGAGAGTAACCTCCAAGCAACTACTACAACACCTTTTAAATTTTCCTAGTGTATGTACATGTGTACAAGAATTATTAAAAAAATGTATTTTGTGTGTACACGTGCATTTAAGCGGACATTTTTCCGTGTACAACACCCATTTACATTTTTATGTACACAGACACAAGGCAGAATTTTTTTTTTCTCTGTGTACAATAACCATTTACATTTTCTTATACTAGTAGAAATATTTATTAAAACACTCCAACAGGGTTCAGGTGCATACACCTGATAAGTGCAATTTTTAGCAAGAAACGCTTACGTTACTATGGAGGTATAAGGTATATACACAAAACTGGCGTGTAAGGATCAGCAGTCCACCTACACTAAGAGTCTTTTAAACACGGCTTTACCACAATCAGCCGGGCACAAAACTTACGAATCTCCTACAGGCTAGGAGTCTCTTGACCTAAGGGTCAGGCACAAAACTCGATGGTTACGTTGCAAAACTTGGAACGGTCTGAGCATAGTCCTGCTAGGCACATTTTCTTGAATGTTGTTGCTGCTGAAGGAAAAAGAAATTAGCAAGAAAAACAAAGGTTAGCAAATGTTAGTCCCTTAGAAGACATTCCTCCGAATTCTTCATACTCCCCTTCTGGACCCCCTAGCTCTTCCAATATCAGGAGCTGGCAGGGAGTTGATATAACTCTCCCACACCACATTGGTGAGAGTAGAGTGGGACACCGAGGGATTCAAATTGACCAGGGGATTACTGGCCGCTGTGGTCGCTGGTATCGTGGTTGGTGCCGGTTGATTCAGCCCCATCTCCGCGCCGGGAGTGGGCCGCAGCACTTTAGTTGGTACCTGTGAAGTAGGCCAAGTCTCCTTGTCGGAAGAGGGCATAGGTACAAGTTTTGGTGCACGAAGTTTAGGCCTCTTCTCTTTGTCGTGAGCAGGCCTGGGCACTTCGCTGTACTCAGAAAGAAGCGGCTGCTGCTGTCGTAGGTCTCTCTCTGCAGGCTCTTTAGCGTAGTCAGGAGGAGCAGGCCACGTTGATCTCAGCTTGAAGGGATCGGACTCCCAATCAGTTGAAGGGAAGTAATTGAAGGGTATTTGAGTAGGAGCTGCTGGTCTGGTCACCGCCGCAGCCCATTCTCCACGAAGACCCCGGACAGGGGTATATTCCACAATCTCACCCACCTCCAGTGAGTGAAACCTCTTTTCAATGTACGGCCTCTGTACAGCTCGCCGGTTTACAAGGAGGGTTTGCCCTATGTGGCAATCCATAAGTGTCCCGTACCCTCTGACCTTGTCAAACTTTGTTACAGTGGCTCTGCGTCTTTCCAAAGGTTTCTCCCCTTCTCGGGGGTAGTCCCACATTCTGATGTAATTCGCCTCCATTTCTTTTGTGTTTTGTTGATAGCGCACTTGCTCTTCATGTGACACACAGTTCCCTGTGTCGGGCCTTTAGTTGTGCCATCAAATCAGCCATTTCGGCCTCCTGACGGGCCCTTTCTCTTTGAGCAGTGGGAACCAGAGGGAGTAGTTTCCCAGGTGTGGGTTGGAGTACCTGTCACGATGCCGGCTGGCAGGAGGTGGATCCTCTGTGCCAGAGAGGGATTGGCGTGGACCGTGCTAGTGGACCGGTTCTAAGTCACTACTGGTTTTCACCAGAGCCCGCCGCAAAGCGGGATGGTCTTGCTGCGGCGGTAGTGACCAGGTCGTATCCACTAGCAACGGCTCAACCTCTCTGGCTGCTGAAGATAGGCGCGGTACAAGGGAGTAGACAGAAGCAAGGTCGGACGTAGCAGAAGGTCGGGGCAGGCAGCAAGGTTCGTAGTCAGGGTGGATAGCAGAAGTTCTGGTACACAGGCTTTGGACACACAAAACGCTTTCACTAGGCACAAGGGCAACAAGATCCGGCAAGGGAGTGCATGGGAGGAGGTCAGATATAGTCAGGGACCAGGTGGAAGCCAATTAAGCTAATTGGGCCAGGCACCAATCATTGGTGCACTGGCCCTTTAAGTCTCAGGGAGCTGGCGCGCGCGCGCCCTAGAGAGCGGAGCCGCGCGCGCCAGCACATGACAGCAGGGGACGGGAACGGGTAAGTGACCTGGGATGCGATTCGCGAGCGGGCGCGTCCCGCTGTGCGAATCGCATCCCCGACGGCCATGACAGTGCAGCGCTCCCGGTCAGCAGGACCGACCGGGGCGCTGCGGAGAGAGAGACGCCGTACGCGCTCCGGGGAGGAGCGGGGACCCGGAGCGCTAGGCGTAACAGTACCGCATGCACGTACTCGATTAACTCCAGCTCATCTCCATAAACCCACTTAGGTAGCTTCGGTGAGCGCGGTCGTGCACTCTGCAAACTGGATAGGGGTACCTCAGGTTCAGGGCTGGAGGAAGAAGTAAAGGCCGCCTCTGGCGGGGTACTCACTGATGACTCCTTCGACGGGATCTCGGCCCATGAGCCCCAGGTCCTATGGTGAGGGGACAGTCTCGCTGGTGATGCACCTCCAGGTATATATTTATATATATACACATATACGCACACATTCTTTCATTCCCTATATATACATGCCTTATAACAATATATACATTACATACACTACCTGTAACACTACATACGATGCCTATATCACTGCATACACTTCCTTTTTAAATAATTATTATAACATTTTTCAAATAATACAAAACTCTAAACATTTTTCTTGAATTAGGCTAGGTTCACACGGCCGTTGTCCCCCGTCCTGCCATTCTCCTGTCAATGCTGCCTGCAGAAACGGACCATGCTACTAATGGATTCAAACTGATGCAAAGGGATGTCATTTAGTGGTATCCTTTTGCATCAGTTTTTCATCCGTCAGTATGAAAAGTCAACCACCTACCACCTACTTACTGTAGTAGTTCCCCCGGCTGCGGGAGTCTGACGGCGGCTGGGGAGACTACTGTAGTACTTGTACTACTACCCCCATCATGGAACAGAGTATGTTCCATTTGGGGGTAGTAGTACAGGGGCTCAGGGATTGATCCCACCGGGTCTCACTTCTGAGACCCGATGCGATCATAAGCTATTAACCAGGGGAGCGGACGGCATATATAGAGTGTTATGTACTTTCATTTTTAAATCACACGCCTGATTCCCTGAATGGCCAGCATCAAGTGGGTTTTTAAAGTGAGCATTGTGATTGCACTGCAGGGGCCATATGTATATAAAAGTGCTGGGGGGGGCAAGACATATAGCGCAGTGGGGGGGGGGGGGCAATGACAATTTTAAACGTATACATTTTCCTGCATGTAGTTATGATTTTTTCCAGAAGTACGACAAAATCAAACCTATATAAGTAGGGTATCATTTTAATCATATGGACCTACAGAAAAAAGATAAGGTGTCATTTTTACTGAAAAATGTACTGTGTAGAAACGGAAGCCCCCACAATTTACAAAATGGCGTTCCTTCTTCAATTTCGTCGCACAATGATTTTTTTTCCATTTTGGCGTTGATTTTTGGGTAAAATGACTGACGTCACTGCAAAGTAGAATTGGTGGCGCAAAAAATAAGCCATCATATGGATTTTTAGGTGCAAAATTGAAAGGGTTATGATTTTTAAAAGGTGAGGAGGAAAAAACGAAAGTGCAAAAACAGAAAAACCCTGCATCCTTAAGGGGTTAAAGCCCTCCCTCCGTCCCTTACACTTATTTTTAACTTTTTTTTTTACTTTATCGGGCGTCCTGCAGTCCCCTGTTGCCTGGTCCTTCATGTAGCACATCCTGTTCGGCGGGGCTGCACTGACATGTGACGTCCTCCTGCGCTGTACGGCACCTCCGCGCAACGTTAGGGCAGGTCACACGTCTCCCCAGCAACCACGCAGCTCCCTTACAGTACAGGCTGCGCTACTGTACAGTGAGCTGCCGCGGCTGTGCGCTTTGGCGTGCCCCTGCTCAACCCGTGGTGTACCCCTAGAGGTACACGTACCACGGGTTGAGAACCCCTGTCTTATCTGACCTGCAGGTTGTTTACAGCAAATGGAGCCTCCTTCCTCTTCTGCCTCTGCTCACTTCTCTGCTGGTTTCCTCCTTGAATCCACTCCTTTCACTTTTCTCCTGTCTTCACTTCTCACACAAGCAGCTTCACTTAGGCCCCGCACCCTAATTTTAGCCACGCCCATGATCCACCAGGCTGATGACCCTCCTCACATGCTGACAGCTCACTCTGATGCTGGTAGGAGGGAGGAATCAGCGGTTTGTTACCCTGTGTCTCCCCTCCACCATAGCTAAGTGTGATTCTTGGTAGAGATGAGTCATTCTCCCCTGTCACTGCTGTATTGCTGCACAGCCCGAATTGCCTATATTACTTTCCATGTTAGTCCAGTTGTGGGGGGGGGGGGGGGGTACATGGGGAGGTGCGGCATGTACCTAGTAGTAACAGGAGTGAGGGAGGGGCTGTCAGCAGCCGAACCTGTGAGGAGATGACTGTGCAGACTATGATGATAGCAGCAGGGGGTGAATGCCTCCGTGAAAATGCCGGCGGGCCCCTTATGACAGCTCTGCACTGCTGCCGCTAGATCTGTTAGGCGGCCTGCACCTGGGGGCCAGGTTCGCCAGAGCAGAATAGGTTTGCTATGGGGATTGGCTCCTACACTGGAAAGTTCCTAAAATGAACAGAGATGTCAGCAGAGAGCATTGTGGTCAGGCAGAAAGGAAATTCAAAAAGAAAAGAACTTCCTGTGGAAAATACAGCAGCTGATGAGTACTGGAAGGATTAAGATTTTTAAATACATGTAATTTACAAATCTGTTTAATTTTCTAGCACCAGTTGATTTAGAAAAAAAATGTTTTTCCAGTGGAGTACCCCAAAATGGGCTTGGTCCATGAGGGGTTAAAATATGTGAGCAGCTAATGGTTTTTTTTATAACGTTTGTGTCAGATTTTTATATATCAGCTTTTGTGCATTGATGGCTGCTCCATGACCATTGATGTACAAGTTTAAAAAAAAACTCTGTTATTACCATTTTTTTAAAGGAACCAGTCATGTGATTTTACTATGTATAACATGTAGCAATGTGTTATATATACAGTGAACCCTCAAGTTACAATATTAATTGGTTCCAGGACGACCATTGTATGTTGAAACCATTGTATGTTGAGACCATAATTCTATGGAAACCTGGTAATTGGTTCTGAAGCCCCAAAATGTCATCCAAAAATAGGAAAAAGTGAGTAATAAAGAAAAATAAGTAGATAACTAATATAGATAAAGCAAGTCCTTACATATAAAAGTAAGAAAGATCTGCTGGGAGCTGTAATCACTGTCTATGTAGAGGACAGGAGCTTCTTAAGGGTCTTGTACAGTACATACAATGTCCTAAATAGGTTAAATGGAGCCACCCTTACCTGGAGCAGCTATCCCTGGCATAGGTAAAGTGTAGTACAGAAAATGTAATACCTCCCTGTACTGTAGGAGGCACTACCAGACAGTCATTAATACAGGGGTTTTACCAGTAAATGCCCATTCTGATTGGTCGGGACTTCCAGCCATGGACACGTTTTTCAGATCTGGTCTGTCCATTGTATGTTTAAACAATTGTATGTTGAGGCCATTGTAAGTTGAGGGATCACTGTATAGTAAAATATTCATTTTTACCATTTGCGGGAGACATTCCTTTGTTCCCTGGGAGCTATTCTAACCGCCGGAGCCGACAGGACTAGGTAAGGATAGCTCCCTGCCCAGGGGACTACGTACAGGGCCGACGGGGGGACACTTTCAATCTTCATATGCTCACCATCCCTGTGGGCTAAAACATCTCTCGGGGACAGTGAGGAAGAAGATTATACCATATATAACGCGTTGCCAGTGGCGTCGCTAGGGGGGGGCCAGAGGGGGCCATGGCCCCCCCCTAGATCAGGCCATGCCCCCACTTGTGCCCCCCCTTGTGCCCCCCCAATTTAAAATAAATATGGGCTGTCCCGATACTAGTATCGGGGCCAGGGGCGGACTGACGGCTGGGTAAAGAGCACGCTGCAGCTGATGGGGATATCCCTGCGCTGCTCCTGGTCTGCGTATCATTAGCAGAGACAGGCAGAGCAGGGATGAAGGTACCTGATGATGGCTCCGCCCCCAGCACTGGAGAGGACAGGGCCGAGAGCTAATAGGCCTCCGAACACAGAGCAACTTTATGTGAGGGTGAGTGATGTCCCGTGTCCTCCCTCTCTCCCCCCTGATCAGCAGTATATCCTGGGGCTGGGTCATGTGTATAGTAGAAGTCCAGAGGGGTCACTTTCCCTCCTTCAGTGTCCACATGTCACATTATCAGAACAATTTTTGGGCAAAATTGAGTGGTTTTCATAAATCACAGTAAAACCGTGCAATTTTTGCCGCGATTTTTCCATAAATTGTTCTGGTAATGTGACCTGTTAGAGACCTGTGGACACTGGAGGAGGGAAAGTGACCCCACTGGAAGGCCAACATGTGAACACACTGCTAGTTTATCATTAACCCCTTAAGGGTACATTCACATGTACAGGATCAGCTGCATATTTTTGCTGCATATTTTGTGCAGCTGATTTTGCAACTCATTAGCTTCAATAGGTAGCAAAATCAGCTACAGAAAATATACAGCAGATCCTGTATGTGTGAACGTACCCTAAGGGCTCATTCAGGGGTGGATCCACAGTGTATTTTACGCTGCAGATCCACCGACAATGGACCCTACAGTGCTGCCTCCATCTGTGCCTGCTCATAACGCCAATCCGCCACTACGAGCAGACATGCTTTTGATGTGTATACTCGCACACATCATGGCCGCTCCTCCTGCTCTCTGAGCTAGGCCGAGAGCAGCCGCGATGTGTGCGAGTATACACATGAAAGCGTGTCTGCTCATAGCGGAGGATTGCTGTTTTGAACAGGCACAGATGGAGGCAGCACTGTAGGGTCCATTGTCGGCGAATCCACAGCGTAAAATATGCTGAGGATCCATCCGTGTAAATGAGACCTAAGGACACAAGGCGTATGTGTACGCACAGTGCTTGCTCCCACTGTGTTGTATAAATCATTAGCTAGAGCCCTCGGCTAATGCCAGACATCACCAATCAGGCTGATGTCCAAAATTAACACTTTAGATGCCGCTATCAAAGTTGATGGTAGTGTCCAAAAGTTTTAACGCCTTAAGGACATAGCGTTTTTCCGTTTTTGCACTTTTTTTTTCCCGCTTACCTTTTAAAAATCATAACCCTTTCAAATTTGCACCTAAAAATCCACATGATAGCTTATTTTTTTGCACCAAGAATTCTACTTTGTAGTGACATCAGCCATTTTACCCAAAAATCTACAGCAAAAGCGGAAAAAAAAATTATTGTGCAACAAGAATGTATGAAGATTTTAAATTACATTTAAAAAAATT
This sequence comes from Hyla sarda, assembly GCF_029499605.1. NCBI lineage: Eukaryota > Metazoa > Chordata > Amphibia > Anura > Hylidae > Hyla > Hyla sarda. Next base: position 373,764,786 of record NC_079189.1, on the reverse strand, counting down.
TTTTTTTAATTAAACATGTTCTGCATAGTGTGTGTGTATATGTATATGTATATATATATATTAATGTATTTATTTTATATATATATATATATATATATATATATATATATACACCTACACACACACACGTTTTAAAATTGCCCCCCCACTTTTGTCACTGGCCCCCCATGCGCCCCCTCTAAATATGACTGCTGGAGACGCCACTGCGCGTTGCCACTCATTATATATGGTAAAATCTGATGACGGTTCCCTTTCAGCAAGTTCAGTTAAGTGTGTGGGAAGGAGAGTTGAGTGGGCATCTTTGGGGTTACTGTTATCCAAGGAGTACAATAAAAGGGTCAACTGCAAAAATCCAACAATTCCAAAAATAGCAATAACATATAATATGTCTATGTCAGCATGTCACTGCTATACAATATACTTGTTATAAGGTAAACTGCTTCTCATAGTCTACATCACAAATACAAAAGTTACCAAGGAATGATACAGTTATTCACAGATATAACATTGTAATGTTTAAACTGTGATGACAAGTATTTCTACTATTCTGTTCAGTTTTATTGCTTCTATTTGTTGAAAGCGGGAAATAAACCCTAAACATGAAGGTCATAGTAATAAATGTTAAAGATGGTGCTGGTTGCTTTTTTCCCAGAAAAGAGACAGTAAGACAAACACAGTTAAACTAGTAATAGAACAGTTTCTAAAATATCTGGTAGTTGGCTTAAAGGGGTACTCCGGGGAAAACTTTTTTTTTCTATTAAATCAACTGGTGGCAGAAAGTTAAACATATTTGTAAATTATGTTAAAAGAAAATGGGGCTCAAAGGTCAAAGATATTTGGTTTAAAATAATAATTAATATTTATTAGTATAGAATAATAATAGATTAAATAGGGAATGTACAGGGCCCTTGTACTCCCCTAATTAATTTAAATTAATACAAAATTATAAAATATAATAAAAACAACAGTGAATATATCAACTATAAAAATGTTCTGCGACTTGAGCCTGTAATATCAGTATAGCAATCTAATAATCCTGTGGAACAACAATTTTCAATGCAAATGTTCATTCAATTGTTCCTGTTCTCAGTGATCTTCAATATAAAGCAGATACAATGTAGCAGCTACAGATATACAGTTAATAAATTGATGCAATGGTATTGAATCTATCCAGACAGTGATAACCCGATCCAGCCGATGCAATGTAGCGCTTGGTGATCAGTAGCAAGTTGATTAACAGTCACTGAAGATCACTCCTTATGAATCTCTGTGTATTTCACATATTAAAAAGTCATATTAAATCAGCCAATTTGCAATAAACTCCATAAAATGCTCACCACTCCCGGGGTACCACGGATCTCCCTTAAGTGTAGTCCTGTATGCCGGCTGTGTAGGATCTTTCGCCCGGTGCCTTGCCTCAGTCAGGAATCGCACTGCTGGAGTCTCGGCCAACTCCTAAGTAAGCAGCACTTGGTGGTGGGCACCATTTAGGGGGACTGCAGCGCTGTCAATCAGAGTCCCTTAGTCGGAACAGCTGGGAATGGTGGCGGTCAGCAGGCACAAAGTCCTTATTGTAGATGGCCCGATCGGCTTCTTACTTGCAATTAATGTAACGGCTGTATGCGGTATACAAAGTGAATAACCCGGCGGCGCTCCTCGTGCACAGGTCGCGCGCTCGGGAGATGCCGCACTGTAATAGATGTCTTGAATCTGTCGGATGATCACTGTTAATGTCAGGCAAGTGTTCTATATTGTCAGGCTCAATATCGCATATTTATGATCGCTGGACGCGTTTCAAAACCATCCTCGTTTTTTTCTTTGTTCACCGTTCCGCTGCTGAAGAAAAAAACGAGGATGGTTTTGAAACGCTTCCAATGTCCTTAAGGGGTTAAGGACATTGATATTACCTAATCGGGCAAATGTATTCATAAGGAAACCTTTTTACTATCAGCTAGACTACTTTTCCATCATTGATGATTTTTGTGTGGTTATTCCTAGTACATCAGTATTACATTTGTATTTTTTTTTCTATAAATAAAAAAAAAGAAGTAGGATTACTGGAATGTTCCTGGCATTTAAAAGATTCTATCTTTTTAAGTGACCCTAAATTGTATGTAAATCATTTGTATACTACTGTCTGCAACTACAGCTATTTAATATGATTATTATAATTATGCTTTACCACAAAAATATAGCAGTCTTTGTAATTAGGGGGTTTTACACTTTCATAATTATATATTTAAGGAGGAGGATTTACTTAGGGTGGAAAAATGTTAATTGTTGGGATAACAAAAGGTTATGTCCACTTATGCATCAAAATTTTCCTTTATTGCAATGCAAGCTAAAAGATTATATAATCTTTGTGGAGTAGATTCTTATAGATGAGTCATATTCTCTTTATTGAGACATTTCTTCTTTATTAGAGCAATTCAATGCTTACTAGCTAATCGAGGGTAAGTGTATACAGCTATGGCTGCTCATCATTCTGCTTGCAATATTGCAATACATTTATCATAAATCATCTTTAGCAGTTCTGTTAGGGTCCATTCACATGGGAATCCTCGCTGATTTTCTCTGTGCGCTTTTTCATTAAGCAGAAATAATCCAGAATCAGTCCTCATGTTTGACAAAAGCACTATCCCATCGACAAGCATGACTTTCCTTATGGATTCCCACAGAAGATTGAAAATATTCAATCTTCCTCCAGAATACACATCCTCGGAAATTCTGTCACAGATCTTCCGACGTGGGAACTGTGCCCCGCAAAACCTATTGCGATACAGTACCAGTCTGAATCCAAATGGAATTTCCCCACATATTCTCCTTAGTGTGAACGTGGGCTTTATTATTGTCCTGATTTAGTGTAACACATGTGGGAGATTAGCTCGGTAGAATCTAGCAGCAAAATAGCAGTCAGAGACAGGAACATGGAAGTAACATTTAAACAGGGCTTCTCCTGTCTTTACTTTTCAGTAACAAAATAAATACAGCCTTTACACTCAGGCATAAACACAACAATAAACCCTGCTTGTCCAGAGCTTACTATACAGAACAGTCCCTGTCCCAACAAAATTAACCACACATTTATAACTTATACAGTTCATTATGTCCCCCTTTTTGAGGCTGCAAACCTTCGGATTCAAATTTTCATCAGGGTGTCAAGTTTTTCACAGCTTCACTTGCAGACTGACCCTCACCTAGTTTGAAAGCCAAGTGAGAAGCTGTCTTCAGCACCTGTGCTGATCTGAGCAATCTAAAAAACCTGGCGTAGCCTAGGAAGGGGATGAAAAGCCCTGCTACCTAACCTGTCTTTCATTCCATAAAAATCCAGGCCAGATAATAGGACTTATACCAATGTCCCTAGAAGATCTAAGTCTCACCAGGGATTTCCCTTGATAAGATATGCACTTCCTAAAACCTGACCTCTACATATGACAGGTACCTTGGGGAAATATGGAAATGCCTTATAACCATTCCTGTCAGTTTCTCACACACAGCTTATGTTATGTATTAACCCCTTAAGGACTCAGGGTTTTTCAGTTTTTGCACTTTCGTTTTTTCCTCCTTACCTTTTAAAAATCATAACCCTTTCAATTTTCCACCTAAAAATCCATATTATGGCTTATTTTTCGCGTCGCCAATTCTACTTTGCAGTGACATTAGTCATTTTACCCAAAAATGCACGGCGAAACGGAAAAAAAAAATCATTGTGCGACAAAATCGAAGAAAAAACGCCATTTTGTAACTTTTGGGGGCTTTCGTTTCTACGCAGTGCATACACCTTATCATTATTCTGTAGGTCCATAAAATGATACCCTACTTATATAGGTTTGATTTTGTCGCACTTCTGGAAAAAATCATAACTACATGCAGGAAAATTTATACTTTTAAAAATGTCATCTTCTGACCCCTATAACTTTTTTATTTTTCCATGTACAGGGCGGTTTGAGGACTCATTTTTTGCGCCGTGATCTGAAGTTTTTATCGGTATGATTTTTGTTTTGATCTGACTTTTTGATCACTTTTTATTCATTTTTTAATGGTATAAAAAGTGACCAAAAATGCGCTTTCTTGACTTTGGAATTTTTTTGCGCGTACGCCATTGACCGTGCAGTTTAATTAATGATATATTTTTATAGTTTGGACATTTACGCACGCGGCGATACCACATATGTTTATTTTTATTTACACTGTTTTATTTTTTTTATGGGAAAAGGGGGGTGATTCAAACTTTTATTAGGGAAGGGGTTAAATGACCTTTATTAACACTTTTTTGTAACTTTTTTTGCAGTGTTATAGGTCCCATAGGGACCTATAGCACTGCACACACTGATCTTTTACACAGATCACAGGAGTGTATTAACACGTCTGGGATCAGTGTTATCGGCGCTTGACTGCTCCTGCCTGGATCTCAGGCACGGAGCAGTCATTCGCCGATCGGACACCGAGGAGGCAGGTAAGGGCCCTCCCGGTGTCCTGCAAGCTGTTCAGGACGCACCGATTTCACCGCGGAGGTCCCGAACAGCCCGACTGAGCATCCGGGTCACTTTCACTTTCACTTTAGAAGTGGCGGTCAGCTTTGACCGCCGCTTCTAAAGGGTTAATACCGCACATCGCCATGATCGGCGATGTGTGGTATTAGCCGCGTGTCGCGGCCGTTGATGAGCGCCGGGACCAACGCGATATGATGCGGGATTATGATGCGTCGTTAAGGGGTTAAAGAGGAATTGTTCTCTAATACATATCACCGGTGCCTACATTTCTATTTAGTAAATACTTGGATTTCCCATATTATAACAATTCTGGGAAGAAAATAGCTTAGTACCCTGCATTGTTGCATTTTTGTTGTTCTCACATGGTAATTTATAAAGAAATTAACAACCAGACATTACCATTCCACTTGTCAATAGGGTAATGTCTTAAACCTACACTGTCTGATATCATCAATACTGACTGGAAAATGATACAGTATGTGCACACCTCCAAATGTCAATATCAAGTTGTTAATTAAAGTTCTAGGAATGTGCTCCCGAATTGTTACTTCATGGGTAATACATGAAACAAATTTACCCAGTCACTACATGTGCACAATATGGTTTGATTGTTGTGTAAGTCACAATTGAAGAACACAACTTAACTAAACCATTACCAAACAGTTATGCACACAGAGGTGTCTACAAAATGCAATAATCTCTGTTCTTGTGTCAACTCCACTACGCACAAAACAGTACGCAATAGTGTTCATGAAAGGACACCACGATGGAAGCCACTGCTGTCCAAAAAGAAAACATTGAGGCTCTTAACAAATTTGCTCAAGACCATCTGGATTTTTCACAATGCTTCTGGGCATATAGTAAGAAATGAGCAAATTTTTGGAAAATTTGGCCGATTTGCCGAATTACTCGAAAAAAATTAGGTTTGATCCGAATTTATTTGCAGCAAATAGCTATTAAAAATGGCTATTTTCTGGGCTACAGAGAGCCTCAATAGGGGTGTAGAACACTTTGCCTTGTCGTAAAACGCATAGGGAGTGTGCTGGGTTAGTGAAATAATACTGTTATTCATTATGACATGCAGATTCTTTTAGAAATGTCCTTCATGCCATGAGAATGTAGTGACAAGAGTTACCTTCCATTCTGGACTTCTTACCATATTTTTATGTATAGCAATTATTTATTTAAATTATATAAAATTTTACTTAAAAATGTACAAGTCACTTTTCATCAATTATAAAACATCTTTAACCCCTTAAGGACTTATGTTTTAGTTTTTTCCTCCTTGCCTTCTAAAAATCATAACTCTTTTATATTTTCATCCATAGACGAGTATGAGGGCTTGTTTTTTCGACCAGTTGTCCTTTGTAATGGCATCACTCATTTTATCATAAAATGTATGGCTTAACCAAAAAATACTATTTGTGTGGGGAAATTGAAAAGAAAAACGCAGTTTAGCTAATTTTTGAGGAGACCATATAGTGGCTGAATGACAGCCTGGAGGTGGCGGAAGCATGAGGAGAGCAGAAAGTGGCTGGATGACACAGCGTGGAGGTGGTGGCAGCATGAGGAGACCATATAGTGGCTGAATTACACAGCATAGAGGAGGCTGCAGCATGAGGAGACCATATAGTGTCTGAATGACATAGCATGGAGGTGGTGGCAGCATGAGGAGACCATATAGTAGCTGAATTACACAGCCTGGAGGTGGTGGCAGCATGAGGAGACCGTATAGTAGCTGAATGACACAGCCTGGAGGTGGCAGCAGCATGAGGAGACCATATAGTAGCTGAATGACAAAGCCTGGAGGTGGCGGCAGCATGAAGAGACAAATTAGTGGCTTAATGACACAGCCTGGAGGTGGTGTCAGCATTAGGAGACCATATAGTGGCTGAATGACACAGCCTGGAGGTGGCAGCAGCATAAGGAGATCATACAGTGACTGAATGACACAGCCTGGAGGTGGCGGCAGCATGAAGAGACCATATAGTAGCTGAATGACACAGCCTGGAGGTGGCGGCAGCATTAGGAGACCATATAGTGGCTGAATGACACAGCCTGGAGGTGGCAGCATGAGGAGACCATATAGTGGCAGAATGACACAGCCTCGAGGTGGCATCAGCATGTGGAGAATATATGGGGGCAGAATTACACAGCCTGGAGGTGGCGGAAGCATGAGGAGATCATATGGTGGCAGAATGACACAGCCTGGAGGTGGCATCAGCATGAGAACATATGGTGTCAGAATGGCACAGCCTGGAGGTGGCATCAGCATGAGGAGAACATATGGTGGCAGAATTACACAGCCTGGACGTGGCATCAGCAGCATAAGGAGTCCTGAAAGTGACCCGGTGACAGAGTGGGGCGGTGGGTGGCAATACCAGTACCCGGTGAAGAAGGTGGATGAAAGAAGGAGAACTTGGTATCAGATGTGTGGCATCAGGCTGGTGGCAGGATCAGAGTAGTAGCTGAGGTAGGTAGGCAGAAGAAAACGGTCTCTTTTGTCTCAAGTGTTGGTGTGCACAAGTAAGTATTGGAGATATGCATTACGTAAAACGTAACTTTTAATATTGTTCTTAGAATAAAATATATGGACCCCCAAAAATTTTTTATCTAACAAAAGGAAAGGTGTGCAAAAAACACTATGTGCCACCTGCACCACCAAGTATTGATGTGATGCAAAGACGTCTAAAAAAATGTATGGTCCATTGTAACCGGTGGGGGTAAAAACTTCCCCTGTAAGGCCCTACTCCCGTACTATTAATTCCCTTCTTGGCAAGTGTTACTCGCCCTAAAAAGGGCGGCCCCACACAGGAACCTCTCTCTAGTTCCACCTAAAAACACTGCCATTTCCCAGGGTTTTAAGGTGAAGGGGATTGGTTACTGTGTGGGGCTACCCTTTTTAGGACGAGTAACACTTGCCTCCAAAAGGTGGAAGGGAACAACATATTGGCCATTGTAGCAGGTGGGGGTAAAAACTTCCCCTGTAAGGCCCTACTCTCGCCCTATTAATTCCCTTCTTGGCAAGTGTTACTCGCCCCATACAGGAACCTCTCCCTATTTCCACCTAAAAACCATGGGAAATGGCAGTGTTTGTAGGTGGAAATTAGATTCCTGTGTGGGGCCACCATTTTTAGGGTGAATAACACTTGCCAAGAAGGGAATTAATAGAGGGAGAGTAGGGCCTTACAGGGGAAGTTTTTACCCCCACCGGTTACAATGGACCATACGTTGTTCCCTTCCACCTTTTAGAGGTCTTTGCATCACATCAATACTTGATGGTGTAGGCGGCACATGTTATTTTTGCACACCTTTCCTTTTGTTAGATTTAACCTCTTAAGGACACAGGGCATACCTGTACGCCCTGCACCCGGTCCCGGTGTTTACAACGGGGACACACTGTGACCCCACATCACACCGGGTCGGTCCCGACTGATAATGATAGCCGGGACCCTGCACTGATAGCGCATGGCACAGATCGTTGTGCCGCGCGCTATTAACCCTTCAGACGCGGCGATCAAAGTTGATCGCCATATCCAAAACAAAAGTAAAAGCTTCCCGGCAGCTCAGTCGGGCTGATCGGGACTATCACGATAAAATCGCGATGTCCCAATCAGCTAGGATGCGAGCGGAGGTCCCCTGACCTTGCTCCGTCGTGTCCGATCGGCGTTTGATTTCTCCAAACCTGAGCTACAGGCTTGAGCAATCAACCCCCTATTACGCTGATCCAGTATGTGGCATAGCCGCGTGCGTAAATGTCCGAACTATAAAAATATATAGTTGATTAAACCGCACGGTCAATGGCGTACGTGCAAAAAAAATTCCAAATTCCAAAATAGCGTATTTTTGGTCACTTTTTATATCATAAAAAAATTTATAAAAAGCGATCAAAAAATCCGATCAATGCAAAAATGGTACCAGTAAAAACTTCAGAACAGGGCACAAAAAATTAGCACCCATACCGACTCGTAAGCGGAAAAATAAAAAAGTTATAGGGGTCAGAAGATGACAATTTTAAACGTATAATGTGTAATTTTTACCGAAAAATGCACTGCGTAGAAACGAAAACCCCCAAAAGTAGCAAAATGAATTTTTTCTTCAATTTTGTCGCACAATTCATTTTTTTTTTCGTTTTGCCGTGGATTTTTTGGTAAAATGACTAATGTCACTGCAAAGAAGAATTGGTGGTGCAAAAAATAAGCAATCATATGGAATTTTATGTGCAAAATTGAAAGCATTATGATTTTTAGAAGGTGATGAGGAAAAAATGCAAAAATTGAAAAACACTGAGTCCTTAAGGGGTTAAAAAATGTTTGGGTCCATAAATTTTATCCTAAGAAAAGTTAAGTTTTAGCTAATGCATATCCTCCATACATACACACTCCATACTATGGCTAATTGTGCTCACCCTGACAGCCACCTATTAGTTTTATAGTTGTTGTACACCCCACTGCAGCAGTACAGAGTCGCTGTGTAGTATACCCAAAAGTGTACTTTCTCTCTCTCCCTTCCCTGTCAGTATTTCTGCAGTGATTTGGGATTGTGGTGAATCCCTGCTGTAAAGTTGTTTTTCTGTACAACAGACACACTGCTCTCTCTATGCAATAAAACACTCTTTCTGAACTAAAAGGTTGAAATGGCTGGCTGCAAGATGGCTGCCAATTATATAGGGCTGTGATATCACAGGGCTGGCTGGCTGCTGATAGGCTGCATGCTTCATGTGATTCAGGGTGATCCCGCCTACCCGCCTTCCCAGAGTTCCTTGCCCCATGTCCTCACATGTGGAGCTGCCATTTTTGATGCCCTGGAGCCTGGACCGCACTAAATAGAGTTTAATGAAGCAATTTGTTTTATCGAATCGCGGTGATATTCGGATTTGTTACGAATCGAATTTCCCATGAAATTCATAACAAATTCAGATTCGTCAGATTCAATTTGCTCATCCTTATAAATAGTCTATGAACAGATGAGACAAAAGTAAGAATTTTTAGTTAATATGAATAGTAAATATGAGTAGCTGTATTAGTCAGTGATGCAGATGCAAAAACATTTTTTGATCTAGAAATATATGAACAAAGCTATGTTTGGAGAGGAAAAAAACTATTCAAAAACACCAAAACCTCATCTCATGTGTGAAACACTGTGAAGGGAGTATCATGTATTGGGGCTGATTTGCTACCTTAGGGCCTGCGATCATTGAGGAAACCATGAATTCAAAGGTGTTTTGAAATGTAATGTATTGACAGCAGTCTATGACCTCAAGCAGAAACAATGTTTTGTGATGCTGCAAGACAGTGACCAGAAACACACAAGTAAATAAAGTACAAAATGGTTGAAATAGAAAATTTGTGTTTTGATTGGACAAGACAGAGTACTGACCTTAACTCTATACAGATTCTGTGGCATGACCTGAAAAGAGTTGCACATGCAAAGTATCTCAGGAATATTGATATACTCGAACACATTTGCAGGAAGGAATGGTCCAAAATTCCTCCTCTTCAATGTACACAATAATTTTGCACTGGGCCAGAAAAAAAAAATAAAAAATAAAAAAAACAATAGTTCAATCTACCTTTTAAAACCAATGAAATAAAAAGTGTTACTGTAATAGTCCCATGATCCTGTCCAGCCATGATGTATCATTTAGTGATGAGCGGCATAGGCCATATTCGAATTTGCGATATTTTGCAAATGCACTTTTTTTTTGCCATGCAAAATTTGAAATAAAATTCGCAAAATGCGCATGCGCGATTGTATCTTTCAACCAACTACTTTCCTATTGGTTGCTAGGGATGTTGCTAACCTCTGACAACTGTATTTTGTAACTGAGCTAGATGTGGATCCTCTACCTGTGTGGCTGATGACTCGGACCGTATCGGGGAGCGGAGTCTAAGTTGCCACTGAGTCTTCACCAGAGCCTGCCGCAAGGCAGGATGAGCTTGCTGTGGCAGGCGACACCCAGGTCGCTACCCCCGACACAGCTCGAGCACACAGGTAACTGGGCAAGGCGAAGTACCGAAGGAGGAGGCTGTAGCATAGTCAACGTAGCAGAAGGTCAAGGCAGGCGACAAAGGTTCGTAGTCAAAAAACATAGCAGGAATGTCTGCTTTCTCTCAGGCAATAGGCACTGAAGATCCAATAGGGAAGTGTGGGAGGTGCAAACAACTTATAATGTGGTGTCAGGTGTATTCACTAATTCTGGGCATACTGGCCCTTTAAATTTCAGAGCTCCGGCGCTCACGTGCCCTAAGAGACAGAAGGAGCTGCAGGAGCAGAGCGTGGTGAGAGACGGCCATGATTTGCACGCGGGCGTGTCCCGCAATGCGAATCCCGGCCCCGCTGGCGGTCGGGGATACAGGGACACTGCGCTCACGGCCGGTGCTTGCAGCGTGTAACATATTTGCATCCTTCTCACTGGCCCACAAGCTAAAAGAAGGGAGGGATCAGTGTCCTCTGGAAGTGCCGATATTGGCATAATTTTCACATGAAATTTGCATTCGAAATTCGCATAAACCTCTACTTACCTCAAGCCCTTCCGCAGTGTCTTCAGTGTCCTGCTATGGGTCCCCCGATGCAATCGTCTTCCTCAGCCCCAGCGTGACATGTGGGACCCAATGTGTCAATTTCAATATGTCTTACTGGCATTCAAAAAAGTGCTGGCCAAAGCAATGTCAGCGATTTGTTGAGCTACAGTATGACACATTTGGCTTGGGTGCTTCCTAGGCCCGACATTCATGCTGCAGCTCAGAAAGAAGATTGCATCAGAGGACTGGAGCAGGGCACCAGAGGCACCACAGGAGCGCTAGAGGTGAGTAAAGGTTAATTTTTTTAAATCCCACACAATGAGCATAGTTTTGAAAAAAAAAAAAAACTCCTGCAGTTTTCCCGTTATGGGAAGCGATCAGCAACCAGGAACCTCGTCTAATACCGGACATTGCCAATTGGGCTGATGTCCAGTATTAACCTTTTAGACGCCACAATCAAAGTTGAAATCATTGCGTCCTGAACAGCTGAGAGGACGGCAGAAGGGCTTACCTGCCTCCTCGCCGTCTGATCTGTTCCTCAATGCTCCAGCAAGGCTCTGCAGGCTGGAGCAATCGAGCACAGATAACACTGATCAATGCTATGCTATGGCATAGCATTGTTCAGTGTATGCAATCTAAGTGTAAAAAAAAAAGTTTTAAAAAGTTAATAAATGTGATTCAACACCTTCCCTAATAAAAGTTTGAGTCACCTCCTTTCCCATGAAAATAAATATATGTAAACAAGAGTAAACATAAACATTTGTGGTACCATCACGTATGTAAATGAACTATAAAAATATAATGTTAATTAAACTGCAATCAATGGCATACACGTGAAAAAAATTCCAAAATCCGTATTTTTGTCACTTTGTATACCCTAAAAAATTTATAAAAAGTGATCAAGTCGTCTCATCAAAACAAAAATAGTATCGATAAAAACTTCAGATCATGGTGCAAAAAATGATCACTATACATCCCTGTATACGGAAAAATAAAAAAGTTATAGGGGTCGGAAGATGACAATTTTAAACATACAAATTTTGGTGCATGTAGTTATCATTTTTTTTAAGTAGTAAAATAAAATAAAACCTACATAAATTAGGTAGCTTGTAACCATATGGACCTACAGAATAAAGATATGGGGGAGATGTATCAAAACCTGTCCAGAGGAAAAGTTGTTGAGTTGCCCATAGCAACCAATCAGATTGCTTCTTTCATTTTTCAGAGGCCTTTTCAAAAATGAAAGACGCGATCTAATTGGTTGCTATGGAAAACTCAGCAACTTTTCCTCTGGACAGGTTTTGATAAATCGGGTCCCCCATGGCATTTTCTTTTTTTGCAATTTTGCCCCACAAATGCTTTTTCTTCTGATTTCGCCGTAGATTTTGTGGTGAAATCATTGATGTAATTACAAAGTATAATTGGTGGCACAAAAAATAAGCCCTCATATGGGTCTGTGCAAAATTGAAAGCGTTCGGATTTTTAAAAGGTGAGATGGAAAATCCGAAAGTGCAAAAATGAAAAAAACCTGTGGTCCTGAAGGGGTTAAGCAACTAAAAGACTAACAAAATATCACATAGAATTCCATTAGTTCCATTCCGCTACCACTGCACATCTGTAGAAAAACCATGAAACCGCAATACGAGCACCCCATATGAACCCGACCTGATAAGGTTCCTACCATATTACCTACAAGGTGAGGTAACAAAGGATTATTAACACTAAACATCTCAGATCAGAAGACAAGGGGAGCGTTCTGAGCTTTACAATCTAATAATTGCAGGCAAATCCAATAAAAAGCAACATTGACAGGTTCACAGGATAGAAAGGTTCTGTGGCTGCATTTGCTTTGCATGACAACACCGCACATTGTAATCAATAATTAGAAGGCAAGCACTAAATTAGCCTAATAATGCTCATTAGTAGTTAATAAGTGAGACTTTATATGGGTATTAAAAAAAATCTGTCATCTCCTGTTTCCTCCTGCTATCAGCATAACAATCCTATTGTTCTAAGGGTGATGCCTACTCTTCAATTCCCAGCAGAAAATATACGCATGGCTTATCCTCTTGGAAGCAATAGTTAACAGAAAACCAATAATGTCTTTCCTTTCAGGCACTGTTGTTCTTATCATTTTTTCATATCCTCCTAAGTAAGAACCTTAACAATATGCAGAAATCATAGCTGTCTTACAAATTCGCTGTAGGACTGACCTCCCCTGACAGTTCTTAAATTATTCAGCTATCAAGGGCCTGCTAAACATTAAATTAAGCATCCTCTCTCCTCTGTCCTAAGACATTAAGTTATGCAAATGCACAGATAATGGGGCATATGACAGCTGGGGGCATTAATCAAGCGGCTCTGTCTCTGGGCTGTTGTTATGTAGAAACCACATCTGCCGACAGACAGAGCAGCCACAATTAGATCTCACTTAGAGAAATGAGAAGGCACTACCGCCATCTCTACACTTGTGTTGGTTTGTATAAATAAGACACTTGGGAAAAGGCTTAACTTACATAAACAACATGCATACACAAACATATACTATAAACCCCACAGCCAAAGCTTTAAATCTTAGATATATGCCCTTTCAGGAAGGATGAAGGATTGCCTGTAGCTGCCTTCTGCAAGCATTGCATGTCAAAATTAACAAACTACTGTTTACAAGCTATTGATGCTACCAGTCCCACTAGAGCTCACCTGGGACTGTTACATTTGTTGTTATAACTGATGATCAGCTTGCCAGTGAAAAACAAACAGGATAAAAATGAGATGATGTAAGCGCGGTGGAAATTTCAGGTGCTATATTCATGTTTACATCCTGAGATATCTGATTTTTTCACTTTACCGTCATAATACATTTTGGTTTCATACCACTACAGAATACCAACTATATAAAAGAGATATACCCACAAGTTACTGTGACCTTCTACAGTGACCCCCCGACCTACGATGGCCCCAACATACGATCATTTCAGCATACGATCACTCTCAGAGGCCATCACATGTTGAAGGCAGCATCAACATACGATGCTTTTGTATGTCGGGGCCATCGCATAAACGGCTATCCGGCAGCGCAGACTTCTTCAACTGCCACTGGATAGCTGTTTACGGTGCCCCGTGTGGTCCGCTGACGATCACTTACCTGTCCTCGGGGCTCCGGCGCGTCCTCTTCGGGATCCCCTGCATCGTCGGCGCTCTCCATCGTTGTCATCACGTCGCTGCGCACGCCGTCCCATCATCCAATAGGAGCGGCGTGCGTAGCGACGTGATGACGGCAACGGAAAGCGAGGATGCCGGGGAAGCAGAGGCCTTGCTGGAGCGTCCGGGACACCCCGGGGATGCAGCGACAGTGAAGGAAGGCAACATCCAGGGCAGCGGTGACGAGCGGTGACGAGCGGTGACGGTCCGGAGCGGCGGGAACACGTGAGTATAACCAGTGGTCTTCAACCTGCAGACCTTCAGATGTTGCAAAACTACAATACCAGTGGTCTTCAACCTGCGAACCTCCAGATGTTGCAAAACTACAACTCCCAGCATGCCCGGACAGCCGTTGGCTGTCCAGGCATGCTGGGTGTTGTAGTTTTGCAACATCTGGAGGTCCGCAGGTTGTAGACCACTGTCCTATACTTTACATTGCATGGATCCTTCAACATACATTGTTTTCAACAAACGATGGTCCGTTTGGAACGGATTACCATCGTATGTTGAGGGACCACTCTATATTGTAAATATTAGAGATCTTGTTAATAAAAAAAAAAAAAAGTAAATACAATTAGGGCTAAATAGGAATTGAAGGAATTTTACAAATCCGGTGCAGGTCTTAATCTTGAGTATGTGGTCACACCCCATTAAAAAGAATGTCTCATATACACTCCTTCACATTGAAATTGCAACACCGAGAAGAAAAAGTGATGGGAATATGGAAATCACAGCATTGATAGACATGTTAATGATATGCAAATGATAAAAAGATGGAAGCAAAATATTCAAATCATCTTGATTTATTCAGTATAGAGTATTAGCACCACATGCAGAAATACATGCACTTAAAGTGAGGTTATTATTAGTTGTCTAAGCAATGTTCTGCAATGCTGAAGGCACTTGGGCACACAAATCATCAAGATCTGGTGCTGGAAGCTCCCTTTGCAATTGTTGACCAATGACATCCCAGATTTGAGACCAGAGTCCAGAGACGCTGCAGGACATGGTAACAAGTTTAGGTCACGGAGGCTGCTCACAATAGCACAAGTTGCATCCTGACATTGGCATATTAAAAACGGCTTGTGAGACACTTTTGGAGAAATGACCATGCCACTGGTTTTACAACCAAATCAACATAACGCCAAGTTGGTATGTAGTCTAGAGGGGTCCGGCAATCGTATATTATACCACCCCACGTCATAGTTCTTGGTGCTGGAGAACAGAGTTGGGCTGACAGGGAACGTGGGGTTAGCATCTTGCAACTTTTGGCTGATCTACACCGCACCTGCCAAGTGGGTGGGTCTTGGTGCAGAGGGGATGTGGCCGCCCCAGTCGACAAATATACTACAATTATACCTCATAGCAGATGTAAATTGTAGTGAAAATCTAGATCAGTTCTGAGTTGGCGTAGGTTTCTGAGGTTTGCTCCTCTTAAAGAATCCAGCTGGATTGTTCGTTGGCAGGGGTTTACCAAAGACTGGTGTGTGCAACACTGGTGTTAGTAAATTCCCCCCTGACTGTTCACTTGCTGCCTAATATATGCCGCTTCATAACAGGTACCACTGTCATGAGATAACCAACATTATTCACTTTACCTGTCACTGACTTTAATGGGATTGTTGGATTGGTTGCATGTTATCTTGGCACATCATCGCTGCAGGAAAGTAAACAAAATCAGTGTGGAGAATTAGAGCGGCCAGACCAAGACTAATACTGTACAAGGGCGTATCTAGAGTATTTGCCTGCCCCTAATGTCTGCCCCCCCCCCTTTCTAGATGGGTTGCAGTGTGTTTGAAGAAGGAGGCAGAGCCAGAACCATCAGTCATGTGCAGTGCGCACTGTATGTGAGTCACTTGGCTGGCCAATGAAACAGCGCCAGCAGCAGAACATCTGTGCTTATTGTCCAGCAGAGTCCTGTGGCACTAAGTTTAGTACCTTCATTCCGGGACAGGGCTACTCAACTACTTTTAGAAAAGGTCCACTTACCTCAGTCTACTGTCAGGTAAAGGTCTGAGCTAAACATCAGTAGTTAATATATAGTGTAGTTACATCCAGGGACCCACAGGTGATGTCTACTCTAATCTGAGTCATTCTCTAATCTTCTCCTTCTGGCTTAAACCACCATGACATCCTTTCATATTCACGACTAGATCCTACAGAATCTGCCAAACATCTTAGACTCCTCATCACAATACCCAAAGGGTAATATTTCCCACCTTGGTACCCTGCGCAGTAAAAGTAGGTAGGTAAGCAGGTCCCCAATAGGTAGATCGGTTTCCCGTTAAGTTTGTCTCCCATAGCAGATAGGTAGTTCCCCCATTAGGTAGATATGTCAGTAGATAGGTAGTTTTCCCATTATGCAGTTAGTTGTCCCCTCAACTCCCCTACTCCGCAGGCAGATGGTCCCAAAGTAAACAGGCAGTTCTCCCCTTTAGGCAGCAATATTTTAGATTAGTGAGAAAGCCCCATTCTCCCAGTAGGCTGGCAGCTCTCCCCATTAGGCAGGTAGTCCCCTGATTGGCTAGGTTGCCTCCATCCAGTAGGCAGGTAGTATAGGCCATTAGCTTGGAAGCCCATCAGTAGGTGGGTAGTCCCCAGATCAGCCTCAAATAAGCAGGTAGTCCCCCCAGTAGACAGGTAATGTACAGAATACCCCTCCCAGTCGGCATGTAGTGCTCAGATTAGCTCCCCCTAGTAGGAAGGTAGTCTCCTGATCACCCCCCTCCCACTAAGCAGGTAGTTCCCACATTAGCACCCTCTACCCCTAGTAGGCAGGTGGTCCCCAGATTAGCAGCCAAATATAAAAACTACAAATTTCCTACTTACTGCCTCTCCAACACAGAACCCAGGTCCTCTCCTTCCATCTCTGGTGTAGACAGCGATGACATCACCGCTGCGCCAGGGCATTGGTCAAGCTTCACACCTGTTGTAACCTTAAGCTGTCGGTGTCCTACACCAAACTGGTGCTCGCTGGCCTGGGAATTCCAGCTAATGAACAGATTACAAAGTTGGTGGTTTGGACAACTATCCACATGATAATCCGCGGGGACAAGTGGATTGAAGTGTGTGGCCATTTGGTCCTTGACTGGGCCCTCTGGCCCCATAGCATTAAGGATGTATGGAGAGACACGTTTTCTCCATAACTGGTGCTTTCCAGCTGCGTTCTTTGAGTTCTGAGGTTGGTCTTTTAACAATCTTAATGCAATTTTTAATGTTTAATCTAGATGGTTTTCTACTGCAGTGTCAGGATCCTGGGTGTAGTATTGTCTGAACTACTAAAATATAACTTTAGTGATCCCACATGGTAAATGGTATAAATGTAAAAATTTCTAACAAAAATTTAATAAAAAGTAATCTAAATTCCCATCTAAACCAAAATGGTACCAATTAAAACTAAAGATCACAGCACCAAAAAAATTAGCCCCCAAATAAATGGGGAAAAAATAGGATATGGCAATTAAAAGCATTTTTTTAAGTTTTCAACTTTTTTTTATAAGTTGTAAAAGTATGTAAATTGGATACCCTTGTAATACTACCCATCTGAAGATAACAGATACCCCGTGTTTTTTTTTTTTTCTAATTTCACCTCACAAAAAAATTATTTAAGTTTTTCAGTATATTTTTTGGTTAAATGAGGAATATTATTTTAAAAAAATCAATTGGCCTTGCATAAAACATACCCTCATAGGGCTCTGTAGATGAAAAAATAAGAGTTATGGCTCTTGATTAGGAGGGGGGAGCAAAAAACAAAAAGAGTCTTATCACAGCATAGGGGATAAGTATCCAGAACATTATTCTCCCCCTGTAAAGCACAAAAAAATATGTAAAGGCTACATTAATCAATAAAAAAATCATCCATTTAATAAAGAGATCTTCATTACTCTTTCCTTAGTGTTTGCTTCCCTCTAGTGGTGTGTGTCACAACTTATCTTTATAAAGAACTGAATATAAATGTACACTATACAGACAAAATTTTTGGGCACCTTCACATTACACCTACAGGAGCGTTTGAGACAAAATCCATAGGCACATAGGTTGGTGACTTTTGTGCACTGTGCACCTGTGCACCTTAGCTAGGGATGCGCAAATCGAATCTGACGAATCCGAAATCGTTAAGAATTTCAGGAAAAATTTGATTCGTAACGAATGTGAATATCACCACGATTCGATCATTCGATCATTTAACTCCATTTAGTGCGGTCCAGGCTGCGGGCGCCGGACATCTAAAATGGCAGACCCACATGTGAGGACATGGGGCAAGGAATCCTGGGAAGGCAGGAACAAAGGTCAGCGGGATGACCCAGGATCACATGCAGCATACAGCCTATCAGCAGCCAGCCACCCCTGTGATGTCACAGCCCTATATAATCGGCAACCATCTTGCGGCCAGTCATATCAGCATTCTATTACAGAGAGAGAGAGAGGGACAGACAGCAGTGTGTTACATAGAAAAGCTTTTTTACTGCAGCGATTAACCTCAAGCCCAAATCCAGCCTAGAAGCACTGATAGGGAAGGGAGTGAGATTGAGAGAGAGAGTGCAATTTTGAGTGTAGTACACAACGACTGTGTGCTGCAGCACTGGTGTGTACAACAAGTGGTGTATAATTTTGTTCCTGTTAAAGTCTTAAGGGCCTAGATACTATGAAAGGCTAGCCAAAAGTACATACCTGCTAGTGTTGTAGACAAATACTGTTTTAAGCGTACTGGAGCACATTGTCCTCCCCTCATAAGTGCATATCACATATGTACATCTAAGTGGTGTACTATTTTGTTCCTGTTAAAGTCTTAAGGGCCTAGATACTGTAAAAGGCCAGCCAAAAGTAGACACCTGCTGGTGTTGTAGACAAATACTGTTTTAGGCGTACTGGAGCACATTATCCTCCCCTCATAGTGCATACCACATACGTACATCTAAGTGGTGTACCATTTTGTTCCTGTTAAAGTCTTAAGGGCCTATTAGCAGCCAGCCACCTCTGTGATGTCACAGCCATATATAATCGGCAGCCATCTTGCGGCCAGTCACATCAGCATTCTATTACAGAAAGAGAGGGACAGAAAGCAGTATGTGTTGCACAGAAAAGCATTTTTACAGCAGTGATTCACCTCCCAGTCACATCAGCATTCGATTGCAGAGAGAGGGTCAGAGAGCAGTGTGTGTTGCATAGAAAAGCTTTTTTACAGCACTGATTCACCTCAAGCCCAAATCCAGCCTAGAAGCACTGATAGGGAAGGGATTGAGATTGAGAGAGAGTGAAATTTTGAGTGTAGTACGCAATGACTGTGTGCTGCGCACTGGTGTGTACAACAAGTGGTGTACCATTTTGTTCCTATTAAAGTCTTAAGGGCCTAGATACTGTGAAAGGCCAGCCAAAAGTACACACCTGCTGGTGTTGTAGACAAATACTGTTTTAAGCGTAGTGGAGCATATTGTACTCCCCTCATGTACACTAAGTATGTCAGGCAGAGAAGTGCCAGGACAAGCACAGAGGAGTAGCAGAGGCCTAAATTCATCAGGCACAGGCAGAGGTCACAGCATACTAGGGGTGAGTGGCAGCAGGAGTCGCAGCGAGAGGCCTGAGCTCATTCTGCCACTATATGTCTCCTCATGCTTCCGCCACCTCCAGGCTGTGTCATTCAGCCACTATATGGTCTCCTCATGCTGCCACCACCTCCAGGCTGTGTCATTGAGCCACTATATGGTCTCTTCATACTGCCGCCAACTCCAGGCTGTAATTCAGCCACTATATGGTCTCCTCTTGCTGCCGCCAACTACAGGCTGTGACATTCAGCTGCTATATGGTCTCCTTATCATTCTGCCCCCTCTAGGTTGTGCCATTCAGCCACTATATGGTCTCCTCTTGCTGCTACCAACTCGAGGCTGTGCCATTCAGCCACTGTATGGTCTACTCTGGATTCCTCCACCTCCAGGCTGTGTCATTCAGCCACTATATGGTCTCCTCTTGCTACTGCCAACTCCAGGCTGTGTCATTTAACCACTATATGATCTCCATTTGCTGCCACCAACTCCAGGCTGTGTCATTCAGCCACTTTATGGTCTCGGGATCACAGCAGGACACTAAAATTTAACTTTTATTATTTCCACTAAAAACAGAAAAGTTTCAAAAAAATCACCCACAGAATTCTGTGTGTTTATCCAACACCAAATACAGTGAAGTATAAAATAATACCTTAATAGAAAGCAGTATCTTGTATCCGCTCCAATTTGCTCTAGATAAAGGGATAGGAGAAGGAGAAGATTGACCATAGGTCAATCTTTTCTTTCTTCTATCCCTTTATCTAGACAGCAATCATATAGTGAGACAGTTAGCCTCCTTTTTGTCTCTTTCTAGGGTGAGAGTAGGCAACTAGGGGTAGGTTCCTGTGCGGGGCCGTCCTTATCAGGACGTTCACTCCGCCTAGGGTCAGGGGTAGCATCAGGGCCCCGATTGGTAGTGTTATCAGGTAGTGGCCACATATCCATAGGCCAAGTGATCCCATTTTTAGGCTCTTTTCTCCAGCACCTCTATATAAAGTCCATCTGTACTGCCCTACACAGTAAAAGTGCCCACATTGTGTTCCTTTTGAGTAGTTGGGTCCCCTCTGTGCCCCTATATAGCAGTAAGCCACCATACAGCAGCAGGTCTCCATATAGCAGTTGGCAATCATATTGCACACCATGTATATAGGTAGACCCACCTACAGAATGAATTTTAATACTGCCTATATTGGTAAGTTAAAGCAAACTGTGTTCTTTTACCTAAATTGACATCAGACATTTCTGAATGCTTAAAGGGTAGCTGTATCTTTAAAATAAAAAAAAAATTCTGGCATGTGATAGAAGGTACACGGGCTTTCTATCCATTCACTGCTTACACTTCTCACCAAGCAAAGGCAAATTTTGACTCTCATGGTCAGCATAGGTGCCTTGACCAACATCACAGTGTGGAGGAGACCGTTACCCAGCATCTAAAAGTCTGACAGGCATCCAGGAGGTTAGACGGGTTATCCGATTAGTTATGAAAAAAAAATCCTACACAAGCTGTTGATTCCACTTACCAGTGTGCCCATGTGTAGTTTAGTGAAAAAAAACATTTGTTGGTGATCCTCATACCCTTATTCCCTGATCAGCAAATGCTGCTTACTTCCTGTGGTGGAGGCAGAGAGTGAGACTGAGATTACACTTCTGTGAAATCACACTGTCCACTCAGGAAGCAACACTGATTGACAAGAAACACCTTTGACCCTGGAGAACCCAGGGTCACTGATACCCTTATTAAATCCCACCCCTAAAACTTAACTTTTATTAGTGTTCAGATTAGAATTAATAAATAATAAGTGTATATTAAATGATGAGTGTATTCACTTAAAAACACGGGTTGGTGGATTTTATCCAGTTCACCACTGTGTATGTATCAAATATCCCAGGTGGGCTGCAGTATCACCATAGATAGCACACCAACTCCCGCTAGTTAAAATGCTGTAAATGCCCCCTCTACATGTTTCACTACATCCATAGCGTCTTCAGGAGGGAAAATGGGCATCAACTTTCTGATCCACCATCTCGGTATTTATACCTATTAGGACCACCTACTTACATCATTCCACCTATCATGGCTTCACAGGTTGCAATGCACCTGTGTGCCCGATATTTGGACTAATCAGGTCCTATTCACCAATATTACCTGTGCCACCATCCTGGAACGCCGCCTCGTCATCCTCGCCGACTCAGCGGCGAGGATGACAAGGCGGCGTTCCAGGATGGTGATAGGATGTATGGTAGGACCTGATTGGTCCAAATATCGGGCACACAGGTGCATTGCAACCTGTGAAGCCATGATAGGTGGAATGATGTAAGTAGGTGGTCCTAATAGGTATAAATACCGAGATGGTGGATCAGAAAGTTGATGCCCATTTTCCCTCCTGAAGACGCTATGGATGTAGTGAAACATGTAGAGGGGGCATTTACAGCATTTTAACTAGCGGGAGTTGGTGTGCTATCTATGGTGGTACTGCAGCCCACCTGGGATATTTGATACATACACAGTGGTGAACTGGATAAAATCCAAATACTATTAGAAAGCACACCAACCCGTGTTTTTAAGTGAATACACTCATCATTTAATATACACTTATTATTTATTAATTCTAATCTGAACACTAATAAAAGTTAAGTTTTAGGGGTGGGATTTAATAAGGGTATCAGTGACCCTGGGTACTCCAGGGTCAAAGGTGTTTCTTGGTGATAATTACCCTAACCCACCCTGGGGTCTTTTTTGTTGTCTACACTGATTGACAATCAATTTCACATGCTGTTGTGCAAATGGAACAGACAACAGGTGGAAATTATAGGCAATTAGCAAGACGGAGTGGTTCTGCAGGTGATGACCACAGACCACTTCTCAGTTCCTATGCTTCTTGGCTGATGTTTTGGTCACTTTTGAATGCTGGCGGTGCTCTCACTCTAGTAGTAGCATGAGGCGGAGTCTACAACCCACACAAGTGGCTCAGGTAGTGCAGCTCATCCAGGATGGCACATCAATGCGAGCTGTGGCAAGAAGGTTAGCTGTGTCTGTCAGCATAGTGTCCAGAGCATGGAGGTGCTACCAGGAGACAGGCCAGTACATCAGGAGACTTGGAGGAGGCTGCAGGAGGGCAACAACCCAGCAGCAGGACCGCTACCTCTGCCCTCGTGCAAAGCGGAGCAGGAGGAGCACTTCCAGAGCCCTGCAAAATGACCTCCAGCAGCCCACAAATGTGCATATGTCCACCCAAAACAGTCACAAACAGACTCCATGAGGGCCTGATGTCCACAGGTGGGGGTTGTGCTTACAGACCAACACCGTGCAGGATAATTGGCATTTGCCAGAGAACACCAATGGGGTGTTCGCCACTGGCGCACTGTGCTCTTCACAGATGAAAGCAGGTTCACACTGAGCACATGTGACAGACGTGACAGAGTCTGAAGATGCCATGGAGATCATTCTGCTGCCTGCAACATCCTCCAGCATGACAGGTTTTGCAGTGGGTCAGTATTTTGGGGGGAATTTCTTTGGGGGGCCCCACAGCCCTCCATGTGCTTGCCAGAGGTAGCATGACTGCCATTAGGTACCGAGATGAGATCCTCAGACCCCTTGTGAGACCATATGCTGGTGCAGTTGGCCCTGGGTTCCTCCTAATGCAAGACAATGCTAGACCTCATGTGGCTGGAGTTTGTCAGCAGCTCCTGCAAGAGGAAGGCATTGATGCTATGGACTGGCCTGCACGTTCCCCAGACCTGAATCCGATTGAGCACATCTGGGACATCATGTCTCGCTCCATCCGCCAACTCCTGGACAGTCTGTGGTGCAACGTGGTGTTGGTGGATGGAGCAAGACATGATATCCCAGATGTGCTCAATCGGATTCAGGTCTGGGGAATGGGCGGGCCAGTCCATAGCATCAATACCTTCCTCTAGCACAAACTGCTGACACACTCCAGCCACATGAGATGCTTTAGTCCGGGTTTCGGAGGAAATCCCTCTAGAGAACATCCGCTACCTCATCAGGAGTATGCCAAGGCATTGTAGGGAGGTCATACACGCACGTGGAGGCCACACACACTACTGAGCCTCATTTTGACTTGTTTTAAGGACATTACATGAAAGTTGGATCAGCCTGTAGTGTGGTTTTCCACTTTGATTTTGAGTATGACTCCATATCCAGACCTCCATGGGTTGATACAGTTGATTTCCATTGATAATTTTTGTGTGATTTTATTGTTGCACATTCAACTATGTAAAGACGAAAGTATTTCATACAATTACTTCATTCATTCAGATCTAGGATGTGTTATCTTAGTGTTCCTTTTTTTTTTTTGAGCAGTGTATATCAGAAGTCAAAGGGAAGTCATCACTGGGAGAAGGGGGTGAGGGAGGTGGGGAATCAGTATTTTGCCTAAAAAAATGCACTACTGATTGGGATAAGATCAGCTAACAACAGGAACTACAGACTGATCACTAATTCAGAGATGTATTCACTTAGGTTCATAGAGATTAGGGTCCTGGTGGGAAAAGGATTGAGGTAATCAGTGGTGATAATAGGAGTTTTGTTTTTCTCATTTCCTCCAACTGCAAATAAGATTTTCTCACTGAGGATACATTTTAAACTATTTATTTCCGCAAATATATTTCAATTCATCAATATTTAAGGATGTCCTGTACATATCATTCTTCAGGTCATACTACAGCATATTGACAGGGTTAAGGGCAGTATTCTTGGCCTTTCCAAAACTATTCTTGATTTATTTGTGTGGTTTGAGTCATTGTCCTGTTGCATCACTTAAGCTTGAGGTCATGGACTGCTGCTCAATTATTCTCTTGTAAAATGTTCTGATACACCTTTGATTTCATTGTTTTCTTAATAATTACAAGGCACAGAAGCCCTGAGGCAGCACAGCAGCCCCAATCCACTATATTAGCTAAACCATGCTTGACAGTTGATATATGGTTTTGGTGTTCAGTAATCTTTTGCCTCAAAGCAAAGTGCTCTGCATGTATAATACAAAGTTGCACAATCCTATCATCTGTCCATAGGGGCGGTATGACCGGCCGGCCCGTTCGGACGTGGTCCGAGGGCCCGGACAGGTAAAGGGCCTGCCACCGCTGCTCAGGGCCACCATCAGGGGGGTACAGTCAGTACCCCATTAAGGTGCCTGGGCCCACGCTGTACCCCCCCCCCCCCCTACAGCAGCTGCAGCACAGTAGAGCCGAACTGATCGTGGGACACTCAAGCCTGCGAGTGGGCCCGCTGCTGCTGTTTTCCTTTTTTTAAATATTTAGCCTCCGGCCCTTTAAGGTGAAAGCAGAGGCCGTGGCTGCAATGCCTGTCTCGGGGAGGAGAGCAGAGAGGGACACTCCTCCCCCTTCCCCCACACTCCTCTGCTTGCAGGCTGCAGCCCTATTGGTGGAGTAGGCACATGCTTTGCTTCCTGCTCCACCATAGACTACAACACCCACCAACGCCGAAGGGGAACAAGAAGACTTCCCCTGCCCACTGCTGAGGCAACCCATCCAACTTTTAGGGAGTAAAAGGGGGAGGGGGCAAATTGCTGTTTGGGGGTCAATGGGGGTAAATGGGCAATTTCTGAATGTTTTCTGACCAGGGTGCCTCCAGCTTTTGTAAAACTACAACTACCAGCATGCCTTTGGCTGTCCAGGCATGCTGGGAGTTGTAGTTTTGCAACAGCTGGAGGCACCCTGGTTGGCAAATAGATAGATAACTTTTTCCCAACCATGGTGCCTCCAGCAGTTGTAAAACTATAACTCCCAGCATGTTTTTGGCAGTCCAGGCATGCTGAGAGTTATAGTTTTGCAACAGCTGAAGGCACCCTGGTTGGGAAACACTGATCTATCTATCTATCAGAATAATAAGAAAAAAAAAACAGCACATCCCTTGATAATAAATGGTGAAAGGTGCCCACGTGTTCTGGAGTCTGGGTTAGGCTAAGTTTCTACATGTTTTTTTTTTTGTCCTGCGTTTTTTTAGGAGAAAAAAACGTATGTAAATACGCCTGAAAAAACGCCAGTGCAATTTCCTGCGTCTGGCATTTTTTCTTGCGTTTTTTCATTTGTGTGGAAATTGTACCTTGCCAGTTTTTTTTTGGTACCCAAAATTTGTTGGGTACCAAAAAAAAAAAAAAGGATGCAGTAGTGATGGAAAAATTTTGATTTAACGAAATGTATATATTTTAGAACAACATTTTTATTATTTTTTAATAAAGTGTGTGTTTCACTTTTTTTTCTCTATTTTTTAAATGTTTTAGATAGTACTACTACTCTCAGCATGGAACAGACTGTTCCATGATGGGTGTAGTAGTACCTGTACTATAGACATATCTATAGACATGTACTATAGACATATCGCCCCGTGTGTCACTCAATGCGATCGTCCATAATATAGCAGTGATGTGGAGCGGCTCTATACAGCGCTCACATCTCTGCACAATACTCCGGCCAGTGATGTGAATAGAAGATCACTCATTCATATTTTCTGCTCAGAGTGGTGATTAGCCGGATGGTTGTAGCCAATCACGACTCTGAGGGAAATATGAATGAGTGAGTGGCCGGCCGGAGTACAGAGCAGAGATGCGAGCGCTGTATACAGCCGCTCTGCATCTCTGCTATAGACAGGACGATCACAGCGGGTGTCAGTAGTGATACCAGCTGTGATCTTTCCTTAACTGCAAGTACTACTACTCCCAACATGGAGCACACTCTGCTCCATGCTGGGAGCTGTAGTACCTGCATTAATAGACAGATCACAGCGAGTGTGACTTCTGACACCTGCTGTGATCTGTCTATTAATGCAGGTACTACAGCTCCCAGCATGAATCAGAGTGTGCGCCATGTTGGGAGTAGTAGTACCTGCAGTTAAGGAAAGATCACAGTGGATGTCACTACTGACACCCTCTGTGATCCTCCTGTATAATGTATAGATGCGGCCAATCTTCTATGGTCCTCTGCACTGACGTATATATACACATTTTCCTATTTCCCACAGAGAGCTGTGATTGGCTGGAACCATCTGGCCAATCACAGCTCTCTGCGGGAAATATGAATATGTGTATATATACGGCAGTGCAGGGGACCATAGTAGAGCAGCCGGCCGCATCTATACATTATACAAGAGGATCGCAACGGGTGATCTGTCTATTAGTTCAGGTACTACTCCCATCATGGAACAGTGTGTTCCATGCTGGGAGTAGTAGTACTACCTAAAAAAAAATTTAAAAAAGAAAGAAAAAAAGTGAAAAATACACACACACTACATTTTAATTATTGTCGGCTACATTTTTAAGTCCCCGCATAAATTGATCCCTGCTTAAAAAGTAATAAAAATTTTGTTATAAAAAATATACATTTCGTTAGATATAATTTTTTTCTTCACTACTGTAGCTTAATGGTACCCTACGAAATTTTATTAAAAAAGGTATCCCCATCACTTTTTTGGATCACTAAAGTCCAAAAAAGAATAAAAACTGCCTTCAAAAACGCCAAAGTTAAAACCCGCGCATCGTTTTTCTTGGTGTTTTTTCACTCTCATAGACTTCTATGGGAGAAAAACGCCACGATTTTGACTAAGAAATCGCCAGTGGCTCAACATGCTGCGATTCCCAAGGAGCAGAAAAACGCCAAAAAAGAGTGAAAAAATGCCAAAAGTATAAAAAAAAACGCCAAAGTGAAAAACGCCAAGTGGAATAAGAATTTTGCAATTTCTCATTGATTGACAGCTAACATCTGGCCGCAGCTTTTTGGGCCGAAAAAAACGCCATGCGGCAGAATTGGAATTTTTCTTGACGTTTAAAAAAAAAAAAAAAAACAGGTAGAAACTTAGCCTTAGGGTTCCACGGCTAATGGTCAATTAGAGACTTCATTACATGTAAGACTAAGTTTGTAGTCTACGCGATGGTGTGCCCATGTGGCAGGTTCTATATAGGTAAAACTAAACATTGCCTATATGTAAGGATACAAGAACATGGTAAATCCATTAAAACAGGTCTAGGTTGCCCCCATTTAATTGCTCATATAAAGAATGAAAATCAGGGTGATTTCCTCCTGGCCAGCACAGCCAGGGGTCTTAGGTTGTCTGGTTACCCAGCATTGTATTGCGTATGGATATTGAGACGTTACGCACTAGAGGGTGGATTTAGATGCAGATTAGTGACGTTATGTTAGTGAGCCAAGAGGAAGGGCATGTACGCGAAAAAATTGTCGTTTACTACTATTGACGCAACTGCCTGTTACCCGCTGCTCCTGAGAATAAAGCATTTGGATTTGCTATTGTGAGCGCCACCCGTTATTTCTACATATTGTACTACAAATTCCAGAGTGTTCGCTTTCATTTTTTTGCAAATGTATGTCATCTATAACGATCCAATTCCACCCAGTCCTGCACACCAATAATACAAGTGCATTCTTTAAATCAGCTTTATTTATTTGCAAAGTAGACAGTGTCTTCAATGATTGCCGGCTTTGCCAGCTCTGGCTAATGACTCATAGACTCTCATAAATAAATTTTACAGCCTGTGAACTAAATGACTTTCCTAACAGCTTCTCCATGCTGCTCGTTCAGTGGGTTTTTCTGACCTTATTAAGATCAAAACAGCATTTTGTTGTTTAAATTATTCAATTAGCAATTGCTTTTGTCTCAGTAAATTGGCTGTAAATTATTCAGGGTTCTCAAATTTATATTGATTTAATCTTCTCATACTGTAGTAAAATGCAACATCTATATGAGACGCAAATGTCACAACAGAAAATATTTTTATTCATCAACGGCTTACAGCTTGCCATCATATTTTATTGATGAAACACAACTGGTGTATAATTACTATTGCTAGAATTCAATAGGTATAGAACTCACCCATCATTAGGAACTACAGCTTGACCATACAAAAAAAATGTAGGCATGTCCTCAGATCTTTATTTATTTGACTTAAAGGAGTACTGTGGCGCACTATGTTATTAGCCCAAAATGTTCCCCACGGCTGTACCTTTCTATCCATGTCCTTCTTTCAAAAATTGGTCCAGCCGTTTTCCCACTGCCATGAAGTTCCCGGTACTTCCGGGTTATGGTGGTGTGGAGGATGACGTAAAAATCGTCATCCCCCATGCTGCTATGCTCCAGCTTCCTGTCCCTCAGTGCCTCACATCTACTCACCCCCTCCCCTACCTCATCCTTTCCCCGCCCTAGTAATTGTAATAAACCCGCCCCCTCCAACCGCCCTCGCAGCCTCGCTTCCCCGCTTCTGTACAGAGCTGACAGTGGAGACTGGACATACCTACATCTTCTTTGCAGACTTCCTTAGTGGTTTTGAGAATATCCCTGGTAGTTACGGCAGCGTAACTACCAGGGATATCATTGGCCTAAACAGATCACATGTCCGGTCCCGGGAAAGGAGGACTGCGCAGGCGCGTTCAGCTTGTGTTGATAGGCTGGAGGCACTGTGAGGCATTTGCACAGCCATCTTTCGATGGGCTGTGCAATAGTGGGAGTGAACTAATTGTGGCTGGGAGGCCGGCATACGGTGGGGAGGATCTTGAACATGGTGATGTTTCATTACCAAGATGGCCCCGGCCCACAGCATGCATGGGGTACGAAATTCGTAATCATCGCAGACAGCCTGTACTTCCGGATTTGGGAAAAGTCAGGGATGCGTTCAGGTATGGCAACTGAGGTAATTGAGTTTTTTATATAACTTATTGCTAGCTTTACAATGGGATAAGAAAAGTTTGCTTCGGAGTACTCCTTTAACATACATACACAAAATGCAGTGTTTGGGCTTTAAATAAGCCTTTCCCAAGCACTATATTGGCTGGTGAATAAAGGGTCAATTGGTGCTGTTTTCTTACTGTTATTTAAAAGTACCAGTCAGTCTGACAAGATGGTGTTAATGAAAGATACTGCAAACAAAACTAATCATAATGATTACAATGATTTGACCTTCAGGAATGTAACCTTTGTTCTTTTCCCTTTAAAGGGGTACTCCGCTGGAAAACTTTTTTTTTTTTTTTAAATCAACTGGTGCAAGAAAGTTAAACAGATTTGTTAATCCTTCCAGTACTAATCAGCTGCTGTATTCTCCACAGGAAGTTATTTTCTTTTTGAATTTCCTTTCTCTCTGACCACAGAGCTCTCTGCTAACACCTCTGTCCATTTTAGGAACTGTCCAGAGTAGGAGCAACTCCCCATAGAAAACCTATTCTGCTCTGGACAGTTCCTAAAATGGACAGAGGTGTCAGCAGAGAGCACTGTGGTCAGACAGAAAGGAAATTCAAAAAGAAAATAACTGCCTGTGGATCATACAGCAGCTGATAAGTACTGAAAGGATTTAGATTTTTTTATGCAAGTAATTTAAAAATCTGTTTAAAGGGGTACTCCGGTGGAAAACTATTTTATTCATATCAACTGGCTACAGAAAGTTAAACAGATTAGCAAATTACTTCCATTAAAAAATCACAATCCTTCCAGTACTTATCAGCTCATGTATACTCCACAGGAAGTTATTTTTCTTTTCTGTCTGACCACAGTGCTCTCTGCTGACACCTCTGTCTGGGTCAGGAACTGTCCAGATCAGGAGAAGTTTGCTATGGGGATTTACTCCTGCTCTGGACAGTTCCTGACATGGACAGAGCTGTCAGCAGAGAGCACTGTGGTCAGACAGAAAATAAATTCAAAAAGAAAATAACTTCCTATGTAGTATACAGAAGCTGATAAGTACTGGAAGGATTAAGATTTTTATATAGAAGTAATTTACAAATCTTTATAACTTTCTGGAGCCAGTTGATTTAAAAAAAAATGTTTTCCACTGGAGTACCTCTTTAACTCGTTAAAGCTAAAAGCTAATAGCTAAAGTATAGTTTGCACCCAGTCTCAGTCCTGATACCCAATGTGATTATCAGTAATAGCTAGAAAATGTATACAGCAGTGCTCTTCACTGCCCGGCCCGTCATCCTATCCGACTCTTTTACTCCATAGCCTAGTGCAGTGAAAGAGTCGAAGTTGATTGACAGCCGAGGAATGAACCAGTTGCTTCTGCACACTTAATTCGGCTATTGTTTACAACTGCAGTATGCGTCAGGACTGAGACTTGGTGCAATCTAAACTTTTGACATGTCAACATTTTTTACAACTGACACTAATGCTTTAAAGGTAGGAACCTTCCCCTTGTCCCTTATCCTGTGTTATACAGGTGTGATCTTAAACTTTAAGGGTGCGTTCCCATCTGGCGTATACGCAGCGTATTTCACGCCGCACAAACTTTATGGCAGCAGCGGGAAATGCACTGCGTATTCCTTGCTCACTATACATACAGGGCTTTCCGGCGGCAGCCCTATGTGTGCAGTGAGTTTTGGAGGCGGAGCCGTGTGTCACAGTCACGCCGGCATACGGCCCCGCCTTCAAAACTCACTGCACACATAGGGCTGCTGCCGGAAATCCCTGTGTGTATAGGTAGCAAGGAATACGCAGCGTATTTCCCACTGCTGCCGCAAATTTTGCACAGCGTGAAATACGCTGCGTATACGCCAGGTGGGAACGCACCCTAAAACTTACTTTGCTATAGTGTAAGAAGTTAAATTTTGTTCTTCAACTTTTCTTATGTCATATATAGCTTTTTTAAACTTGGCATTGCTTTTCCAACTAAATTTATTTTTAAAGGGGGTCCGAAACATACCACCTATGTGGCTTACATTGAACTGGACACGTTTGGCTTTGCGGTACTGGCACGGTACTGCTGCACTGTTACCCTGATTTTACAAAATCAAGGATTATATAAATTGTGGTAAAACTCGCCATTTTTACCACAATTTCTGGTATTTTACATGAACACAGCAAAAATGTGTGCAATACCACAACAGTACCACTAATAGCCTATATAGAATGTAATAATCAAATCTCACATATCTTATTTTGTGTTATTTGTTAAATTATAGCAAGGAAGGAAAGAAAGTGGTGTGAAACGGAAACCACACATATTTTCAAAGCAATACAAGTGAGTCTTGAAAATGTATGGGGGGAAAAAAAGGTGTCATTTATAAAGCCCAAATTTAAAGAAGAACTCCAGCCAAAATGATCTTATCCAAGATCCAAAGAATAGGGGATATGTAGCTGATCCTAGCAGTAGGACCCCCCATGATCCCCAGAATGGGACTATGACTCTCTCAGTGAGGAGCGTGTGTTATCTGCCGGTAGACGTCACGCATTCCATTTATTTCTATGGGAGCAGTGATTATGCCCGAGTGCTGTACAGAGAGTCGGGTTCCATTCCAGAGATTGCAGGGTGTCTCATCAGTCGGACCCCCGTGATCAGCTACTTATCCCCTATCCTGTGGATAGGGGATAAGTAAATTTTGGCTTTACTTCTCCTTTATCAAGGCTTTGCCAGGCACAGACCTAGCAACAAAAAAGTTGCACATTTTTGCACAAATAAAACGTTAAGTAAAGG
The DNA here is from genome assembly GCF_029499605.1 of Hyla sarda. Classification (NCBI taxonomy): domain Eukaryota; kingdom Metazoa; phylum Chordata; class Amphibia; order Anura; family Hylidae; genus Hyla; species Hyla sarda. The sequence continues at coordinate 373,732,582 of NC_079189.1, read as the reverse complement.
CAGCCTCATAACTCCGTCATGGTTTTAATCAGATGGTATGATTGTAAAAATGTATAAAAAAAATCTCTATTAGGAAGATTATATTTTGCTCGAATAACCTCAAATGAAAATAAAATATTCTCCTGGCTAATATCCCCCAGAGCTCTGATCCCCTTCCTCTCCCACAAATCAGCTTCAGGTAGTAGGTATTGAATAACCTCTATTGGTACATTATCATGTTTAATAAATTCCAAGGTTTTAACTATACTACTGTAGTTTCTTACCATACCTTCATACTTGCTGCTACAGTCAGGCAAGCTGTAGGGGGTGGTTTCCCCTGAATAGACAAAATCCACAGTGCTGTTTTAAGTGATGGAGCCTTATTCATACATGCCTCTGCTTCTACCCATTTTAATGTGTAATCATTATGCCACCATCTTTGCAGCTGGTTTAGATGAATGGCCTGATAATATTTTAGTAAGTAACTCCCTAATCTATTGACATGTAAAGGATTTTTAATAATAATGATATCATGTTTGTTATCGCTATATGACCAAGCCATGATAAAGGAAGTTTGGTGTATGTCTCTATATTGGATTTAAGTTGCTTCTGAAGAGAATCCATATTAATTATGACTGTTTGAGATGGAGAGGTAGTTATTTTGATCCCTAAATAAGTAAGGGATACTTCAGCCCATATGAAAGCGCTAAGAAGATGGGAAGTGCAATTGTCCATATTCAACTTATAATAACTTACATTGCTAAACTGATTCAGTAAGTCCATCAATGATTCCAGGGAATACCCAGGATCAGAGATGGTGAGAATCACATCATCAGCAAAAAGACCACTTTTATGGTCTGTAGGTCCTATAGGGATGCCCCTTATCCCCACGGAGTCCCAGTGGTTCCATTACCAGCGCAAAAAATGGTTGGGGACAAAGGGCAACCCTGATGCGTCCCAATGGAGATGGAAAAAGATCTATATATTGCCCCTCCCAGACTTACTTTTTCTGATGTGATTGATAAAGAGCCATGATACCTGTCACGATTCGGCTGGCTGGAGGTGGATCCTCTGTGCCAGAGAGGGATTGGCGTGGACCGTGCTGGTGGACCGGTTCTAAGTTGCTACTGGTATTCACCAGAGCCCGCCGCAAAGCGGGATGGTCTTGCAGCGGCGGTAGCAACCAGGTCGTATCCACCAGCAACGGCTCAACCTCTCTGACTGCTGAAGATAGGCGCGGTACAAGGGAGTAGACAAGAGCAAGGTCGGATGTAGCAGAAGGTCAGGGCAGGCAGCAAGGATCGTAGTCAGGGGCAACGGCAGGAGGTCTGGAACACAGGCTAGGAACACACAAGGAAACGCTTTCACTGGCACAATGGCAACAAGATCTGGCGAGGGAGTGCAGGGGAAGTGAGGTATAAATAGGGAGTGCACAGGTGAACACACTAATTAAGCCAGCTGCGCCAATCAGTGGCGCAGTGGCCCTTTAAATTGCAGAGACCCGGCGCGCGCGCGCCCTAAGGAGCGGGGCCGCGCGCGCCGGGACAAGACCGACGGAGAGCGAGTCAGGTACGGGAGCCGGGATGCGCATCGCGAGCGGGCGCCTCCCGCATCGCGAATCGCATCCCGGCTGAGAGGGGTATTGCAGCGCACCCGGTCAGCAGGTCTGACCGGGGCGCTGCAAATGCGAGGATGTTGCGAGCGCTCCGGGGAGGAGCGGGGACCCGGAGCGCTCGGCGTAACAGTACCCCCCCCCCTTGGGTCTCCCCCTCTTCTTGGAGCCTGAGAACCTGAGGATAAGACTTTTGTCTAGGATGTTGTCCTCAGGTTCCCAGGATCTCTCTTCTGGACCACAGCCTTCCCAATCCACCAAAAAAAATTTTTTCCCTCTGAACGTCTTGGAGGCCAGAATCTCCTTCACGGAGAAGACGTCAGAAGAACCGGAAACAGGAGTGGGAGAAACAAGTTTGGGAGAGAAGCGGTTAATGATGAGTGGTTTAAGGAGAGAGACATGGAAGGCATTGGGAATACAAAGAGAAGGAGGAAGAAGGAGTTTGTAAGAGACAGGGTTAATCTGGCACAAGACTTTGAAAGGACCAAGATGGCGTGGTCCCAGTTTGTAACTGGGGACACGAAAGCGGACATATTTAGCGGAGAGCCATACCTTGTCTCCGGGAGCAAAAATGGGGGGAGTTCTTCTTTTCTTATCGGCAAACCTTTTCATGCGGGATGAAGCCTGTAAAAGAGAATTTTGGGTCTCTTTCCATATGGTGGAAAGATCACGAGTCACTTCATCCACAGCGGGCAAACCAGAGGGCAAGGGAGTAGGGAGGGGGGGGGAAGAGGGTAACGGCCGTACACCACGAAAAATGGGGACTTAGCAGAAGATTCGGAGACTCTGAAGTTGTATGAGAATTCGGCCCATGGTAGAAGATCTGCCCAGTCATCCTGGCGGGAGGAAACAAAATGCCGTAAATAGTCACCCAGGACCTGGTTAATTCTTTCTACTTGCCCATTGGATTGGGGATGATAAGAAGAAGAGAAGTTTAATTTAATCTTGAGCTGTTTACAGAGGGCCCTCCAGAATTTAGACACGAATTGGACGCCTCTATCCGAGACGATATGCGTGGGCAATCCATGAAGGCGAAAAATGTGTACAAAAAATTGCTTTGCCAACTGAGGCGCTGAAGGAAGACCAGGAAGAGGAATAAAATGTGCCATCTTGGAAAATCGATCAACGACCACCCAAACAACTGTGTTGCCACGGGATGAGGGCAAGTCTGTAATAAAGTCCATACCAATCTGTGACCAAGGCTGTTCGGGAACGGGCAGAGGATGAAGGAGACCAGCAGACTTCTGGCGAGGAGTCTTATCTCGGGCACAGACAGTACAGGCCCGCACAAAATCAACAACATCCGTCTCCAGAGTCGGCCACCAATAAAAACGAGAGATGAGTTGCAAGGATTTTTTGATGCCCGCATGGCCTGCGAGATGGGAGGAGTGTCCCCATTTGAGAATCCCGAGACGCTGGCGTGGAGAAACGAAGGTCTTCCCTGGAGGAGTTTGCCTGATGGAGGCTGGAGAAGTGGAGATCAGACAGTCCGGAGGAATGATGTGTTGCGGAGAGACTTCTACTTCAGAGGCATCAGAAGAACGAGAGAGGGCATCGGCCCTAATGTTCTTGTCAGCAGGGCGAAAATGAATTTCAAAGTTAAAACGGGCAAAGAACAACGACCACCTGGCCTGGCGAGGGTTCAGCCGTTGGGCAGACTGGAGATAGGAGAGATTCTTGTGATCAGTGTATATGATAATTGGAAATTTTGATCCCTCCAGCAGATGCCTCCATTCCTCAAGCGCCAATTTAATGGCCAGTAGTTCTCGATCCCCGATGGAGTAGTTTCTCTCCGCCGGAGAGAAGGTCCTAGAAAAAAAAACACAAGTAACAGCATGCCCGGAAGAATTTTTTTGTAGAAGGACAGCTCCAGCTCCCACTGAGGAGGCGTCTACCTCCAATAAAAAGGGTTTAGATGGGTCAGGTCTGGAGAGCACGGGAGCAGAAGAAAAGGCAGACTTGAGATGTTTAAATGCGTCTTCCGCTTGGGGAGACCAGGACTTGGGATTGGCATTTTTCTTGGTTAAAGCCACGATAGGAGCCACAATAGTGGAAAAGTGTGGAATAAATTGTCTGTAATAATTGGCGAACCCCAAAAAACGTTGGATAGCACGGAGTCCGGAGGGGCGTGGCCAATCTAAGACGGCAGAGAGTTTATCTGGGTCCATTTGTAGTCCCTGGCCAGAGACCAAATATCCTAGGAAAGGAAGAGATTGACATTCAAACAGACATTTCTCCATTTTGGCATAAAGTTGATTGTCCCGAAGTCTCTGAAGAACCATGCGGACATGCTGGCGGTGTTCTTCTAAGTTGGCAGAAAAAATCAGAATATTGTCCAGATAAACCACAACACAGGAATATAAGAGATCACGAAAAATGTCATTAACAAAGTCTTGGAAGACGGCAGGGGCGTTGCACAGGCCAAAGGGCATGACCAGATACTCAAAGTGTCCATCTCTAGTGTTAAATGCAGTCTTCCATTCGTCCCCCTCCCTGATGCGGATGAGATTATAAGCCCCCCTTAAGTCCAGTTTGGTAAAGATGTGGGCACCTTGAAGGCGATCAAAGAGTTCCGAGATAAGAGGTAAGGGGTAGCGTTTTTTTACCGTGATTTTATTAAGTCCGCGGTAGTCAATGCAAGGGCGTAGGGAGCCATCTTTTTTGGACACAAAAAAAAATCCAGCTCCGGCAGGAGAGGAGGATTTGCGGATAAAGCCCTTTTTTAAATTCTCCTGGATGTACTCTGACATGGCAAGAGTCTCTGGAGCAGACAGAGATAGATTCTGCCCCGGGGTGGAGTAGTACCCGGGAGGAGGTCAATAGGACAGTCATAAGGCCTGTGAGGGGGTAAAGTCTCAGCTTGCTTCTTGCAAAAGACGTCAGCATAGTCCATATAAGCCTTAGGAAGACCGGATACAGAGGGAACCACAGGGTCACGGCAGGGAGTACTGGGAACCGGTTTAAGACAGTCCTTGAGACAAGAAGTACCCCAGTTCTTGATTTCTCCTGTGGACCAATCAAGGGTTGGGGAATGGCGTTGAAGCCACGGTAATCCAAGAAGAATTTCAGAAGTGCAGTTGGAGAGGACCAAAAATTCAATTTTTTCCTGATGAGGTCCGATGCACATTAGGAGAGGTTTCGTGCGGTAACGCACGGTACAGTCCAATCTTTCATTGTTAACAGAATTGATGTAGAGGGGTCTGGCGAGACTGGTCACTGGGATGTTGAACCTGTTGATGAGAGAGGCCAAAATAAAATTTCCTGCAGATCCGGAATCCAGGAAGGCCACGGCAGAGAAGGAGAAGGTAGAGGAAGATATCCGCACAGGCACAGTAAGAAGCAGAGTTGACATCAAAAACTGTCTCACCTTTGTGCGGAATCAGCGGACGTCTTTCCAGGCGGGGAGGACGGATAGGACAATCCTTCAAGAAGTGTTCGGTACCGGCACAGTACAGGCACAGATTCTCCATGCGGCGTCGTGTCCTCTCTTGAGGTGTCAAGCGAGACCGGTCAACTTGCATAGCCTCCACGGCGGGAGGCACAGGAACGGATTGCAGAGGACCAGAGGAGAGAGGAGCCGGGGAGAGAAACCGCCTCGTGCGAACAAAGTCCATATCCTGGCGGAGCTCCTGACGCCTTTCGGAAAAACGCATGTCAATGCGGGTGGCCAGATGAATAAGTTCATGCAGGTTAGCAGGAATTTCTCGTGCGGCCAGCACATCTTTAATGTTGCTGGATAGGCCTTTTTTAAAGGTCGCGCAGAGGGCCTCATTATTCCAGGATAATTCGGAGGCAAGAGTACGGAATTGGATGGCGTACTCGCCAACAGAAGAATTACCCTGGACCAGGTTCAGCAGGGCAGTCTCAGCAGAAGAGGCTCGGGCAGGTTCCTCAAAGACACTTCGAATCTCCGTGAAGAAGGAGTGTACAGAGGCAGTGACAGGGTCATTGCGGTCCCAGAGCGGTGTGGCCCATGACAGAGCTTTCCCAGACAGAAGGCTGACTACGAAAGCCACCTTAGACCTTTCAGTAGGAAACTGGTCCGACATCATCTCCAAGTGCAGGGAACATTGTGAAAGAAAGCCACGGCAAAACTTAGAGTCCCCATCAAATTTATCCGGCAAGGATAATCGTAGGCCGGAGGCGGCCACTTGCTGCGGAGGAGGTGCAGGAGCTGGCGGAGGAGATTGTTGCTGGATTTGTGGTAATAGCTGCTGTAGCATCACGGTCAGTTGAGACAGCTGGTGGCCTGTTGCGACTGCTGGGCGACCACCGTGGTGAGGTCGGCGACAACTGGCAGTGGGACTTCAGCGGGATCCATGGCCGGATCTACTGTCACGATTCGGCTGGCTGGAGGTGGATCCTCTGTGCCAGAGAGGGATTGGCGTGGACCGTGCTGGTGGACCGGTTCTAAGTTGCTACTGGTATTCACCAGAGCCCGCCGCAAAGCGGGATGGTCTTGCAGCGGCGGTAGCAACCAGGTCGTATCCACCAGCAACGGCTCAACCTCTCTGACTGCTGAAGATAGGCGCGGTACAAGGGAGTAGACAAGAGCAAGGTCGGACGTAGCAGAAGGTCAGGGCAGGCAACAAGGATCGTAGTCAGGGGCAACGGCAGGAGGTCTGGAACACAGGCTAGGAACACACAAGGAAACGCTTTCACTGGCACAATGGCAACAAGATCCGGCGAGGGAGTGCAGGGGAAGTGAGGTATAAATAGGGAGTGCACAGGTGAACACACTAATTAAGCCAGCTGCGCCAATCAGTGGCGCAGTGGCCCTTTAAATTGCAGAGACCCTTGCGCGTGCGCGCCCTAAGGAGCGGGGCCGCGCGCACCGGGACAAGACCGACGGAGAGCGAGTCAGGTACGGGAGCCGGGATGCGCATCGCGAGCGGGCGCCTCCCGCATCGTGAATCGCATCCCGGCTGAGAGGGGTATTGCAGCGCACCCGGTCAGCAGGTCTGACCGGGGCGCTGCAAATGCGAGGATGTTGCGAGCGCTCCGGGGAGGAGCGGGGACCCGGAGCGCTCGGCGTAACAATACCTCTCACCATATCCATAGGAAAGCCGAATTTTTACAGAACAATCTCTAGATAACCCCAGTGTAGACGGTCGAATGTCTTCTCTGCCTCGATCGCCAGTAACAGAGAAGGCATCTGACCGTTTTGTGCCCTTGCAATTACATTCAGGATTCGCCTAGTCCCATCTGTAGACTGGCATCCTCGGACAAAACCAACTTGGTCTGCAACTATTAATGATGCGAGTATCTCTTCCAATCTTCCTACTAATAATTTGGTATATACTTTAAGGTCCGTATTTAAGAGTGATATAGGTCTAAAATGGGGTTGTGATGTTAAATCTTTGCCCTCTTTTGGTATTGCCACTATCACGGCTACTAGCATTTCCTTTGGAATAGTCCCAGTCTCTAGTATGTTATTAAATAAATATGCCAAATAGTGGATAATGTTCTTCACATAAATATTATAAAATTCATTAATTAAACCATCAGGGCCTGGGGATTAGGATGATTTGTCCTTTAACCCCTTAACGATGCCAAACATAAATGTACATCCTGGTGAGCTGTTACTTGACGCACCAGGATGTACATTTACGTCCTATACATAACCGCGAGTATCGGAGCGATGTTCGGTTCATGCGCGGCAGGTCCCGGCTGCTGATAGCAGCCAGGGACCCGCCAGTAATGGCAGACATCTGCGATCGCGTGGATATCCGCCATTAACCCCTCAGATGCCGTGATCAATACAGATCACGGCATCTGCAGCATCGCGGTCACTAAAATGGATGATCGGATTGCCTGCAGCGCTGCCACGGCGATTCGATCATCCAGGAAGGCACCTGCCTCCGCTGCCTTCCACGGGTCTTCTGCTCTGGTCTGCGATTGAGCAGACCAGAGCAGATGACCGATAATACTGATCAGTGCTATGTCCTATGCATAGCACTGAACAGTATTAGAAATCGAATGATTGCTATCAATAGTCCCCTATGGGGACTATTAAAGTGTAAAAAGAAAAGTAAAAAAGAAAAAAGGAAACAAAATGTGAAAAAACCCTCCCCCAATAAAAACGTAAATTTTCCCTATTTCACCCCCAAAAAGTGTAAAAAAAAATATTTGATATACATATTTGGTATCGCCGTGTGCGCAAATATCCACACTTTTAAAATAAAATGTTAATGATACCGTACGGTGAACGGAGTGAACGTAAAAAAAAAGTCCAAAATAGCTGCTTTTTAATAACATTTTATTCCAAAAAAAAATAATAAAAAATGTATCAAAAGTTTTATATAAGCAAATATGGTATCAATAAAAAGTACAGATCACGGCGCAAAAAATGAGCCCTCATACCGCCGCTTATACGGAAAAATGAAAAAGTTATAGGTCTTCAAATTTTTAATGTACTAATTTGGTTAAAAAGTTATCGATTTTTTTTTAAGCACAACAGTAATAGAAATATGTAGAAGTATGTTATCATGGGTATCATTTTAATCGTATTGACCCAAAGAATAAAGAACACATGTAATTTTTACCATAAATTGTACGGCGTGAAAACTAAACCTTCCAAAATTTGCTAAATTGCGTTTTTCTTTTTTATTTCCCTACACAAATAGTATTTTTTTGGTTGCACCATACATTTTATGGTAAAGTGAGTGATGACATTACAACAGACAACTAGTCACGCAAAAAACAAGCCCTCATACTAGTCTGTGGATGAAAATATAAAAGAGTTATGATATTTTGAAGGCGAGGAGGAAAAACCAAAAACGAAAAATATTAAATTGTCTGAGTCCTTAAGGCCCAAATGGGCTGAGTCCTTAAGGGGTTAAAATGGGGGGGGGGGGGAAACCCCAAGGTGGAACATCACTATCATATAAAGCCTTTTCATTTTTTTCCCAGCCATTAAGACTTCAATTAAAAGATAATTGGATAAAGGAACTTGGGGTTGATGTTCCACCAGAGCTCTGGACTCCATCATCCCCCTTACAAAAGTATTATACCGGTGATGCCTCACACCATTACGGCCTTGGATCTTCATCCCTATGTTGGAGATGTGGAATTGAAGAAGGGTCCATGCTTCACATATGGTGGAGATGTAGGGTTATTTCTAAACTACGGCAAGGCGTCCATGACCTTCTAAATAAACTAATAGAGGATCCACCTTGGGGACCAGACATAGCCCTATTATCATTGGGATTAGATAAGCTACCACTTTCAAAACAAATAATAATATTCCATTACTATTACTTACATATCTATAGCCAAAAGATGGAAATCTGAAGATATCCCCTCTTTGAAAGAAATAATTAATTCTCTTAAGTATGTAAATACAATGGAGACATTAAGACTGCGAAAAATTGGTCATCCAACTAGACAAAAAATAGAATCCCAGATATGGGAACAACATAACAGTAAATTGAGGGCGTTAACTACAGAGGGAGATCGAAAGATGGCGAGTGGGGAAATAGGAATGACAAATGAACCTCTCCTTCCTATATGTCTGTAATTTTTGAACTCTTAGTAGAGGATAGGATAAATAGAGGAAATAGGTCGGAAGACCTCTCTTTTTTCTTTCTTTTCTTCTCTTTCTCTGCTCCTTTTTATTCCTCTTATTTTTGTGGTTTCTTTCCTCTTTATCCATTTATGTTGTTTATGCTTATGTTTATGGTGAATGTGAAAAAACATTAAAATGAATAAAGCATTTAAAACTAAAAAAAAAAAAAAACTCTGGCATGGGTGAAAAGGGCAGCACTTTAGACAGACCAGTGTTATGATACACAAGTCTTGGAAAATCACTAACTAGTGCTGAGCCTCTTCCCCAAGGTGTGCAATAGCCCCGACCCCCGTATTCTGACTGCAGCGCAGTACATGCATAAAGAGTCTAGAAGGAGAGGGCTCTGGGCACACAAAGTACCGGAAAACGAAAAGGAAGAGGCCCTGCAATTGCCACCACTTGCAAGAAACTAGGTAAAAGGAGGGGGGGGGGCACAGTGTGAAGCCAAGTTTCCTCACATGGGTAGTTGCAAAACTACAACTCCCAGCATGCTCTGGACAAGTTGGGAGTTGTAGTTTTGCAGCAGCTGGAGGCACCTTGGTTGGGACACACTAGTATGGAAGAATGGGGGACATTACATGGAAGAGTCGGGTGTATGCTGTGGAGGGAGGCACTACATAGAGGGATGCGGGACATGCTGAGGAGGGGGGTAACTAAGTAGAGCAGTGTTTCCCAACCAGGATGCCTTCAGCTGTTGAACTACCAACATGCCCTCACAACCTTTGCCATGGGGAACATTGCTAATTGGGGGGGGGGGCTGGTATGGATGGATGGGAACATGCCAAATTTTATCCTGGGGCCCATGGGACTCAGGTTAGGCCCCTGATTCAGATGGTAGAGTATGTGACAGGGTTATATTAATAATTGTATTCACATATAGGATGAGGATCTGCTGACAAAGTGAGGCACAAGCGACATCCGGGCGTCACTCTACAGAGGGAAGTCACGGTAGTCTGGACCAGAAAAAGTAGAAGAAGAAAAAAGACTGCAGAGAAGGCATCACATGTGAGTTACTTATATCATTGTGTACTTTCCTGACTGTGTCCCATCAGTGCTGTAGTCACCGATAATTTTTGCAGCCATGGGGTCATTGGGAGGGTAGGAGGTTCCCCAGGCAAATCTTTGGCATCTGGGCCCTGTGGTTTCCAGCTATGCTCCTGGGTTAAGCCCACCAATTTTAGCAGGCCTGGCTTACCATCTGGTGTGTTAAGAGCTCTCCCAACTTTCCGCTGTTGGCAGTGGTCAAGGAAGAAAAAGATGGGACATTTTGGATTTTAACAAGTCTATACTTTGTACTCACGGGATCTTTTATTTTCTGCTTTCCCACTAAGAAAATATGCACACTGAGGTGCATAAGAAATATGCTCTCCACGGTTATCTTTTTTATATTATTGTTGTTATGGAATGTGCCATACTATCGGTGTTTCATATACTGTAGTGTGTGAACATGTTCCTTTTCACCCTCTCAGATTATCAGATATATGTTGTAAGTGGACAGAGTTCATAGCTTTGTCAAAGATGAGCTGGATCATTTCTTTTATCTGTACACACAGCAGATAAGGCTATGTGTATTTATGGTGGACAATTTTGACCGCTTATCTGCTGAGGGAATTTTGTAATGCGTAACAAATCTACAAGAGGGAACATTTTCCATTTCTACTTTTAAAAGTCCATGTCTAGATTTTCTACAGCTAGCTTCTAAAAAAGAACAGCAGGATTCACAAAACATTTTAATAAGTACAGAAGTTTCTGGATTTTAACCTTTATTTACATGACAAAAGTACTTGCATTTTAGAGGATCAACAATGGATATGACAAATTTGTTTTTTTAATTAATTTAATCAACTTATAATGGGTCTATAAGGAGTCTGACAGCTGCCTTCATTGTGCACAGCAGCGCAATAGGAATGAAAGAAAAAAAAAACTGCTATAAATTGGAAACTACTACACAGACAAATGTAAGTGACTACTTTATTTAAACCTACTTACCCACACTATAACCCAGCACACCCCGACCCTATAGTGTGCCTCCTGCTTTGCCTGTCTGCTCGTAGAAGTGGATTGCCACTACGAGCAGACACACATGGACACACGGACACACACACTGTACTCACAGTCATCGCGGCCACTCAGCCTAGCTCAGGCCACAATGACCAAGTACACTGCACATGGTAACTCGCAGATGCAGATAGCAGCAATCCACTGATATGAGCAGACAAAGCAGGCAGCACACTATAGGGTCGGGTCATCAGTGGATCCGCAGAGTAAAATACACTGCGGATAAATTACGTGTGGCCCTACCTGGGCTTATTTTTCACACCTGTCTATATGCCTGTTGATCAGCTACAGATGTGTAGGTGTAACACAACTAAGCTTTTCCCACAACTACTTGGATCAGAGATAACTCAGATTCTGGCAGTTTAGTCTCTTAGATGACAAAGTTGGTATACTGTGGCTTCTAAGCTGTTAGACAAAGCAAGGGGGCAATATGATCATAGAGTGCCAAAGTGTTTTCTCAGTAGCCAGAGGCCTAATGAAGGCCTCTTAGTCTGCTCTATTAGTATGCCCTATTAGGCGCTACCTGAGGCAAGGCCTAATAGGAAGAATATACAAAAAAAGAAAGTTGCAACAGCACTCTAGGTCAAAAAAATGGAGGCTCTTAGTGCACTTTGATCAAAATGTGTGTCCCCCCATCCACCACGCGGAGGTGGCCTCATATCGGATGGGACCCTAACATGATAACTCACTTCTGCTGTGCATATAGCCTCTGACTGTGTGACATGTTGGATCAGCCATTGACTAAACCACCTCCAGTCTGAGAGGGGTGGGGTGCACGGCTAAAGAGGGTGCCACACCCCCCAACTTACAAAGTAAAAACAAAAAGGAAAAATAGCCAGCACAACAACCTAATACACAGGTGCCCGCTGCTGTGGCAAATACACAATGTACAAAAAAGAAAGTTGCAACAGCACTCTAGGTCAAAAAATTTGCCACAGCAGCGGGCACCTGTGTATTAGGTTGTTGTGCTGGCTATTTTTCCTTTTACCTAATAGGAAGAATGTCAGTGGTGCTCAAACAGGCATAATGCACATAAAAATAGAAGTATACTGGGTTATAGTGTGGGTGAACAGCTGAAAAATGAGGGGTTGCTCACCAAAATTTGTTTGTTAGATGCTGCGTTTTTCTTGTAAACAGCTTTATTCATAATGCGCCCCTGTGCGCGTTGGAGGCGGGGAGCTGACTGGCGGAGCTCCCATGTCTCCATTGGTCCTGCCCCTTTATTATGCAAAGGAAGACCACAGGTGAGCGCTGATCGCTCACCTGCTGCCCTCATTAACTTACAAATGAAGGGAACAGGCCGACTTGGGAATATGGAAGACACAGAAGCTCTGTGTGAAGAAAAGTGTGCCCCATAGCAGAATTTGGCTACACTTTGTCACTACACCTGTATTCATTACACCGTCTCCAATGCTCACAGGGGCGCGTTAAGAATAAGGATGCTTAACCCCTTCAGGACCAAGCCCATTTTGGCCTTAAGGACCAGAGCGTTTTTTGCACATCTGAGCACTGTCACTTTAAACATTAATAACTCTGGAATGCTTTTAGTTATCATTCTGATTCCGAGATTGTTTTTTCGTGACATATTCTACTTTAACATGGTATTAAATTTTTGTGGTAACTTGTATCCTTTCCTTGTGAAAAATCCTAAAATTTGATGAAAAATTTGAAAATTTAGCATTTTTTCTAACTTTGAAGCTCTCTGCTTGTAAGGAAAATGTATATTACAAATAAAAAAAAATTTTATTCACATATACAATATGTCTACTTTATGACTGCATCATAAAAGTGACGAGTTTTTACTTTTGGAAGACACCAGAGGGCTTCAAAGTTCAGCATCAATTTTCCAATTTATCACAAAATTTTCAAACTCACTATTTTTCAGGGACCAGTTCAGGTTTGAAGTGGATTTGAAGGGTCTTCATATTAGAAATACCCCACAAAAGACCCCATTATAAAAACTGCACACCCCCCCCCCCCCCCCCAAAGTATTCAAAATGACATTCAGTCATCATTTTAACCCTTTAGGTGTTTCACAGGAATAGAAGCAAAGTGAAGGAGAAAATTCACAATCTTCATTTTTTACACTCGCATGTTCTTGTAGACCCAATTTTTGAATTTTTACAAGGGGTAAAAGGAGAAAATGTATACTTGTATTTGTAGCCTGATTTCTCTCGAATAAGCACATACCTCATATGTCTATGTAAAGTGTTCGGCGGGCGCAGTAGAGGGCTCAGAAGGGAAAGAGCGATAAGGGAATTTTGGAGAGTACGTTTTTCTGAAATGGTTTTTGGGGGGCATGTTGCATTTAGGAAGCCCCCTATGGTGCCAGAACAGCAAAAAACCCTCACACAGCATACCATTTTGGAAACTAGACCCCTTGAGGAACATAACAAGGAATAAAGTGAGCCTTAATACCCCACAGGCGTTTCACGACTTTTGCATATGTAAAAAAAAAAACTTTTTTTTTTTCACTAAAATGTGTGTTTCCCCCCAAATTTCACATTTTACCAAGGGTTAATAGCAGGAAATACCCCCCCAATATTTGTAACCCCTTCTCTTCTGAGTATGGAGGTACCCCATAAGTTGACCTGAAGTGCACTATGGGCGAACTACAATGCTCAGAAGAGAAGGAGTCATATTTGGCTTTTTGAGAGCAAATTTTGCTCGGGGGGGGGGGGGCATATCGCATTTAGGAAGCCCCTCTGGTGCCAGAACAGCAAAAAAAAAAAAACACATGGCATACCATTTTGGAAACGAGACCCCTTGAGGAACGTAACAAGGGGTACAGCGAGCATTTGCCCCCCACTGGTGTCTGACAGATCTTTGGAACAGTGGGCTGTACAAGTTTTCATTTTCACGGACCACTGTTCCAAAGATCTGTCAGACACCTGCGGGGGGTAAATTCTCACTGCACCCCTCATTACATTCCGTGAGGGGTGTCGTTTCCGAAATGGGGTCACATGTGGGTTTTTTTTTTTTGCGTTTGTCAAAACCGCTGTAACAATCAGCCACCCCTGTGCAAATCACCTCAAATGTACATGGTGCGCTCTCCCTTCTGGGCCTTGTTGTGCGCCCCCAGAGCACTTTGCGCTCACATATGGGGTATCTCCGTAGTCAGGAGAAATTGCGTTACAAATTTTGGGGGGGCTTTTTTCCCCCTTTTACCTCTTGTGAAAATGTAAAGTATAGGGCAACATCAGCATGTTAGTGTAAAAAATTTAATTTTTTTACACTAACATTCTGGTGTAGACCCCAACATTTCCTTTTCATGAAGGGTTAAAGAAGAAAAAGCCCCCCAAACCTTGTAACGCAATTTCTCCCGAGTACGGCGATACCCCATATGTGGCCCTAAACTGTTGCCTTGAAATAAGACAAGGCTCCAAAGTGAGAGCACCGTGCGCATTTGAGGCCTAAATTAGGGATTTGCATAGGGGTGGACATTGGGAATCACTGGCATAGAATACCCCTAACAGGGTGCCTCCAGCTGTTGCAAAACTCCCAGCATGCGTGGACAGTCAACGGCTGTCCGGCAATACTGGGAGTTGTTGTTTTTCAACAGCTGGAGGCTCTGCTTTGGATACAGTGGCGTACCGGACGTTCTTATTGGGGGAGGGGGGCTGTGTAGGGGTATGTGTATATGTAGTGTTTTTAACTTATTTTGTGTTAGTGTAGTGTAGTGTTTTTAGAGTACAGTCACATGGGCGGGGGATTACAGCGAGTTTCCCGGAGCAAAATTTGCTGCATCTCAAGATGCGAGAAACCCACTGTAAAAGCCTCGCCCATGTGAATGTACCCTGTACATTCACGGGGGGGGTGCACCAGCTGTTGCAAAACCACAACTCCCAGCATGCATGGTCTGTTAGTGCATGCTGGGAGTTATAGTTTTGCAACAGCTGGAGGCACACAGGTTAGGAAACACTGAGTTAGAAACAGACAATGTTTCCCAACCAGTGTGTCTCCAGTTGTTGCAAAACTACAACTCCCAGCATGCCCAGACAGCTGAAGGGCATGCTAGGAGTTGTAGTTTGGCAACATCTGAAGGGCCAGATGTTGCTGAACTAAAACTCCCAGCATGCCTGGACAGTCAGTGCATACTGGGAGTTGTAGTTTTGCAACAGCTGGAAGAGCACAGATTGGAGACCATTATACAATGGTCTCCAAACTGGGGCCCTCCAGATGTTGCAAAACTACAACTCCCAGCATGCCCAGACAGCCAAAGGCTGTCTAGGCATGCTGGGAGTTGTAGTTTTCAGACTCCTAGAAGCAGCAGTGAAGATCTTCACTGCTGCTTCTGAGGACTACATACTTACCTGCCGGTCCCGTCGCTGCTCGCCCACGTGGCCGGTCCTGCCGCTGCTCCTCGGTCCCGCCAGGTAAGGCCGCCGGTCCCCTGATGTTCCCCCCCCCCATGCCGCAGGTCCCCGCGAGCCCCCGCAGCCATCGTCCCCCGTTCTGCCCGACTTCCAGGGGCGGGCAGTGCGGGGGATCTGAACTTTCACCCCAGATCACTGTGATTGGTCCACAGGGACCAATCACAGTGATCGCTGACCAGGACCATCAATGGATGGTCCTGGGGGTGAAGCAGAAGTTGTCCCCTGCTGGAAACAGCGGGACTTCTGCCAGTTAACCCGTGCGATGCTGCACATCGCCGGGTTAACTGAATGTAATTTATAAACGCCGGGATGCGCGAACGCACTGCACAACCCGGCGTTTATATATGACATTCTGCGGGAAGGGGGTTAAAAGAAGAACACTGCATCTAATCAATGGATTTCAGTGAGTAACCCCTCATTTTACAGCTGCACTATAGCCCAGTATACTGGGTTTAGTGCAGGTAAACTAGCCCTCTCTCTTTAAGTTGTTTAACCTACATGGTGCATACAAAGTTTGTAATTGCCATAATGGCTCATAGAATTAGATCATATATATCACATGCAAGCCCCCCAAAATTTCTGAATTTAATGTTTTTCTTACTTCTCACCCACAAAAATTAAAGTATTTTTTTTTTTTTATGAATATGTACACCAAATGATACCTTGAAAAGGAATCCAATGCCCATACACCTGTCAATGGAAATACTGTAAAATTATTATTTGTCAACTAAATTCACTGTACTAACCATCCACACTGCAATATTAATGTTAGATATATGGTTAACATTCATTTAAACCTGTTAATTTGTAAATCTGCTTTAAAATTTACCTCAACCAACCCCAGTTTCAGAGGTCCACAACAGCTGGGAACCCCACCGATCTCCCATACGGGGCCCAAGGCTCTCCGGCAAGAGAGCACTTGTCGACCACTGCACGAAGCGGCAGCTGACACGACCCCTCAACATAGCGCTATGGCAGAGCCGGAGATTGTCAAAGGGTGTGTGTAAGCCGCCGCTTCATGCAGTGGTCGACATGCCCCCTCACAGCAGACTGACGTACAGGAGATCGCGGGGGGGGGGGGATGGATTCCCAGCTGTCGGACCCCCCCCACCCTTAGGATAGGGGATACGTTTTTTTAATACTGGAGATCTCCTTTAAATCCTCAGTTCTAACCCACAGCTACTCTATAAAGCAATATTCATTACCCTTGGCGAAGTTAATAATTTATATAAATTGTACTTACACATGTAAATTCATATAGTATAAGCATGTGTCGTCCTGACAGGTTTTTATTGCCATGTTTATAGCGCGAGACAAGAAAATGCAGGTTTTACAATTTCAGCAGAAAAACATATCCGTGCGAGCTGAGCGCACACAATCCATATTCTAGATAACAAAACATTACTTAAGACCTAGAAGGCATGCAGGGGGAAGGGGTTAAACGCCCAAGCAATATTATGCTTATTTTTCCATTGTCGCTTTCCAAGTACTGTAACTTTTTTTTCCATTAATATACAGTATTCACATGAGGGTTTGTTTTTTGCAGGATAAGTTGTACTTTTTATTCCACCATCTGGTTCATTAATTTACTAACACTTTTTTTTGCATGGGAAAAAAATTTTGCATTCCATTTTCTGCATTTTAAATTCACGCTGTTAAATGTAACATAATAGATTATTAAATTCTGTGGCTCAGTACGATTACAGCGATACCAAATAAAGAGGTTTTTTTTACTACTTTGGTGCAAGAGAAAAATGTTTCGTCTGGTAGCACTATTAGGGGCTTGTTTTTTAATTTTATTTAACTTTTATTTTTACTAATCCCACAAGGGGGCTTTGCCTGCCAGCCTTGTGCTGTAGTATACCAGCCTTCTCCCGATCACTGTCAATGTACTCAACTATGGGAACCTATCTGCACAGGCGATCATGTCACTGTAAAGCCAGTGGGGGTGAGAAGGTAGCAGTTATAAGTTTGCAGAAGAGTTCATGCGTTTACTTCTTAGAAATGTTCATTGCACACACAAGCTGTAACCCTAGAGATCCTATATAAACATCCGTCAGTAAACCAACAGTCATCCAAAAAGTACCTCAGTGTGCCATGTAGTGCCCCTATAAGGAATATTTTTCAGTGCTCATATGCTGCACTCCTATTGATTTATACTAAATTTACCTCACTTTAGTGTTTCTTTGGTAAGAACAAAATATAACAAAGGAAATGCACAAAAAATATATCTTGTGATCACAAAGAAACTGCAAAACAGCAGAGTCGTACAAATTCAGTGAGTGTATGACTGGGTTTAGACACAGTATACTGGCTTAAACTAAAATTACTACAGTAAAGCCCAAAATACTAAAACCAGTAGTACCACCATACAGCGGTAGACATCAACTCTTCACAGGCTATGGCGACCATATAAGTGTATAAAGGTGCTGGAAAAGTGAGGATCCTAAGATGTTCCACAAAGTCCTTACCCATGGTACCTAAAATAGTAATAATTCTCTTGTCATTACCCCCCCCCCCCCCCCCTTACCCACCGTAAAAGTGTCCCCAAAAAATAGCAGTGCCCCCATATCGTACTTGCGCTCCTTTATGCCCCCACACTGTAATAATGGCAGGAACTGGTCCAGACATTATAAAAATTATGTATTTCTCTCACTCAAGTACCTAAGAGGGTTGACTGTATGATTTGTATTTTTACCAGCATTCCTGCCGTTTGCATGAAGACCTTGCGTGCATACAACCCCACCACCAAAAAGCAGAATATTCTGTATGTGTACAATAATACATAAATTTTATTCTCTTTGCATAAAAATATGCAGGCACATCAATTGTCTTAGGACAATACATTTGACCTCTATTTACAGTATAAGCAGCTAGACCAAAGATATGGAATTACTATCAATGAACAGTCAGCGGAATGTGTATGGTGAACGGAAACAGCAACACTGGCTTATATCTTCTGGGTGGCAGTTTTTTTTTCCCCCCAAAACCAGAAGTTTATTAAAAAGGAATAGGGAATACAAAGAAAGGAGCTTTACTTCTCCTTTCTCCTGGATCCAATTCTGGGTTTGGTTAAATAACTGATGGTAAAAAGAAATAGTATAGGAGAACGATTTCATATACAGCATAAGCCAGAGTTGTTCAATTGTACTACAACATAATCTCATTGACGACAGGTTATTGCAAACACCATTCATGATATAAAAAAAAAAAAAAAAAAAAAAAAAAAAACCAAGGCAAATACTACTGGGTTGTTCTCTCAGTACAAAAGAAAGTGACTTGTTTTCAAACAAAAACAATCTATACACTATGAAAATAGCTTATCTGTTAAAGGGGTTGTCTGGGAGTTTAATGGGCCTAACAGCAGGAAATAATATGAAAAGTAAAAAAAATTAGAGAAGATAGATAGATAGATAGATAGATAGATAGATAATATATATATATATATATCTCTCTCTATCTCACAGAAAACTGCCATATTAGATCTGTTCTGGTGGTGCTTTAAATCTTTATTTTTCTGCATCAATGGCACATTACCTAGTGCATGTACAGCACATAATCACAAAGACTAGTATTCAGTAGTCTGAAGATGTCAACTACAGTATGGCACATTATCACTGCAGGAAAATAAAGACTATAGGAAAAACAGCAGATTAGGATTTGGGGGGGGAATAGTTGTTTTTTTTAGGCCTCCCTGCTGTTAGGTTAAATTATATTCCAGCATAACCCCTTTAAGTGTCATATGTTATACAGTAGTGACATGAATATAAAAAGATGTTTTGCTGGTCAGTTCATCACTGGTGAGTCTCCTTAAAGTGTCTCATAAAATCTGCTAGTTTCTCCACATCATCCACAGTGACAGCATTGTAGAGAGAAGCTCTGATTCCTCCTACAGATCTGAAAAGGAGAAAGGCACACAAACTTACGATACTGAAGTCCAAACATGGTAATTCACAAGTATAAGTGTTCAAATTCTTATAAAAGGGTTGTCGTCTCATAATGACACCTGATGTCCATATGCCCTATTTAGCCCTACGTGTATTTGATGAACAGTCAGTTATTTGATGGGTGTGTACACTACAACATTTCTCACATTGTGACTGCCAAAAATCTATTGCTTGTGAGAAACCAGACCTACGGTGATTAACTCAAAAGGAGTTGTCTTCACGAGACATGGAACTTTATAAAAAGGGTGTCTTGGACCTTGATGCCTGAGGAAAATTACTTTTTATAATGCTGCATTCTAAAAGTTTTTTTTCCCCGTTTAGATAACTTGCCCTAACTGAAAAATAGGGCTTTTAACAAACAAACATTTTTATTTTATAGGACTTAGTAGTACGTGTTTGTGATTAGCGAGCACTGTCTTTGAATAGTCAGTGGAGTATGGTGTACTCTATTAAATCAAAACTCCACTGTGATAACAAATAGGAGCATATTTTGTACCATCTGTGTGAACACGGCTGTATTTACTGCTACATAACAGATAGTATATTTTGTATCTTTTTTGTTTTCCACCACTTTTGTGCACTATTTGTTTTTTTTTCATCTATGCTTAATCATTTCTAGTAAAAGTTATGTTTTAATAAGGCACCTCTGTCCAAGTTTGGACATTAGTTCTTTCCTATTATTTATTGCCGAGAGGTTTAGTGACTACTAGGCACATGTATGGCCTGAGACTCCTTACATACATTTAACTATTTTATAGAGGAGGAAAATAAAAATAGAAAGTCTGCTTTAACATCTTAATGACTGCTGACACGCCCTTTTATGGCATGGGCTGGCTAACCACGGGCTCTTGCTATGCCGAGTTTGCTGGGCACTTAAAGGCCTATTCCAGGCCAAAACACACATATATTAATTATTTATTTATTTATTTATTTATTTATTTATTTATTTATTTATTTATTTATTTATTTATTTATTTATTTATTTATTTATTTATTTATTTATTTATTTATTTATTTATTTATTTATTTATTTATATATATATATATATATATATATATATATATATATATATATATATATATATATATATATATATATATATATATATATATATATATATATATATATATATATATATATATATATATATATATATATATATACACATATATATATATACATATATATATATAGATTTGTAAATTACTTCTATTAAAAAATCTTAACTTCAGAAGCTAATAACTATTGGAAGGATTAAGATTTTTTAATAGAAGTAATTTACAAATCTGTTTAACTTTCCGTAGCCAGTTGATATATATATAAAAAAAAAAAGGTTTTGCCTGGAATACCTCTTTAAGCCTTGTTTACAAAATTAATAAAAATAATTACATCTCAGCATTGGAAAGGTCTATGAATATTTAAACAAATATAAAAAAAAAAAAAAAAAACGTATGTCTGGAATCCATATGAGAAGCCCTATCTAGCTTATATAAGTGCTTATTTTTTACCCATTTAACTGCTAACAGGTCTGCTTTAACCCCTTAGCAGGGATGTGGAATTCCTATTGCCAGACACCCAGGACATGCAGTTCCAGGTGCCCGGCTGGTGAATTTTTCAGACCCTTGGCCCTGCTTCCAGGGGCAATCCACTATAGAGGTAGCTGGAGGGCTTACCTCTCCTTCCCTGGTGTCCGTGGCTCTGTCATTGATAGAGCTTGGCTGGACTAGGCTCTATCAATGGATCGCAGAGCACACAGATCAATGGAGTTTAATAGAACTCTATTGATCTGTATGAGGAACTGAATGATTCCTCCTAAAAGTCCCCTAAGGGACTAAAAGTGTTAAAAAAAAAAAATAATAATAATAATCACTGCGTGTGTAATTGTATGAACTATTAAAATATAACATTATGTATCCCTTACGGTAAATGATGTAAATGTAAAACAAAAAGAAAGAATTGCAATTTCTATTTTAAAAAAAATAAAAGTTAAAGGGGTAGTCCAGTGGTGAAAAACTTATCCCCTATCCTAAGGATAGGGGATAAGTTTGAGATCGCGGGGGGTCCGACCGCTGGGGCCCCCTGCGATCTCTCTGTACGGGGCCCCGGCTCTCCGCCGAGATAGCGGGTGTCGACCCCCGCACGAGGCGGCGGCCGACACGCCCCCTCAATACATCTCTATGGCAGAGCCGGAGATTGCCGAAGGCAGCGCTTCGGCTCTGCCATAGAGTTGTATTGAGGGGGCGTGTTGGCCGCCGCCTCGTGCGGAGGTCGACACGCCCCCTTCCAGCGGGCTGTCGGGGCTCCCTACAGGAGATCGCAGGGGGCCCCAGCGGTCGGACCCCCCGCGATCTGCAACTTATCCCCTATCCTTATGATAGGGGATAAGTTGCTCACCACTGAATCACCACTGGACTACTCCTTTAAGCGATTAAAAAGTCAGATCAATACAAAAAACAGATTATGGCACAAAAAAAATAAAAAAATAAAAAGCCCCCAATTAGCCCAAATAAAAAATTATGGATCTTGGTATGTGACAATACTTTTATAATTTTTTTTAACCCCTTAACAACCACGGATGTAAATATACGTCCTGGTTTGGTGGAACTTCGCGCACCAGGACGTACATTTACATCCTGTCTATGACCGCGAGCATCGGAACAGTGCTCGCGTCATACATGCTAGCAGAAGCCGGGGACCCGCAAGTAATGGCCGACATAAGCCCTCAGATGCCGTGATCAATACAGATCACGGCATCTGCGGCACTTTGAATGGATGATCAGATCGCCCGCAGCGTTGCCGCGGCGATCCGATCATCCAGCATGGCAGCCGGAGGTCCCCTCACCTGGCTCCGGCCGTCTCCCGGGGTCTTCTGCTATGGTCTGAGATCGAGCAGTAGATCACCGATAATACTGATCGGTGCTATGTCCTATGCATAGCACTGAACAGTATTAGCAATCTAGCAGTCAAATGATTGCTATAGATAGTTCCCTATGGGGACATAAAAAGTGTAAAAAATAAAGGAAAAATCCCCCCCAATAACAATTAAAATTGTCAGTTTTTCCCATTTTACCCCTAAAAAGCTTAAAAATATATATTTTTTATAAACATATTTAGTATCGCCCCGTGCGTAAATGTCCGAACTTTCAAAATAAAATTTTAATGATTCCGTACCGTACGGTGAATGGCGAAAACGTAAAAACAATTAAAAGAACAGTCCAAAAATGCAGCTTTTTGTCACATTTGATAAAAAAAAATTTTTCTAAAAGTTTTATATATGCAAATGTGGCATCGATAAAAAGTACAGATGATGGCGCAAAAAATGAGCCCTCATACCGCCTTTTATATGGAAAAATTTTAAAGATTACTGATTTTGTACAAAAAGTTAGATTTTTTTAAGCAGTACAAATATAAAATTATCTAGCCATGGGTATCATTTTAATCGTATTGACCCACAGAATAAAGAACACGTCATTTTTACCGTAAAGTGTACAGTGTGAAAACGAAACCCTCCAAAATTTGCTAAATTGTGGTTTTCATTTAAATTTTTCTCCCCCCCCACCCCCACCAAAAAAAAAAATAATTTCTTGGGTTCACCAAACATTTTATGTTAAAATGAGAGGTTTCATTACAAAGTACAATTGGTCACGCACAAAACAAGCCCTTATATGGGTCTGTAGATGGAAATATAAAAGCGGTATGGATTTTAGACGGCAAGGAGGAAAAAAACGAAGATGCAAAGTAAAAATTGGCTTGGTCCTTAAAGGGGTACTTAGACCCCTGTGATGTCACGCTCCGCCTCCCTCAATGCAAGCCTATGGGAGGGGGAGTGACAGCTGGCAAACACGCTCTGGGGACTGATTTTAACGGGATGCGGCGTGCAAGATCACGGGGCTCCCAGCGGCAGGACCCCCACGATCAGGCATCTTATCCCCTATGCTTTGGATAGGGGATAAGATGTCTAAGCGCTGGAGTACCCCTTTAAGGTTAATATGGGCTTGGTCCTTAAGGGGTTAAATAAACTTTAAAAAAAAAAAAAAAAAAGTTTATTGTGCCAAATACCAAAAAATGCTTTAACAAAACAATAACACCTCAATACAAATATGGAAACACCCAATAAGATGGTACCACTGTCCACTGATTATACCCTAGCAAATATTTTAAGGGAAAACTACATAATGTAAAACTAGATGCTGTAACCAGTCATTTTTACCTGTGTCCTTTCAAAGACATCATGCCAAGTGCTGCAGCTTTGTCAAGAAATTCTTTTTCCAAGACACTGTCACCCTTGATACTTCCGATACGGAAAGGAATATTCATTCTGCTCCTGCTTTTTTTCTCTACAGGACACCTGTAAGAAAACATTTCTTTTGTTAGATAAGACAAAACATTTTTATCTGACAACAGATAATATTTTGACGAAATCTAAAAGTGCTTGACTTGGACAGGATTGCTTTTTCACTATAAATCAGAAATGGCAGAGGTCAGATCTAATCTCACAGAACATTTTGTACTTGATAAATTTACCTATTTGGAAAACACACTTTTAGGGTCTATTCACACATACAGTATCCTGCAGATTTTAACGTAAACTAATTGAGTGAACAAAGAATCGAATCTGCGCGGGATACTGTGCATGTGAATACACCCTTAGGATTCAAAAATCTATTGAGCAAGGCTGAGAGAATCACTCTATTGTATCCTTAACATAGCACTGTTAATGAAAGTACTAAATTAGAAGTAAATGAAATAAAAAGGACATAGTGGGTGCAGACTACGGAGGAAATAAGATTCTATAGGGTCTCAAAACTAAAAAGATGTGTGAAATAATTAATAAGCATCAAGGCAGATGATATTTCACTGTACTTCCTGTAAGTAACAGCCATTGAAGAATGATACCCTCAGCCTCTACCAAGCTGAATAGGTTTAGATACATAGAATAGATTGCATGAACTGCACAATAAATGAAGAGGAGAGATGGTAGGTTTGGCTTCCATTAAAGCATACCTGTCAGATCCCACAAAAAAAATATACTGTATAATAATGATAAATAAGTTACTCAGTACCTAATCCTGACCATGTACATCTAATTGTTATGCCTCCATCACCTATACTTATTATAAAAATACCCCCTTGTTTTATTAACTCAGTGTTAGAAATCCTCTCAGGGGAAGGGGGCGTGTCCCTTCCTTGTGGTGGTGGGAGGTTATTGGTGCAGCCTTGTCCACGAGTCATCACTTGTCCATGACTCATGGACAAACCTAATGCTGCTGGACTGGTTAGGGTCCCAGTAGGTATGGGGACCCCTAGTGGTGGGATTTTCAGGAGCTGTTTTCTTCATTAAATATCAAAAAAAATTTAAACAACCATATTCCAAAATGTATTTAATTTTTATCAGTAACATAAGAAGTTTTTGGATCTGACAGTGCCCATTTAAGACAATATGTTAGGTTTACATCATGCTCAGAGCTCAAGTGTCCCATAAATAATGCCAAGCTGCAGCATGCATACCCCCTACCCCATGAGGAGACATGCATGCTGCAGCTTGGAACCTGCTTCATGACACTTGAGCTTGAATGGAAAATGTAATTCTATAAAACTTTGAAAACAGCCATTTGATAATATGGAGATAAAACAGATGCTACCTGTCTCTTAGCTATTTAACGTAAATATATGCAGCACACCAATATACGTGAAATAAACTTGTGGAGTTTTATTCCAGCAGACAATGTTTCGGTGATCTCGCATCCCCATTTTCAAGTGAATACAGAGGGGTTTAAATACCCACTCCCCCAATTAGTGACATCATCCAAATTAGCATAATCCGTGACATCATACATTTGCATAATAATGAAAACATAAAATACATTTACAGTGCAGAAACCTACAGAGGCAAGTGCATATACTGTGTATCAATACATGCATAAGTGCCGATCTCTATACATTATTATTAGATCAGCAGTCTATTTTTACATGTAACTGTGTCCAGGTGTATAAAATTAAAAACAATCGCTTTACTAGTCACGATGATAATCGGAAACAACCATCCTCGTGGTGAGGAAAGTCAGCATCCGCAACCCAGGAATCCGTCGGCATGGACCGAGAGTCACTTCCAAGTGCAGAGGAGCTGTAGCCAAATCATACAGAAGCCTCCTCCATAACCCTGGTAAGGAGGGAGAGAACTGTGACACGATCAAGCGCATGTCGGTGTCATTCATTGCATGTCAACTAAGAATTTATTCTTAGTTGACATGCATTGAATGACACCGACATGCGCTGGATCGTGTCACAGTTCTCTCCCTCCTTACCAGGGTTATGGAGGAGGCTTCTGTATGATTTGGCTACAGCTCCTCTGCACTTGGAAGTGACTCTCGGTCCATGCCGACGGATTCCTGGGTTGCGGATGCCGACGTTCCTCACCACGAGGATGGTGGTTTCCGATTGTCATCGTGACTAGTAAATCGATTGTTTTTAATTCTATACACCTGGACACTGTTACATGTAAAAATAGACTGCTGATCTAATAATAATGTATAGAGAGCGGCACTTATGCATGTATTGATACACAGTATATATGTAATATACAATTGCTATGCACTTGACTGTATGTTTCTTCATTGTAAAAGTATTTTGTTATGTTTTCATTATTATGCAAATGTATGAGATCACTGATCATTCTAACTTTTATGATGTCACTAACTGGGGGGAGTGTGTATTTAAACCCCGCGGTATCACTGTTATTCACTTGAAAATGGTGACTCAAGATCACTGAAACGTTGCCTGCTGCATCATGGAATAAAACGCCACAAGTTTGTTTCAGGTATATTGGTGAGCTGCATATATTTAATCTAAAGAGAACTGGTGCACAGAGGCTCTAAGTGCTTGCACCCACTGCAGTTCATGTCTGTCTGGAGGCGCTGCTTTTATTTGATTGCATATTAGCACTCTACCACAGCTGACAAATTCTCTTTGGGGGAGATCAAAACCTGTCCAGAGGAAAAAGTTGCCCATAGCAACCAATCCAATTTCTTTTTTAATTTTGCAGAGGCCTTGTTAAAAATGAAAGTCAAGCTGATTGGTTGCTCTGGGCAACTTTTCCTCTGGACAGGTTTTGATAAATCTACCCTAAGATAATGTCAGCACTGGTAGAGAGCTAATATGCAATCAAATAGAAACAGCGCCTCCAGACAGATTCCCCCTTTATAAGGCTAGAGTGAAAGTTTCATCACCATATATGATCCATTTTACAAAACGCCCTTCAAAAAAGAACAGATTACAGCTAACTACTTACACAAACAATCCATTGGATTCTTCTATAACATTGTAAATCATTTCTGATTTGATGATGCTCAGTTTCTCCATACACGTTGCACCTCCATTATTCTTAATCCATTCCAACACCAATCCCATTATGTAGATGCTGAAACACAATGACAGATCGTATGTTATTTTAAGATTCTGGCTTGTTTCATTGGGTGAGCACCTGTTAAATAGCAATGAAATACACAGCAGAGAAAAAAAAAAAAAAAAAAAAACTCTTTATATAGATATTTCATAAGAATAACTTTATCCCTGCTATCTTTTAAAACTAGGGGTGAACTAACCATTTGGACATTATGGCAGTGCCCAAGGATCCATGGTCGGAGAAGCCCAGACTATGCTCAGCATAGCCCTGGTTACAACTATAAAAACATCAGTTAAAATATAACCTACAATAGATTACATTACTTAAATGTAAATTACTACTATTAAAAAATCTTAATCCTTCCAGAACTTATTAACTGCTGAATACTAAGGAGGAAATTATATTATTTTTGGAACACAGGGCTCTCTGCTGACATCTCTGTCCATTTTAGGAACTGTCCAGAGAAGCATATGTTTGCTATGGGGATTTTCTCCTACTCTGAACAATTCTTAAAATGGACAGAAATGTCAGAGAGCACTGCGGTCATGATATCAGCAGGGAGCACTGTGTTCCAAAAAGAGAATAATTTCCTCTGTAGTATTCAGCATCTAATAAGTACTGGAAGAATTAAGATTTTTTAATAGAAGTAATTTACAAATCTGTTTAACTTTCTGGCACCAGTTGATTTAAAAAATAAAAAAAGTTTTCCATCGGAGTACCTCTTTAACATGACGATATATAAGCATTTCCCTTTTATTTTAGCAGCAAAATAAAGGCAGTTTTAGGGTGCGTTCACACATGTGTATTTTCTGCTGCAGATTTGCCTCAGAAGATTTTGCTGCCCATTGAAGTCAATGGCAGCAAAATCTGCAGCAGCAAATCTGCAGAAGATCTGCAGTAAAAATAAGCAAACGCACTCTTAGGCTAGGTTTCCACACGGGTTATTTTCTAGCATGTTTTTTTGAAAAACTGCCACTGTAGTTTAAGCCAAAGCTAGAGGTGTATTCAAAAGGAATGGGAAATAAAGGAAGGACTTCGGGTGCGTTCACACTGAGTAAATTAAGAGTAATTCACACAGAAAAATTTACAGGCAGAAAAAATAAATTATTTTCGCGCAAAATTCGCTGGAAATTTGTGCGCAATTTGCACAGGGACATGGGGGGGGGGGGGGAGTGAACGGTTTTTCAGCCATTTCCGCACAAATTGCCTGCGAAAACGATGTCGGGCGGAATTTTTTTTTTAACCATTGACAAATTGATTTCTGCTAGCGGATTCCGCTTGAAGAATGAACATGTTCTTTCTTCAAGCAGAACGGAATTCAGAGTCGGAATTCTGCTAGCAGAATTTCCGCAGTGTGAACAGGACAGCAGAAACAACATTAAAGTCAATGGTCAGAGGAGATGTTCATTAATTTGTAGCGGAGAATTCAAGAGGAATTACTCGAGTAAATTCCTCTTGAGTTACTCCGTGTAAACGCACCGTTAGGCTAGGATCAGACTACGGAATCTCCATGCAGAAAATTTCCACCCGGAGATTCCTAGTGCGGCCAGCGCCGGCTGAATCAGTCGGCGCTAGGACCGCGCGGACACTGCAGTCTCCAATAGACTGCAATGTGTTCTGCGCGGATTTCCGCCTGAAGAAAGAGCAACACCATTCTTCAGGTGGAAATTTCCAAGTGGATTGTCCGTTCAAATTCCGAAGTGTGAATTTGTGAACGGAAAATCATTCACTACACTATACATTTTAGAAAGCGGAATTTCTGCCTGCAATTTCAAAGCAGAATTGCAGGCGGAAATTCCTTAGTCTGAACCTAGCCTAACTGTGGTTTAGATATGACATTTTTAATTTTTTATATAATTTTCTCAAGATTACTCCCCAAATTACGTGAAGCAGCATAATTGTATCACTATGTGAGCATGGTGACAGGGAGAAAATATTAGAGAGTAGTTATCTTGATACTGATTTTGCTTACTTAGGATAAAAGTGACATAGGTAACAGCAGTTTAGCAATATCACATCGCCCTCATCATTACACTTTCTGGTATGTGATGTGACCAAAATAGTAATTCCTGCATGTGTTTTTTTTTGTTTACTGTGGCATTATTTCTATATGTAAAGATACCAAATATATGTGTTTTGTTTTTAGACTCAATAATATAAAATTCAGGACCTGTCAACTCACTCTGCATGCCACGATCGGTATTAAACTGAGGGAATCTGACTGAAGTCCAATTCCCAGCAGCTACTGAATCACATCTATATTTATTAACCACAGAGTGCTGTAAAAAGGCGTATCGGTGGTCACCAAGAGGTTAATGATCATTAGCTAAAATGTACAGCAAAAACTATACTGTTTACCGTTTTCCCTTAGGCTGGGCTCACACTGCATTACAAACATGGAGTTTGTGTTCCAGCTATAAGTCAAATCCTTTTAAAAACAGGGATACTGATGTATACTGTGAAGCACTGCAGCACCAGACTATGAACTAAAGTAGACTTTTGCCATAAATGACAATTTTTTGGCATAAGTTAAGTTAAACCCCTTCCCACTATCTGAAAAGTGACGTAGATACATAAGTTTCCCCACCCTCTTTTGAGTTGCAATCTGATAATCATGAAGGTGTGTTTGACAGATCTGTTTAGTACTGGGTATGTATAATGGTGTTCTGTTGTGAAAAAAAAAAAAATGTGTAAATATTAATGGGGTGCATTTTGCAAACGGTGTTTACATTTTGAATAACTACCTGATATTCATGTGTTGAAACAGCACTTTGATGTTTTTTGTTACTTGTTAGTAATCTGGAAGTTAAATAGCCACGCTGGTAATCACCATACTGGCAGCTATAATCCTGTCAATATATAGTCCTGATATCCCACGTGTCTGCCATTCCAAGTTGTGAAAGCCCACAGCATCTACTGTGTGAACCAGAAGTCACTTTCTCTTCGTTGCCTCGAGATTAAAATGGCGCAAAATGGCAAGAAAAAAAAAAAAAACAATTCTGCCGGATGGCGTTTTTTCAGTCACAAAACGCTGCAGCCAGATGTTAGCTGTAAATCAATGAGAAATCGCAGAGTTTTTTTTCTCCCTTTGCATTTTTCAGTTTGGCGTTTTTTTTTTTTTTTTTTTTTTTTTTTTTTTTTATCCTTTTGGCGTT
The DNA here is from genome assembly GCF_029499605.1 of Hyla sarda. Taxonomy (NCBI): domain Eukaryota; kingdom Metazoa; phylum Chordata; class Amphibia; order Anura; family Hylidae; genus Hyla; species Hyla sarda. The sequence continues at coordinate 373,702,485 of NC_079189.1, read as the reverse complement.
TTTTCCCCCTGAAATTGTGGTGTTTCTCCTCCCATAGAAGTCATGGGAGTAAAAAAAAATAATAATAATAATAATAATAATAATAATAATAATAATAATAATAATAATAATAATAATAAAACGCCATGTAGGTTTTAACTTTGGCGCTTTTGCAGGCAGATTTTATTCTTTTTTGGACTTTAGCGATTCAAAAAAATAAATAAAAAAAAAAAGTGATTGAGATACCTTTTAAAAAATTTCAATTCAATTCATGTGTGTGGGCAGGGCACTAAAAATGTAGCCCATAATAAAAATGTAGTGTGTGTTTTTTTCACTTTTTTTCCCTTATTTTTTAAAAAATTTTTAGATAGTACTGCTACTCCCCGGCATGCAACATACTGTTCCATGATGGGAGTAGTCGTACCTGTACTAATTGACAGATCAACGGGGGTCCATTGCAATCCTTCTGTATAATTTTATAGATGTGGCCAGCCGCTCTTCATTGGTCCCCTGCACTGATTTATATATACACACTGATTGGCCAGATGGTTCCAGCCAATCACAGCTCTCTGTACATTATACAGGAGGATCACAGCGGGTGTCAGGAGTGACATCTACCATGATCTTTCCTTAACTGCAGGTACTACTGCTCCCAACATGGAGTACACTCTGCTCAATGCTGGGAGATGTAGTACCTGCATTAATAGACAGATCGCAACGAGTGTAACTTCTGACACCTGTTGCGATCTGTCTATTAATGCAGCTACTACAGCTCCCAGCATGGAGCAGAGTGTACTCGATGTTGGGAGTAGTACTACCTGCAGTTAAGGACAGATCACAGCGGGTGTCACTCCTGACACGATCGTCCTATCTATTGCAGAGATGCGGAGCGGCTCTCTACAGCACTCGCATCTCAGTGATGTGAATAGAACACTCATTCATATTGCCTGCTGAGAGCTGTGATTGGCTGCAACCATCCGGCCAATCCCCACTCTGGGCGGAAAATATGAATGAGTGATGTGAATTTCTATTTGCATCACTGGCCAGCCCGAAGTATAGTGCAGAGATGAGAGCACTGTAGAGAGCCGCTCAGCATCTCTGCAATAGATAGGACCAGTATGAAACCTATACTTTTATAAAAAATTACAATATATATATATATATATATATATATATATATATATATATATATATATATATATATATATATATATATATATCATACATACACACACACACACACACACACACACACACACACCCCATCCCTACTGTCTTTTTTTGGTACCCAACAAATTTTGAAGAAAAAAAATATAAAAAATAGCCAAAAAGGGGCCATAAATGCAATTTCCACTCCAATGCAAAATCGCCAGAAAAACATCAGACGCAGGAAATTACACTGGCATTTTTCACACACAAAACAAAAAAAAAAAAAAAAAGAAATGCAGGAAAAAAAAGTGGAGATGAATTGAGAAAATTACTTCCAGTTCACAAAGTACACACACGGTCATGTGGGCTAACAGCAGCTTGAAAGGGACTGTGTACTAAAAAATAAAGCTGCCAGTATGGTAGACTCATTCATCTAGCCATCACAATTTAGCCCTTGTTAATGTTAATTCTTAAGATTGCCCAATTTTCCTTCTTCCAACATACAACCTTAAGAACTTACTGACCAATATCTTTCACTATTTGGCAGGTGCCGATATCATGAGAAATCTATTCCATCTGCCAGTGGTTTTAATGGTATGGCTGATATTTCCACAATCCACATTTAGGCATAAGGGGGGAGATTTATCAAAATCTATGGAGAGGAAAAGTTGCTGAGTTGCCCATAGCAATTAATCAAAAGGCCTCTGAAAAATAAGAGAATCAATCTGATTGGCTGACACAAGAAACAGGGTGAGTTTTTTCTCCAATGAGACCACCTCATTGGAGACAGCCTTTTTAACCCAAAAGAAGTGGATACAGAAAAATAAAATAAAAAATAAATAAGTAATAAAGCATATGCTATAGATAATATGGTGTAACTGAATGCAAGAATGAAATGCAAGAAGAAAACTCAGAGTGACCTGTTATTTTATTAAGCACACCGAGACATAATAAATCTAAACAACCACTCTAGGTTAGTGTATCAAAAACAAAAAAATGACTCAGAATTAACATACCTGAAACATGGAGGTGTATTATACAGGGAACCATTTCCTGCCTGGATTTTGTAATCTAGGATGGTGGGGCATTCCTTCAATGTGAAACCCAATAAATCTTCTCTCACTATTACCACTGTGACGCCAGCACAGCCAATATTCTTTTGAGCTCCAGCAAAAATAAGTCCAAACTAAAAAGCAAATAGAAGTTTTTAAAAGACCAACTAAAAAAAAGCCAATTAGGAGACTGCTCCAATGCAATATTAAAGTAACGAATTGTATTAGCATGCTATTTTGGGTTTTCTTGAGTAATGTGGAAACTAGTGCCCACTATACTGATTTGCTGCCTATTAGAGTGAGCTTTAAAGCTTTATTGTCATTAACAAAAATCTTCATGTGTCAGAGACATGTCGAAAGTTTTGATCGGTCTAGGTGTGGGTTTTTAAACCCCACAGATCACTAGAACTAACCAGAAGAAGAAGTGCTCAGCTGAGCTCTTCTCTCCCCAACTCACCGATTTCCCTGTATCTAAAGGCTAAACTATAGAATCTGTTTCCTGCAGTGAGACAAATAAAATAAAAAAGTGGAGAGAGAAGCACTCAGCCAAGTACTTCTCTCTGCTTATTCCAGCAATTGGTTGGAGTGTGAATACACTGCTCCCAACTGATCATAACTTTTGACATGTCATAGGTTTTGTTAAATGACTAACATTATGAAGACATTTACTGTACATCAAGTTTGCAATTAATCTCAAAATTACTTCCACAAACTGGTCTCAGATCACTACTTTACTCAGCTATCTTACGAGTATATTTAACATTATGTTGAACAAAAACAGATATATACCTTGGAAATATCAATTGGTCTGGACAGGAAGTTTGAAGACATATCACAAACCAATATTGCTTCTTTCACATCAGGGATTTCTGGAAATTCCACACCATGTACGGTTTCATTGGCACAGTAGTAAACATAGGAAGCCTCTGGGTTAAGATTCCAGCTGCTTGGATCTGGAATTTCTGGAGGAAAAAAAAATAAATATAAATAAAAAAAGTAAAATGTCTGTCATAAAACTTTACATTCTAAAAATTTCCAGTTGCATATCAATAATTATTTCCCCCACCAAAAAAGCGCCAATTTTTTAAAAAAAAAGGTTATACTTGTCTTGGTTGTGCATTACATAAAGTATTAGTACATAGATCAAAATTAATTTAAAGGAAGGAACAGTCCTATCTTGCAGCCTCTTCTATTAGACATTGAAAATTTAAGAAAATGTGATTTAAAAAAAAATATATAAAAAAAATACACACATAACAAATAAATTCCTCCCTTAGGTCCCATCCACACTAGGGATGTAAGAAAAAAATCGATTCTCGCGATAATCACGATTTTTCATTTGCCGATACAGAATCGATTCAAAATATTTTTGAATCGATTCTTTTAGGGATGTGGAATTTTTAATAAAACGCACTTTATCTTACCTGCCAACGAGCCCGCGGAGCTCCGGTACAGTCCGGTACAGGTGTTCGGTCCCCGGGCTGTATTCTTCTTACTTCCTGTTAGTCCGGCACGTCACATGGAGCTTCAGCCTATCACCAGCGGAGGCGGGACATCGCTGCGGCTGGTGATAGGCTGAAGCTCCATGTGACGTGCCGGACTAACAGGAAGTAAGAAGAATACAGCCCGGGGACCGAACACCTGTACCGGAGCTCCGCGGGCTCGTTGGCAGGTAAGATAAAGTGCGTTTTATTTTATTTTGCAGCCCGGACGGGATAACATGAGAAAAGTGAGCACCGGAGTACTAGATCGCCGCTGTCAAAGCTGACAGCGGCGTCTATTGGGATCTATGAATGCTCCCAGGTGGGCGATATATCGCGATGTATCGTCACCTAGACGGTATCGCGATATATCGAATCGCCACACTGGTATCGCGATTCGAATCGAATCGCCAAATTCTTGGCGATTCACACCCCTAATCCACACTACATGATTTTTACCTGGAATTGGAGACTCCAAATAGTTTTCAATAAGATTCAGCTGCACTGTGCACACTGCGGATTTTTGCTGTAGAGATTCCATGTTCACACTTTGGGTAAAATTCCCCATGGAACTGCATTGCCCTCAATGTGGACTGCGCATGTCTGTGCAGTCATAGCACAGATTAATTCGGCGGGGGCTGCTGCACAAATCCCTGCCTGTTCTCAGAGAGGATTTCACAGTGTGAATGGTCCTTAACCACTTAAGGACCAGGCCCATTGTGGCCTTAAAGGGTTACTTCACTCCCCAGCGTCCGGAACATTGAGTTCCGAACGCTGTGTGCGGGCTTCAGTGTTCACGCCCGACCCCTCGTGACATCACGGACTGCCCCCTTAATGAAAGTGTATGGAAAGGGGGCACAACGGCCGTCACGCCCCCTCCAACAGACTTGCATTGAGGGGGCGGGACGTGACATCACGATGGGGCGGGCGTGAACACCGAAGCCCACACACAGGGTCCGGAACTCAATGTTCCGGACGCTGGGTAGCGGAGTAACCCTTTAAGGACCAGGCCAGTTTTATTTTTGCATCTTTCTAAAAATCATAAGTCTTTTATATTTACATCCACAGATCAATATGAGGGCTTGTTTTTTGTGTCACCAATTTTACTTTGTAATGACATCACTTTACCATAAAATGTACGGTGCAACCAAAAAAAAATGTCAAACCATTTTAAGGCTGGGTTCACACCACGTTTTGTAACTACGGTTCCTGTATACGGCTGGGAGGGGGAGGGGCTTAATCGCGGCGCCCGCACTCAGCCGTATAGGGGAACCATATTTAATGCATGTCTATGAGCCGACCAGAGTGAACCGCAGCCTCCGGTCGGCTGCGGTTCACTCTGGTCGGCTCATAGACATGCATTAAATACGGCTCCCCTATACAGCTGAAACGCGGGCGCCGTGATTAAGCCCCGCCCCCTCCTCCCAGCCGTATACGGGAACCATAGCTACAAAACGTTGTGTGAACCCTTCCTAACAAAGTTAGTATGTTTGAAATTGTCCTATTTTGACCACCTATAACTCTCATTTTTCCGTATCTGTTCACTGTACAGGATAATGAACAATATATTTTGAGTCAGACTTCTACGTACTTCTCATTTTTTCCGTATACCGGGCGGTATAAGGGCTCATTTTTTTGCACCGTTATCTGTAGTTTTTATCATATCACTTTTGCTTAGGTTTAATTTTTTTTACATTTTATTCCCCAAAAAATGTGTAACAAAAAAAACAAAAAACAGCAATTTTGGATTTTTTTTACGTTTACACTGTTCACCGTACAGGATAATTAACAATATATTTTGATTCAGACTTCTACGCACGCGACGATACCAAATATGTGTATTTTTTAAACGCTTTTTTGGGGGTAAAAAAAATGGGAAAAACGGATGACTTTTTTATTAGGGGAGGGGATTTTTTTCTTCTTCTTCATTTTAATAGTCCCCATAGGTCATTTGATTGCCAACACTGTTCAGTTTTATGCATAGGGCATAGCAATGATCAGTGTTATCGGCGATCTTCTGCTCTGGTCTGCTTGATCTCAGACCAGAGCAGAGCGGAAGACCCCGGGAGACGGCCGGAGCCAGGTGAGGGGGCCACCGGCCTCCATGCTGGATTATCGGATCCCCGCACAGCGCTGCGGGTGATCCGATCATCCATTTAAAGTACCACACTGCCGCAGATGCTGTGATCTGTATTGAACATGACATCTGAGGGGTTAATGTACGTCATGGTACGTCAAGTACCATGGCACCATGACATAAATTTACATCCATTGTCGTTAAGGGGTTAAATGTCTCCACTCCTCCATTCTGCCCGGGCTACAAAAAGAATATGAAACTTGAATTCACCTTCTGCCTTTCCCTGGTGAACAGATATTGCTCTTCTGTCTTCTGGGCCCTGGCCTTCTTCTGCATTCTGGCGTCTGACACATTAGACTGTCCTGAGCTTATGGCTGGCACAGCGTTGTCTAACCTTGGCCGGTGATAAGCTGAGAGGACTCAGTTACAGTAGGACATGATTGTTAAAGAGGTACTCATATGCAGGATAGGTGATAAGTGTCTGATCACAGGGTTGGGGGGGTTCCCAATCTCTGAGACCCATGCAACCTCCTGCCCGGGACCCTGGCTCTTTCCATGCACAGAAAGACCTCTGCTCTATTAGTGTCACCGACACACTGCTCAAATGTATCTCTATAGGAGGGAATGATATACACGAACACTATCTACGGTGCTCCCATAGATAGGAGATAAGATGCCCTGCAAAAGGAGTACCCCTTTAAGCCCCACCCCCTCAGCCATTTATCAGCTGCAAACGGAACAGTCCAGGAGGAAATAAACCCCTATGTTCTTCTGAGGACTTCTTTAGACTGCTTCTTCCTTGGTTTAAGGTTTCCTTAATTTAGAATTTTTTGAAAAAGGCCTGCTGCTAGTCATATGCTCCCTGACCATCTTATTTAAAACATGGTTGTTCCTAACAACCAGCATAGATCTGTATTAGCTCTCATGTGGTGACCTTAAGCAAATGTCTTAACCCTGAATTGAAACATTATACAAAGAACCATTTATTTCCCCCCAAAAAAATAATATAGATTTATACTTCAAGTTACCTACCAATCTGAACAGAGCGATAGATATTTGTCAGCTGACATACCTGTGTAACTTGCAAGCTTTGGGTGAACAATGTTTACTTTTCCATATTTCTCTGCTTCCTTAGCAGCTTTTGCTGACCAGGCACCTGTTACTATGTAGTCTGCGCATCTGGCTTCTTTCAAACCAATAAGATTAAGTGGCACACCACTAAACTGTCCACTTCCACCTCCTTGCAGGAAAAGCACTTTATAATTGTCCGGAATATTTCTGTTAAAAAAAATAAACAAACATTTATAATAATAATAATAATAATAATAATAATAAATATATTAACAGCCTGTTTTGGCCTTAAAGGATAACTCCAGAATATAAAAATTGTCCCCCATACTGCCAGAAGTAAAAAAAAAAATAAAGATGTACATACCTTCCTCCGCTCCCCTGGGGCCTCCGGTAACCGGTTCCAGTCTCCGCCGCAATCCTCTTCCTGGTTGCCGGTGGTCGGAGAATCATACAGCGCTCAGCCAATCACCAGCCACAGTGAAGTCAGACTCAGACGGCGATAGGCTGAGCGGCAATGAGAAAACGCTTCAGGACATAAAATTCTTCACTACACCGGCACCTGCGGCCGGGGCCGAAAACGTCACACTGCTGCTCAGCCTATCGCCGGCCGAGTCGGGACTTCACTGCGGCTGGTGATTGGCTGAGCACAGTAAGACTCTCCGACCACCGGCAACCAGGAAGTGGATCGTGGCGGAGACCAGAGCCGGTTACCGGAGGAAGGTATGTACATCTTTATTTTCTTTACTGCCGGCAGTATGGGGGACAATTTTTATATTCTGGAGTTCTCCTTTAAGGACAAGTTCATGACATATTCAATCTTATAACGACTGGTGGGGGTCTGAACACCCAGAACCCGACCGAACAAAACATTTGCAAGTACAAGATAAAAAAAAAAAAAATGTCTGTTTTTAATAAACCCGATTTATAGAGATCAGAAAGGTTCCAAGGACTTACAGTAATTCTCTCATGAAATTCTCTGTAGAGTTTAAAATCTTTGTGAAATCAGATGACCTGTGGCTCATTTCTGTTAAAAACAAGTACAAGTGTGTAAGTTATTTTGAAAATCCCATTCATGTTACAAGTCACATGGTTACTAGCGCATGCTGTACAGAAATTAGGCATTCTGCATTTATAAAGGTTATTGTGATCTTGACAGCAGGAGAGAAGCCCAATTTAAAAAAAATTAAGACATACTGTTTTCAGATAAGATACATTTCAAATTTCTTATATTCTCTTGCACTATTTATGTATGCAAGTTGAAACAACGGTGATCATTTAAAGGGAATTTGTTAGCAGCCTCACCCACACTAACCTGTCTATACAGGGTAATAGTGCATGTGATGCGTAATGTAACGCAGTTTACCTTTTTGAAACATTTTAATATGCAAGTGATCAAACCTGTGGGCGTTCCCAGATCCTTGGTGCACCATTTGGACTTCCCAGATAGTCCCCCTTCATTGTTCTTCTTCATCATCATCTTCTCTTCAACTTGTTGCTAATCTGTGCAGTGTCCGTGTTGTCATGTACAGCCCTAGTCCATGAGAATGAATGCACTGCTTCCCCAAGAACACAGCACATATTAGCAACATGCTGGAGAGAAAGGTGCATCAAAAGGTTGGGAACGCCTCCAGGGCACCAAGATCATCATTTGCATATTCAGGTTTTTCTATTTTTCTCCAGAACAGCACAACAGGAAAAAAAATAAAAATATAAAAAAATAAGTGCATTAGAATCAGCATCATTCATAATATTACCCTATATAAACAGATTAATGCGATTGATTTTTCCCTTTAAAGCTGCCTATGTGAATTCTGGCTGTTTCTGTCTTCTTAAAGAGTACCTCTCTTAATCTTATAATCTTTTATAATCCTCCCAGTTCATGATAAACCACCCCCGCCTCTATTTTTATTATCTTTTAGTGTTCTACCTTGATCTTGCTCTGTATTTTCTGCTCAGTCTCAGTCAGTCAGATTCACAGACTGGGAAGGGGCGTTCCCCAGCAGGCGTGACATCATCTGAAGCCATGCAGGAGAGAACTTCCTCCCTCACTCTGCTACACACAGCCCTAACAGTTCAGTGTGTGAGACGAGCTCTGATTTGATAAGGCTGCACACTCACCCCTCTGCATTTCCTGACCTTGGACTTCTGCCAGGCCAGCAGGAGTCCAAAGTCTGTGCAAAAGATGGGGGGGGGGGGAGGAATGTGTTCTGGACAAGTAGGGAGACACCTAGTGGCAGCTTTTTCAAACACAAAAAACAATGAAAACAATATTTTTTTTTTTTTTTTTTAAGCATAGAACATTACAAAGATTTTCTTTATTTACCATAAGTAGTGCAATAGCAAAAATTAGTTTTAATGAGAATGCCCATTTAAGACACCCAACCCCAGCTCCATAAGAACATGCTAGAGGTTTTTTGGCACAGGTCACCATTGAGTCCCATATCACAGTGGGAACTCAGAGGACACTAACAGTTGGAGCTAGAGAACAAAAGCAAAGAAAGGGAAATCATTTCCAAAGTTACTTACTGCACAAATATGAAAAGGCTGTTAAAGGGGTTCTCCGGTGCGTACACATCTTATCCCCTATCCAAAGGATAGGGGATAAGATGCCTGATCGCGGGGGTCCCGGCGCTGGGGAAGCCCGCGTTCTTGCAGGCGGCACCCCGTTTGTAATCAGTCCCCGGAGCGTGTTCGTTCAGGGTCTGATTACGGACGACCAGCCGGCCGGTGGCGTGTGACGTCACGCCTCCGCCCCCGTGTGACATCACACTCCGCCCCTCAATGAAAGCCTACGGGAGGGGGCGCAATAGCTGTCACACCCCCTCCCATAGGCTTGCATTGACGGGCGGAGCGTGACGTCACATGGGGGCGGAGGCGTGACGTCACACACCGCAGGTCCGGTGGTCGGCCGTAATCAGACCCGGAGCGAACACGCTCCAGGGACTGATTACAAACGGGGTGCCGCGTGCAAGATCACGGGCGTACCCAGCGGCGGGACTCCCGCGATCAGGCATCTTATCCCCTATCCTTTGGATAGGGGATAAGATGTGTAAGCACCGGAGAACCCCTTTAAAGAGTACCTGTCACAAACTTACATATACCTACATTTCATAATACCAATGCTCCCAGTTCACTCCCTGCCTTTATTTTTTGTTTTCTACCTTCAAATTGTTCTGTATCTTCTCAGTCAGCACCACAGACTGGGAAGGGGCGTTCCCCAGCAGGCTGTGACATCATCTGAACCCCTGCAAAGGAGAACTTCCTCCCTCACTCTGCTACACACAGACAAGAACAGTTCAGTGTGAGATGGGCTGTGATTGGCTGAGACTGCTACAGTGTGTTAGCTCTTCCCAGCAGCTTGCAAAGGGAGCAGAAATATTTAGCAGCATGTTCAGCACTATGCACTGAAGGCATCATCATCATTATATAGGGTCTCAGACTGCTATACCTACCTGCAGTCCGGAGCCCCTACACCCCCACCCTTCCAGCGCTGACTTGCGTTTTGAGGCGGGTCCGCCTGCTGGATTTATTATATATAAGTACTGGTCACGTGAGTGCTCGTGCTTACTGAGCGCTCACGTGACCGATGCTTATGAATATTTAAATCTAGCTGGTGGGCCCGCCTCAAAGCGCAAGTCAGCGCTGGAAGAGGGGGACTTCTGGGGATTGGGGCTCCAGACTGCAGGTAGGTATAGCAGCCCAAGAACCTGCATCGGTCTCCTGTTCACCCGCACTATAACCCGGTGTATCTGGTTATAGTGCGGGTGAACTGGTGACTGTTTTCCTTTAAAGTCTAGCTCAGCTTAAAGGCAAAGGGAGTGGAAATATTCAGCTCTATACACTCCATACACTGTGCTGAGTTGAGGTCCCACCTGACTTGTTTCTGCCAGAAGAATATAAGAAAAGTAATTCCAATAGTTTAATCTATTACATTAAAGGGACGAACATATTAAAATGAACATAAAAAAATATTAAAAAAAAAATCAGCATAGGACATTACCTTGCATCTATTCTTCTACTGTGACCTTTAAATCTCCTATACGTGGCTCTAATACACCTTTTTGCCCTCCTGCTTGTTCCCTTCCCTGCACGCTGACTTTAAACTACAGGTCCCAGCATTCTTTGCTGACGCTCTGTGCTCACTTCCTCCTAACTGCCGTTTCTGCCCCAATCACCTGACCAGCCCCAGCACTCGGAATGTTACAAAGCAACCATTCCCATCCTGCTTTCATCTGCTGTACTATATAGCAAGGATTCACAAAATAGGTGCTTCCAAAACTCCCAGCATGCCCATAAAAGTCAAAGTCCATCTGTGCATGCGTGGAGTTGAAGTTTTAAAGTTTTTAAACAACTGAAGGCACAATCTCAATGGGGGACATGTATCATTATTTGTGTATGGTAGAAGCAGTTTACCCCTTTTGCCGAATTCTAAATTAAGTGCAGAAGCGCTAAATTTATCAATCAAGCGCAATGAGTTTCATAAATTGCGGCAAATATAGTTCTCAATCCACTCTTTGAAAAATAGAATCGATGATTTAGAGCATTTTGCTACGTCAAGCCCAAGATGGCTTATGTTTGCGTTAAACAAAAAAAAAATAAATAAAAAAAAAATAAATAAAATAAAAGGTACTTGTGGAAAATTTTTGGGTGTCAAGGAAAAGTACGCAGTTAATAAATCTGTGCGTACTATAGATGTCACTCCAAGGTACCCTGTATCGTGACATCAGGAGAAAATGCTCTATCAGAATGTACGCAAAAAAAAAAAAGAGACGCAAAAACAGCTTGCACAAAATTTTGCGCAAGAATTGACACAAAACGGTGTAAATTCTTTGATACATGTCCCCCAATGTGTGTGTGTTTATGTATGTATGTTCCAGCATCACGTCCAAATGGCTGAAGATATTAACATGAAACTTGGCACACATGTTACTTATATGTCAACAACAAACATAGGATAGGTAATTTAACCCTTACTCACCCCCATTCGCCAGGGGCAGGGTTTTTGTTTAAAGTCCCTTACAAGTCTACGGGAAATAAATTACTGCATAACTTCCAAATGGCTGGAGATATTTCGATAATACTTGGTCACATGTTACTTATATGTCCACTTAAAATATAGGATAGTTAATTTAACCCTTAACCCCTTAAGTCCTTTGTCGTTAAAGGGGTACTCCGGTGAAAAACTTTTTTTTTTTTTTTATTAAATCAACTGGTGCCAGAAAGGTAAACAGATTTGTAAATTACTTCTATTAAAAAATCTTAATCCTTTCTGTACTTATTAGCTGCTGAATACTACAGCAAAAATTATTTTCTTTTTGAAACACAGAGCTGTCTGCTGACATCTCTGTCCATATTAGGAACTGTCCAGGGTAAAAGGAAATCCCCATAGCAAACATATGCTGTTCTTGACAGTTCCTAAAGTGGCCAGAGATGTAAGCAGAGAGCACTGTGCTCATGATGTCAGCAGACAGTTCTGTGTTTCAAAAAGAAAATAATTTTTGCTGTAGTATTCAGCAGCTAATAAGTACAGGAAGGATTAAGATTTTTTTTAATAGAAGTAATTTACAAATCTGTTTAACTTTCTGGCACCAGTTGATTTAAAAAAAAAAAAAAAAAAAAAAAAAAAAAGTTTTTCACCGGAGTACCCCTTTAACTACCCCCATTTGTGAGGGGCGGGGTTTTTGTTTAAAGCCCCATGCAAATCAATGGGAAATGTATGTTCCCACATAACTTCCGTACGGCTGGAGATTGAATAAAAAAAGTATATGAATATATGGTATGCATACGTGTTTCGGTCCAACGACCTTTCTGATGTCCATTTTTCATCCTTTTTTTATGTATATTTTATATATATTTTGTAACTAAATAAAGACAATGGCCCTCATTTACTATTGCAAACCCGACATGTTTTGTTGGGTTGTGCACCAGGTTGTCGGGATGTGCGCAGAAATTCTGTCTGCACCAGAACTGAAAAAATCCCAAATAACTCTTCATTTTGATGACAAAATCTGAAAAGGGGGCGTGGTCATAGGAGAAGGGGAGTAGTCGCCAAAAAGGGGCGTGTTCCCGACATTTTCATAAAAACCCAACATATTTACTAAGGTTTCCACAGAAAAAGGGTGTGGATTTGAGCTGAGGAAAAACCCTACAGATCAGAGCATGTGTAAAAAAAAAAGCAAAATGTAGGGAAAGTGGAAAATGTAGGGAAACCTTAGTAAATACCGTGGAAAATAAATTGTAGGGAATTAAAACCCACAAAGAAACCTACACAACACTTAGTAAATCAGGGCGAGAGAAAGACACACACAGAGACTGTAGCAGGGGAGCGGGAGCAGAAGCAAAGAAAAGAAAAATACTGACCACCACTACTACTGCTCGGTCACTGACTGCCGCGGCTCACCCGAGTGTCTGCGGCCGCTCATCTCTCTCCTCTGCGCTCCAGGGCAGTCAGTGCCAGGAGCGTAAGGGGCCAGACGCGCTGCTTCACAGGTGTTGCTAGGCAGGAGTCTTCCACTCTCCCTTGTAGATGGAGAGTCAGGTGGTCATCTCAGCAGTTAAGTCATGTGATCTCTGTCTCGGAAGGTGGGGGCTGTAGGAGGAGGGACAGCCGCCAAGACGGAGATGACAGAACAAGGAGGCAGAAAGGGTTTTGATGACATTTCACCATAGGAATAGTGGTGGAAGGAGTGTCAATTTTATGGATGTTTATTGCAAAACTAAAAAACTATGAAGGTGGAAACTAATAATAGCTAAAAATTATTAGCTGAGCTATCCATTTAATCTATTAATTGTTATTATAGACAGATACCATTTAAAAACAGACACTTAAAAAAAAAAAAATAATCGGATGGAGCACTCACCAAGAACACTTATGCCAAGTCCTTTATAGTCAACCAGTTCTTTCTTAGCTTCAAGCAAAACCTGGATAAATAATAATAAAAAATGTAATATTATACACACACTAAAACCCTAAATGTTGCACTACTAATGATATAATAGCCTGTAACAGGTTTATTATCTGCAGAACATGTGCATTTATAATTCAATGTACAATAAGTGGCTGACCATGCACGCTATTATGTATACCAAGCCATGCCTAAAATACGCTAAGCTTATCATACTGAAGAGATGATAAACTATATTAATAACTGAAAATTATTTTACGAGATAGACGGCTTATTGTGAATCGATGATAAATCTATGGAATCAAATAGCACTGGTTTTCATACCACGACATTTTACAAGAATCCTCTTGGCACCAGTACCAGACAAAAGGAACGTGTTCACAAGTAATGGACTTCTGAAAGCAGAACTCACATGAGTCCGGCCAATCATGTGCATAGCTGAGGAATAAATGCTGACAGAGCAGAAACACTAAGCTGTTGGGTAGAACTATTGTGGACAAGCCACGCCTCCACTTGTGTTCCTCCCGATTGGTCAGAGGGTGACAGCTGATGCAATTTCTTTCTGCATGGAGTCTCATCTGTGCCAGCAGAACAAGTCACCATTGTGTAGGCTGGTGCCCCCCAATTAAAAAATAATAATAAAAATTATACGCATTCCTAGATGTCAATCTTTGCATTTATCAGGATTGACATTCCCTTGACTAATGCACAATTTACAACCCATTCAGCCCTGGAAGATTTATGTGCCGCTCTCACGCCATCTGAATCCTAAATATCTGCCAGTGCCTAAAGGGGCGCATTAACAGGTACATTGGCACTATACTATAGGGCACGTGTCAAATACCATATTTACGTGTGGCGGATACGCTGCAGATTTTCCAAACTGACTTCAATAAGGAAGTCAAAACCTGCAACAAATCCAAAAAGCAGTGTTTCCCCAACCAGTGTGCCTCCAGCTGTTGCAAAACTACAACTCCCAGCAGGCCCGGACAGCCGTTGGCTGTCCGGGCCTGCTGGGAGTTGTAGTTTTGCAACAGCTGGAGGCACACTGGTTGGGGAAACACTGCTAGAGTATTTATCACATATATAAATAATATCCTATTGCAGGTTATAACAATATTTTGGAATAAATCCAATCTGTTTACTAATATAGAATTTTCTATGTCTATTTAATTAATAACCAGCTTATTCTATGCATAGGATATAAATGAAAGGACATGCCCCCAGGAGGGGGCTGAGTGTACCCCTTCTATACACACACTGCATGCAGACAGCCGTCTAGACCAGGCATAGCTGATGTTTCGGACTACATCTCCCATGATGCTTTGTCAGCATTTTGGTTGTAAGAGCATCATGGGAGACGTAGTCCAAAACATCAGCATTGCCGATAGTTGCTCTATGCCTGGTCTAGAGCATTGGTCACACCCGCATAGACTGGCATGTACACTAGAGGAGTCTGATCACCCCCAATAGACCAGTCACCATTATATAACATTCATAAATGACGGAACCTGGACCTATGTCAGCTTTACTCACAGATGGCGGCAGCTTGGCTGGTCCAGCACCAAAATTGAGAACCTGGGTGATGATGTCCATGGCTGCGGTAGAGAGGGGACTATCGGGCTGACAGGAGTGCGCGAGAGACAAGCAGTACTGGTGCACAATCCGCAGCCCTACATCTCAGCCTCAGTAGATATAAAGCACAGCGCCTCTTCTCATTGGTCACTTTCACATGGTGCTTTTTGATCCCGAACGGTGGTTGGACAAACAGCGCAGCCGGGACTTGTGATAGGCGGACTGTCCACGTGCTCGGCGCGTGATCGCTCTGTAGCAATGCAAGGCTGAAATGAGATTGCACCATCCAGCAACAAAACTGCATGTGGAGGGGGCGGGGCCTCACCTCAGGACACACAACAAACCTGTACACGATAGAGGCATAGGACGGACATTTATATCAATGCATCTAAATAATAGTATCGACCCCCCCTTCCCTTCATGTACATATATATATATATATATATATATATATATACACATCTAGCAAATCTTTACAATATAGAAACATGGAGGACGTATATAGTATACAGTATACACAACGTCATATACTGTACATACAGTCAGGGCCATAAATGTTGCCACCCCTGCATTTTTTTTCTAGAAAATGAAGTATTTCTCACAGGAAAGGATTGCAGTAACACATGTTTTGCTATACACATATGTATTCCCTGTGTGTATTGGAACTAAACCAAAAAAAAAAAAAGCAAAATTGGACATAATGTCACACCAAACTCCAAAAATGGGCTGGACAAAATTATTGGCACCCTTTCAAAATTGTGGAAAAATAAGATTGTTTCAAGCATGTGATGCTCCTTTAAACTCACCTGGGTCAAGTAACAGGGATGGGCAAAATAAAAATCACACCTGAAAGCATATAAAAAGGAGAGCAGTTCACTCAGTCTTTGCATTGTGTGGCGTGGACAGAAGAGAAAAATTGATGAAAGGTGTCAATGTAGGATAGTCGGGATGGTGGATAAGCAGCCCCAAACAAGTTCCAAAGATATTCAAGCTGTCCAGTAGGCTCAGGGAGCATCAGTGTCAGTGCGAACTATCTGTTGACATTTAAATGAAATTAAACACTATGGCCGGAGACCCAGAAGGACCCCACTGCTGACACAGAAATAAAAAAGCCAGACTACATTTTGCCAAAATGAACTTGAGGAAGCCAAAATCCTTCTGGGAAAACATCTTGTGGACAGATGAGACCAAGATAGAGCTTTCATCATTCTACTGTTTACCGAAAACAGAATGAGGCCTACAAAGAAAAGAACACATTACCTACAGTGAAATATGGTGGAGGTTCAATGATGTTTTGGGGTTGTTTTGCTGCCTCTGGCACTGGGTGTCTTGAATGTGTACAAGGCATCATGAAATCTGAGGATTACCAACAGATTTTGGGTCGCACTGTACAGCCCAGTGTCAGAAAGCTGGGTTTGCGTCCGAGATCAATGACCCCAAACATACGTTAAAAAGCACCCAGAAATCTCTCTCTGGAGAGATCTTAAATAGTGTTGAGCGGCATAGGCCATATTCGAAATCGCGAATATTTGCGAATATATGGACGAATATTCGTCATATATTTGCGAATATTCGCATATTCGTTATATTCTCATTTTATTTTCGCATATGCGAAAATTCGCGTATGCGAAAATTAACATATGTGAAAATTTGCATATACAAAATTAGCATACGCGAAAAATCGCATATGCGAAAATTAGCATATGCTAATTTTTGCATATGCAAATTTTCGCACGCCAGTCTCAAACAGTAGTATTACAGCCTTCTTTACACCACACAAGCTGGAAGCAGAGAGGGGTGATCACTGTGATGTGTACTGTGAAGAAAAAAAACCAAAAAAAACAATATTCGTAATTACGAATATATAGCGCTATATTCGCGAAATTCGCGAATTCGCGAATATGCGATATTCGCGAATAATATTCGAATTGCGAATATTCGCGAGCAACACTAATCTTAAAATTGCTGTTGGGAAAAGGCTCCCTTCCAATAAGATAGACCTGGAGCAGTTTGCAAAGGAAGAGTGGTCCAACATTCCGACTGAGAGGTGTAAGAAGCTTATTGATGGTTATAGTAAGCCACTGATTTCAGTTATTTTTTCCAAAGGGTGTGCAACCAAATATGAAGTTACGGGTGCCAATAATTTGGTCCAGACCATTTTTGGGAGTTTGGTGAGACATTATGTCCAATTTGCTTTTTTCCTCCCTTTTTTTGTTTAGTTCCAATACACACAAAGGAAATAAACATGTGTATAGCAAAACATGTGTTACTGCTATCCTTTTCTGTGAGAAATACTTCATGCTTGTAGGGTAAGTACACACTGAGGGACTTCTATATTAGTATAAACCCCTTCATGTACATATATACCTCTAGCAACAAACCTGCATTTGGAGGGGGGCGGAGCCTTACTTCGGACAGCTGTACACTATGTAGACACAGGAGGGATATTACATATATTTATATCTATCTATAAATATATATAAATAATGGTATAGACCGCCTTCATGTACATATGTACATCAAACAAAAAAACCTGCATGTGGAGGGGCTGGAGCTTCACCTCAGGGGACAAACCAGTACACTAGAGAGACATATGGATAATACATATTTTATTTATCTTTTCATTTATATATAAATATTAGTATAGACCCCTGTATGTACATATATACATCTAGCCAACAACAAATCTGTACAATTTAGAGACATGGGTGACATACACAGGACACACAGTCAAATACTGTACATATATAGATCCATTAGTATAGACCCCTTCATATACACATATACAGTGGTCCCCCAACATATGATGGTAATCCATTCCAAATGAACCATCGTTTGTTGAAACCATCGTTTGTTGAGGGATCCGTGCAATGTAAAGTATAGGAAGTTGTACTCACCTGTCCCCGCCGCTCCGGACCGTCACCGCTCATCACCGCTGCCCTGGATGTCGCCCTCCATCGCTGTCACCGTGTCCCCGCCACTCCGAAACGTCTCTGCTGCCCGGGATCGTCGCTCTCACGTCGCCGCCATTGCGTCACTACGCACACCGCTCCTATTGGATGACGGGACGGCGTGTGTGGCGAAGTGATGACGACGATGGAGAGCGCCAGCGATGCTAAGGATCGTGAAGAGGACGCTCCGGAGCCCCGAGGACAGGTAGGAGACCATCATCGGAGCACACGGGGCACCGTAAATGGCTATCCTGCGGCAGCTGAAGCAGTCAGCACTGCCGGATAGCCGTTTATGCGATGGCCCCGCCATAGAAAAGCATCGTATGTTGATGCTGCCTTCAACATGCGATGGCCTCTGAGAGGCAATCGCATGTTGAAATTATCGTATGTCGGGGCCATTGTAGGTCGAGGGGTCACTGTACATCCAGCAACAAACCTGCACGTGGAGGAAGTGGAGCCTCACCCATGGCACACAACAAACCTGTACACTATAAAGGCATATAAGCGACATATACAGTATACGCTCCCTCGTATATTGTACATATATAAACCCAGCGAGAGCCCTCCTGTACAAAGAGTTCTCAATGAGGAGCATATACCGTATACACTCACTTATATACTGTACATACGACATATACGGTATACTTTGTATTTTATACTTGAAATGTCCCTGTACAGGACATGGTCCTGTACTACCCTTAGGCCCTGTCAGTGACCTGGGGGCTCCCCTGCAGGGTCCCCCCCTGTTGTTTCCAGAATGTTGTGTGTATTGCTTTAACCCCTTAAGGACGCAGGACGTAAATGTATGTCCTGGTGCGGTGGTACTTAACGCACCAGGACGTACATTTACGTCCTGTGCATAACCGCGGGCATCGGAGCGATGCCCGTGTCATGCGCAGCTGATCCAGGCCGCTGATCGCAGCCAGGGACCCGCCGGCAATGGCCGACGCCCGCGATCTCGCGGGCGTCCGCCATTAACCCCTCAGGTGCCGGGATCAATACAGATCCCGGCATCTGCTGTAGTGCGCGATTTGAATGAATGATCGGATCGCCCGCAGCGCTGCTGCGGGGATCCGATCATTCAGAACACCGCACGGAGGTCCCCTCACCTTCCTCCGTCCGACTCCCGGCGTCTCCTGCTCTGGTCTGAGATCGAGCAGACCAGAGCAGAAGATAGCCGATAACACTGATCTGTTCTATGTCCTATACATGTCCATACATATTAGCAATCATGGTATTGCTATGAATAGTCCCCTATGGGGACTATTCAAGTGTAAAAAAAAATTTAAAAAAATGTTAAAGTAAAAGTAAAAAAAAAAGTGAAAAATCCCCTCCCCCAATAAAAAAGTAAAACGTCCGTTTTTTCCTATTTTACCCCCAAAAAGCGTAAAAAAAATTTTTTATAGACATGTTTGGTATCGCCGCGTGCGTAAATGTCCGAACTATTAAAATAAAATGTTAATGATCCCGTACGGTGGAAAAAAAAAAGTCCAAAATTGCTACTTTTTTAATACATTTTATTAAAAAAATTATAAAAAATTTATTAAAAGTTTTTTATATGCAAATGTGGTATAAAAAAAAAGTACAGATCATGGCGCAAAAAATGAGCCCCCATACTGCCGCTTATACGGAAAAATAAAAAAGTTATAGGTCATCAAAATAAAGGGATTATAAACGTACTAATTTGGTTAAAAAGTTTGTTATTTTTTTTAAGCGCAACAATAATAGAAAAGTATGTAATAATGGGTATCATTTTAATCGTATTGACCCTCAGAATAAAGAACACATGTCATTTTTACCATAAATTGTACGGCGTGAAAACGAAACCTTCCAAAATTAGCAAAATTGCGTTTTTCGTTTTAATTTCCCCACAAAAATAGTGTTTTTTGGTTGCGCCATACATTTTATGATATAATGAGCTATGTCATTACAAAGGACAACTGGTCACGCAAAAAACAAGCCCTCATACTAGTCTGTGGATGAAAATATAAAAGAGTTATGATTTTTAGAAGGCGAGGAGGAAAAAATGAAAACTTAAAAATTTAATTGTCTGAGTCCTTAAGGCCAAAATGGGCTGAGTCCTTAAGGGGTTAATGCTTAGACAGTTTCCTAATGTATAGGTAGTACAAAGGACCTGTGGGAGGTCTAAAGGACCTGTGTAAGTCTGTCACATGTTATGTTATGCAGTCACATGATTTGTTGTCACATGTTCTCCCAGAGAGCAGCACCAGCGTAACCTATGACTCACAGCTTTACCAATGGGCTTTAGTCCAGCCCCCCAATATATAAAGGGGCGGCATTACAATTCATTCTCTTCCTTTACTGAGAACCATCCAGTACAGATCTCAGTGCAAGTGATCAGCATCTGGAAGACCCCAAGAGCTACAGTCATTCCAGTAAGTCAAAAGTCTATGTCTGCTGTCACTGAAACTAGTCAAGTCCTGCATATAGTCAAGTCAAGTCCAATCTCGAGTCTAGTTAATTACAAGTATAATTGGTCCCAGCAAGCTGCGAGGTCCTTCTGGGTGTTACGCCGAGCGCTCCGGGTCCCCGCTCCTCCCCGGAGCGCTCGCTACACTCTCCCCACTGCAGCGCTCCGGTCAGATCCACTGACCCGGGGCGCTGCGATTCCGCTTCCAGCCGGGATGCGATTCGCGATGCGGGTAGCGCCCGCTCGCGATGCGCACCCCGGCTCCCGTACCTGACTCGCTCTCCCTCGGTCCTGTCCCGGCGCGCGCGGCCCCGCTCCCTAGGGCGCGCGCGCGCCGGGTCTTTGCGATTTAAAGGGCCACTGCGCCGCTGATTGGCGCAGTGATTCCAATTAGTGTGTTCACCTGTGCACTTCCCTATATCACCTCACTTCCCCTGCACTCCCTTGCCGGATCTTGTTGCCATCGTGCCAGTGAAAGCGTTTCCTTGTGTGTTCCTAGCCTGTGTTCCAGACCTCTTGCCGTTGCCCCTGACTACGATCCTTGCTGCCTGCCCCGACCTTCTGCTACGTCCGACCTTGCTTCTGTCTACTCCCTTGTACCGCGCCTATCTTCAGCAGTCAGAGAGGTTGAGCCGTTGCTAGTGGATACGACCTGGTCACTACCGCCGCAGCAAGTCCATCCCGCTTTGCGGCGGGCTCTGGTGAAAACCAGTAGTGACTTAGAACCGATCCACTAGCACGGTCCACGCCAATCCCTCTCTGGCACAGAGGATCCACTACCTGCCAGCCGGCATCGTGACAGTAGATCCGGCCATGGATCCCGCTGAAGTTCCTCTGCCAGTTGTCGCTGACCTCACCACGGTGGTCGCCCAGCAGTCACAACAGATAGCGCAACAAGGCCAACAGCTGTCTCAACTGACCGTTATGCTACAGCAGTTACTACCACAGCTTCAGCAATCATCTCCTCCGCCAGCTCCTGCACCTCCTCCGCAGCGAGTGGCCGCCTCTGGTCTACGCCTATCCTTGCCGGATAAATTTGATGGGGACTCTAAGTTTTGCCGTGGCTTTCTTTCCCAATGTTCCCTGCACCTGGAGATGATGTCGGACCAGTTTCCCACTGAAAGGTCTAAGGTGGCTTTCGTAGTCAGCCTTCTGTCTGGAAAAGCCCTGTCTTGGGCCACACCGCTCTGGGACCGCAATGACCCCGTCACTGCCTCTGTACACTCCTTTTTCTCGGAAATCCGAAGTGTCTTTGAGGAACCTGCCCGAGCCTCTTCTGCTGAGACTGCCCTGTTGAACCTGGTCCAGGGTAATTCTTCCGTTGGCGAGTATGCCGTACAATTCCGTACTCTTGCTTCAGAATTATCCTGGAATAATGAGGCCCTCTGCGCGACCTTTAAAAAAGGCCTATCCAGCAACATTAAAGATGTTCTGGCCGCACGAGAAATCCCTGCTAATCTACATGAACTCATTCACCTAGCCACTCGCATTGACATGCGTTTTTCCGAAAGGCGTCAGGAGCTCCGCCAAGATATGGACTCTGTTCGCACGAGGCGTTTCTTCTCCTCGGCTCCTCTCTCCTCTGGTCCCCTGCAATCCGTTCCTGTGCCTCCCGCCGTGGAGGCTATGCAGGTCGACCGGTCTCGCCTGACACCTCAAGAGAGGACACGACGCCGCATGGAGAATCTCTGCCTGTACTGTGCTAGTACCGAACACTTCCTGAGGGATTGTCCTATCCGTCCTCCCCGCCTGGAAAAACGTACGCTGACTCCGCACAAAGGTGAGACAGTCCTTGATGTCTACTCTGCTTCTCCACGTCTTACTGTGCCTGTGCGGATGTCTGCCTCTGCCTTCTCCTTCTCTACTATGGCCTTCTTGGACTCTGGATCTGCAGGAAATTTTATTTTGGCCTCCCTCGTCAACAGGTTCAACATCCCAGTGACCAGTCTCGCCAGACCCCTTTACATCAATTGTGTAAACAATGAAAGATTGGACTGTACCATACGTTTCCGCACGGAGCCCCTTCTAATGTGCATCGGATCTCATCACGAGAGGATTGAACTTTTGGTCCTCCCCAATTGCACTTCTGAAATTCTCCTTGGACTTCCCTGGCTTCAACTTCATTCCCCAACCCTGGATTGGTCCACTGGGGAGATCAAGAGTTGGGGGCCCTCTTGTTCCAAGGACTGTCTAAAACCGGTTCCCAGTAACCCTTGCCGTGACTCTGTGGTTCCTCCAGTAACCGGTCTCCCTAAGGCCTATATGGACTTTGCGGATGTTTTCTGCAAAAAACAAGCTGAGACTCTACCTCCTCACAGGCCTTATGATTGTCCTATCGACCTCCTCCCGGGCACTACTCCACCCCGGGGCAGAATTTATCCTCTGTCCGCCCCAGAGACTCTTGCCATGTCTGAATACGTCCAGGAAAATTTAAAAAAGGGCTTTATCCGTAAATCCTCCTCTCCTGCCGGAGCCGGATTTTTCTTTGTGTCCAAAAAAGATGGCTCCCTACGTCCTTGCATTGACTACCGCGGTCTTAATAAAATCACGGTTAAGAACCGCTACCCCCTACCCCTCATCTCTGAACTCTTTGATCGCCTCCAAGGTGCCCACATCTTTACTAAACTGGACTTAAGAGGTGCTTATAATCTCATCCGCATCAGAGAGGGGGATGAATGGAAAACGGCATTTAACACCAGAGATGGACACTTTGAGTATCTGGTCATGCCCTTTGGCCTGTGCAACGCCCCTGCCGTCTTCCAAGACTTTGTTAATGAAATTTTTCGTGATCTTTTATACTCCTGTGTTGTTGTATATCTGGACGATATCCTAATTTTTTCTGCAAATCTAGAAGAACACCGCCAGCATGTCCGTATGGTTCTTCAGAGACTTCGTGACAATCAACTCTATGCCAAAATTGAGAAATGTCTGTTTGAATGCCAATCTCTTCCTTTCCTAGGATACTTGGTCTCTGGCCAGGGACTACAAATGGATCCAGACAAACTCTCTGCCGTCTTAGATTGGCCACGCCCCTCCGGACTCCGTGCTATCCAACGCTTTTTGGGGTTCGCCAATTATTACAGGCAATTTATTCCACATTTTTCTACCGTTGTGGCTCCTATCGTGGCTTTAACCAAAAAAAATGCCGATCCCAAGTCTTGGCCTCCTCAAGCGGAAGACGCCTTTAAACGACTCAAGTCTGCCTTTTCTTCGGCTCCCGTGCTCTCCAGACCTGACCCTTCCAAACCCTTCCTATTGGAGGTTGATGCCTCCTCAGTGGGAGCTGGAGCTGTTCTTCTACAAAAAAATTCTTCCGGGCATGCTGTCACTTGTGGTTTTTTTTTCTAGGACCTTCTCTCCGGCGGAGAGGAACTACTCCATCGGGGATCGAGAGCTTCTAGCCATCAAATTAGCACTTGAGGAATGGAGGCATCTGCTGGAGGGATCAAGATTTCCAGTTATTATTTACACCGATCACAAGAACCTCTCCTACCTCCAGTCTGCCCAACGGCTGAATCCTCGCCAGGCCCGGTGGTCTCTGTTCTTTGCCCGATTTAATTTTGAAATTCACTTTCGGCCTGCCGATAAGAACATTAGGGCCGATGCTCTCTCTCGTTCCTCGGATGCCTCGGAAGTTGAACTCTCTCCGCAACACATCATTCCTCCTGACTGCCTGATTTCCACTTCTCCAGCCTCCATCAGGCAAACTCCTCCAGGAAAGACCTTTGTTTCTCCACGCCAACGCCTCGGAATCCTCAAATGGGGTCACTCCTCCCATCTCGCAGGTCATGTGGGCATCAAGAAATCTGTGCAACTCATCTCCCGCTTCTATTGGTGGCCGACTCTGGAGACGGATGTTGTGGACTTTGTGCGAGCCTGCACTATCTGTGCCCGGGATAAGACTCCTCGCCAGAAGCCCGCTGGTTTTCTTCATCCCCTGCCTGTCCCCGAACAGCCTTGGTCTCTGATTGGTATGGATTTTATTACTGATTTACCCCCTTCCCGTGGCAACACTGTTATTTGGGTGGTCGTTGATCGATTCTCCAAAATGGCACATTTCATCCCTCTTCCTGGTCTTCCTTCAGCGCCTCAGTTGGCTAAACAATTTTTTGTACACATTTTTCGTCTTCACGGGTTGCCTACGCAGATCGTCTCGGATAGAGGCGTCCAATTCGTGTCTAAATTCTGGAGGGCTCTCTGTAAACAACTCAAGATTAAATTAAATTTTTCTTCTGCATATCATCCCCAATCCAATGGACAAGTAGAAAGAATTAACCAGGTCTTGGGTGATTATTTACGACATTTTGTTTCCTCCCGCCAGGATGACTGGGCAGATCTCCTTCCATGGGCCGAATTCTCGTATAACTTCAGAGTCTCTGAATCTTCCTCCAAATCCCCATTTTTCGTGGTGTACGGCCGTCACCCTCTTCCCCCCCTCCCTACCCCCTTGCCCTCTGGTCTGCCCGCTGTGGATGAAATTTCTCGTGACCTTTCCATCATATGGAGAGAGACCCAAAATTCTCTCTTACAGGCTTCATCACGCATGAAGAAGTTCGCGGATAAGAAAAGAAGAGCTCCTCCCATTTTTTCCCCTGGAGACAAGGTATGGCTCTCCGCTAAATATGTCCGCTTCCGTGTCCCTAGCTACAAATTGGGACCACGCTATCTTGGTCCTTTCAAAATTTTGTGTCAGATTAATCCTGTCTCTTACAAACTTCTTCTTCCTCCTTCTCTTCGTATTCCTAATGCCTTTCACGTTTCTCTTCTTAAACCACTCATCATCAACCGTTTCTCTCCCAAATCTGTTCCTCCCACTCCTGTTTCCGGCTCCTCGGACATCTTCTCCGTCAAAGAGATTCTAGCATCTAAAAAGGTCAGAGGGAAAACCTTTTTTTTAGTGGATTGGGAGGGTTGTGGTCCAGAAGAGAGATCCTGGGAACCTGAGGACAACATCCTAGACAAAAGTCTGCTCCTCAGGTTCTCAGGCTCTAAGAAGAGGGGGAGACCCAAGGGGGGGGGTACTGTTACGCCGAGCGCTCCGGGTCCCCGCTCCTCCCCGGAGCGCTCGCTACACTCTCCCCACTGCAGCGCTCCGGTCAGATCCACTGACCCGGGGCGCTGCGATTCCGCTTCCAGCCGGGATGCGATTCGCGATGCGGGTAGCGCCCGCTCGCGATGCGCACCCCGGCTCCCGTACCTGACTCGCTCTCCCTCGGTCCTGTCCCGGCGCGCGCGGCCCCGCTCCCTAGGGCGCGCGCGCGCCGGGTCTTTGCGATTTAAAGGGCCACTGCGCTGCTGATTGGCGCAGTGATTCCAATTAGTGTGTTCACCTGTGCACTTCCCTATATCACCTCACTTCCCCTGCACTCCCTTGCCGGATCTTGTTGCCATTGTGCCAGTGAAAGCGTTTCCTTGTGTGTTCCTAGCCTGTGTTCCAGACCTCCTGCCGTTGCCCCTGACTACGATCCTTGCTGCCTGCCCCGACCTTCTGCTACGTCCGACCTTGCTTCTGTCTACTCCCTTGTACCGCGCCTATCTTCAGCAGTCAGAGAGGTTGAGCCGTTGCTAGTGGATACGACCTGGTCACTACCGCCGCAGCAAGTCCATCCCGCTTTGCGGCGGGCTCTGGTGAAAACCAGTAGTGACTTAGAACCGATCCACTAGCACGGTCCACGCCAATCCCTCTCTGGCACAGAGGATCCACTACCTGCCAGCCGGCATCGTGACACTGGGTTCCTGGCCACCTCTCTGGGATTCTGGCCTAGCTGTGAAGATAATTCCATCTGTCTCAGTAAAGCCTCCGTTTACCCATAACTGGTTGAGGACTCTCCTTTCCCTACTAGCCATTGGAATAGCAGAGATATCGTGGTGTGGTTTCGGTACCCAAAACCACTCTGGCGTCACGAACACTAGGGGTTAATACCATCTTGCCCCCGAGGTTAATACCATCTGATCCCGCTACCTACACCGCCACAACCGTGGTCCCGCCATACACCAATGGTCCACCACATCCTGTACATACTTTCAGAAATACTTCCTGCTTGTACAGGGAGCACTCAATTAGGAGCATATACCGTATACACTCACTAATATACTGCACTTATATGACATACACAGTATATACTACCTTTTATACTACACATATATACATCCAGCAGATGCCTGCCTGTATGGAATGTACACCCTGAGTAACATACTCTCACTAGGGGACATTTATCAAAACCTGTGCGAAGGAAACGTTGCCCAGTTGCCCATAGCAACCAATCAGATTGCTTCTTTCATTTTGCGGAGGCCTTGTTAAAAATGAAAGAAGCAAGCTGATTGGTTGCTATGGGCAATGTTTCCTCTGGACAGGTTTTGACAAATCTCCCCTTTTATCCATTTTATTAGGTACATCTTGCTAGCTATTTACCAAACAGAGGGACGAATTTCATAATCCCCGCCACTGGGAGATGGGAGCTCCTGGCGGCGGGGATTATGAATTATGAAAACTGTATACAGGAGCCGGCATGGGAGCGCAGTTGAGCCGCATGTGCCGCTGGCTTGTACAGTTAATAAATGAGGATCGCAGCAGGTTTCTGGAGAATGACCTGGTGTGATCTGCCCTTCAGCCCCTGGACTCCCATAACTCCCATCATGGACAGAGTCAGTCCCATGATGGCTGCGATACTACTATTACTACTACTCCGATCATGGGACACAGAATGTCCCATGATGGGAGTACTAGTCCAAGGGCAGAGGGACAGTTCGCAGGGGGTCTCACTCCTGAGACCCCCTGTGACCTTCACTGCTCTGCCCCCTAGTGATGACATCATTAGGGGGCGAAGCAACACAACCCAGGCCTGAAGCCAGGGTGGGAAGTATGTCTCTGTTCTCATTATATGTTTTGCATAATGGGAACAGAGCCTTTCTGGCAGTGTGTTTCCAAACAGGGAGACACCAGCAGTTGCTTAAATATAGCTCCCCATGATGGGAGTTGTAGTTTAGCAACAAGTGGAGGTTCCCTGTTAAGGAACATGCTGCATTATGTGTGCTCTCCCCAGGGGTACAGTGAGTTGTAGCTTTGTAACAGCTGGAGAGCCACATTAACCTAGGTGATCAGTGGGGGTCCCAGCAGTCGGACCCCAAACAAAAAAAAAAAATTAGGCTGCTTATTCTGAAATGCCCGGGCCTATTTTTGGTCTAAGTCCACTCCTGGCGTGTGGTTGGGGATGGGGGACCTGAGGCAATTTTTTGCATTGGGGCCCTGGTGTTTCTAGCTATGCCCCTGCATCTATAGACAGCTGTATATACAGGATAGCGCACAAAGACTTAACCCAGAACTGCTCAGCAGCAATGTAGGTTAACTCTTTCCTTGCTGGGCTCCTGTATAGTATACATGGGTACACTATGCACTCTAGCATACTATACAGCTGGCGGAGGTACAGTGGGGATCAAAAGTTTGGGCACCCCAGGTAAAAATTTGTATTAATGTGCATAAAGAAGCCAAGGAAAGATGGAAAAATCTCCAAAAGGCATCAAATTACAGATTAGACATTCTTATAATATGTCAACAAAAGTTAGATTTTATTTCCCTCATTTACACTTTCAAAATAACAGAAAACAAAAAAATGGTGTCTGCAAAAGTTTGGGCACCCTGCAGAGTTAATATCTTGTACTGCCCCCTTTGGCAAGTATCACAGCTTGTAAATGCTTTTTGTAGCCAGGCAAGAGTCTTTCAATTCTTGTTTGAGGTAACTTTGCCCATTCTTCCTAAGGCTATGTTCACACTGAGTAATTTAAGAGTAATTCACGCCGAAAAATTTACAGCGGAAAAAATAATTTTATTTTAGCGCGAAATTCGCAAGCGGAAATGGGGGAGAAAGAAGTGAAGGGTTTTTCAGCCATTTCCGCGTGAAAACGATGTCGGGCGGAATTTTTTTTTACCATTGACTTCTATTGATTTCTGCTAGTGGATTGCGCTTGAAGAATGAACATGCTCATTCTTCAAGCGGAACGGAATTCAGCGTCGGAATTCCGCTAGCAGAATTTCCGCAGTGTGAACAGGACAGCGTTAAAAAATTAAAGTCAATGGGCAGGGGAGATGTGCATTAATTTGGAGCAGAGAATTCAAGAGGAATTATTCGAGTAAATACCTCTTGAATTACTCCGTGTGAACGAGCCCATACAAAAGTCTTCCAGTTCTTTGAGATTTCTGGGCTGTCTGTCACGCACTGCTCTTTTAAGGTCTATGCATAGATTTTCAATTATGTTGAGGTCAGGAAATTGTGACGGCCATGGCAAAACCTTATGTTTACGCCTCTTCATGTAATCCCCCGTGGGTTTCGAAGTGTGTTTAGGATCATTATCCATTTGTAGAAGCCATCCTCTCTTTAACCTCAGCTTTTTCACAGATGGCATCAAGATAGCATCCAAAATTTGCTGAAATTTTATGGAATCCATTTTTCCTTCTACTCATGAGATGTTCCCTGTGCCACTGGCTGCAATACAACCCCAAAGCATGATTGATCCACCCCCATGCTTAACAGTTGGACAGAGGTTCTTTTCATTAAATTCTGTTCCCCTTCTTCTCCAAACGTACCTTTGCTCATTCCGGCCAAAAAGTTCAATTTTAACCTCATCGGTCCACAGAACTTGTTTCCAAAATGCATCAGGCTTGTCTATATGTTCATTTGCAAAGTTGAAAAGCTGATTTTTGTGGTGAGGACGTAGAAGAGGTTTTCTTCTGATGACTCTTCCATGAAGACCATATTTGTACAAGTATCTCTTTATAGTGGAATAGTGTACCACAACTCCAGTGTCTGCCAGATCTTTCTGGAGGGATTGTGCAGTCAAACGTGGGTTTTGAATAGTTTCTCACAATACTGCGAGCTGTTCTGTCTGATATTTTTCTTGGTCTTCCAGATCTTGCTTTAACTTCCACTGTTCCTGATGACTGCGATTTCTTAATTACATTCTGAACAGAGGATATTGACATCTGAAAATGTTTTGCTATCTTCTTATAGCCTTCTCCAGCTTTGTGAGCGTCAACTATTTTCAGTTTCAGATTTCTAGACATCTGCTTAGAAGAACCCATGGTGCTGATTGTTGGGGCAAGGTCAGATGAGTCTGGGCATTTAAAACCTTTGAGATTGACATCACCTGGTCTTCCCAGATGATGATTGAGAACAATCCATGACACTGGCAGGTCTCAGCTTTGCAAAGGGGGCAGTGCATGCTATAATTTCTGCAGGGTGCCCAAACTTTTGCAGACGCAATTTTTTAGTTTTCTGTTATTTTGAAAGTGTAAATGATGGAAATAAAATCTAACTTTTGTTGACATATAAGAATGTCTAATCTGTAATTTGATGCCTTTCGGCGATTTTTCCATCTTTCCTTGGCTTCTTTATGCACATTAATACAAATTTTTACCTGGGGTGCCCAAACTTTTGATCCCCACTGTAAGTAGTGATGCTCTGCACCCTGTATAATTATATGCATATGTATATGCTATACATCACCCTGAAGGCAGTGAAAAAAATCGCCACAGGGTACAAAAATGACTGTTTCCACACCCCAGCAAAGAAGCAAGAAAAACTGCCAAAACGCAGGAAAAAGCTGTGACAGTTTTTCTGGTGTTTTTGCTGGTGGACAAAAAAAGTCCTGGCCTCAAAGCAATAGAACAAAATCCCTGTGTCAACTTTTCCTGTGAGGTGCAGTTCAGGTGTACAAATTGAACTGTGTGGAGATTTAGAACTTTGCACAAAATTTATCATGTGCCTTGCACAAGTATAGTAAGTTTGGTGCAATTGCACCAAATTTAGACCAACCACAATGATCAACAAAAAACTTCTACCTACACCAACATTGGACACCAAACCAGACAGGGGAGTTCAAGGAGTATGTAGGTGGGTGAGCGCCCGACTGAGAAACCTCATGCTTTCCGTTGCCTTGAGACGACTTCCTCAGGAGTTCTGCAGCATCTGTGGGCAATATACGTTTTACACATATAGTGGGAGATTTATCAAAACCTGTACAGAGGAAAAGTTGCCCAGTTGCCTATAGCAACCAATCAGATCCCTTCTTTCATTTTTGAAAAGGCCTCTGAAAAATTAAAGTATCTGATTGATTGCTATAGGCAACTGGACAACTTTTCTCTGCATAGGTTTTAATAATAAAGTTTAATTCAATTCCATGACTCCTAGGTGCACAGTTTTTAGTCAATGAATATATAATTATATATTCAGCACCAACACAAATGAAATGATACCTTCGATATCTGGCACCAAGAAGTTAGTAGCTGATCCTTTGAAGGGAATATGTCAGTTGTATTTGCTGCTAGTAGCTGCAAACACTGTCAGATAGCTGTTATGGTGTAAAAGCACACTGTACCTTTTGAATGTCAAACTTTTTAAAATCACCTTTTTATTTATCTGCCAAGTGTCAAGGAGGCGGGGTCTAGCTGCTCAAGTGCAACAAGCTGGCAAACCTTCTCACACTCCCTTCCCTCTCAGGTCCTCCATGATTGCAAGCCGAGACCTGTAAGTTAGTTTTTTGTTGATTTTTGTAAATAAGATAACTGTTAAATACTTTGGGGGAAATTTATCAAAACCTGTCCAAAGGCAAAGTTGCTGAGTTGCCCATAGCAACCAATCAGATCGCTTCTTTCACTTTTAGAGGCCTTTTCAAAAATGAAAGAAGCAAGCTGATTGGTTGCTATGGGCAACTCAGCAACTTTTCCTCTGGACAGGTTTTGATAAATCTCCCCCTTCTGTTTCCGGTTTAGGGTAGCCAACTTTTTCTTTTATGCTCCCCCATACACAAAACGCTCCCCCATACGTCCTCCGCCGACACCCGTGTTATGCCGCGGGGTCACGCGGTGACCCCGCGTCATATCGGGTCGGTCCCAGCGGCCATCAACGGCCGGGACCCGCGGCTAATACAGGACATCACCGACCGCGGTGATGCCCTGTATTAACCCTTCAGACGCGGCGATCAAACCTGACCGCCACGTCTGAAGTGAAAGTGAAAGTATCCCGGCTACTCAGTTGGGCTGTTCGGGACTGCCGTGGTGAAATCGCGGCGTCCTGAACATCTTACAGGACATCGGGAGGGACCTTACCTGCCTCCTCGGTGTCCGATCGGCGAATGACAGCTCCGTGCCCGAGATCCAGGCAGGGGCAGTCAAGAGCCGAAAACACTGATCACTGTGTAAAAGATCAGTGTGTGCAGTGTTATAGGTCCCTATGGGAGCTATAACATTGCACAAAAAAAGTGAAAAAAAGTGTTAATAAAGATCATTTAACCCCTTCCCTTATAAAAGTTTGAATCACCCCCCTTTTCCCATAAAAAAAAAACTGTGTAAATAACAATAAACATATGTGGTATCGCCGCTTGCGTAAATGTCCGAACTATAAAAATATATTGTTAATTAAACTGCACGGTCAATGGCGTACACGTAAAAAAATTCCAAAGTCCAAAAAAGCGTATTTTAGGTCACTTTTCATACCATTAAAAAATGAATAAAAAGTGATAAAAAAAAGTCAGATCAAAACAAAAATGGTACCGATAAAAACAAAAAAAATAGCTCTCATACCGCCCTGTACGTGGAAAAATAAAAAAGTTATAGTGGTCAGAAGAGGACATTTTTAAACGTATACATTTTCCTGCATGTACCGTATTTTTCGCCATATAAGACGCTCCGGCATATAAGACGCACCCAATTTTAAAGGAGGAAAATCTAGAAAAAAAAAGTTTCTGAACCAAATACTGTAGTAAAATATTTTATATCAGTATAGTTCCCCCACAATAGTTGGCAGTATAGTTCCCCCACAATGGTAGGCAGCTTCCCCCCCCCCCACAATGATTGGCAGTATAGTTCCCCCACAATAGTTGGCAGTATAGTTCCCCACAATAGTAGGCAGCTCCCCCCCCCCCCACCCACAATGGTTGGCAGTATAGTTCCCCCACAATGGTAGGCAGCTCTCCCTCACAATAGTTGGCAGTATAGTTCCCCCACAATGGTAGGCAGCTCCCCCCCGCAGACATACAGTTTCCAGCCATATACAGTGTACGGCTGGAGGCTGTATGTCTGTGTGCTGCCCCAACAGTGTTCCGGTCACCGCTCCTCTGGCCCGGTGTCACAATCTACTGCTATGGCCTATGGACCATAGCAGTAGGTGCGGGACCAGAGGAGCGGTGACCGGAACACTGAAGATTACGCGCCGCCGGTCACTCACCAGGCCACGGCCAGCGCGCGTCTTCCTCCGGTCCTCCTGCGCCTCTATGGTTGTACGCACGGGACGTCACTGAGGTCCTCTGCGTACAACTATAGAGAGGCGGAGGATCGCAGGAAGACCGCAGGAGGACCGGATGAGGACGCGCATCGGCCGGGGAATGGTTAGTGACCCGCGGACATCCTTATGTCCCGAAAAGATTTTTCGGGACACAGGGATGTCTGGCATAGGAAAACCTATGATTATCTGCCCGGGCCGGCTCCTGTCTGCGGCTGCAGGCGGGGGCCGGCCAGAGCAGGTAAAAACAAATTCATGTATACTAAAAACCAGGGCGCCTCCAGCTGTTGTGAAATTACAACTACCAGCATGCCCGGACAGCCTTTGCTGTATGTTCCAGGCGTAGGGCAATAAACATAGCCGGTGTGAGGTGAAAAATTCACCGGCGGTCATGAGGCTGCTGCGGGCGGGGAGCGGGTAGTTAGCGCTGTACCGCACCGCCGCAGCCTCTGTACTTACTGCTGACTTCCCGCTCTCGCCCGCAGCAGCCTCGGGCGTATATTCGCCGTATAAGACGCACCAACTCCCCCCCCCCCCCCCCCCCCGTTTTGAGGAGGAAAAAGTGCGTCTTATACGGCGAAAAATATGGTAGTTATGATTTTTTCCAGAAGCACGACAAGATTAAACCTGTTTAAGTAGGGTATCATTTTAATCTTATGGACCTACAGAATAATGATAAGGTGTAATTTTTACCAAAATATGCACTGCGTAGAAACGGAAGCCCCCAAAATTGACAAAATGGTGTTTTTTCTTCGATTTTGTCGCACAATGATTTTTTTTTTCCGTTTTGCCGTGGATTTTTGGGTAAAATTACTAATGTCACTGCAAAATAGAATTGGTGACGCAAAAAATAAGCCATAATATGGATTTTTAGGTGGAAAATTGAAAGGGTTATGATTTTTAAAAGGTAAGGAGGAAAAAACTAAAATGCAAAAACTGAAAAACCCTGCGTCCTTAAGGGTTATCCAGAAAAAATCCAGGAGAAGCAAATCCCCATAGCAAACCTCTTCTACTCTGTGCAGTTCCCAAGACAAGCAGAGATGTCAGCAGAGAGCACTGTTGCCAGACAGAAAACAACAACTCAACTTCAGCAGCTAATAATTATTGGAAGAATTAAGATTTTTTTAATAAAAGTCGTTTACAAATCTGTTTAACTTTCTGGAGTTTTTTTTTCCTGGAATACCCCTTTAAGAACAAAGGGATCAGACAGTTGAAATTCAACATGCCCGATCATTCTCTCCCCAGACATCATCTGTCAGCGAATAGGGAAGGCCATCATGCAAATTAGATGGATGATATGGGTAGATTCTGTTCCATAAATATTTTTAAATACCTCAACAGACTAATTCCACTACATAAACTACACTTTTTTGCAGGCACATTGTGACTTTAGGTACGTTACTTGACATATCAATATACTCATTATTATCTAATGTTAAGGGGGAAAAAAGTAGCACATAAAATGTTCATAGGACAGACATGAACTACATGAACTCAACAAACTAAGTAAGGCACGTGATACAACCTGTGGTCTAAAGGTTGACCATTACTTCCAGCAAAACTAAGTACATTGCTACAGACTCTAAATGTACTGGAAAAGATATCAGTAGGCATATTTATTCATGGAATTCGGAAAAAAAAAAAATGCTTGTTTCTGCATTTGTAAAAAGAAAGTACACCCATGAAAATATATTTTAGTTCTACAAAGTGACCTTTATATACACAAACTAACTAGCAAACAGTAATTACTGTAATGCCAATGTCTTTAACCCTCTAACACAGTGGTTATAAACCTTTTTCATGACTGTAACCCCAAAGGGTGAAAGTATGTTCGCGGGTACCCCTCGCGCGTAAATTCGCACAAGGGGTACCCGCGGACCAAATAAGTAATAAAATTACTTATTTTCATAATGGTGTGTGCTTACCTTTATACTATATCAATACTTAATCCCCTTGTGCCATTATTCCCCTCTCCCTCTGATCTCCTTTTACCATTATTCCCCTCCATCTTAATCCCCTTGTGCTATTATCATCTGATATGGGGGACAAAGATGAAAAGGGGAATAGTGGCACAAGGGGATTAAGATGGGGGGGTATAATCATCACCCCCCCCCCATCTTAATGCCCTTGTGCCATTATTTCTCCCCCCCCCCCCCCTCCCCCGATCCCCCTGGGCTAATATATACGGTGCATATAAAATAACATCCCTCCCTCCCATACACTTAGTTTTAACCTTTATTTATTTTTTTACATTACCTGGCCTGTTCGGGTATACAGTGCGTCCCGTTCAGCAGGGCTGCACTGATGGTGAAGTCCTCCTGCGCTGTGCGGCACTTACGCAGGGGACGTCACACGTCTGCCTGCCAACTACGCAGCTCCCGTAAAGTAGCCGCGGCCGGAGCTGCAGCCGCGGTACTTTACAGAGAGCTGCTGCAGCCATTCCCCACTCTGCGCTGACAAATACTGGCCAATGCACGGCCGGTATTTGTCAGCGTATTGGTGTACCCCTAGGGGTACGCGTACCACCGGTTGAGAACCCCTGCTCTAACAGTCACATTAATAAAGGAAAAACCCTCCCAATAATGTCAATTTTTATTGTTGATTTTACATTTGTTACAAATATAGTTAAAGCATTTTAACTCCTTTTATGTAATGTAGATAATAACATTATATGTATATTTGTATTATATATTGGTAATAAAAAATGGTGTACTGCATATCTTTGGGTGAAAAAATGCCGTCACGTCCCTGCAGGTTTTGCCTGTGTCTCGGCTCGGACAAAATACAGGAAGTGTGAATGGGGCAAGCAGGTCTCTGTGTTGTGCACTGAAGCTCTGTGACACCCCTCCCCTTCCCTGATTCACAGAGCAGGCTGATTGACAAGACCGGAGCCTGCACAGAGCCAGTTGTCAGTTAGCCAGAGACATTAGCTGGGTTAACACCATGTTTACTTCACATGTATCCTTCGGCATTTTGCAAAGAATGGGAAACCAACATATACTGTGGTGCCATTCATTTTAATGGCCTGAATGGAATCACTAGGCTTTCTGCTGATATAGTCCCATTAAACTACATACACCAGTGGAAAACTTTGTGACTCCCTTCAGGCCATTTAAATGAATGGCACCAGCTATTGTAGGCTACAGTATACCGCTGAAGACAGGATGCCGACGGATACATATGACTGACAGCACAAACAATATGTTAACCCAGCCTTCCTGAAGTTACTGACTAATTTTAACTATTGAGTAATGGTGCAGTCCACAAGATTGTATACAGCCTAGTGTATCACATTGTACTGCAGCTGAAGCTCCATGGTGAACATCAATTACTACAGTCACAAAAACCTCTATGTAGGGCAGGCCTTCTATTTCCAGGAGAAATAACAAGAGGAACATCACTACACAAAGTTAAGTAAAAATACTCCATAATTATCTCATAAGTAATAAAACGATTTAAAATAGCACACATCAGGATGATGACAATCCAGTGACTCAAAGGTGATGTCTACTTTGATCAGAATCTTTGTCTTTCTTTTCTTCTCGTTCCAGCCTTTACCTCCCAAACAACTTCTGAGGACTGCAGTTTCTTTCCAAGACTTCTTTGGCCCCTCACTTCTGAAGAAATCCACATCCTCTACAACACAAGTAAATTCAGATGCCAAATCCTTAAAGGGGTACTCCGCCCCTAGACATCTTATCCCCTATCCAAATAATAGGGGATAAGATGTTTATGGCGGGGGTCCCGCCGCTGGGAACCCCCGTGATCTCTCCTGCAGCCCCCCTGTGATCTGGTGCACGGAGCAAGCTTCGCTCTGCGCCTGTTGACTGGCGATGCAGGGGATGGAGGATCGTGACATCCCACCCCCTCAATGCAAGTCTATGGGAGGGGGCGTGACAGCAGCCACTCCCCCTCCCATAGACTTGCATTGAGGTGGCGGGGCGTGACATCACGATCCTCCGGCCCCTGCATCACCAGTCATCAGGCACAGAGTGAAGCTTGCTCTGTGCACCAGATGACAGGGGTGCTGTAGGAGAGATCGCAGGGGTTCCCAGCGGCAGGACCACCGCGATCAGACATCTTATCCCCTATCAATAAGCCTACAGATATAGTGACCAAAATAGTATAGTAACTCACTATGTGAGATCTTTAGAGGTAAATACACAGTCCTACAAATTGACCTCACTAAATGTAGAAAAACTCTTACACTATAATGAAACATAGAAATCTTTGTTATCTGCAAAAAATTTATTACAGAAATCAATACCCCACATGAATCCCATAAAAAGCATAAAGGCACAAGACATGTTAAAAACAAATAGTAAGGGAAACACAGGAATGGCCAACAATTAATCAATAAAGACTCCCTAACATGGGAGTCACCAGTATTCAAGTAAATAATAAATAAAAGGGAGATACAGTAGATCCATGTGATTGGGAACCAGGGATAGACCACATACAAAGAATAAATAATGGATGTCATATAATTCATGAATAAATGATTGAAACCCCATACCACATAGCCCTATATCAAACTAGTCACTTGCGTTCCCCTTAGATGGAAAAACAACTTACACGTGTGGCGTGAGTTACCGGGCGCTCCATGCACATCCGCCGGAAGCGACTGCTGGGCGGAAGTGCGCACTTGCCATGTCAGAGAGGCCGCATTATTGTAGCGGATACACCCCCTTGGTGCGTCATCCCCGAGGATGCGCATAGAGCGCACCACCACATGGATCCATCTTGGATGTGGGCACGAGTGTGTGTAAAGCATGGTAATACAAAATACATTTACAAAGGTAAGTTAGAAGAAGGTAGTCATCAGAAATTCATGCAAAAATATATTGGATTTCTATATTAGCAGCCATGGGAGCATAGGTACTAGTTAAACAAAATACAAATCATTCCTTAATGTATTGCAACTACCCCAAGTAATAATTACCGTATTTATCGGCGTATAACACGCACTTTTTAGGCTAAAATTTTTAGCCTAAAGTCTATGTGCGTGTTAGACGCCGATACCGCCCCAGGAAAGGCAGGGGGAGAGAGGCCGTCGCTGCCCGCTTCTCTCCCCCTGCCTTCCCTGGGGTCTAGAGCCCTGCTGCCGGCCCTTCTCTCCCCCTGGCTATCGGCGCCGCTGCCCGTTCTGTCCCCCTGACTATCGGTACCGGCGCCGACAGCCAGGGGGAGAGAAGGGGCAGCGGCACCCATTGCCGGCGCCGCTGCCCCGTTGCCTCCCCCCATCCCCGGTGGCATAATTACCTGGGTCGGGTCCACGCTGCTCCAGGCCTCCGGCGTGCGTCCCCTGCGTCGTTGCTATGCGCTGCACGGCGCGGCGCATGACGTCAGTGCGCCGCGCCGTGCATAGCAACGACGCAGGGGACGCACGTCGGAGGCCTGGAGCAGCGCGGACCCGACCCAGGTAATTATGCCACCGGGGATGGGGGGAAGCAACAGGGCAGCGGTGCCGGCAATGGGTGCCGCTGCCCCTTCTCTCCCCCTGGCTGTCGGCGCCGCTTCTCTCCCCCTGGCTATCGGCGCCGGCAATGGGGCGCCGGCACCGATAGTCAGGGGGACAGAACGGGCAGCGGCGCTGATAACCAGGGGGAGAGAAGGGCCGGCAGCAGCGCTCTAGACCCCAGGAAAGGCAGGGGGAGAGAAGCGGGCAGCGACGGCCTCTCTCCCCCTGCCTTTCCTGGGGGTATATCGGGGTATACACGCGCACACACGCACCCTCATTTTACCATGGATATTTGGGTAAAAAACTTTTTTTACCCAAATATCCTTGGTAAAATAAGGGTGCGTGTTATAGGCCGGTGCGTGGTATACCCCGATAAATACGGTATACATGTAAAAATAAATGCAATAAATAATATGAATCATAAAAAATCACTATAATATGTGTGGGACTAATTAGTATATTGAATACGTGTATAAAAAATATATGTTACCATAATAAATAATGTGTGATAATATTGATGTAACGAATTCATTAAGAAATATAATAAAAATCCTATAATTAATAAATATGTGTACTGGTGTTATGTGAAAAATTATATATATAAAAGTGAAAGAATGTGCCAATTGTGCAAAAGTGATGGGTGTATATGCACATGAATAAAAATTGGTCTGCTAGTATTTAACTAGAACCCATGACACAAAACAATATTGTGTATGTGAACCTAAAAAAATATAAATAAAGTAAAGAGTGTGACTGAAAGAGTGATGTGAAGTCAAAAATTACCGAAAAAGATGTGCTGCACCCCACACAGAGAGGAAAAAAAAGAAGGTAGAAACAATAAATGAGTTATTAAAATAATTATTCATTTCCAAACAGCTGTTCTGTATAAACTTGTTCGATGTTGGAAGAAGACATGTTAATCAATATCTCTCCTGATGCTGTATAATACCTGGAAAATACAAAAACACAGAGAATCACATTCAATTTACTCATGACTGTAATTCCATCATTTTGTGACCCCCCCCCCCCCCTTCCAACAAAACACAGTCACTCATATATGGGTGAAATAGACATTTGTCTCACCCACCCCCACTACTAAAAAATGATATTACAACATAAATAAAAACTGCATTATAGGACCCAGAGATCAAGTGGGTTATAAAAAGCTAGTGAAACTCAATTGTTCATTAAGTCCATAGGGTGACATTGTTTTCAGCAAGGTAATCCACTTACATTCTGTCTGTGCATGTCTCTTCATCAGATTTCCTCCTCTAGTGCCCAGATGAATTTTGTCAATCCGCCTAAAGTACAATAACTTTTCTTGACAGTTATGACATTTTCTGAAATGACGTGGTATGGGTTTCAATTTCTGCATCTCTTCATAATCATCCAAGTCAACCTTAATTGCATTTCTGATGTTTCTGATATGTTCTTGAGCTCTGATACGTAATTCCCTGGATGTCATTCCAACATATGTTAAGCCACAAGGGCAAGTCGCACAATATATCACTGATGTTGATTTTCAATTGATCTGATGGTCAATTTTGTACTCAAGGTTACCTTTTGAATCACAAAATGTTTGTGTTCTGACCATTTGAGGACAGATAGAACATGATCCGTATGGGTAGGATCCCCACTTAGGCCCCCGGGATGAGAAAATAAACTTTGACTTTGAGGGTACATAATGGCTCTACACCAGCATGTCCTTTAAAGTTTTGGACCGTCTGGCCAATTATCATCCTCATGTCATGCCAAGTCATATGAAAATTTGTGATCAATGTTATCTGTTTCTTTTTTTTGGGGTCAAGAAATTTGCGTCTATCCAATGCTTTCACTTTGGCATACCCATTAGATATATCTCTTGGTCATACTCACTTTCTTGATCCCAAATTCTCCTCGTTCTGAGAAATTGTCCCTACGGGATGGCACAGATCATGTGTGATGGAGGAGAGGATTTGGCATGTAATAAGGCATTAACACTAGTGTCCTTTCGGAAAACGGTCGTGTGTAAACTTCCTGATTCATCTGTAAAGATTCTGATGTCCAAAAAGTCAATCGAATCCCTTTTAATAACATGGGTAAGTCTGATATTTAAATCATTCCGGTTAAAATCTGAAATAAAATTTTCAAGAGCATTTCGTGAGCCTTGCCAAATGAATA
This sequence comes from Hyla sarda, assembly GCF_029499605.1. Lineage (NCBI taxonomy): Eukaryota > Metazoa > Chordata > Amphibia > Anura > Hylidae > Hyla > Hyla sarda. The sequence continues at coordinate 373,661,921 of NC_079189.1, read as the reverse complement.
AAATATCATCAATAAAACGCATCCATGAAATGATCTGACCATCTTCCGTACCTTCATAAGTTAAAACACTTCTTTGTTCCCAGTATCCAAGAAATAGATTTGCATATGACGGGGCACATGTTGCTTTCCATGGCCACTCCCCTTGTCTGCAGAAAATACCTGTCCTTAAACAAAAATAAAATGGGGGAGATTTATCAAGGGATTTAGAGCAGTTTGTTTACTTACAAAAGTCGCACGAACACCTCAGCAAATTTTTGTGCGACTTTTGGCTGTAAGCAAAAATGAACAAAAGAGCTCACCAAAGCAAATTTCAGTTTTCACTTTGCAGTGGTCAGGGATTTATCAAGGACCAAAAATGTACTAACCAACTTATTTTTTTTTTTTTTTCAGCGTTTCAGATCCGTGTATGCAGAGGATTTCGGTGGATTATGGTGGTGAACTAGATTATTTTTTCTTTTAATATGGCTAACGAGGGCTGTGAGGGAGTGTCTTTAAAATAAAATTTTTTTTCCAATGTGTCCTGTTTTTTTTTTATTGAATTTTTAGGCTTAGTAGTGGACTCAGTCTTATTGACGGAATCCATTACTAAGCCATGGGCTTAGCATTAGCCCAAAAACAGCTAGCGCTAACCCCCCCCCCCATTATTACCCCAGTACCCACCGCCACAGGGGTGCTGAGAAGAGCCAGTACCAACAAGTCAAAAATTGTGCTCCTGGGACCAAGCCGTAACAGGCTGGTGTTATTTAGGCTGGGGAGAGCCAGTAACGATGGTTGCTGCTTGGTTGGTATCTGGCTGAGAAAGTTTTGCAACAATTGGAGGCTCTACATTTGGGAAGACATTGCATTTTGGGTGCTCTCTCCAGCAGAGAGTGCCAAAAATGTCCTAACCCATTTTCTATATTTCTCTTTTCTTCTCGTTTCATATGTGTGTATGCAGTGGATTACGGCGGATTCGGTGGACTACTGCAGATGAACTGTATTTTTTTTCTTTTACTAAAATGGCTAATGAGAGCTGAGAGGGAGTGTTTTTTAAATAAAATTATTTTTCCAATGTGTCGTGTTTTTTTTAAATTGAATTTTCAGGCTTAGTAGTGGAAGCCGTCTTATTGACATAATCCATTACTGAGCCGGGGCTTAGCGTTTACCCCAAAAACAGCTAACACTAACTCCCAATTATTAGCATTATTAGTATCCATTGCCACAGGGGTGCCGGGAAGAGTCGGTACGAACAGGCCCGGAGCCTTAAAAATGGTGCTCCTGGGCCTAGGCGGTAAAAGACTGGAGTTATTTAGGCTGGGGAGGGCCAGTAACAATGGTCCCGCCCACCCTTGTACCATTCAGGCTGTTGTTGTTTGGTTGGTGTTTTATTTATTTATGGGAAAAAACTAAACCGCATAGGGTTCCACGTATTTTTATTCTCAGCCAGATACCAACCAAGCAGCAACCATCGTTACTGGCTCTCCCCAGCCTAAATAACTGCAGCCTGTTATGGCCTAGTCCCAGGAGCACCATTGTTGACGCTGCGGGCTTGTTGGTACTGGCTCTTCCCGGCACCCCTGTGGCGATAGGTACCAGGGTAATAATTGGGGGGGGGGGGTTAGCGCTAGCTATTTTTGGGCTAATGCTAAGCCCACGACTTAGTAATGGATTCCGTCAATAAGACTGAGTCCACTACTTAGCCTAAAAATTCAATAAAAAAAAAAAAGGACACATTGGAAAAATTATTTTATCTTAAAAACACAGCCCTCGTTAGCGATATTATTAAAAGAAAAAAAATCAAGTTCACCGCCATAATCCACCGAAATCCTCTGCATACACGGATCTGAAACGCAGAAAAAAACAAAAAATAAATTGGTTAGTACCATACCAGACCGGGATGCGGCCGGGAGCGGCGGGGACCGGACCAGGATGCCTGCTGAAATCATTCCCATAGTACTGATCAGCGTTTTTTTTCTGTGTTATAGTGGCATATTTTTTTTCACACCCGTAGCAGGCCTGTGCTGTGTGGATGGACCGTACCTGTGTGTAAGGCCTTGCCCGACCGCTGTCCGTGATTTATCACTGATCACCATTTTTTGGGGGTTCAGGTGGGGGCTTTTTTTCCGGGTTGTAGCAGTGTGCACACCACTGATAAGGTAAAGTTTTGTTTTTTTGGCACAGGGCTTTTTGCGCTAGAAGTCTTTTTATTTTTTTAATGTTTTATTTTTTTGTTTTGTTTTATATTTTTGTTCTTAGGGCGGGTTAGTTAGTTTGGTTAGGGTAGGAAGTCTTGCACCACACTACATGCAGCACACACACACCAATAGTTTTTCCCCCACACATATTCACACTTCACCCCCCCCCCCCCCCCCATTAGAGTAGGGAAATGGCCCGCAAGGCGTTTTCAGCGGAGGAGGCATATGCCATACTTGCCTCCGAGACTGAAAGCTCCACAGAGGCGAGGAAGTCCCCACCTTCCTTATTTCTTCCGTGTCCTCCTCATCATCTTCTGATGATGAGCAGCCAAGGCGGCAGAGACACTGCCATGCGAGGCTGCAAACCTCCTCAGGTCTCGACCATGTGCCCCATGCTAGTATGAAATTTACCCATTACCCCGTGTGAAGATTTAAAAAATTGGGTAACCCCAGCATTTTAGTGTAAAAAAATCTAATTCTTCAAAAAACCTGTGAGGTGTAAGTACTCACTGTACCCCTTGAGGGGTGTAGTTGCAAAATTGTGGTCACTTTCCGGGATTTTTTAATTTTTTTTTTAGATTTTATGTCAGAACCTCAACCATTGCAATGCAAATCTCATCGGTGCGGTCTCACTCCTAAGCCCTGTTTTACACACGCATAGTGCTTTACCGCCATATATATGGGATATTTCCTTTTTCTGGAGAAATTGTGCTACAAATTTTGTGGAGCTTTTTTTCTCTTACTACTTGTGAAGCGAAAACATTTTTGGTTAATACCAGCAATTCAGTGTTAAAAATCAATTTAACTTTTACGGCCCAGTGTTAAAAAAAACATGTGAGGTGCAAGTACTCACTATAACCCTTGTTACGTTCCCTGAGGGTTGTAGTTTCTAAAATTGTGTCACATGTGTGGGGTTTCTGCTGTTTTTGCACAATGGGGGTTTTGTAAACGCACATGGCACCCAACTTCAATTCCAACAAACTTTTGCTCCAAAAGCCCAATGGCGCTCCTTCTATTCTGAGCATTGCAGTGCACCCGCAGAGCACTTTAAATCCACATATGGGGTATTTTCTTTCTCAGGCGAAAATTGCACTACAAATTTTGGGGGCCTTTTGCCCTATTACCCCATGTGAAAATGAAACATTTGGGGGTAACACTATCAATATAGTGTGAAAAATCAAATTTTTCCCTTTTACAGCCCACTGTTCAAAAAACTTGTGAGGTGTAAGTACCGTATTTATCGGCGTATAACACGCACTTTTTAGGCTAAAATTTTTAGCCTAAAGTCTGTGTGCGTGTTATACGCCGATACACCCCCAGGAAAGGCAGGGGGAGAGAGGCCGTCGCTGCCCGCGAGAGCGTGGAGGAGAAAGTGGTGTGACCTGTCCAAGTTGCTGTTGAGGCTGTGCAGGAACAACATTTACCCAGTGGGCCGTAAAAGACATGTATTGTCCCTGCCCGTAGTTAGTGTTGAGCGGCATAGGCCATATTCGAATTCGGCGAATATTCGCGAATATATGGACGAATATTCGTCATATTCGCGAATATTCGCATATTCGTAATATTCTCGTTTCATTTTCGCATATGCGAATATTCGCATGTGCGAAAATTAGCATATGCGCAAATTCGCATATACAAAAGTTAGCATAATCGAAAATTCGCATATGCGAAAATTAGCATATGTAAATTTTCGTATATGCGAAAATTCGCACACCGGTCTCACACAGTAGTATTAGAGCCTTCTTACACCACATAAGCTGGAAGCAGAGAGGGGTGATCACTGTGATGTGTACTGTGAAAAAAAAAAAAAAAAAAAACAATATTCGTAATTACGAATATATAGCGCTATATTCGCGAATATTCGCGAATTCGCGAATATGCAATATTCGCGAATAAAATTCGAATTGCGAATATTCGCGAGCAACACTACCCGTAGTTACAGCTCCACACGTCGGCGCTGCCGTGCACTATTGAACACACCACAGGCTCAAGGACTGGCCCACCTTCTCTTGTACAAACTTATGCAGGGCTGGTACTGCCTTCTTCACAAAGAAATGACGGCTTGGGACTCTCCACCTCAGCTCGGCACAAGCCATCAATTCCCTGAAAGCTGCAGAGTCCACCAGTTGGAAAGGGAGGGACTGCAACACCAGCAACTTGGACAGGAGCACATTCAACTTCTGCGCCGTTGGATGAGTGGGCGCATACTGTTGTCTCTTGGACATGGCTTCGCCAATCGATTGTTGGCGGAGTGGCTGACTACGAGCGGAAGATGCAGGAGCGCAAGAAGGAGGGTTTGACACAATGCTCCCTTCGGCTTAGGTGGTGGAGCTTTGGCTGGATGACGGAGGGAGCGGATGGCCACTGAGTGATGCGGCAGGCTGGACAACTACATCAGAGCCACGGTTATCCCAGGCCGCTTTATGGTGGCGAATCATGTGTTGACGCAGGGCCGTGGTGCCGAGATTGGGACCCTGGCCACGCTTCACTTTCTGCCGACAGATTTTGCATGTGACTACGCTAAGGTCCTCTGGATTCTTTATGAAGAACAACCACACTGGAGAGTATCTGATTTTTCCACCCGCAGTCCGCACTATTTCACTGCTATTGGTGCAGTCTCCAGGAACCCGTTCCACTACCTCCCTGAATGGTAGCTTGCCGCGAAGCAGGTGGTCTCCCCCTGGCACGTTTGGCTCCTGAATTTCCACTACTGCCATCACCACGCTGATTGCCAACCATGCTACCGCCTTGCTGCCTCATAGACAAAGAGCAAATCTCTTCTCCTGATGATAAAGCCCTGGCTTCTGCACCCGGCTCCCAATTGCGATCGGCTTCATCATCATCAAAAGATGTGTGCACGTCACTGATGTCCTCCTCGTGTTCCACAATAGTGTCTGCCTCAGGACCCTGAACAATTGAAACACCGCCTCCCACGTCACTCTCCACATCACTACTTGCCCGCCTTGCGGAGCAAGCAACGCATGTCTCCTCACATTCTTGGCTGCCCATTAGCTGCTCACTGTCCTCTATTGGATCGTCCTCAGTTAATAGTGGAGCTGAACCCAAAGCATGAGATACTTATTTGGGAGAAGGAATAGCATAGGACAAAGGCACTGGGATTACGGGGACTGCTCCCAGGCCATGCCAACTGAGGGTTGTGTCTGAGGAACCCACCGACTCTTGACTGGGGTTGTCACATGTCGCTTGTGATGATGGGGATGAGTGTGCAAACCAATTGACGAGGAGAGATGGGTCGACGACACGACCGATGGGTGTTAACGGGAGCTCAGGCCTATTGCTGCGACTCCTGCTGCCACTCGCCCCAATTCTGCTGCCAACTTTGCCTGACGTATTTAGGCCTCTGCCCCTTCTCTGTGCACGTCCTGGCACTTCCCTGCCTGACATACTTAGTGCGTTTATGAGGGTATGGAATCGCAGCAGGCAATTACTTACGGCTGTCCTTTCAAAGTATATAGGCCCTAGACAAAATAAACAGTTACTAAATAGTACACTCCTTTGTTGTATGCATGCCCTTTGCAATGATGAGCACACTGGTATGCGTGTTTCTACGCAGAAAAAACACTTTAAAAAAAAAAAAAATACACCAGCAGGTGTATACTAATGTATGGAATAGCACTGAATTTAGCACAGAGACAAAATAACAGGTAGTAAATAGTACACTATTTGGTTCTATGTATGCCCTTTGCAATGATGAGCGCACTGTTGAGCGTATTTATACGCAGAAAAAAACTTTTTGTTGTATACACCAGCCGGTGTATACTAATGTGTGGAATAGCACTAAATTTAGCACCGAGACAGAAATACAGGTACTAAATAGTACACTACTTGGTTGTATGTATGCCCTTTGCAATGATGAGCGCACTGTTAAGCGTATTTGTACACAGGAAAAACTTTTTTTTTTCCTTTAATACACCGGCAGGTGTATAAAGTGTGGTATAACACTGAATTTAGCACAGAGACAGAAAAAAGGTGGTATATGGTACGCTATTTTCTTGTATGTAGGCCCTTTGCAATGATAGGGCCACTGTTAAGCGTATTTGTACGCAAGAAAAACTTTTTTTTTCTTTAATACACCGGCAGGTGTATAACGTGTGGTATAACACAGAATTTAGCACAGAGACAGGAAAAAAAAAGGTAGTATATGGCAGGCTATTTGCTTGTATGTAGGCACTTTGAAATGATAAGGCCACTGTTAAGCGTATTTGTATGCAGGAAAACCTTTTTTTTCTTCTTTAATACACCGGCAGGTGTATAACGTGTGGTATAACACTGAATTTAGCACAGAGACAGAAAAAAAGGTAGTATATGGCACACTACTTGCTTGTATGTAGGCCCTTTGCAATGATAAGGCCACTGTTAAGCGTATTTGTACGCAGGAAAAACTTTTTTTTTTTCATACACCGGCAGGTGTAGAACGTGTGGTATAACACGGAATTTAGCACAGAGACTAACAGGTGAAAAATGGTAAAAAGGCACTAAAGTCCACACTAATATGACTTATTTCTGAACAGCAGCAGGACCCAACAGTGCAGCACCACAAAAGAAAAATCCAGGGATTAAACCCTAAATTGCACTCTGTCACACAATTCTGAGCAGCAGAAGATTTGTGGAGCAAATAAAATTAAACTCAATTGGGCTGAACAATGAGGAGATAAGATGGTTGATAAAGTTCAGGCAGCTTGGAGATCTGTATGAGGCAGCTGACAGCTATCTGCCCCTCTCTGCTGCAATGCTCAATAACGTGAATAGGAGGTTTATATATCGTAAGATCTTCCCCAGTGAGAACACAACAGCACTGCAGTCATGTCTTTCCCTAATGCTGGTGTGACTAGCAGTTGCAGTGTAACGCTGTGGTATGAGCTATTCACACACACACAGTCCCGTCCTCTCCATCTGAGTGCATAGATGAAACGGAGAGGCAAGATGGCCGCCGATTATATAGGGGCTGTGACATCACAGGGGTCAGTGAACACTGATAGGCTGCATCTCACATGTGATTCAGGGTCAGCCCGCCTACCTTCATTCCCGCCACTGTTTCCCGCCCTCCCATAATCCCCTGCCCCATGTACTCACATGTGGATCCACCATCTTAGGTCTCCAATAGCCTGGAAAGCTGTAAAATGGAGTTTAATGAAGCTATTCGCGCGATAGAATCGCGGCGATATTCATTGCGAATCAAATTTTTCATGAAATTCGTAACGAATTCGGGTTCGTCAACTTCGATTCGCTCATCTCTAATGTCAACATAAAGTAGACATATTGTATTTGTGAATAAATATATAATTTATTTGGAATATCCATTTTCCTTACAAGCAGAGAGTTTCAAAGTTAGAAAAATGCTAAATTTTCATGAAATTTTGGCATTTTTTCACCAAGAAAGGATGCAAGTAACAACAAAAATTTACCACTATGTGAAAGTAGAATATGTCATGAAAAAACTATCTCAGAATCAGAATAAAAGGTAAAAGCATCCCGGTGTTATTGATGCATAAAATGGTCAGAATTACAAAAAAAGGGCTGAGTCCTTAAGGTGAAAATGGGCTGAGTCCCTAAGGGGTTAAAGTGTGGCAAACACACACAAACATGTAAAAATGTTTCCATTGTACTCAGTGATATAAATGTATTATTGTAGTTCTAACAACCCACCACAATGTAAATGCCATGTAAAACAAAACCTAGAAATAAAATGTAAGATTGCAGATTAGGTGTTTTTTCCAACAAAAGTTATAAAATATATGTAGCCCAAAATAGAGCCATTGGAAAAAAAAAAAACAACAACAACATATCCTGCAATTAACAAGTGCTCATACATGTACATAAAATAAATATGGCCTTTCAAATAAATGAATATAAAATTATATATATGTATACACACACACATACAGTATTTCACATTAAGTAAGTCCACCCCTCACATTTTTGTAAAATATTTTATACAACTTTGCGAGAATGTGAAGTACTGGGTGCAAATCCAAGTTGCTGTCCCCTCAACTAAACTCAATACACAGCCATTAATGTCTAAACCTGGGCAATAAAAGGGAGTACACCCCTAAGTGGGAATTGGGTCCAATTAGCCATTTTAACTCCCGTGTCATCCGACACGTTCGTTTTACAAGGTCTCAGGTTTGAATGGAGAGCTGTTTTTTTGTGTTATCACTCTCACACACTCTAATACTGGTCACTGGAAGTTAAACGTGACACCACATGGTAAGAACTTTGCTTTACATAAAGCCTTATAGCCTAGGATATAAAAAGATTGCCAAGACGCTGAATCTGAACTGCAGCATTGAGGGCAAGACCATACAGCAGTTTCACAGGGCAGGTTTCACTCAGAACAGGCCTTGCCATGGTCGACGAAGAAGTTGAATGAGCATCATATCCAGAGGTTGCATTGCTGCAGAAATGCATTGACGTTTTGTGTACAGTTTTTTTTGTTTTCTTTAGATTTTTAACAGTTTTCCAATAAAGCCTAAAATTTTTAAACCAGGAGCTGGAAGTACAAATCTTTTTTTGCCTTGGATCATCAACAGACTCGGCTCAGCAGTTCTGAATCTGGGCTTCTGAAGAAGACATGTTTTTCCTGCTATGTGGATTTTAAGGCATCTATAGGCGGTAAGCTGATCCTATATACGTTTTTTGCTATGATACTGTCAGTGCTCAGACCATACACCGCATTAAATTGGTCTACATGGCATCCCAAAAGAAACCCTTTTTCTAAAGATGATGGCAAGAAGAATAAGGACATAGATTACCGGAACATTGTCCTGTCAGGGCAGTGGAGTCGAAGTCGAAGAGTCTGAGTCGGACAAAATTTTGGGTACCTGGAGTCGGCAAACAATGCACCGACTCAGACTCCTACTATTACTAAATTTAGATTGGAATAAAAAAAAAAGCAAGTTTAAATGTCCCAATTCACAAAAAGTTATAATTAATGACTTCTCTACTGTAAGAATAAAGACCAATGCATACAGTGAATCACGTAACCGCAAAACGAACACGTTAAGTGACCGTGAAAAAGCATGCTTTTCATATGCTTCACTATATGGCACGCAACGCACAATTAGGAGCGGCAATACTTATACTTTCCATAGTTTTGTGTTCTGCTGTTACAGGGAACCCATGGGTAACCTAGTCTCTCACTGATAAGGGATTAAGGAAATATGTTTTTTGCAGGACTAGAGAAACTTAAGTGAAGGGTCAATAGTTCAAGACTGAAGCTGTGAACCATTGGAAAAAACTGCTGCCATTCAGCTAAGGCTATAAAAACTTGTAAACTCTGATTTTTAGCTTAAAGGGGTTATCCAGGAAAAAACTTTTTTTTATATATCAACTGGCTCCAGAAAGTTAAACAGATTTGTTAAAAACTTCTATTAAAACATCTTAATCCTTTCAGTACTTATGAGCTGCTGAAGTTGAGTTGTTCTTTTCTGTCTAAGTGCTCTCTGATGACACCTGTCTCGGGAACCGCCCATTTTAGAAGCAAATCCCCATAGCAAACCTATTCTACTCTGTGCAGTTCCCAAGACAAGCAGAGATGTCAGCAGAAAGCACTGTTGCCAGACAGAAAACAACAACTTCAGCAGCTGATAATTATTGAAAGGATTAAGATTTTTTTAATAGAAGTAATTTACAAATCTGTTTAACTTTCTGGAGCCAGTTGATATAAAAGAAAAAGTTTCTTCCTGGAATACCCCTTTAAACTTTAACCCTTTAACGACCACGGACGTAAATGTACGTCCTGGGTTGACGGGACTTCCCGCACCAGGACGTACATTTACGTCCTGTGAATGACCTCGAGCATCGGAATGGAGCTTGCGTCATACATGGCAGGTTCCGGCTGCTATCAGCAGCTGGGGACCCGCCCGTAATGGCCGACATCCGCGATCCCGCGGATGTCCGCCATTAACCCCTCCGATGCCGTGATCAATACAGATCACGGCATCTGCGCCATTGCGGCACTTTGATTGGATGATCGGATCGCCCGCAGCGCTGCCGCGGGGATCCGATCATCCAGCATGACAGCCAGAGGTCCCCTTACCTAGCTCCGGCCGTCTCCCGGGGTCTTCTGCTCTGGTCTGAGATCGAGCAGACCAGAGCAGAAGATCACCGATAATACTGAGCAGTGCTGTGTCCTATGCATAGCACTGCACAGTATTAGCAATCAAAGGATTGCTATAGATAGTCCCCTATGGGGACATAAAAAGTGTAAATAAAAAAGTTGAAAAATGTAAAAATAAAAAGTAAAAAAAAAAGTGAAAAATCCCCTCCCCCAATAAAAATGAAAATTCCCAGTTTTTCCCATTTTACCCCCAAAAAGCGTAAACATTTTTTTAATAAACATATTTGGTATCGCCGCTATGTTAATGATGCCGTAAACGTAAAAAATTTAACAAAAAATGCTGCTTTTTTGTCACATTTTATTTTAAAAAAATTAATAAAAAATGATCTAAAAGTTTTATATATGCAAATGTGGTATAAAAAAAAAAAAGTACAGATGACGGCGCAAAAAATGAGCCCTCATACCGCCCTATATACAGAAAAATGAAAAAGTTATAGGTGGTCAAAATAGGGCAATTTTAGATCACTGATTTTGTACAAACAGTTTTAGATTTTTTTTAAGCGGTACAAAAATATAAAAGTATCTAGACATGGGTATCATTTTAATCATATTGACCCACAGAATAAAGAACACATGTCATTTTTACCGTTAAGTGTACAGTGTGAAAACAAAACCCTCCAAAATGTGCAAAATTTTGGTTTTCATTAAAATTCTCCCTAAAAATTTTTTTTGGGGGTTCGCCGTACATTTTATGGTAAAATGAGAGGTTTCATTAAAGTACAATTGGTCACGCAAAAAACAAGCCCTTATATGGGTCTGTAGATGGAAAAATAAAGGAGTTATGGATTTTAGAAGGCGGAGGAGGAAAAAACGAAAACGCAAAAATAAAATTGGCCTGGTCCTTAAGGTGAAAATGGGCTTGGTCATTAAGGGGTTAAACATGACTATGGGATTCTACTAGGGAAATCATGTTTTATAATAAATGCCCCTTCCTGGATCCTCCCACTGCCCTATCTTCAGCAGCAGATCAGCACACAAAAAGAAGGCATCAGCTTCTGCCCAACTACCTCTCTCTGCTAGAAGAGCTTAGAAGAACTTGGTGGAACAGCTTCTTGGATTCAACTGTAAGTGTTTATAAATACATTTGCATATTAATACAGAGGAGTCGGAAGTACAAAAACTGTGGAGCCCTGGTCCTGTGGTCTGATGAGAACAAGATGAACTTATTTGGTTCAGATGGTGTCAAGCGTGTGTGGCGGCAACCAGGTGAGGAGTACAAAGACAAGTGTGTCTTGCCTATAGTCAAGCATGGTGGTGAGTGTTACGGTCTGCATGTGTGCTGCTGGCACTGGGAAACTACAGTCCATTAAGGGAACCAAGAATGCCAACATGTACTGTGACCTACTGAAGCAGAGTATGATCCCCTCCCTTCAGAGACTGGGCCACAGGGCAGTATTCCAATATGATAATGACCACAAACACACCTCCAAGACAATCACTGCATTGTTAAAGAAGCTGAGGGTAAAGGTCAAGGAAGGGCCAAGCATTTCTCCAGAACCTAAACTGGTTCAGCTGATGTCCCCTTCCATATTATAACTAGGAGCAAGTCTAGTTGTACAACAAATCTGAAGTATATAGCATCCTGGAATGTAAAGGCTAGGTTTCCACACAGTTTTTTCTCTGTTGTCTTTTTTATAAAACTTAAAAAACAAAAACAAAGCCAAAGATCACATTATAAGTTTAGCTTTCAATATTACAGCCTCATTTTTTTTTTTTTTTTTATAAAATGTGTGTTCATTTGTTTTTCTTCTTTTACAATCGTTTAACAATGCAATTCAATATAGTAGATTTTATTTAATTATAAAACCATTAAAAAACTTTATTTGGTTACTAAATGATTTTTTTACATGTCATAAATATAAAATATAATGACAAACAAATATATGCACAACGTAAAGCTAACAATATATAAAAGTATTTATTGCTCATCTGATTGCTTTTGACACAGGGTAGTGCCACACACTGCCTATATACAGCGTATTAAACACTTTGCAAAATCAGCTGCGCAGCAGGAAATACACTCTGCTGTGTATCCTCCTATGAGCAAACACACAGGGACTCCCCACAGAAGCCCTGGGTGTGCAGTGACACTTGGAGGCGGGGCCAGCATGCCGACATGACTGATGCATGGGCCCGCATCCAAACCTCTGTGCATACAGGACCAGTGCTGGCTGCTTAAAGGAGAACATGCAGCCTATTTCCCGATGCATAGCGTGAAAAACACTGTGTATACTCTATGTGTGACCCTACCCTAAGTGTATCAATTAATGTAGGTAGACCTGTAGGGCATGTCAAGATCAAAATTTTAGCAAATTCATTAATTTTCAAATTTGTCTCCCTATCTTGATATTCCTGCTGCTTTCTTTCTCTTGTTAACAGCTTGTTTCCTGGGTTACAGACCCCCACTTCAATCTAGAGGTGTGGGGCATGATAGATAGATTAGACAGATAGATAGATGTACCCTACAAGTTCAATTCTGTTAGTTGAGATGGGAATATCCATTTAAAACATCTTTTTATTGCAAACACTATTCACAAAACACAAAAGAATAACTTTTACCAACAGTTTTACAAGACTATATATCTGGGGATTTTAGGCTCCATTCATCTCTGTATTGTATTTCTGAATTGTTTCTGCAGCTAAAGGCACCATTTTCCATAATAAAATGACATAAATTAATTGGTGTTTAATCAATGTATTAGTGTTGCTTTACTTTTTCATATTTTTGGCTTGGTATCTCTAAGTTTACCCACTGTTTGCTAAAAGTTACCAGAGACTCCTCATTCTACACTAGCATCAAAGAAAACTGAAGTTTTGTGTCTATCCTGATTGCCTAAATCATCGAGTGGAGCTCTGCTTGTCCCTTTTGGAAGGTTTCTTTTTGAAGAGTGTTTTTGATGCTTACTGCTAGTTGATTCCTTAGAATTACTACTGGCATGACTTTTTCTGCTTCTGGTGGAATCTGATGCAGAGCACGCGCTACCAGCTTTACTGTCACACAGGTTGGATTTTTTCAGAACATCTGCATCTTGGTACTTGGTACTTTGCTGTTCAGAGGCAGTGATGCTGTTCTTGCAGGTCTCTACATCCTTTGTAGAAAGATCAAAACCCATTTCTCCTTTGCTCATCTCACTGGTGACATGAATTTCATCAGATACACATGGTGGAGGGTTAGCTGTTACATCTGCTGTATAAGATCTCCCTAAAGAATCTGGGGGAGAAAGTATATTTTCTCTGCAGTCAGCCTAAAAATAGAAATCATTTAAAGACACAGAAAAAAATGTTAAGCTCTATTCATGCTTGTCTGTATTTTGCACTTATACAAATTATATATACAGTGAATATAAAAAGTCTACACACACTATTAAAATGCCAGGTTCGAGGGGAACAAAAAAAAATTAAAAACACACTAAAACATATCCCCTATCTGCCGGATAGGGCATAAGAGTTTGGTAGTGGGGGGTCCAACTGAAGACCCCTTCATGCATCTCTATGGGATAGCGGGAGATCCAACGCTCCTGTATCTCTCCCATAGAGATGCAGGGAGGGGCAGTTGGGATAAGGGCTGGTTGTTAAGCAGTCGCCCCACTCCCAAACCCCTCCCCTGATCTAAAACACCTAATCCCTATCATACGAGGAGGAATTTATAATTGTCTTTAGAGCTGTTTTTGTGTGTATAATAGTCACTGCCCAGCATTTCAGGTTTTTGGTCTATACTGCTTTTTAAAAAGTGTGTACGGACCAGCTGTTAAGGTTAGTTATTTGCAGTGGTAATTTATCAACTGCAACTTTTTTTCAAATGTTGCAAATTGTTGCGCAAATGCCATCAAAGACACAAAAAATACACCACCCCAGACTTAGCTTAGCTTTTTGGTGTGTGTGTGTGTGTGTGTGTGTAGAGTAGAATTTTAGGAATTGTGTACCTGCACAAAATATATCAAATGTCCTGTGACCATTTAATACATTTGGTGCACCTACACATTACCAGCACACAAAAATGCTTCATCTATACCTACAATTATTCCCTTAAGGATGCAGGGTGTACCTGTATGCCCTGAGTCCACTCCCTTTCTATAACGCGGGACCTGTGGCTAATAGCACGCTGCACTGATTGGGGTGCCGAATGCTATTAACCCTTTAGACGTGACATTCAAAGTTGATTGCCAGGTCTAAAGTAAAACAAAACTGCTCCCGGCTAGCTCAGTGGGCTGTTCGGGACCGCTGCAGTGAAATCGCGGCATCCCAAACAGCTGTAGGACATGAGGAGGGTCCCCCTACCTTCCTCCTATGTCCGATCACCGAATGACTGCTCAGTGCCTGGGATCCAGGCATGAGCAGTCAAGCTGCAGAATCATCAATATATGTTATCCTATGGGATAAAAAAATTTGATGTAAAAGATCAGTGTGTGCAGTGTTATAGCCCCCTATGGGGGCTATAACATTCCCCAAAAATAGTGAAAAAAAAAAGTTAAGATAATTTAACACCTTCCCTAATAAAAGTTTGAATCACCCCCTTTTCCCACTTAAAAAAAACCTGTGTAAATAAAAATAAATGTATCAGGTATCACCGAGTGCGAAAATGTACGAATTATAAAAATATATCGTTAATTAAACCGCATGTATTTTTGGTAACTGTTTATATCATGAAAAAATGAATAAATAGTGATACAAAAATGTATATGTCATATGAATGTGTTATGAGGTAGGATGGCAAGATGGAAACCTTTCCTTAAAAAGAAAAACATCCAAGCACGTCTGATGCGTTAAAAGAAACATCAAGTCCCACAAAAGCATGTGAGAAAAAGTGTTATGGTCTGATGAAATCTAAGTTAAACATTTTGTCCATGATCCCAGAAGGTTTGTTTGGCGCAAAGTACAATTGGTGGCGCAAAAACACTCACTCATATGGGTCTGTAGTTAAAAAAATAAAATAAAATAAAAAGTGTTTGATAGAGAATTCTATTGGATAATTAAGTTACAGACACTTTATCCCAAAGGATTAAATCAAAGACAGGACGTGATTTTACACTGTTAACTAACTTATTTTGGAAGGGTCTCAGATTATAATCATGTTGGGATATTGTAATATGTAACCACTGGGTGAAGTAATTTTTTTCTCTTTTTATTTTATGTACTTTGAACTTTGTTGAGTATATTATATAATTATATTGTATTTTATAGAGCAAGAGATTGTATAACAGGTCCATTAATTATATAGTTCAGCTTTCTGAGATATCGCTTTATGCAATTCTGTAAAAATATTTTGGGAAATGCCTTTTATTAACCCCTTAAGGACCAAGCCCATTTTGACCTTAAGGACCAGGCCAATTTTATTTTTGCGTTTTCGTTTATTCCTCCTCGCCTTCTAAAATCCATAACTCCTTTATATTTCCATCTACATCTATAAGGGCTTGTTTTTTGCGTGACCAATTGTACTTTGTAATGAAACCTCTAATTTTACCATAAAATGTACGGCAAACCCAAAAAATTTAAATGAAAACCACAATTTTGCACATTTTGGAGGGTTTTGTTTTCACACTATACACTTTACGGTAAAAATGACTTGTGTTCTTTATTCTGTAGATCAATATGATTAAAATGATACCCATGACTAGATACTTTATATTTTTGTACCGCTTAAAAAAAAATCTAAAACTTTTTTTTACAAAATCAGTAATCTAAAATTGCCCTATTTTGACCACCTATAACTTTTTCATTTTTCCATATATAGGGCGGTATGAGGGCTGATTTTTTGTGCTGTCATCTGTACTTTTTATTGATACCACATTTGCATATATAAAACTTTTAGATAATTTTTTTATAAGTTTTTTTCTTAATAAAATGTGACAAAATGTGCATTTTTGGACTTTTTTTTATTTTTTACATTTACGCCATTCATCGTACGGGATGATTAACATTATATTTTGATAGTTTGGACATTTACGCACGCGGCGATACCAAATATGTTTATAAAAAAAAAATTACGCTTTTTGGGGGTAAAATGGGAAAAACGGACAATTTTCATTTTTATTGGGGGAGGGGATTTTTCACTTTTTTTCCTTATTATTTTTACATTTTTCAACTTTTTTTTAAAACACTTTTTATGTCCCCATAGAGGACTATCTATAGCAATCCTTTGATTGCTAATACTGTTCAGTGCTATATATAGGACATAGCACTGATCAGTATTATCGGTGATCTTCTGCTCCGGTCTGCTCGATCTCAGACCAGAGCAGAAGACCCCGGGAGACGGCCGGAGCCAGGTAAGGGGACCTCCAGCCGCCATGCTGGATGATCGGATCTTTATTGCTAGCAGCCGGAACATGCCGTGTATGACGCGAGCACCGTTCCGATGCTCGCGGTCATACACAGGACGTAAATGTACGTCCTGGTGCACGAAGTCCCGCCAAACCAGGACGTACATTATACATCCGTGGTCGTTAAGGGGTTAAAGGGTATTTTATTTCATAGGTTGTGTAATATATAAATAAAATCTTTTTGGGAGGCACTGGCGATACTCAGAGAAGTAGATTAAATTGGGTTTTATCAGTATTGTTATGTGCATATACATGTATATATGGTTTTAACTCCACATATGTAGGAGAGGTGGATGGGTTAACTTTCAAATGTTTTACCTGATTGGAGATCCCACCCTCTTCTCCTATAAATATGAATTCACTCACTATTTTGTATGACTAAGGCCGCATACTGTGGCCGAAACAAGTCATTTGTGCATCTGCATGTTTGCTTAATTGCTGAATAAAATACAAGATTGCGCTGGACATTTAGTTTGTATCTACAAGAGGGTATGGAAGGGAGAAAGCATTGAACATACAGCAGCCGCCCACTTCCATTGCAGTTAAGAAGAAATTCCAAAAAACAAAAAGGACTTTGCTATTAAAGGGGTACTCCGCCCCTGACATCTTATCCCCTATCCAAAGGATAGGGGATAAGATGTTAGATCGCCACGGTCCCGTTGCTGGGGACCCCGGGGATCGCTCCTGCGGCACCCCGCCATCATTACTGCACAAAGCGAGTTCGCTCTGTGCGTAATGAGGGGCGATACAGGGGCCGGAGCAGCGTGACATCATGGCTCCGCCCCTCATGACATCACGGCCCGTCCCCTTAATGTAAGTCTATGGCAGGGGGCGTGACGACCGCCACGCCCCCTTCCCATAGACTTGTATTGATGGGGGCGGGCCGTGACGTCACGAGGGGCGGAGCCGTGAAGTAAGGGTGCTCTGGCCCCTGTATTGCCCGTCATTACGTGCAGAGCGATCTCGCTCTGCTCAGTAATGATAGCGGGGTGCTGCAGCAGCGATCCCCGGGGTCCCCAGCAGCGGGACCCCAGCGATCTGACATCTTATCCCCCATCCTTTGGATAGGGGATAAGATGCCTAGGGGCGCAATACCCCTTTAATCATACAGACATTGTAAAATACTACTAGCTGTGTCTGATTAAGGCTGCGTTCCCACATGCCAGTAAACACATGCGACCAAAACCATGTTCCCATGTGCTGAGTGTATCGAAAACATTGCACTCCCTTGAATGCATAGGAGCGTGGTTTTGTCCGCATGTATTGACCAACATGGCCTAACAGAAAACATTGTCAAATTAATAAATAATAAAATGTACCTTTTTTTTTTCTAATTTCCCCACACAAATAATATTTTTTTGATTTTGCCATACATTTTATGCTAAAATGAGGGCAATAATTCACAAAGTCCTCATATGGGTCTGTGGATGGAAATATAAAAGAGTTATGGCTCTTAGACAAGGAGGAAAAAATGAAAATGCAAAAAAACTTGGACGTGTCCTCAAGGTCAAAATGCGCTGTGTCCTTAAGTGGTTAAATGGTTAACGCTGCAAGGACATTTCTAAACAATTGGTCATCTATATCTATTTCCATTGTAGAGAGTAGAGTTCAAGTTGTATTACCATGCACTACCTGAGGACAAGGGTGGTGCTGTTTTTTGAAGAAATTAGCTCTGTTTTTCTATTCCTGGATAACCCCTTCATTAACCAGCAAAAACATTTTTGTTTGGCTCATGTTTATTTTTTTTTCCTCCTCACATTTCAATACCCATACCTTTTTTATTATTCCAATGACAAAGTTGTATTAGGGCTTATTTTTTGCGAGACAAGTTGTACTTTTCATTGGCTAAATTGAAATACATATGCAACTGCCCAATTTTGTGGGCATTAATGTTTTCGGAGTTCACAATAGGGTAATTCCGACATGCTAACTTTATTCTATGGATTTTTTTTGTTTTATGGGGTCAATGTGACCACTAGTCACCAGGGAATAGCGGCATTTAATGTTATAATTAGAGATGGTTGAAGTTACAGTGATTTGATTCATCGCGAACTTCTCGGCTTGGCAGTAGCTGACTTTCGCCTGCATAAATGAGTTCAGCTTTCAGGTGCTCCGGTGGGCTGGAAAAGGTGGATACAGTCATAGGAGAGAGTCTCCAGCCCTGAAAGCTAAACTAATTTATGCAGGCTAAAATCAGCAACTGCCTAGTCGAGAATGTTCGTGACAAATCGAATCGCTGTAACTTCGCTTATCTCTAGTTATAATGCTGTGATCTGTAAAGATCATGGTATTTAACCAGTTAAATGGACAGACATTGGCGTGATCTCTGATGTCCGTCATTACCAACAGATGTCTGCTGCTGATAGCAGCGAGCATCTCCCAGTCCGCCCACCCGTCCCATGACATACATGTATTTAATATTGGTTAATATGTAATGAAAACTGCTTCTACTAGATGACATTTACCTGATCAACCAGATAGGTTTTTTGTAGATTCTGGAATATCTCAGATGAAGGTTGCTGAGCTCTTGCAATTGTAGAGGACAACTGAGGATCTCCAGGTATGGCAAAGTCTGACTGATCAATGCCAGCCAAACTAGCAAGCTGTCCCAACCTAAAAACAAAGCATTTTAATGGTTATCATTCCTGAATGCAAAATATGTGCTGCAATGGGATCATGATTAATTTTTACCATACTACATTTACGCACGTGGCAATACCACATATGTTTATTTTTATTTACACAGTTTTTTTTTTTGTTTTTTTATGGGAAATGGGGGGTGATTCAAACTTTTTCTTTAGGGAAGGGGTTAAATGACCTTTATTAAATTTTTTTTTTAACTTTTTTTTTTTGCAGTGTTATAGGGACCTATAACACTGCACACACTGATCTTTTACCCTGATGCCTCCAAAGCCATAGCTTTGCATGGATCAGCGTAATAGGGGGTTGATTGCTCAAGCCTGTAGCTCAGGCTTGGAGATATCAAACGCCGATCGGACGCGACGGAAACAGGTGAGGGGACCTTCGCTCGCGTCCTAGCTGATCGGGACATTGCAATTTTATCGGGATAGTCCCGATCAGCCCAACGGAGCTGCCGGGAAGCTTCTACTTTAGTTTTGGTCGCGTTTGAACGGTTAATAGCGCGCGGCACAATGATCTGTGCCACGCGCTATTAGCCCAGGGTCCCGGCTATCATTAGCAGCCGGGACAGACCCGATGTGATGTGGGGTGACGGCGTGACCCCGTTTTAAACACTGGGACTGGTACGCCCTGCATCTTTAAGAAGTTTAAGATTGGTTATGGGGTCAGATTTAACATTTACTTACATTTATTACTTTATTTTTAACTATTTTTAAGTCCCCGTGGGGGACTATAACCTGCAATCTTTAGACTGCACAGCACTGATCAATGTTATCTGGAAACATCTGCCTCTCATGTAAGCTGATCTGGACCCCGCGATTACCTTGCAGTGGTCCCAATCAGCAACATACACCAACTATCCACAGTTCGCAACTGGTCCGCAATCCACTTTTATTGCAGGATCTAAAAAGGTTAATAACCTAGTAGCAGTGACCTATATGACCTTAACCCCATTAGGACACGCACCGTAAATGTACGGCGCTGCAGTGAGTAACGACGCACGTCGTCGTACATTTAAGCCTCGGCTATGATGCAAGCGGGTCCCAACAGCAGTCAGCAGCCACAGACCCGGCGATAATGGCGGACATTAGCGATCGCGCTGATGTCCTCCATTAACCCCCCTGATGCAGTGATCAATACAGATCACGGGATGTGCGGCCTTCCAGCAGACCAGAGCAGAAGATCTCCGATAATACTGATCAGTGCTATGCATAGCACTGAAGAGTTTAAGCAATCTGATGATTGCTTTAAATAGTCCCCTATAGGGACTAAAAAGGTGTAAAATAAATGTAAAAATAAGTTTTACAAAATTTGAAAAAGCCCATCCCCATAAAAATTTTAATCAACCATTTTAAACAAAAAAGCATAAAAAAATGATAAATAATAGACATATGGTATTGTTGCGTGCGTAAATGTCTAAACTATGAAAATACAATGTTAATGATCCCATACGATGAACTGCGTAAACTTTTTTTTTTTAATTTACGTTTTTTGGTCACATAAAATTGCAAAAAATGCAATTAATAAAAAGCAATCAATAAGTCACATATGCGTAAAAGTGGTACTTAGAAAATCTAAAGATCATGGTGCAAAAAAGAGCCCTCACATGTATATGGAAAAATAATAAAGTTAGAGGTGTTCAACATAGGGCAATTTTAAACAAACTGATTTTGTAAAAAAATAAAAATAAAAAAGTTTGAGATTTTTTATAAGCAGTACAATAATAGCAAAGTATGTAACCATGGATATCTTTTTAATCGTATTGACCCACAAAATAAAGAAAACATGTCATTTTTACCGTAAATTGGACAGCATTGATTTTCGTTTAAGTTTCAAAACACAAGAAATATTTTTTGGGGGTTAACCATTCATTTTAGGGTAAAATGAGTGATGTCATTATGGGGTTAAGCTATAAAAGCCTAGTGCTGATGGTGGTTGCCAGTCTTCTATAATTGCCTTTTATTTTTCAGCCAAGTGATATAGGGGTATTCACGATAAGGTGATTTTAGTACGTACCTGGCAGACAGTAATGGACATGCTTAGGAAGGATCTGCGCTCGTCTTGGGGCTAAATGGCTATGCTATGAGATTACCATAATACTGTGGCTAGCTTTTTGTGAATTTGTGTTTCCTGTTTGACTTTTCTTTTTTTACTACAAATTCCACAATTTCAGTTTCCTCCCTCCCACACATCAGCCACCCCACCCATTGAAACCTAAATGAGCTGCATTCATTGACAAGACCTGTGGTTTTCAATCAGGGTGCCTACAACTGTTGCATTAGTTGCAGATTTATCTCTATCCCCACCAAGCGATCCCTCCACCCATTCAAGCAGACAGGCTCCCTGTCATCAGCTGACTAGTCAGTCAGGTCTCGGCCGCATTGCAACCTGGGAAAAAATCTGAGACAACAGTCATTTTGTATGCTGTTAAAAATAAATATTGGGGTGAAAATCACATAAAAATTGTGAAAACCGTCACACAGGTACAGACACTATATTATGAACAACACTAACTTTACAGCCCCTGTAGCATAGTCAAATAAAAAAATTCCTGGAATACCCCTTTAAGGAGGTTAAGCCAAGCTGCTCAAGTGCCCCGGCCCAGCATGCTTCCTCGTTCACTCACACCTCTTAGCCACTTCTTGACTGACATACATTGTGATAGATACAGCTCTGTCATATAGACCTGACTAGCACCAAGACACCATGCAGTGACTTTTCCCTGATTTGCTCATGTCCAATAATGAGTACATTGTTGCCCTGATTTATCAAACTGTATGAGAGAAAACCTGAATAGATTTTCTCATAATAACCAATCACAGCTCAGCTTTCATATTTTAATGAGCTCTGGTAAAGTAAAAGTTGAGCGGTGATTGGTTGCTGTGGGAAAAAAAAAATCTCTCCAGTTTTTATCACGCATTTTGAAAAATCAGGGCAAATGGCCCAGATTTATCAATCTACCGGAAACCAAAACTGTCTGGTGTTGCCCATAACAACCAATTACAGATCACTTTTCATTTTACCAGAGTTCATCAAGATAAGAAAGCTGAGCTGTGATTGCTCGTTATGGGCAACACAAGTTTTTGGTTACAGGAAGAATTTTATGTATGTGTACATAGAGTCTTGTTTACAGTATAAAAGCATATGCAAAGAAAACATGAGGTTAAAAGAAATCTGTCATCAGTGTCACCTGCATTAACCTGTTGGTACAGACAGGTAGTGCAGGTGACACTGATGACAACGGTACTTACCTTGTCCCATTCTGTGCAGTCGTTCTCCAGCAATCCTCTTTGGTATCTTCAGCATCGGGCCTGACTTGGAGCATGGGCGGAGCTTAGTGACATCACTACTGCTGTTTGGTGATATCACTAAGCTCCGCCCATGCTCCAAGTCGGATCCGGAGCTAAAGATTCTGAAGAGGATTGCTGGAGAACGACAGCACGGAATGGGACAAGGTAAGTACCTCGGTTTTGTCTGTACCGGTTAGTGAAGGTGACACTGATGACCGATTTCCTTTAATGCTTATTACACCCTGTCAGATTTTCTGATATTGCTTCTGATCTTCCTTCCCAACTAACCTTAGGTTGTGCATCCTTGTTCTTGTGTTTTCTTATTAAATACAAATTATGTTCTTTAAGTAGTTCTTGGTAACATTTATGCTCAAAGGGTGGTCTAGCAAAATAAACAACCAACTTACTAATATAATTTCATTAGGCATAGTGCACATATCTCTCTATATCACGTGTGATATCACTTCACATTCACACTTTAGAGCTCCATCTATGCTCCAACCCCCTCCTGTCTGCTCAGGGAGAGACAAGTAATATGGAGGGGGAGCTCATACTACTGCTAATTAGATTTTAAGATAGTTTCCTTCAGAACAGGATAATTACTGTCTTATCTCTGATAAACACTTCCTTCTACCTTAAATTGGAATGAGCAGTAATATGAGCTCCCCTGTTTACACATAAATGGTCTGGTCCTCAGCAAAAAGGAGGGAATGGGGTAGGGAGAGAGCTGTGCTTTCATAAATTGTGAAAAGAAGTCAGACAGCTCAGTTGATTTGGAGAGATCTGTGCAGTATGGATAATAACATTATACACAGGTTGTTTCTTTGACTGGACCTTTAAGACCTTTCATCATTTTATTAGTCAGTCTTTGGAATCATTCTTTTTATAGAGGAGGTCTCCAGAACTGATCGAAGACAGACAGATTTATCGAAAGGTTCTTTAAACCTTTAAGGACACAGCCCATTTTGGCCTTAAGGACACAAACAATTTAATTTTTGCATTTTATTTTTTTATTTAACCAGTTCAGGATGGAGGGAGTATGGGTACGCCCTTGTGCCCTGGTACTTAAGGACGCAGGGTTATCAGTATGCACAGGTCCAGTTACCGGTGTTTGAAGAGTGCTAGGACCCAGGGTTAATGCAGGGCATCACTGATCGGGCCGATGCCTGGTATTAACCCTCTGATCGTGGTGTCCAAAATGAAAATAAACTGATCCCTGCAGCTCAGTGGAGCTGATTGGGCCATTGTGTTCTAATCGCAATGTCTCAATCAGCTGAGAGGATGGCAGGGGGGCCCTTACCTGCCACCTCGATACTAATCGACATACTAATTTTAAACATACTAAACATACTAATTTTGGTGCATGTAGTTATTTTTTATTTTATTTTGTGAAATAAAATAAAACCTACGAATTGTAAACCTATGAATTGGGTATCCTTGTAACCGTATGGAACTACAGAATAAATATAAGATGTAATTTTACCAAAAATTGCACTGTGTAGAAACAGAAGCCCTTAAAATAAAAAAATGGCATTTTGTTTTTTTTGTTTCGCTGCAGATGGTTATAAAATAAGTGATGTCAATACAAAGTATAATTGGTGATGCAAACAAGCCCTTATATGGGTCTGTAGGTGCAAAATTGAAAGAGTTATGATATTTAGAAGGGGAGGAGGAAAAAACGAAAGTGCAAAATCAAAAATTGGAGGGGTTAAAGGACTCCTTTAGCCGTACACTTTACGGTAAAACTCACATGTTTTATTCATTCTGTGGATCCATATGACTAAAACATTACCATTAATGTTTTACATGCTTTTCTATTATTGCACTACTTTGAGAAAAAACGTATGCATGTTTAAAATTACTCTATTCTAATTCCCTGTAACTTTCTCATTTTTCTGTATTCGGGGTTGCATGAGGGCTAATTTTTTGTGCTTCTGTAGTTTTTCCATCGATACCATTTTTGTTTTGATGTAACTTTTTGATTACTTTTTATACATTTTATGGTCTCACTTTTATATGGTCTCACTTTAGCTCTATACAGTAGGATCTAAATCTCCCTTGTCCTACTGGTTATAACTCAAGCTATGTAACCAACCATTCAATTTTCCACACTGTTGACTTATTTCAAAGCTGTCAAAATCCCCATCCCGTTTAACGTGATTTTTATTGGGATTTTTCAAAGAATAAGACAAAAGGAATACTTAAAGAATTAATTTGGAATGTAATATAGAACAAATGAATATGTATTCATTCATAAAAAGACAATGCTATTAATAATGCATGTGTTGTAAAAATGTTGCACTATATATCACCATCCCTATATCTTTCTCTTCCGAAGTCTTTGATAACACAGGACTGTCCATACAAATCGGCAAATAATTCTGTCTTCTTAAGGGTGTGTTCCCACCTGGCATATACGCAGCGTATTTCACGCTGCGCAAAATTTATGGCAGCAGTGGGAAATACGCTGCGTATTCCTCCCTCACTATACACACAGGGCTTTCCAGTGGCAGCCCTATGCGTGTAGTGAGTTTTGGAGGTGGGGCCGTGTGCCATTGTGACTGACGCGCGGCTCCGCCTCCAAAACTCAAGGAATACGCAGCGTATTTCCCGCTGCTGCCATAAATTTTGCGCAGTGTGAAATACGCTGTGTATACGCCACATGGGAACGCACCCTAAAGGTGGAGATCCTCAGGTGCCCCAGAAATCATTGGCGGTAGGACCTCGTGAACGTTCATTCTTTTGGTTGGCCCTGAATTTATAATTTCTGCAGTGGAATTTTCCTCCATTGGAAATGCTGCAGCACATTGGACTCTGTTGCAAGTAGAATTCCACAGTGTGGCTGGGCCCTAAGTACATTATGTTACATTTAGAAACACTGGACTGCAAATTCTAGTTTTACCAGCAAAGCTAAATCATTTTCCATATTACAGACACCACCATCCCCAGGAATATCGGTGGAGATTTATTAAAACCTGCCCAGAGGAAAAGCTGCTGACTTGCCCATAGCAACAAATCAGATTGCTTCTTTCATTTTTGAAAAGGCCTCTGAAAAATGAAAGAAGCGATCTGATCTTTTCCTCTGGAGATGTTTGGATAAATCTCCCCCATCATTCCTATAGCACACAGCTTTGTAATTGACAAACAAACCTTACATTCAAAACATTCTACTATGTAACTTACAAACATATTGAAAAGAAATCCAACTGTCACTTTTCCTAAACAAGTTTCAAAACAAAACCAATGTCCATAAAGAAGCTTACACTCACACATACAGGATCTACTGCATATTTTGTGCAGCTGATTTTGCTACCCATTAAAGGGGTTATCCAGGAAAAAACTTATATATATATATATATATATATATATATCTCAACTGGCTTCAGAAAGTTAAAAAGATTTGTAAATGACTTATATTAAAAAATCTTAATCCTTTTAGTGTTTGAGCTGCTGAAGCTGAGTTGTTCTTTTCTGTCTAAGAGCTCTCTTATGACACGTGTCTCGGGAACTGTCTAGAGTAGAATCAAATCCCCATAGCAAATCTCTTCTACTCTGTGCAGTTCCCGAGACAAGCAGAGATTTCAGCAGAGAGCACTGTTGCCAGACAAAAGAACAACACAACTTCAGCAGCTGATAATTATTGGAAGGATTAAGATTTTTTTAATAGGAGTAATTAACATATTTGTTTAACTTTCTTGAGCCAGTTGATATATATAATATTTTTTTTTACTGGAATACCCCTTTAACTTCAATGGGTAGCAAAATCGGCTGCAAAAATATGCAGCAAACATATGCAGCAGATCCTGTACGTGTGAACGTACCCTAAATTACTGTCCTTTCAGCAAGGTCTACATATATAAGCACAGTAATTACCAGGGTTTAAAGCATGCTCATGAGCTGAGCACGCTTCGTACCCGGTGGGTCCCGGTTGGTATCAGCAGCCAGGACCCATGATTAATGCTGGACATTGCCGATGCCTGTCATTAACCCTTTAGACACCGCAATCAAAGTTGATTGCGGCATCTAAAATGCAAAGTTAACAATGCTGGTTAGCTCAGGGCAGCTTATCGGGACATCCGTGGCAAAATTGCATGTCGCAATCAGCTGGGTGGTTGGGGGGAGGGCCCTTACCTGCCTCCTCGCCATTCAATCGATCCTCTTAACTCTGGCCAGGCTAGAGCAGCAAAGCACCAATAACACTGATCAACACTAAGCCAAAGCTCTGCGTTGAACGATTTATGCAATTGTAAGATTGCATGTTATAGCCCTCTATGGGGACAAAAAAAAAAAGTTAATAAAAAAGTGAATTAGCCCCTTCCTAATAAAAGTTTGATTCCCCCCTCCCCTTTTCCCATTTTTTAAATAAAATAATGTAATAAACAATCATATGTGGTACCGCCACGTGCATAAATATCCAAACTATTAAAATATATGGTTAGTTAAACTGCACAGTTGATGGCGTACATGTAAAAAAAAAAAAAGAACTGAATTTTGGGCCACTTCATATACCATAAAAAATTTTTTAAAATAAAAAACGATCAAAAAGTCCTATCAAAATAAAGATGGTACCGATAAAAACTAAAGATCACGGCGCTAAAAATGAGCCCCCATATAGAGGTCATACTAATTTTGGTGCATGTAGTTAAGTAGTAAAAGTAATAAAATAAAATCCTTTTAACCGTATGGACCTACAGAATAAAGATAAGGTGTCGTTTTTACCGAAAAAGAATACTGCATAGAATGGAAGCCCCCAAAATTTACAAAATGGAAAATGACATTTACTTATTTTTTTCAATTTCAACCCACATATTTTTATTTTTTGGGTTTCGCCATGGATTTTTTCATGAAATGATTTATGTCATTACAAAGTACAATTGGTGACACAAAAAACAAGCCCTTATATATGGGTCTGTAGGTGCAACATTGAAAGCTTTATGATTTTTAGAAGGAGGAAAAAACTAAAGTGCAAAAATGAAAATTGGCCCGGTCCTTAAGGCCAAAATGGGCTTGGTCCTTTACCCTTAAGGACTCAGCCCATTTTGGCCTTAAGGACTCTACAAATTTAATTTTTACATTTTTGTTTTTTCCTCCTCGTCTTCTAAAAATCATAACTCTTTTATACTTTCATCCACAGACTAGTATGAGGGCTTGTTTTTTGCACGACCAGTTGTCCTTTGTAATGCCAACACTCGCTTTACCATAAAATGTATGGCCCAACCAAAAAAATACTGTGTGGAGAAATTGAAAAGAAAACCGCAATTTTGCAAATTTTGGAAGGTTTTGTTTTCACGCTGTACAATTTACGTTAAAAATGAAATGTTTTTTTTTTATTCTGTGGGTCAATACAATTAAAATGATACCCATGATTACATGCTTTTTTATTATTGTATCGCTTTAAAAAAAAAATCGTAAACTTTTCAAGCAAATGAGTATGTTTTAAATCCCTCTATTTTGCTGACCTATAACTTTTTCATTTTTTCGTATAAGTGGCGCTATGAGGGCTAATTTTTTGTGCCATAACCTGTACTTTTTATTGATACATATATAAAACTTTTTTTTTTTACTGTAAATTTATATTACATTTTGACATAGGAAACCATACAAATAAGAAACGTCATGGGAATAATTATCCCCAAAAGGTCAGAATAACAGACGGCAAAAATAATAATAAGAGAGCAGACCAGACAAGCCAGTCCAATTCTGAACACAGGTCAAACACCAATGGTGAAAAACAATAACAGAAATCAAGGACAACACACAATAGACCACAATGACGGGAAACACAAAAGGAAAAGAACACAGAGAAGAGAGAGAAGAGGAGGTAACAGTAAGGAAAGGTGGTAAGAGAAGAGGTCCGATCAGGGGAGTACAAGTCAGGGAGGTTGTCTGTCAGTGAATCTGTCCCATGGATCCCATACCGAAAAGAACTGCTGTGTAGTATTATTAAGGGAGGCAGTCAGAGACTCCAGGGAACGAATCTCCCGCACCCTGACAATCAGCTCATCCTCTGATGGGGGTTGGGTCCTCTTCCAATGTTTGGCAATAAGGGTATTGGCCGCCAAGACCATATGTAAAAACAGCTTAAACGTTTTTTTGGACAGGCCTCTAGTCGATAGGTGAAATAGGTAAATTAAAGGGTCTAATGGAACCAAAACACCCAGCACCTCCCGGAGCAATTTCTGGACCACCCCCCAATACGGACGTATGAGCGGACAGGACCAAAATATGTGGAGGACATCACCCAAACCCACCCCACATCTCCAACACTGGGGGGGGATATCAGGATTCAGCTTATCGAGCAGGACAGGGGTGTGGTACCATCCCATTAGCATCTTGTATTGGGTTTCTTTGTACACAGTGCAGATAGAGGCCTGAGAGGCCCATTCCCATATGACCTTCCACTGTGGAAGAGTAATAGCAGAAGAAGTGCTTCTTCCCATTGGGTCATATATCGATGGGAAGGAGGGGCACCATCTGGAGGGGAGATAAGTAGGGCATAAATGCTCGAGAGTAGTCCCTTTGTCTGAGGCCCACCCCTACACAGCCTCTCAAAGCTCGACGGGAGCGACACAGTCAGCGTTCCCCATCTCGAGGACAAGTAGTGCCGAAGCTGAGTATAGTGGGCAAATTCAGAGGTCGGGAGCTCCCATCGCTCAACCCTCCATTCAGACGAAAGGAGAGTGCGCGTGGTGAGGTCTACAACATCAGCCCAGCAAGAGAGTCCCGGGAACCCCAGACCCTAACCATAGGAGAAGAAACCCCCGGGGAGAAGTCTGGGTGAAAGAGAAAGGACTGCATGGGGGAAAAGGTGGAATGAAGACCAAACCGTCGAAAACAATAAGTCCACACATACTTGGAGAATGACATAGCGGCCAATAGAGGGCTAGCCAAGGAGATATGGGGCATGGACCACAGTAAGGAGTTAGGGTTAATGGTCGCCAACCATAGTTTTACCAGCTCCATCCACTTACTATAAGCCTAATAGGAGGACCAGGCCGCTAGGTGGCGCAAGTGGGCCACCCAATAGTATTTCGCCATATTCGGTACTCCCAGCCCTCCCAAAGAGCGATTCGCCATCATCACCGACATGGGGAGCCGATGTCTCTTTCCATCCCAAAGGAACCGAAAAACAGCCGACTGAAACAAGCGTAGTGCAGCCAAGGGGACCCGCACCGGCAATGTTTAAAAAAAATAGAGTACCTTAGGGAAGAGCATATATAAAACTTTTAATACATTTTTTTCTTATAAAATGTTACAAAAAAAAAAAAAAGCTGCGATTTTGGACTTTTTTTATTTTTACGTTCACCGTACGGGATCAATAACATTATATTTTCATAGGTCGGATATTTACGCATGCGGCATTACCAAAGTTTATAATTTTTTTTTTTTTACACTTTTTTGGGGGGCATAGGGCATTGCACTGATCAGTTTTATCGGTCATCTTTTGCTCTGGTCTGCTCGATCTCAGACCAGAGCAGATAACCTCTGGAGACAGCCGGAGGCAGGTGAGGGGACCTCCGGCCGCAATTACAGCTGATCGGATCCCCCTGGCAGATTCTGTGATCTGTATTGATCACCGCATCTGAGGGGGTTAATGGCACACATCAGAGCGATCGCTGATGTGTGCCATTACCGGCAGGTCCCTGGCTGCTGATAGCAGCCGGGACCTGCAGTGCATGACCCAAGCACCGATCAGATACTTGCGGTCATGTACAGGATGTAAATGTACGTCCTGGTGCGTTAAGTACCACCGCACCAGGACATACATTTATGTCCTGCATCGTTAAGGGGTACTCCGGTGAAAGGAAATTCTTGTCTTTTTGGTTTTATTTTCTGCCTGTCCACAGTGCTCTTTGCTGACAACTCTGTCCATTTTAGGTACTGTTCAGAACAGCATATGTTTGCTACAGGGATTTTCTCCTACTCTGGACAGTTCCTAATATGGACAGAGGTGTCAGCAGAGAGCACTGTGGAAAGTCATAAAAAAAATCCAAAAAGAAAAGAATTTCCTCTGTAGTATTCAGCCGCTAATAAGTACTGAAAGAATTAAGATTTTTTAATAGAAGTAATTTACAAATCTGTTTAACTTTCGGCCACCAGTTGATTAAAAACTAAAAAAAAAAAGTTTTCCACTGAAGTACCCCTTTAAGGGGATAAGAAAGGAGGTAAGTTGGTAAGTTGTTTGTTATGGATTCATGTCATCCAGAAAGAGCAGTGTTTTTGTATGTATACATATAATTGCATAGAAAAATAGAAGAAAAGCAAAACTGCCACTTGATTCATGTGCACGTATAATAGGAACCTGCAAATTTACTGCTAAAGGCATGCCTCAAACCTGTGCCAATTTGAAACTAATTCAAATAAAAAAAGGTAATGTTTTAATATTTTCCAACACTGATCGATATAAACAAAACAAGTATATACAATTATATTTGGAATTTGAAATATCTAACTATGGAGATCTTGTTTACATGCAACTTTTCTATGCTAGGAATATTTGCCAATGTTCTGAGAAGATCATATCTTGCATTAGTAACAGTGTCCACTAGAGACATCAAACATTCATTTAAACAGATTACATGAAAGACCTGGTATGCACCCTAAGCAGGCCACCAGAACTGTTATCCAGCAGAGTTAATGAATACCATAATTAGGTGGAGTGCAAAACAATATAGTCACATTCTGCCTGATACATCTCTGCAGCCAAGCATTTACCTGGCACTGCTCTCCAGCAAACATCATGGAAAGTCAATTTGTATTCCTCAACATTTTCCTTGTCCTGCTTTTGATTTTAAAGTGAAATATTATCTCTTGAGGATGATTAGTATGCCACCAGGACTGTTTATGATAAAACACCAGTAAATGCTGTTATTTAATTTCTCACATGCATGGATAAAAATAAAAAAATAAAAATTATATTATATTTTATATATATATATATATATATATATATATATATATATTTAGTAAGTACTGAAAGAATGAATATTGGAAGACTGGAGAATAGTTTGTGTACTTGCTGTTCCCTATGGGCTTGTGCATTATTTTCTACCCATGTTCAATTTGTTGGGATAAAGTCACTCTGATGCATCACTTATTACTCTGTTTGCGGCAACATTTTTCAAGAGACCTTTTTATCAGAGCCAATATTAACGTCCTCAACAATCTGTACTACAAGTAGCATTTTTGTGTAATTTGACAAGCTAGCCTTTTCACTGGTTGTTCTTCCTTTGACCACTTTTGATACATGCTAACCATTAGATACGAAGAATACTAAAACAAGAGCTGCTATTTTGGAAATTGTTTTACCCAGTGTTCTAGACAAATTGACATTTGCCAATGTCACAAAGATCCTTACGTTTGTTGATTTTTCTTGCTTCCAACACATCAATTTTAGGTCACAATACATTATATATATATATTTTTAATATATCCATGCAACCACAGTCATGACAAAAAAGTACACCCTCTTAGAATTAGGCCCCTTTCAGACTATAAAATTAATCAGTTAAAAGATCCGTTATAAACGTCCGTTAGAAAAGCTTTAAAATCGGATGTTAAACGTCCGTTACAAAATCCCATTCAAGTTATGAGATTTTTTTTATTATCCGTTATGACCCATTATAGTCGGTTATGAATAACGGCCTTTAGTTGACACGGAACAAAAAACGGCACATGCACTAATTTTTCTTCCATCACAAGAAACGGGTAAATTAACGGCCGTTATTTTTAACACTGACTTCTATGGCAAACGGATGAGCCTTTATGTCATCCGTTTGCACCTGGTTTATAATATCCGTTATTACTTCTGAGCATGCTCAGAAGAGGTGACATCAGCAGACTCCTGCAGTGTTGAGGGACTACTACTACTCCCATCATGGAACAGACTTTTTTCCATAATGGGAGTAGTAATTTCCTGGCTGCGGGAGTCTGCCTGTGGCTGGGGTGGCTACATTAGTGTTTGTACTACAACCCCCATCATGGAACAGACTCTGTTCCATGATGGGGGTTGTAGTACAGGGGCTGAGGGATTGATCGCACTGGGTCTCACTTCTGAGACCCGATGCGATTAGACGTTATTAAACAGGGGAGAGGGCAGCAAGCTCCGCAACCCTGCAATGTACGATGTATTTACTTTCATTTTTAAATTCCCCGCCGGGAGCCCTGAATGGCCGATACTGAGGAGCCATTCAGGGCTCCTGGCGGGGTTTTCAAATTGAAGCGCTGCAGTGGGGATCCTTGGGAAGGGGGGGGGGTATATGTCTGGCTCCCGCAGCGCTTCTATATATCTTGCCCCTGCAGCGCATTTATACATGTTCCCCCCCACAGCGCATATATATGTTCCCCCCGCAGTGCTATCATAAGGCCTCGGCAGCACTATGAATGAAAAGTATTCTAACAGTAGTGCATCTGGCCGGCGCGATGTGCTGCTGAAAGAATACTTTTCATTCATAGTGCTGCCAAGGCATATGATTATAGAAGCGCTGTGGGGGCCAGACATATCAATATATGTTTGACCCCTGCAGCGCATCTATATACAGATGCCGCTGCAGCGCTATGAATGACAAGTATTCTTTCAGCAGCACATCGCGTCGGCCAGATGCACTGCTGTTAGAATACTTTTCATTCATAGCGCTGCCAGGGGCTTATGATAGCGCTGCGGGGGGGGGGGGGAACATATATAAATGCGCTGCGAGGGGCGAGATATATAGAAGCGCTGTGGGAGCCAGATATATTCCCCCTCCCAGTGATTCTATATATCTTTCCCCACCGCATTTTAAAAATGAAAGTAAATACATCGTACATCGCAGGGGAGTGGAGCATGCTGCCCGCTCCCCTGTTTAATAACTTCTAATCACATCGGGTCTCAGAAGTGAGACCCAGTGCGATCAATCCATCAGCCCCTGTACTACAACCCTCATCATGGAACAGAGCCTGTTTCATGATGGGGGTTGTAGTACAAACACTAATGTAGCCTCCCCAGCCACAGGCAGACTCCCGCAGCCGGGAAATTACTACTCCCATTATGGAAACAAGTCTGTTCCATGATGGGAGTAGTAGTAGTCCCTCAGCACTGCAGGAGTCTGCTGATGTCACCTCTTCTGAGCATGCTCAGAAGTAATAACGGATATTATAAACCAGGTGCAAACTGATGACATAAAGGGAGTAGTAGTAGTAGTAATGGCTGTGGGAGTCTGTAGGGAGTCTGTTATTTCATCCGTTATTATACATCCCTTTTTACACAGAAAAAGGACTCTGCCATGATGGGAGTTGTAGTCCAGGGGCTTAGGAGCAGATCGCAATCCACATTTATTAAGTTAACAAGCCGGCGGCACATGCGGCTCCACTTTGCTCCCCGCATGCTCCTGTATATGCGGTCACAATTCATAATCCCCGCCGCTGGGGGACGGGAGCTCTGATTGGTGAAAAGCTATTCACCTATCAGAGCTCCTGTCTCCCAGCGGTGGGGATTATGAAGCATGACAGCTGTATACAGTATTTCCCACCTGGAGCCGGTGGGGAGTGCAGTGTAGCAGCATTACAAGCAGAATCTTATGAAATAACCTGATGCTCTCTTTCCAAAATTATTAGTAATCCGGTAATACATATAGAAATAGAGATCTAGTATTTCAATATTAATATATAGGACTGTAAAGAGTTATCCCCACTCCCAGTGAACTCGTACCCGAGTCTGTCAGATGACCTAGATGCACAGGTGGACAGGTAGTATAATGACGTACGCAGTATGGGAGGATCTGTGGGTTTGTTTTAAAAGTAAGACCGCAAATCCATTAGCTATACGGCCGCCATCAGAGCTGTAACGGCAGCCCAAATAAGTCTCAAATCAAAAGCTGTACTACTTCCATTCCTGATGAAATCGACAGCAGGAAACGCGTTGAATCAGAATCTTTCCAATATCACGGCATAATCTTACAGGACCGAGCAACCGAACGCACTTTTTCATTCAAGCTACCGGAGGTGATCAGTATCACGCCTAGGACTGCTATATCAATTACGTACGCCTGACGCCCAAGCAAGTTCGGGATCACAGGTTTTTTCTCCTTCACACTGCTGCACTTTATACCTGTATGAAGAGTAGACATGTGCAATTCGGTTCGGCACGAATGTCTAATTTACCGAATTTTACCGTTTTCGGGCATTCGGACCGATCCGAATGCACGAAAACATATTTTGAACATTCCCGAATAGCCACGATAATACGAATAGCAAAGTAACGAATGCATCCGTTATTTCCCGAACATATGCTGTAAATAACGAATGCATTCGTTATCCGTAAACAAACGTAAAGAATTCATTCTGATAACAAAGATACCGTATTTTTCGCCATATAAGACGCTCCGGCATATAAAACGCACCCAATTTTAAAGGAGGAAAATCTAGAAAAAAAAGATTCTGAACCAAATACTGTAGTAAAATATTTTATATCAGTATAGTTCCCCCACAATAGTTGGCAGTATAGTTCCCCCACAATAGTTGGCAGTATAGTTCCCCCACAATGGTAGGCAGCTCCTCCCCCCCTCCCCCCACAATAGTTGGCAGTATAGTTCCCCCACAACAGTAGGCAGCTCCTTCCCCCTCCCCCCCACAATGATTGGCAGTATAGTTCCCCCACAATGGTAGGCAGCTCCTCCCCCCTCCCCCCCCACAATGGTTGGCAGTATAGTTCCCCCACAATAGTTGGCTGTATAGTTCCCCCACAATGGTTGGCAGTATAGTTCCCCCACAATGGTTGGCAGTATAGTTCCCCCACAATGGTTGGCAGTATAGTTCCCCCACAATGGTTGGCAGTATAGTTCCCCCACAATGGTTGGCAGTATAGTTCCCCCACAATGGTTGGCAGTATAGTTCCCCCACAATGGTTGGCAGTATAGTTCCCCCACAATGGTTGGCAGTATAGTTCCCCCACAATGGCTGGCAGTATAGTTCCCCCACAATGGCTGGCAGTATAGTTCCCCCGCAATAGTAGGCAGCTCCCCCCCACAGACATACAGCTTCCAGCCATATACAGTGTATGGCTGGAGGCTGTATCTCTGTGTGCTGCCCCCACAGTGATCCGGTCACTGCTCCTCTGGCCCAGTGTCACATCTACTGCTATGGCCTATGGACCATAGCAGTAGGTGCCGGGACCGGAGGAGCGGTGACCGGAACGCTGAAGATTACACACCGCCGGTCACTCACCAGGCCCCGGTCGGCATGCGTCTTCCTCCGGTCCTCCGGCGCCTCTATGGTTGTACGCACGGGACGTCACTGAGGTCCCGTGCGTACAACCATAGAGAGGCAGAGGATCGCAGGAAGACCGCAGGAGGACCGGAGGAGGACGCGCATCGGCCGGGGAATGGTGAGTGACCCGCGGACAGCCTTATGTCCCGAAAAGATTTTTCGGGACATAGGGATGTCCGGCATAGGAAAACCTATGATTTTATCTGCCCGGGCCGGCTCCTGTGTGCGGCTGCAGGCGGGGGCCGGCCAGAGCAGGTAAAAACTAATACTGTATATTAAAAACCAGGGGGCCTCCAGCTGTTGTTAAACTACAACTACCAGCATGCCCAGACAGCCTTTGCCGGTCCGGGCATGCTGGTAGTTGTAGTTTCAGAACAGCTGGAGGCCCCCTGGTTTTTAGTATACAGTTATTAGTAATTCACTTGCCCGGCACCCGGAACTGTATGTTCCAGGCATAGGGCAATAAACATAGCCGGTGTGAGGTGAAAAATTCACCGGCGGTCATGAGGCTGCTGCGGGTGGGGAGCGGGTAGTCAGCGCTGTACCGCACCGCCGCAGCCTCTGTACTTACAGCTGACTTCCCGCTCTCGCCCGCAGCAGCCTCGGGCGTATATTCGCCGTATAAGACGCACCAACTTTTCCCCCCACGTTTTGGGGAAGAAAAAGTGCGTCTTATACGGCGAAAAATACGGTAATAAAAAAGGATACAGATACAGATTTTTCGGATACATTCGGTATTCGGGTACATTCGGTAAATCTTTTTATTCTTTTTTTGGACGTTAGCGATCCTTAAAAATTATGGAGATACCTTTTTTATTAAAATTTCGTAGGGTACCATAAAAAAATCATAATAAAAAAGATACAGTAGTGATGGAAAAAATTGTATCTAACGAAATGTATCTTTTTTATTATGAAATGTTTATTCATTTTTAAACAGGGATCAATTTATGTGAGCGGGTAAAGCACTAAAAATGTAGCCGACAATAGTAAAAATGTAGTGTGTGCGTGTTTTTCACTTTTTTAAAAAACATTTTTTAGGTAGTACTACTACTCCCAGCATGGAACACACTCTTCCATGATGGGAGTAGTAGTTACCTGTACTAATTGACAGATCACAGGGGTCCCTTGCGATCCTCTTGTATAATGTATAGATGCGGCGGCCGCTCTTCTATGGTCTCCTGCACTACATATTCATATTTCCCGCAGAGCTGTGATTGGCAAGATGGTTCCAGCCAATCACAGCTCTCTGTGAGAAATAGGAATATGTGTATATATACGGCAGTGCAGGGGACCATAGGAGAGCGGCGGCCGCCGCATCTATACATTATACAGGAGCATCACAGCGGGTGTCAGGAGTGATACCCCCAGTGATCTTTCCTTTACTACAAGTACTACTACTCCCAACATGGAGTACACTTTGCTCCATGCTGGGAGCTGTAGTACCTGCATTAATAGACAGATCGCAGCGGGTGTCAGAAGTTACACTCGCTGCGATATGTCTATTAATGCAGGTGCTACAGCTCCCAGCATGGAGCAGAGTGTGCTCCATGTTGGGAGTATTAGTACCTGCAGTAAGGGACAGATCCCAGTGGATGTCACTCCTCCTGATATCCGCTGCGATCCTCCTGATGTGAATGTCGGGATCAGCTGTTCTCAGGGCTACAGAGCTGGGAGAACAGCTGACGCTGAGCCGTAGGTATACATCGTATATCTACTGCCCAGCAAGAACTTACAGTGAGCCTGCAATGTGTATACAGTATATACATTGCTGGCTCACTTAACCCCTTGCTGAGCTGTGCGCTATGCGCAAGCACAGCAAGGGAAGAGTTAACTTACACTGCTGGACAGTGTAGGTTAACCCTTTGGGCGGTATACACTATATACAGCTATCTATAGATAGCTGTATACAGTGTATACAGAAGACGAAGTCCAGCTTACTTCCCTCGAGTGCCGGGCAGGTCCGTGTAGCTCCGCCCCCTAGTGATGACGTCATTTGGGGCAGAGCTACAGAAGGGAACAAGGCTAGTTAATCTGAAGCCCTGTTCACATTGTCCGTTTTGTATAATGTGAACAGACCCTTCTGGCAGTGTCTACCCAGACAGGGAGACTCCAGCTGTTGCTAAACTACAACTCCCAGCATACCCAGACAGCCAAAGGCTGTCTGGCCATGCTGGGAGTTGTAGTTTTGCACCAATTTGTGGCTCCCTGTTTGGGTAGACATTGCATCATGGGTGCTCTCCCCAGTGGACAGCGCCAAAAATGTCATAACCAATTTTTTGTGGTTTTTTTTCTTCTCGTTTCAGATCAGTGTATGCAGAGGATTACGGCGGATTATTTTTTTTTCCTTTAATAAAATGGTTAACGAGGGCTGTGGGGGAGTGTTTTTTTAAATAAAATAATTTTTCCAATGTGTTGTGTTTTTTTTTTTTTATTGAATTTTCAGGGTTAGTAGTGGAAGCTGTCTTATTGACGGAATCCATTACTAGGCCAGGGCTTAGTGCTAGCCCCAAAAACAGCTAGCGCTAACCCCCAATTATTACCCCGGTAACCACCGCCACAGGGGTGCCGGGAAGAGCCGGTACCAACAGGCCCGGAGCGTCAAAAATGGCGCTCCTGGGCCTAGGCGGTAACAGGCTGGCGTTATTTAGGCTGAGGAGGGCCAGTAACAATGGACCTCGCCCACCCTGGTAACATCAGGCTGTTGCTGCTTGGTTGGTATCTGGCTAATACTGAAAATAGGGGAACCCTATGTGTTTTTTTTTGTTTTTTTTTAATAAATAAAAAAAAAACGTGTGTGGTTCACCCATTTTTCAGTATCAGCCAGATATCAACCAAGCAGCAACAGCCTGACGTTACCAGGGTGAGCGAAGACCATTGTTACTGGCCCTCCCTAGCCTTAATAATGCCAGCCTGTTATAGACTAGGCCCAGGAGCGCCATTTTTACCTGTTGGTACCGGCTCTTCCCGGCACCCGTGGCGGTGGGTACCGAGGTAATCATTAGAGGTTATCGCTAGCTGATTTTGGGGCTAACGCTAAGCCCCGGCTTAGTAATTTATTCCGTCTATAAGATAGCTTCCACTACTAAGCCTGAAAATTCTATTATAAAAAGACACAAAACATTGAAAAAAAAAAATTCTTTAAAAAAACACTCCCGGTACAGCCAGTGTTAACCCTTTTGTTGACATTTAAAAAAACGCTGTTCATCGTCGCAATCCACCGAATCTGACGTAGTCCTCCCCACAAAGACTTAACCCAGAACTGCTCAGCAGCAGCGTGGGTTAACTCTTTCCTTGCTGGGCTCCTGTTTAGTATATATGGGTACACTATGCACCCCTGTATACTATACAGCCGGCGGAGGCAAGTAGTGATGCTCTGCACCCTGTATTTGCTATACATCACTCCTCACCTCCTTACCCTCTGTGGACCAGGCGCTCTGCATCCGATACATGGAGTGATACCCTGAAGGCAGTAAAAAAATTTGCAGTGGTCTCTAAGTTATAGACCTCCAGATGTTGCAAAACTAATATCCTCAAATGTGCATGGTGCTCTCTCACTTCGGAGCCCTGTCGCATTTCAA
Source organism: Hyla sarda (assembly GCF_029499605.1). Classification (NCBI taxonomy): domain Eukaryota; kingdom Metazoa; phylum Chordata; class Amphibia; order Anura; family Hylidae; genus Hyla; species Hyla sarda. The sequence continues at coordinate 373,622,540 of NC_079189.1, read as the reverse complement.
GGCAACAGTATAGGGCCACATATGGGGTATTTCCGTACTCAGGAAAAATTGCTCAACAAATTTTGGGGGGCTTTTTCTCCTTTTACCCCTTATGAAAAGGTAAAGTTGGGGTCAACACCAGCCTGTTAGTGTAAAAAAAAAAAAAAAATGTTTACAATTACATGATGGTGTTGGCCCATACTTTTCATTTTCACAAGAAGGAAAAGGAAAAAAAAGACCCCCAAAATTTGTAATGCAATCTCTCCTGAGTATGGAAATACCCCATATGTGGACGTAAAATGCTCTACGGACGCACAACAAGGCTCAGGAGTGAGAGCGCACTATGTACATTTGAGGCCTAAATTGGTGATTTGCACAGGGGCGGCTGATTTTACAGCAGGTCTGACATAAACGCAAAAAAATAAATACCCACATGTGACCCCATTTTGGAGACTACACCCCTCACGGAATGTAACAAGGGGTATAGTGAGCTTTAACACCCCACAGGTGTTTGACAAATTTTTGTTAAAGTTGGACGTGAAAATGCTGGTGTTATCCCAATTTATTCATTTTCACAAGGGGTAATAGGAAAAAAGCCCCCCAAAATTTGCAACCCCATCTCTTCTGAGTATATAAATACCCCATGTGTGGACGTAAAGTGCTCTGCGGGCGAACTACAATGCTCAGAAGAGAGGGAGCACCATTAGGCTTTTGGAGAGATAATGTGTCTGGAATTGAAGGCCATGTACATTTACAAAGACCCCATGGTGCCAGAACAGTGGAAGCCCCCACATGTGACCCCATTTTGGAAACTACACCCCTCACATAATTTAATAAGGGGTACAGTGAGCATTTACACCCCACAGGTGTCTGACAGATTTTTTGAACAGTGGTCCGTGAAAATGAAAAATGTAATTTTTCATTTGCACAGCCCACTGTTCCAAATATCTGTCAAACGCCAGTGGGGTGTAAATGCTCACTGCAACCTTATAACATTCTGTTAAGGGTGTAGTTTACAAAATGGGGTCACGTGTGGGGAGTTTCTGCTGTTCTGGCATCATGGGAAGTTTGTAAATGTACATGGCACCCGACTTCAATTCCAGCAAAATTCTATCTCCAAAAGTCCAATGGCACTCCTTCTGTTCTGAGACCTGTACTGCGCCAGAAGAGCACATAACATCCACATATGGGGTATTTTCTTAACAGGAAGAAATTGAGCTTCAAATTGTGGGGTCCATTTTCTCCTATTACACCATGTGAAAATGAAAAATTTGGAGTAACACCATCATTTTAGTGTTAAAAATCTAATTTTCCATTTTCACGTCCAACTTCAACGCAAAGTTGTCAAACATCTGTGAGGTGTTAAGGTTCACTATATGCCTTGTTACGTTCCTTGAGGGGTGTAGTTTCCAAAATAGTATGCCATGTGGGGGGATTTTTGCTGTTCTGGCACCCTGGGGACTTTCTAAATGCAACATGCCCCTCAAAAACCATTTCAGCAAAATTCTATTTCAAAGAGCCAATTTTTGCTCCTTCTCTGTAGTGCGCCAGCAGAGCACTCAACGTCCACATATGGGCCATTTTCTTAATCAGGAGAAATTGGGCTTCAAATTTTGGGGTCCATTTTCTCCTATTATCCCTTGTGAAAAAGAAAAATTTGGGGTAACATTATTTTAGTGTTAAAAATCAAATTTTCCATTTTCACGTCCAACTTCAACGCAAAGTTGTCAAACACATGTGGGGTGTTAAGGCTCACTATACCCCTTGTTACGTTCCTTGAGGGGTGTAGTTCCAAAATAGTATGCCATGTGTTTTTTTTTTTTTTTTTTGCTGTTCTGGCACCATGGGGGCTTCCTAAATGCAACATGGCCCCCAAAAACCATGACAGCAAAATAATTTTTTAAAAATCCTACAGTTGCTCTTTCCCTCTTGAGCCATGTTGTGAGCCCACAGAGCACTTTATGTCAACATATGAGGTATTTACGTACTCGAGAGGAATTGGGCTACACATTTGGGGGCTTTTTCTCCTTTTACCACTTTTAAAAATAAAAAAAATAAAAACGCAGGTTTTGATTTTTCTCCTCCACTTTGCTGCAATTCTTGTGAAACACCAAGGGTTAACATGCTTTTTGAATGTTATTTTGAAAACTTTGAGGGGTGTAGTTTCTATAATGGGGTCATTTATGGGGTAATTCTCACAGAAAGGCCCCTCAAATCCAGTTCAAACTTAACTGGTCTCTGAAAATTTCAGAATCTGAAATTTTCATGAAAATTTTGAAAATTGCTGCTATACTTTGAAGCCTCTAATGTCTACAAAAAGTTAAAAAAAAAAAAAAGTTATGGTGCCAACATAAAGTAGACAAAATGTATTTGTGAATCAATTTAAATTTTATTTGGAATATCCATTTTCCTTACAAGCAGAGTTTCAAAGTTAGAAAAATGCTAAATTTTCATGAAATTTTGTGATTTTTCACCAAGAAAGGATGCAAGTGACGACAAAAATGACTATGTTAAAGTAAAATATGTCACAAAAAAACAATCTCGGAATCAGAATAATCGGTAAAAGCATCCCAGAGTTATTAATGCATAAAGTGACAGTGGTCAGAATTGCAAAAAAGGGCTCAGTCCTTAAGGTGAAAAATGGCTCAGTCCTCAAGGGGTTAATACTCATGCAGTCCAGTAAAGCCTGAGCATCTGCTGAAACCAAATGGCCTCTGGCAGGCAGTAAGAACTTTGAACAGTTGACGCGGCTGCTACTACCGCTTCCTGTAGTGGTGCTGGTACTGTCACCAACATTCTTACTGCCAGAGGACATGGACGGGAAGAGGTCCGAATTCCCCTGCCAACGTTTCCTTTACTAAACATAGTTTTGGAGGATAGTTTGGATTTCTAGGTTCATTTTCTTACAAGCAGGTAGGTATAACACAAGTTTGATTTACCCCTCCCAAAAGAATGTAAACGCACAGCCACTTGAGAAGGTTTAAGCTTATGGGATCCAGACCCTCTTTAGTGTGCTGCTATGTCCCAAACAGACAGATGTAAATGGTGTTTGCTTAAACCAATATAATAATTACCAATAACATTATCAAGGATGATCCCTGTGAAATGCACCCCCTTGTAAGGCACTAGAATATCGCAAAAAGTAATGCGCAATGCTGTGTTAAGGGCGCTTTGCGTATGTATAACTATCAGACAGGTCTGCTGCAGCACAGCCTTGCTCAGTTCACTGCTTGCTGTGTTTTGGCTTTTGTATTAGCCTTTAAAAAGACTTGCTGGGCTTTGTGGTACACAATGGGGGAGATTTATCAAAAACTGTGCAGAGGAAGAGTGGTGCAGTTGCCCATGGCAACCAATCAGATTGCTTCTTTAATTATTAAAGTGACCTGTGAAAAAAGTAAGAAGCAAGCTGATTGGTTGCTATGGGCAACTGCACAACTCTTCCTTTACACAGGTTTTGATAAATCTCCCCCAATGAGTCTTGTGTACGAGTGGACAGGAGGTCCCTCTGTGAACAGCCAACACACATACACACAGGCTGGGGATGAGCACTTCTTTGCTGTGGATCCTTGTATCAGGAATGGACTTTGGCTCCTAGATTAGACTTGTGGCTCCTGTTCTCTCTCAGACACACACAAAGACACACACACGGGGGGGGGGGGGGGGGGGGGGGATTTATTGAAACCTGTAGAGAAGGTAAGTTGACCAGTTGCCCATAGCAACCAGATTGCTTATTTCATTTTTCAGAGGCCATGTTAAGAATAAAAGAAGCGATCTGATTGGTTGCTATGGGCAGCTGGCCAACTTTTCCTCCCCACGAGTTTTAATAAATCTCCCAGCTGTCTGTTTTTCTTTGTTCCCTATTCTGTCCTATTTCTACCCCTCTCTCTCTGCCTTTCTGTCCCCCTTTCTTCCATCTGTCTAAGTGCAGGGCGCAGCAGCTTATGTGAGCCCTTTTGGCTGTGCAAAGCTGCCCTCCCTACTCCTTCCTGTTTCCTATTGGCCTTTGGCCCGACTCCCACTTAAAACCAGCAAATCATATAACCTGGGGTTATTATGTGATATGCTGGTCACCTGAGGTTCTGACACCGCCCCCTGGTACTCCGGCTTCCCCTTGGCACCAAAACACCATGCTTTTCACATATTTTTCCCTCTTTTACCAGTTCACGCAAACCGAACTGGTAAAAGTTGGGGAGTTCTGCAAGCCGACAAAAAACACAAAGTATGTGTCGAATTCGGGTTCACCATAGTCGGCTCTCTAATCTCTAATGTTGAACAAGCCTTGTTAGTGCTAAATGCTATGCGCTACTATTTAAGAAAAAAAGCATTGTAAGAAATATTGTGCATTCACAATGTCCACTTTCCTTCAGAAAATAAATCATATAATGCAAATCTTTTTGCGCATTCCACTTTCCTGATAAGCATACAGACATAGAAGAAAAAGGAACAAACATTTTAATTTTGGGCAGCTATGGCCTGTTTTATACCTACCCTGCATCTTTTAAAAGATCCAGGAAAGCATGGAATTTGTTGAACGATTTTTCAATGCTGTCAAGAACACCTTCATCCTCAAGGAGAACAGAAGTTACATTTCGTGCTTCAAGTGCCTCCGAAAAGGTTTGATTTATTTGTCGTAAACGAGTATTTTCAACTTCCAGCTAGAACAAAAAGCATAAGATAAAATGGTTAAAAGTAACTTAGTATAGTTATATTAACATTTCTCTTTAATATGATATAGTTTTTAGCCTTGTATCAAAGGGCTTTTTTTTTCTTTTTTCTTTAAATTAAACAAATTTGCTCCACAAATAACAACAAAACTAATTTTCATTTTCTTAGATATATATCCCCCACTATCCAACAACTTTCCATTCATTACTAACACATTTAGAGAAGTTTCCTTTTTGTACAAAAGTTTTTTTTTTGCATAGATTTTTACAGCCTGACTATATGTTAATACAGATGCCCTTTTCAAATAATAAATAGGCAGACCAGAGAAGTAGATTGCAGATAACACTAATCAGTTGAATGCATATAGCACTGATCAGTATTAGGGTGCATTCACACCACGTTTTTACAATACAATTCCCGTATACATTTTCAATGTGAAAACCGTACGGAGCCGTATTGAAAACCGTATGCATTGACTCTCCATTGAAAACCGTATGCCAAACAATGCATCCTGTTGCATCTGTTTTGCGTCTTGTACGGTTTTGTCTGTTTTTTTCCCCATACCCAAAACTGCAGCCTACCACGGATTTTGGTCCGGGAGAAAAACCATATTAAACCGTGTACGTTTTTTTTTTTTTTTTTTACATGAGAGTCAATAGGAACCGTACAGGACCATATGTGCATACGGTTCCATCTGGTTTGCACCATACAGTTTTTGACTTGCAGTTTTTTTTCTTAGAATTTCAATCAAGCAAGTGAAACTTTATAATGGATTGAAAGGTTAAAAACATATAAGTTTTTTTCTTAAAAAGCGGATGCAACCGGACATCATTTTTCAAACCGTATACGGTTTTTAACCATATACGGGTTAAAATTTGTACACATGTTTTGATACAGTTTAGTCCGGTTTTGAGGAATCTGGTTTTCATCAAAAACCTGATACGGGAACTGTACTGCAAAAACGTGGTGTGAATGCACCTTTAGCAATCAAAAGACCGCTATTAATTGTTCTCTATGAGACTTTAAATAGCGTAAAAAAAAAAAGTAAATGCGTGTGTGTATAATTATTATTATTTTTTGTAATAAATGTGAACAAGCCCCCCCCCCCCCCCCGAAAAAAAATTACCCTCTTTTCCTATTTTACAAATAGAAAAGTCAAGCAAATAAACATATCTGGTATTGCCACACGTGGAAATGTCCAAACTCTTTAGATAAAGTGTTAAAGGGGTATTCCCGCCATCCCTGCAGGGATGGTGAGGATAGGAACTTATAAACTAGTCCCCGCAAGAAGTCCCCTGGGTGGTGAGCTCCTCTTACCTAGTTTCATTGTTCGGCCGGCAGCGACGCCCCCTCGGTTTGAGTGAATGGCCGCTTTATTGCTCTGCCCACTGTACAGACTGAGCAGGGCGATGATGCGGCCCGTCAATCAAGCCGAAGAGGTGTCGCTGCCGGCCGAAGTAACGGGACTAGATAAGAGAAGTTTCCTGCCCAGGGAACGACTTGCGGGGCCAGCAGAGACTAGTTTATAAGTTCATATAAATGTTGCTTTTATCATAAAGTGCATTGCATAAAAACAAACAAAAAAAAAACACAAAATGGCCAAATCAAAGATGTAAAATGCTTCCAATCATGTATTATAAAAATCATGCCCACGTTATCTATTTCCTCTGTTTTATAATTTTAACAGATTAGTGATAATGACGGAGATGGACAAAAAGTAAAAACACTGTGCATGCATCTCCATTGTGTCCATATAACAGTTTCTATTTATGAGGATTAAGGTTATAACTGGATTAAATGTCTTACTTGATTACCTCCATTATCCTGTCATCAGCTCTTAATCTTGTTTTTCTTTCTTTCTCCAACCTCATTTGGCATTCCTGCAATGCAACCTGTCAACAAGAGACATAACACTTCAGACTGTGGTTACCCTGAAAGCAGTCATTAAACGGCAAGTATATTAGTTCTCCAAAAGAAGACATTACACTTCATGTGTTTGACCTTTCATGACATACTGTAAAGTTAGAACACCTGCAATCCATGTAATGAAATGAACAGCCCTGTTACATAGAAGACACTTGCTGTACATAAGCGCTAAATGCGCACATTGGCACTTGTTTTAAAAGCTTATTACAAGGCTAGAATATTGTGCAGGGAGGGACGTGCAAATAATCGATTGATTGTGGCCACACATCCTCTATTACATGGGGAGGTGTGCAACCAACAAATGATGGCTTTTAAATTGACATAGTCACTTTAAAACTTTTGACATGTCTCTACGAAACAGCAATTTTTTTTTAAAACAGTCAGAGTTTAGGTGTTTAGACCCTGACCAATCACTAGAATGAGGCGGGAGAAGTGAGCACTAAGCGTGTTCTCCCCCAGCTCTGTGCCACATGACCACGACAGACTTTCAATGTCTTGGTGGTTTTATTTCAAGTGACAGGTACAATAAACAGGCAAGCACTGCCCGGTCCTGACACCTTAGTTACAGGTGTGATATGACTACTCTTCTGTGAAGCCTTGATTTGTTAAAAATACTTTTCTAGTATATCTATTTAAACACACACACCACACTGTTGCCAGTTACAAGCACTCAAGTGACTTCTCTCGTTTTAGAATTTACACTGAAAACTTGACAACTGGAATTGGATAGGTTGCACGATTTAATCTTTTTGCCAGTTTACATTTGTTAAACACCCAGAGTAAATAAGTACAAAAACATAGTCACCATTATGTCTCCTACCTGCAAACGCTTGTAGTTCTTCACACAGCTTTTATTGAGTACCTCACACACAGCAGGCTCTTGAATAATGAGGTCTGAGGAAATGTCTGAATCATCACTGTTTGAGAAGCTTTCACTATGAATGGAGACTTTTAACGGGGTTCCTTTCTAATGACAGAAATGACAGCTATTAGATATTTATCATAGTTACATAGTTACATAGTTAGTACGGTCGAAAAAAGACATATGTCCATCAAGTTCAACCAGGGAATTAAGGGGTAGGGGTGTGGCGCGATATTGGGGAAGGGATGGGATTTTATATTTCTTCATAAGCATTAATGTTATTTTGTTCCAGGAATGTATCTAATCCTGTTTTAAAGCTGTTAATTGTTCCTGCTGTGACCAGTTCCTGAGGTAGACCGTTCCATAAATTCACAGTCCTCACGGTAAAGAAGGCGTGTCGCCCCTTGAGACTAAACTTTTTCTTCTCCAGACGGAGGGAGTGCCCCCTCGTCCTTTGGGGGGGGGGGGGGGGGGTTTAACCTGGAACAGTTTTTCTCCATATTTTTTGTATGGGCCATTAATATACTTATATACGTTTATCATATCCCCCCTTAAACGTCTCTTCTCAAGACTAAACAATTGTAACTCCTTTAATCGCTCCTCATAGCTAAGATGTTCCATGCCCCATATTAGTTTAGTAGCACGTCTCTGCACCCTTTCCAGCTCTGCAGTGTCCCTTTTATGGACAGGTGCCCAAAACTGAACAGCATATTCCAGGTGAGGCCGTACCAATGCTTTATAAAGGGGGAGTATTATGTCCCTGTCCTTTGAGTCCATGCCTCTTTTGATACATGACAATATCCTGCCGGCTTTGGAAGCAGCAGCCTGACATTGCATGCTATTCTGTAGTCTGTGATCTACAAGTACACCCAGATCCTTCTCTACCAGTGACTCTGCCAGTTTAATCCCCCCTAAGACATACGACGCATGCAGGTTATTAGTACCCAGATGCATAACTTTACATTTATCCACATTGAACCTCATTTGCCAAGTGGATGCCCAGACCCTTAGTCTATCCAAGTCATCTTGTAACTTATGCACATCCTCTATAGACTGTACCGTGCTACAAAGCTTGGTGTCATCATGTGTAAAATAAAAATGATCATAAAAGAAAAGGACATTGATCTCTACCTAATAAGGTTTGAAACATGTGTCTTGGGATTGGCTGACAGAATGGGACTAAGTGGGCCATCACTGTTCAGCACAAGGAAGCAATCTCAGAAGGTGGAGCCCAGTGTTGGGGAGTGCTCAGCAGGAAAAGCAGCATCCACAAGTGAGAGATGGAGTTCCATTTGGGAGATCGTGGGGGGAACGGGAGAGTGGTTCTACAGAAGTCAGACCCCTAAGATCAGACACTTATCCCCTATGGTTGTTCACTAAGCATTTCCTATAAGGGGTGTATAAATAAAAGAGCATTTTAGGGCTCAGGCTAGGATTGAAAAAAATTTACCAAACTGAGGTCACTGTGGTTCAGTAGAACTATAAAGTCAGTGTACTGCAACCATAATATGTAAAAGTGTTATGGCTGTCTGATCGTGTATGTTTTTCTCTAAGAATATAACTTGTGTGTATGAGTGGCTTATAATGAAAGAACATTGAGTCATACATGAGAAAAACAATATATAAACAAGATCATGACTTATTTTACATATTTTCTGAAGGAAACCAAAAGACACATGCCTATAACCCAAATTCTATATGCTCTGTACTGCTCCCTACCTGTATTGGGAGCTGCATTCTATCATTTTACCATACCTGTCTACTACACACAGAAGGTGATCCATCAGCTGTACACACCTTTTTATGCAAAGTATTTTATGTTCATCTTAGTTATGTAGTCATTTTAGTAATATTTTATTATTATTTTGGGATGTATATACACACACTGTAACAATTGTAGCAGTACTCTTTGAGTCTGAATGCAACCTGTAAGTGAATATGGGGGAGATTTATTAATACTTATGCAGAGGAAAAGTGGAGCAGTTAGCAATAGAAACCAATCAGATCCATTCTTTCACTTTCCAGGGGCCTTTTAAAATATGAAAGAAGCAATCAGATTTGTTGCTATGGGCAAATATGCTACTATTTCTCTACACGGGTTTTGCTAAATCTCTCCCATGTGCATACTGAAATCACATTGTGAATGAACATGTGAGTTTATATGTTTCAAATACAGAGCGGCAAAACATGATGATGCTGTAGAACTAAAAAATTAGAATGTGAAAAAGGAATGTAAGGTGAAAGTGATCAACTTCTTTAGGCAGAATGTGTATTCTGTGTAGAAATGCTGCCCTCTAGTGGAAAACATTTAACAATGTTAACATCAAACCCTAAACAGTATGAAGACACTGGAAAGGTTTTAATAGTCCTGTCTTGAACTTCTTTAGACTGTGGAATGTTTCAGTTCAGTACAGTTTCCCACTAGTCTTATGGTATTGGGCTAAAAGGGCAAGTACATGAGAATGATATCGTACTTGGCAAAATAAACTTCAATCATAAGCTTTTTCTGGTGCCAACAAATCAATCCCACATATGTTTAAAGATGTTTAAAGAAGTACTATGGTGCAGTAAAACTTGTCACCTATCTAAAGGATAAGGGATAAGTGTCCCTTTAAAATACAGAGGATATTTGTGAAAACAAAATCCGACATTACATAAAAAGGAAAGCTAATCAACAATTCTAACAAAAGGAATGAGGGTGCTGCTAACAGGCTTACAATCTATTTTGTAAAGGGTTGACACAAGAGGTAAAAAGTGCTTAATATGAACTACAAAGACTCATCTTCAACTATTAATAAAAATACATTTGGATGTTTCATAAAACTAAAGCAATACTTTACCCGTTCAGGAGTAGAGTCTGACAGCATTTCCCTGGGGAAAAACAAAATTCAGGGCAAAGTAAAACAGTAGCACATGACCTTGTCAAAAACAGCAACACACCTTCTGTCATTTTAGTGTATTCAATAAAAAGTCCGTAATTTTAAAGGTTATTCCCATTTTATAAAATAAAGGGATATCATTAGGATTTGCCATTGCTTTCTGATGGGTGGGAGTCTGTCCCCAACCACTCCCTAAAAGAAAGCTGCAGCACTTTTTTTTTAGAAGTTCATTTCCGTGGTTCCGTTCATCACACATTTGTTTTCTGATAATCAGGCATTTCTGATCTTGGCAGCCAGGCAATAAACATTTGGTATTCCATCCACTGACATTTTTTATGTATTTCCAACTCAGTCACATTGTCAGGATGCAATTTGGTGCAGTTACAGAATTTTCCAGGGTGGGGCAGACTTTCCCACGGACCTTTCCAAGCCACTTCCTCAGGCCTCCCCCTCCTCCTCCAATCGGTAGGACAGAGTCCATTTTCTGCTGCTTATTTGAAGTGGGTGGCAGATATACCAATTCTTACCCCAGAAATGTGGAAAGAAGTGGATACAAAACCTATTATGCCATAGGGGATTACGTGAGGGATCTTTTGATTCAATCAAAATTCCTTCTTAGATTTATGTTTCCGCTGCTCCTCAGAGGCAGGGACTTTTCTTCATGCAGTTAGGGGTGCCCAGGGGTGTTCCTTTTTGGATGGAGGTTGTTCAATTCTTGCATGACCACCTGGAATTTGTATTTATCCTCACTCCTCAAGTCTGTCTACTGGGTCTTGGTTATGGTTATGTGGTTATGAGCTCTAACGGAAGGACACAGGCATTTCTCCTTTGTTGAGGTGGATCTCCTCAGTCAACAAACAGGTCACGCTGTACCAAGCATTGTACATTAGTAGGATGCGCCCTCAAAACTTTTACAAAGTGTGGAGGCCATGGCTGTTCTTAGATGAAACTGTTAATATCCCATACCGAGATGGCATGAGTGGTTGCAGATTTTATCCTTGTTTTACCACTTCTAGATGAGGAATGGTGGGTGGGGTGGCAGTGTGCTCCAATGTTGTGTGTTGATTGTGCATTGTTGTCAGGACCTATGGTTCTTGTTTCTTCCTATTCTATTTGCTGGCTGTGCTGCTTTCAGCTTCCTGGTAGAGCCCTGGCTGCCCTCTGACACTCATGATTACTGGACTTTTATTATGCACTCAGACAGCAGCACTTCTTTATATTGTTCATGCGTTTATTTTTTATTTTTTTTATATTATGCAAAAATAGAAAACCTTTACAAAAAAGTGAATCCCCTTTAAAGTTTTTCCTTTCATGCACCTCCTATGTACAGAGGTGCAATAGGGCTGATACCCCTTAATTCTATGATTTTCTGGGGGTCTGAGGGTTCAGACCCCCCCCCACCCCCTACTGATCAGAAAGAGCTGCCAAATTCTAAATACATTTTTTTAAATAATAAAAGGGCAAACTCCGTAGTGGTGTCATACCCATGATGATCATGTACCCAAGGTATTTCATATAGATTTTTGCTAAATATCCTGTCTATAAAGACAGGACTATCGCTCCCAACTTTAGGTAGTCACATACTATTGTTTTCCCTTGAGCATATGTAAAACTTGTCTTAGTTTTACAGATGCTAAAGTGCTAAAGGCAAAGTAAGCGTCTGACACAGGACTCTCCCTTGTTATACCATAAACATTACAAAAAAAGTGTGGAATTGGCTATGGATCATCTTCCTTATACAATGCTCACTACCATCTTTCTACTTCAGGCATAATGCATTACACGCATCTATACAATGCCCAGTCCCTTTTCAGACAATGATTTTACAGTACCTGTGTCTGTTTGCTCTTTCTGCAGTTCTCCAAGGTAGGAATCCTTGCTCTCCTGGAGTCTTTGGTTCAGGTGCATATAATTCTTTGGGTGTACTTTTTCTTCCAGAAACTGTCTTTTTAGTGCAAAACCCTGCACAGAACATCAAACGTAAGAAAACCTCAGTATTTATCTACTGTAAATAGAACTTACCCTAAATATGCCACAACAATTACACCACAGATGTAGACAATGGTAAAACTTCCTGGCAAGCCAGCCCCATGATGTGCGGTCTAGCTGTACCTGTCGCTGCACCGCCATTTAATGCATCCCCCGCTGTCACGTGATTCAGCAGTCTGCAGGCAGCAGGCAACAAAAGTAGGCCCTAGGATCTCTGGCAGATGGCAATCCATTTTCGAGAGGATTCCACAAAAAAGAATCGACATGTTCATTCTTTTTGTGGAGTGCGGAATTTGAAATGAAAGCAGAATCCCACTAAAAACTATGAGGGTCTGCTGCAATGTAATAGTGGATAGGGGATACGTTTAGTGTCCTCAAACTATCATTTTAAAATTGCTGGCACTAGCGATCACTCAATGCTGACTACCAATGTCGGCCAATGTAGGTGCTACTAGGTAGGTAGCAGGTTAAAGTCCTGAGTCCACTCCATACACTGTTATCTAGGATGAGTATACTCCATCTGGGCCATCAATAATTAAAACCGCTATGAATAAAGTGTACCAGTCGCTAAAAAGAATTTTTAAAAACTTCCATGGTTTTAGTGTTCTCCCTGATGTTACTATGCCCCTGAGAGTTCCTTCCATGGAGCACAGATATTTCCAATTCATTCAATTTCAGCCAGTAGTGGGCACACACACACAACTTGCTTTCCCTTACTTTTCTAGCTAATCATAGCACTTCTTTCTTACTATTATGTTATAACAGTGCTGGTGAAAGTGTACATTACTAAATTGGCTGGCAATGTGCTGGGCTGATAATTGACAGTACACTACTATAGATAGCATGCACACACACAAAAAAAAGGTAACATTCAGCACTGCTAGTCAGATGAAATGAAAGCCTTGATTTACATTTCAGAGACAGTATAATTCTTCTTACAAAGACAGACAGGCTCCGTTTTATGCACACAGCCAGACTTGCTCTTCCCTTTTTCAGTAAGGAGTCATTTTTGCTAAAGTCATTTACAAGTATGTTAGGATTCTCATAGGTCATCCAATGGAGGGAAATGGTTTGAAACTACAGTGGCCTTTTAAGCTTAATTATATTATATTGGCATGAAGAAGCCTATTTGCTCCTGCTGATAAAATGGAAGGGTTCCTGTATTTGCAAGTGCACCGTACTGTTTTATAATGGTGCAAAAATATAGAACAGGTGACTAAATTATTAATATTACCTTACCTGAATGTCTCCAAATTACTGGAGCACAAATGTAAAAGCAAATAAAGAATTTGTAAATAAAAACAATATAAAAAAGACAATCAAAGTAAAAAACAGAGCAATGGCCCCTCCCAGCTACATCCAGTTATTACTGATGTTGGGTCTGAAAGTCACTTTGCACATGCCTTTTTGCCTTTATGATAAGCACATATTTACATACATGACAACCATGCTGAAAGGAATTTTCCAACTCCTAGTAAGTGGCAGCATAACACTAGGAATTATGATCACTCCTTGATCACTGAGGCTATGAAGGAAGGTACTGCAAATGAGCCCTATTAAAGTTGTTATCTGTGCTTAGTTTGGACGGCAATGACTCTGCAAAGAAAGTGCTGAAGGGACCTTTGCACTCATAATTGATTGGGATACCTGTGATCACATAGCTAGCAATCAGCAAAGTGATGGCAGATTATAGTGATATTCTGTCCCATCCTATGAATAAAAATACACTTTCCTATGAGTATAATTTGCTTGATTGAAAATATGTATTTCTATTCATGAACCAAGAAATACATACCAATGCGGATTGTGTTCTTTCCCTTTAGTCCATTTCTTAGAGTTGTTGACCGTTTCATTTTAGTCCCTTCCTTTGAAGATGGTGAAGTAAACCATTTGTACTATTAAAAAAAAAAAAAAGAAGGAAACTCTCAGTTATTTAGAAGAACTGGAAGCCCTTAATTCTAACTCTTCTCTATTTTTAATCAACATGGGACATACAGAAAACCTGCATTATTGCATCGCGATCTATACATGTGTTATCAATAGCTTACTGAAAATCTCTCATATAAATTCTACGCTATTGCTCCAAAAGGCCATTACAGTGTGCAATGACCCACATAATCTGGGAATCTGTGTTCCAACTTATGAACCTTCAGGGTTTCATTTGCTGTAGCAGGTCAGAAAAATAGGATTTCTCTCTAAAACGCTGCACAATTTTCACCTGATGACAGACTATTTAGTGAGTATTTAAATGGATACTCCGCCCCTAGAAATCTTATCCCCTATCCAAAGGATAGGGGATAAGATGTCAGATCGCGGGGGTCCCGCTGCTGGGGACCCCCAGGATCTTGGCTGCAGCACCCACCTCAATGGCTTCCGGCAACGCTGGAGGCTTCGGATCACGACCACGCGAGCGAAAGAGTGTGACGTCACGACTCAGTCCCCCAATGCAAGTCTATGGGAGGGGGCATGATGGCAGTCACACCCTTCCCATAGGCTTGCATTGAGGGGGCGGAGCTTGAAGTCACACAGGGGCAGAGCCATGACATCACAACGCTCCGGCCCAGTGATCGACAGTAATTGGACTTGATTTTAACTGGGTGCGGTGTGCAAGATCACGGGGGTCCCCAGTGGCGGGACCCCCGCGATCAGGCATCTTATCCCCTATCCTTTGGATAGGGGATAAGATGTCTAAGCGCCAGAGTACCCTTCGCAACCAGTTTTTATAGAGAAAGAGGTACATAGAAACCTATGGCTGTGCAACATAACACCTGAACATTACATCATTACATAACATCTGAATTATTTGCTACTGAAATGCTGCAAATAATAATAATGATTGTCCACACAGAAATGTAGCAGGTTGATGACCACATTCAAGAAGCACTCTTATTCCCCCCCCCCCCCCCCCACATTATGCACATTCACCATCACTAGTCTTACAGCGCCATTTGTTTTTATTGCTGCATCTTAGTTTCATTACTATAACTTGCTCATGTGATAATCAGTCTGACCTACAGAAAATGACAGTGCCTTACGTGTCAGAGGCAGAGGCCAGTCCTGGGTCAGCTGACTTCCTGTGAACTACAGGATGACATCATCACCTAATAGGGTACGTTCACATGGCCGCCGCAGAAATACTTCTGAAATAGGACTGCACGGCCTTGCGCTGTCACCATTGACCGCAATGCAGTGCTCGTGGATTTCCGCGCAAAGACTGAATATGTTCTTTCTTTGCGCGGATCAGTTTCAGCGGCAAAATTGTCCGCTGCTGAAATTCCTCAGTGTGAACAGGTTTCGCAGGAGGCCCATTCACACTGATGTTAATGTCCACTGCATGGAATTGCGCAGTGTGAACATACCCTTAGATTGCTCATGCTAGCTCCCAGGCCACTCCTCCCTGCAGCTCTATCTATATACTGTTCAGGATATATTATATATATTATATATATTAGTATTCCTTGAGACTGTTTACACATTTCATTTTTTCTGGCTTTTTTTTGCTGTGCTTTTTCCCAAAATTGAGGCAAAGATGCTTCAATTTTACTTCAATTGTGCAAATCACAGGAAGAATGTGCAATTTTGACAGCAATTTTGTAAAATCCCAGCAATAACTGCCATTTTGTAAACTACACCCCTCACGGAATGTAACAAGGGGTATAGTGAGCCTTAACACCCCACAGCTGTTTGACGAATTTTTGTTAAAGTTGGATGGAAAAATGAAAAAAAAAAAGAAAACATTTTTTCACAAAAATGCTGGTGTTACCCTAAATTTTTCATTTTCTGAAGGGAAAATAGGGGAAAAAAAGCCTCCCAAAATGTGCAACCCCATTTCTTCTGAGTAAGACCATTCCCCATATGTGGATGTAAAGTGCTCTGTGGGTGCACTACAATGCTCAGAAGAGAAGGAGCGCCATTGGGCTTTTGGAGAGAAAATTTGTCCGGAATTGAAGGCCACATGTGTTTACAAAGCCCCATGGTGCCAGAACAATGGACCCCCACATGTGACCTCATTTTGGAAACTACACCCCTCACGTAATGTAATAAGGGGTACAGTGAGCATTTACGCCCCACAGGTGTCTGACAGATTTTTGAAACAGTGGTCCGTGAAAATGAAAGCTATAATTTTTCATTTGCACAGCCCAATGTTCCAAAGATCTATCAAACGCCAGTGGGGTGTAAGTACTCATTGCACCCCTTATTAAATTCTGTGAGGGGTGTAGTTTCCAAACTGGGGTTACGTGTGTGTGTGTGTGTGTGTGTGTGTGTGTGTATGTGCGGGTCCACTGTTCTGGCACCATGGGGGCTTTGTAAACGCACATGGCCACCAACTTCCATTCCAAACAAATTTTTATTTACACATCCGACTTTAAAAGAATTAGTCGTCAAACACCTGTGAGGTGTTAAGGCTCACTGTACCCCTTGTTACGTTCCTTGAGGGGTGTAGTTTGCAAAATAGTATGCCATGTGTTTTTTTTTTCTGCTGTTCTGGCACCATAGGGGCTTCCAAAATGCAACATGCCCCCCCAAAAACCATTTCAGCAAAATTAACTCTCCAAAATCCCAATATTGCTCCTTCCCTTCTGAGGCCCTCTACTGCACCCGCAAGTAGAATAAGTCATGAAAAAACTGTCTCGGAATCAGAATAAAAGGTAAAAGTATCTCAGAGTTATTAATGCATAAAGTGACAGTGGTCAGAATAGCAAAAAAGGGCTAAGTCCTTAAGGTGAAAATGGGCTGAGTCCCTAAGGGGTTAAAGGGGTATTCCAGGAAAAAAACTTTTTTTTATATCAACTGGCTCCAGAAAGTTATACAGATTTGTTAATTACTTCTATCAAAAAATCTTAATCCTTTCAATAATTATCAGCTGCTGAAGTTAAAGGGGTATTCCAGGCAAAAACGTTTTTTATATATCATCAACTGGCTCCGGAAAGTTAAACAGATTTGTAAATTACTTCTATTAAAAAATCTTAATCCTTTCAATAGTTATTAGCTTCTGAAGTTTTCTGTCTAACTGCTCAATGATTATGTGACGTCCCGGGAGCTGTGCATGATGGGAGAATATCCCCATAGGAATGGCACAGCTCCCGGGACGTGAGTCATCAGAGAGCAGTTAGACAGAAAACAGCAACTCAACTTCAGAAGCTAATAACTATTGCAAGGATTAAGATTTTTTAATCGAAGTAATTTACAAATCTAAAAAATACACAATGTAGCCCGGACCTTCTAAGTGAGTAAATGAAAATAGATATATGTGGATCGTGCTTCAATAATAATCAATATTTATTATAAAATATGAATAAGATTAGATACTTCTCACAGGGCCCTTGTGAGAAGAACATACATATTAAAAGGCAACCTAACAATATATTTAGGCATATAGGGGGAGATTTATCAAAACCTGTGCAGAGGAAAACTTGTCCAGTTGCCCATAGCAACCAATCCGATCGCTTCTTTCATTTTTCACAGGCCTTCATAAAAATGAAAGAAGCGATCTGATTGGTTGCTATGGGCAACTGGGCAAGTTTTCCTCTGCACAGGTTTTGATAAATCTCCCCCATAGTAGTTAAAACTATAATCCTGGCATAAGATAATAAGATAACAAAGTGAGATCTGTACCAAACAAATATGTTAAAGAGTTGCCCTTCTGAGTATTTAGGGTAGATATGTCCCTTTTAGATACAGTAGCAAACAGTCTGTAATATTAGAAATTGTTACCGGTCTTTGAATGGTAACTCAGGCGATGGGTGTTGTTCCTGCAATGACTGGGTGTCCGTGGTGCACACAGTCCTCTGTGGGCCACTTCCAATCGTGAGCCTGGTCCAGTATTGTCCGATTGAGAGCGGTGGCAGTCGCTAACGGCTGAGGCGCTGGCAGGCGCCGAAGATCGCAATGATGCCCGGGGACTGCTGGCGTGCGCTGGAGTTGGTATTCCTCTCTGCTTTGCTGGTTGGCCAACCAGCAAAGCGGTGAGGAATACCAACTCCAGCGCACGCCAGCGTCAGCAGTCCCCGGGCATCATTGCGATCTTCGGCGCCTGCCAGCACCTCAGCCGTTAGCGACTGCCACCGCTCTCAATCGGACAGGGATTTGCTTCTAAACTCGGCGGTTCCCGAGACACGTGTCATCAGAGAGCATTTAGACAGAGAATAACAACTCAACTTCATCAGCTCATAAGTACTGAAAGGATTAAGATTTTTTAATAGAAGTATTTTACCAATCTGTTTAACTTTCTGTAGCCAGTCGATATATAATAAAAAAAAGTTTTTTCCTGGACAACCCCTTTAAATGCAGAAAAGTCAGGGGGTTAGGGTTACAACCACAAAAAAACATGGGTGCTCAACCTCTATATCAGAGTACACATGAGGGTGCAAAGTAGTATATCTCAATAGCCATATACAAAACAAACTGAGAAAAAAGCGGATATATTAAAGTGCAGTGCACACCATCAACAACAATATTCTGTATAAAATATAAATCTTTATTAGAAAGGCAAAGTAATGTTGCATTATACTTTATATACAGGCTGAACATACAGGCTACAGAGCATAAGTATAGCAATGAATGTAAAAGTAAAACATGCAAACCAGTGCAGGATACAAGGCAGGGGATTAGACGGATGCAGGTATAAACAGGTCACAACATGTGCCCCCCCCCCCCCCCCCCCACAGGGCATATAAGATGGTTGGCAAGATCAGACGACTTTCATTTGATATGTATGAGCACCTTGACAAAACTTTGATGGTCAATACATTCAAATAGTACTTTTTATGGCCCAGCTAACCCTAAAAATCCTGCCCAGATTCTACTCAGCACTCATATCCTTTTATAGTATCAAGTAACATGTTGTGTATTGTAAGGCTGAGCAACAGGAATCCTTTTCCTAAATCCTCACAGGTTAAGGAATATAAGATCTGCAAGAATAAATCCCCCTGTTCTGCCTTGTGTGATGAGAACGGATGATAACTGTTACATAATCAACCTACAAAAGTCCAAACAAAAGCCTGCATTTTCTTTTACAGAAAGCCAGCTCTCATAGCCCTGGCAGGATCCAAAAACAACTAAATGTTGCTTATATCTTTGTGATTTCATGCTCCAAACTTGTAGAGTCTGAAGGAGTTATAAGAGGTGCATATAAATTACTGGTAACCTCAAAAGACAAATATGAGACACCCTTTTGTCAAGAAAAAATATATACTAGAAGATTAGGAAATAATGTCAATGTGAAGCTGCTTACATATTTGGTAAACTTTGCTAGAGTTAGTCTAAGAGCAGTAACTTCAGAATTTCTACTACCTTCATCTTGCAAGTTTGATAATTGAAGCGAGAGAAAGAATATCCATAGACACAGCTGATAGTTGACAGCAATGTTACTGACATCAGGGATGTGGAAATTTAACAAAAAACTACTTGCCCACGGGACTAAAACGGAGCAAAATCTACTTGTCCCTCATGACGATCCACTTGTCCTGGTCTATAGTCATAACTAACTACTACAGTGATACCTTTAAATTTTTCCATAACATTTTTCCATAATTCTGAACTTTTTCAATTTTTTTTTGCCATTTTCTGACCCCTGTAACTTTTTTTTACATTTTTTTTTCGTTCACATACCAGGCTGTACGAGGGCTCATTTTTTGAGCCATAATCAATTTTTTGTATCGGTACCATTTTGGTATTGATCTGACTTTTTAATCGCTTTTAACATTTTTTCTGGGATATTAAAAAATTGCAATTCTGTGTTTTTTTTCATTTTTTTTACATTTACGTCATTTACCATACGGGATACATAATGTTATATTTTAATAGTTCGTACAATTACGCACGAAGCGATACCAAATATGTTTATTTTGATTATGTTTACATGTTTTTATATAGGAAAAGGGGGTGATTTAAACTTTTAATATGGAAGGGGTTAATGTGTGTCTTTTAAAAACTTTTATTAAAATATTTTATTTAAAGGGGTATTCCGGGCAAAAACATCTTATCCCCTATCGAAAGGATAGGGGATAAGATGTCTGCGGACCCCCCGCGATCTCCCTGCAGCAACCTGCATTCTATGCGTAGCTGCATCTGGAGTCTCCGAAACTGCCGGGCTTCCGAGACGGAGACGTCACGCCACGCCCCCTCCATTCATTTCTATGGAGACGTAGCTACGCATAGAATGCAGGCTGCTGCAGGGAGATCACGAGGGGTCCCAGCGCCGGCCCCCCGCGATCAGACATCTTATCCCCTATCCTTTCGATAGGGGATAAGATGTTTTTGCCCGGAAAACCCCTTTAACACCTTATTAGTCCCTTAGGGGACTTTTAGGAGGAATCATTAGATTCCTCATACAGATCAATAGAGTTCAATTGAACTCCATTGATCTGTGTGCTCTGCGATCCATTGATAGACGCTGGCTGGACTAGGCTCTATCAATGACAGAGCCACGGACACGAGGGAAAAAGAGGAAAGCTGCGTGGGGGACGATCCACCTCACTAGCCCACCAGGGAGCATTCACATGTCCCTTTAGACACCGCTGTCAGCTTGGTCAGCGGCGATCTAAAGGGTTAATAGCCAGCCGCGGTGATCGGGATCGCCGCATGCTGGCTATTAGTGGCTACGGAAATAAGCTGGGGCTGCAGAGTACGGAGCGGGCTGGTCTGGAGCCTGCTCCATACTCCCCTGTGAGCGCCGCCATGCTTGTCAGAGGCTTTCAGGTCCGGCCCTGCTTACCCGATGCAGGGCTAAGGACCTGAAATATTCACCTGCCCGGCACTCGGAACTGCATGTCCCGTGCATCGGGCGATAGATGTCCAGGGAGGTGGAATTCCTATCAACCAGGTGTGCTTATTTACTTCATGGCTTTAACTGACTGTAAATTTTTACAAACCAAACTTTATTACGGCCTGTAGTTAAAAGGTAACTTCTTTTTAAATAGAAACCGGCATCTCTAACACCCAGCAGTAAACAGTTATCACCTGGGGAAGTTGTGTCAGATTATTCATTTTCTCTGCAGCATTCAAACAAATGACTAAGTGGCTCTCCATTTTGGCTTACAGGGGACGGTCTTCAGCATGAAATTTGCCTCTATGATGTCCATATACCTTAACAGGGCATATGGACTAGAGATGTCTTTATGGGCCATGAGGAGGCCACCTAGCTGTAACAATAAAGACATATGGAGAGACCTTTCAAAGAAGAATATGCATTATACAGAGAGCAGAATTATACAGCTGAAAAATTACACTATATGTGCTTTCATATTAAAAATAATATTGTATAATGTACAATACAAGCACAGAACCATACCTCAGAATTTGTGTCATGGGCATTCAAAAGTACTCTTTCAATAACAGTCTTGAGCAACGAATGGTCTACAAGAAAAATTATATAAAAAAAGGTATATCCTTTTTCCAACATATATTATATACATAAGATAGGCATAAAACTGACAATTTCACATGGTAAAAATTGATGCTAAACTTGTATTGCATTAATAATGTTAGAAAAATTCACAGGATGTGATTTCTGAAGATGTAGTCATTAAATATATTTTGATTAGCATATTTAAAGTGGTTGTCTGGTGAAAATCATCTACCACTAGGACCAACCTAGATCTCCGGAAGAGGAACCAGGCTCTTAGTAAGGGTGTGTGCTGTATAGATGGAACATGCTCAATTCATTTGTTAAATTAGATATTTTTATTACATTTTTAAACATTGTTTTGACATACAAACAAAAATAAAAAAAACTCCCACAACCTGCACCGCTGACCCGGCAAGCTAAACTCCTCCTGTAGATCCCCGAAAGTCCTGACCACACCCTGGGTAGCTAGTTGTTCCAAGATACAAAGTCCCCTCCTCTCCCAAAATCCAGCATCCACAAAAGAGAAAAAGTCAGGCAGACCAGGGTTATGCCAACAACAGGGTAGATTTAGTGCAGCCCGTAATACCCAACAATTTGCACATGTGACCCCAAAGTTTGTATAAAAGCTGAGTAGTGGGAGAGGAGTCAGGAGGTCTAGTAAAGGCACCAATCTCCAGCATATGCAGCAGCACATGACCCCCAGCACATGACCCAAGCGGGTTGTGCCCGTTACAAAGATTGTTTTCAGCACAGGGTGCCTCTAGTTGTTTTACCACTACAATTCCCAGCATGCCCTGACAGCCAATAGATGTCAGGGCAAGCTGGAAGTTGTAGTGGTAAAACAGCTGGAGGCACCCTGTTTCGATGAACTAAGGGCGGAAGTCAGCCCCCCCAGCAGGCATCAGTGATGTCACGCCTGCTGGGGAAGTCTGCCTGGTAGTGAGCACACTACCAGGCAGACAAAGTTATTTCTAAGATGTTAAAAAAAAAATTAAAGGCAGAGAGGTGGTTAGTGATAGATGGGCAATAGGCAGGGACAGAAATAAAAAATATAGGATGGTGGGATCTTCGTGCATCTTCGGCACTCCCATAGAAATAAATAGAGGTACTCCCCTGGAATTTATTATTTTTTTTTTAAATCAACTGGTGCCAGAATTAAAACAGAATTGTAAATTACTTCTATTAAAAAATCTTAATCCTTCCAGTACCTATCAGCTGCTATATGATCCACAGGAAGTTATTTTCTTTTTGAATTTCCTTTCTGTCTGACCACAGTGCTCTCTGCTGACACCTCTGTCCATTTTAGGAACTGTCCAGAGCAGGAGAGGTTGCTCCTACTCGGGACAGTTCCTAAAATGGATAGAGGTGTCAGCAGAGAACACTGTGGCCAGACAGAAAGGAAATTCAAAAATAAAAGAACTTCCTGTGGGTCATATAGCAGCTGATAGGTACTGGAAGGATTAAGATTTTTAAATAGAAGAAATTTACAAATCTGTTTAACTTTCTGGCACCAGTTGATTTAACAAAAAAAAAAAAAAAAGTTTTCCAGTGGAGTACCCCTTTAAAGGGGTACTCCACTCCAGGACATCTTATGCCCTATCCAAAGGATAGGGCATAATATGTCAGATCGCGGGGGTCCCGCTGCTGGGGACCCCCGGGATCTCGGCTGCAGCAACCCGCTTTCATTACTGCACAGAGCAAACATGTTCTGTGTTTAATGACGGGCGATACAGGGGCCGGATCATCGTGATATCACGGCTCCGCCCCTCATGATGTCACAGCCCGCCCCCTTTCATGCAAGTCTGTGGGAGGGGGCGTGACAGCCACCACGCCCCCTCCCATAGACTTGTATTGAGAAGTGGGCTATGACATAACGAGGGGGCGGAGCCGTGACGTCACGATGCTCCGGCCCCTGTATTGCCCGTCATTACACACAGAGCGAGTTTGCTCTGTGCAGTAATGAAAGCGGCTGAGATCCCGGGGGTCCCTAGCTGCAGCCGAGATCCCGGAGGTCCCTAGGGGCAGGACCCCCGCGATTTGACATCTTATCCCCTATCCTTTGGATTGGGGATAAGATGTCCTGGGGCAGAGTACCCCTTTAATGAACCACACTACTGCTCAGCCCATCGCCGGGACATCGCCGTGGTCCGCAATTTGCTGAGCCGCAGTGTGATTCATTGACCACAGGCAAACCAGGAAGAAGACAGCAGCAAAGGACTTGAGTGTGATACCAGGACATTGAGGGAGTGTCGGCAGGTGAATCCGGTTTATTGTTTTATATGCAGGCAGCCCGGGCATAATACTGCAAAAAAATTGAGCATGGGACTTCTCCTTTAAGTTAAACAAATTTGTAAATTACTTCTATAAAAAAAAACTAAAAAAAAAAACTCAAGCCTTACAGGGGGAAGTTACATAGTTTTTTTCCAGTCAGATATGATACTCTCTGTTGCCACATCTGTCTATGCCAGAAATTGTCCAGAGCAGTAGCGAATCCTTAGAGGAAACCTCTCCTGCTCAAGAAAGTTGCTGACACTGACAGAGGTGGCAGCAAAGAGCACTGTGGTTAGATCGGAAGGATGAAAGTACTGGAATGCTTGAGTTTTTTAAAGCGTACCCATCAGATCCAACAAAAACATTTTTTTTAATATATCACTCAGTACCTAATCCTGACCATGTACATCTAATTTTTTATGTGTCTAGCACCTTTATTTATTTTTTATTACACTTAAATTAGCTCACTAGTCCGAATTCCTCTCAAAGGGAAGGGGTGTGGCCTCACTGTGCCGGTCTCCGCCCTCTCCCTCAGTACACTGTCTGCTCACATCTCCCCTAGCATTAGCAAAAGTACAACACCCAGCTGGTCCTCACTGACAGTAGCGGGACACAAGCTGACAGTGGGAGGATTTTTCCTCCAGCTGTGAGCCCTGCGCGCACAGCTGTCAATCAAGGAAGTGTGTCCATGACATAGGTGATGACGCATGGACACAGCAGGACTTGTATGTGTCCACGCAGGCAGGGGGGGCAGTTGTTTGACTGGCTTTTTAAGTATGAAATACTGAAAATTCTCTAATGAAAGCAATTGCAGAACCTATTGGTTTAGCATGCTTTACAACATATCAAAAGTTTTTGTATCTAACAGTGCCCATTTAAATAGGAATTTACAAACCTGCATAACTTTCGAGCTCCTAAATGGTTTTGTAAAACACAGTTGAAAACATATTGGTATTTTTTACAACTAGGTAAAAAAAAGAAACTGCCCCATACCAATAAGAGGGTTTTTTCTTATATCCAAGACAATCAGAGTTGTATTCGTTTGCAGCGTGTGAAGAAATGCTGTTGCACCCTCATTGGATATTCCACACTGACGCATGTCTAATGCTAGAAAAAAAAAAAAAAAAAATATGACCAACCATATCAGTACTCTAAAAACAAACAAACAATAACATACTGAAACTGAAGAGATTTTGCCCACATCAACCAATCAAAGCTCAACCTTCCTATCTTAACAAGCTTTGGCAAAATGAATGGGCAAAATCTCTTCAATTTGTTTCCGTACACATTATGATAAATCAGGGCCATTATGTCCAGACTGAGTACCATATTTATGAATTACTTGTCCCACTCTTTTCGTCATACAAGTCCGGTAAAATTAAGTGCCTGCACTGTGCCTCATGAGTGTTAACACGCTCTCCTATAAACATTGGTTATAAAATTACAGTTAAAATTATAGTAAATCAAGTGATAAATGGGTTAAAATCGATTAAAATTAATGAATTATCCCCCATAAGGTGATTTCAGTACTCACCTGCCAGACAGTAATGGACTTGCTTAGGAAGGATCCATGTAACGCTGCTGCTTTCTTTTTGTGAAATGGCTATTTCCTGTTGGAGTTCCCTCCCTACAACTACAAGTTTAAGGATTCCTTGTTTGTAAGAGTGAGGTCACTTTTCTTCCTTCCACACATCAGCCACCCCACCCATTGCAGCACACCTGAGCTTCCTTGCATGCGTGCTGTGCTGTAAACTACAATTCCCTGCAGCCCTTTTAAAAATGATCTCGCTGTCACCCAGCGGTTGTCCACCCATTAAAACTCAGACAGGCTTCCTTTCAACACCTGATTAGTAATGTAATATCTCGGGCCACACCGCAACCTGGGAAAAGCGGAGACGACACTCATTTTGTATGCTACTAAAAATGAACATCAGGGCAAAGCTCACATAAGAATAACAAGACCAGCCATCAAACACAGGTAGAGACACTATATTATGAACTACACTAACTATACAGCCACTGTAACACAGCCAAATAAAAAATCCCGGAATAACCCTTTAATACAATTTTAGTAAATTTGGCACAGAGAGGTTTACTACAGGACCCTATGATTTTGAGATAATGTGAGCTTTGTAGCATGGTGCATTATTATGCTGGAAGTAGCCATCAGAAGATGGGTACGATGTGGTAATAAAGAGGTGGACATAACAAGCGTGTTTAACCGTTTAATGACGCAATTTTTTGCGTTTTTATAATTTTTTCCTCGTACGTGGGACTAATTGTTACTTCGTTGCTTGTTGTATGTGGGACTAATTGTTCTTTGTAATGGCATCACTTTCATCACAAAATGTATAGCGAAGCGCAAAAAAAAAAAAAATGTGTAATATATATATATATATATATATATATATATATATATATATATATATATATATATATATATATATAGTCGCGGGGCGAACAAAAAAAAAAACCACTATACAACTTTTGGGGGGTTTCGTTATTAAGTTAAGTTATCTTTATTCTGTAGGTCCATAAGATTACAACAATATCCAATTTCTCATTCAAAAAGTTTTTATTACCGGTAATTGTAAGACAAATCAGATAACATACAGAACATGCATGACAATGCCAATAAACATTTAAGTTTGTTCGGTCAGATCATGTAACAAAATGCTCAAACGGCAAATACAAAGACTAGCTCAGATATATCATAAAAGCAGGATGCTAACTCTGAGATGGTAGGTAGGGCACTTAAACCGGAAAAGATTAGAGCTGATAACAGAACAATACACAGCGCTGGGAGCCCTGACCTATGGGCAGTAGACAACTGAGGCAAAACCACATGCAAGTGAAGACAAGAACCAATAAGACAAACAGACATCCAAAACTAAAACCAGATTGACAAAGAAAGAGAGAGAAAAAAATTAGGAAAGTAGGAAAAAGAAAAAGAGGGGAAAAAATGGGTCTGAAAAGAGGGCGGGGGGGACTACGAGAAGAGAAAGAGGCCAGTAAGACCAGACCGAAAAGACCCGGCCGGTCAGACCAAGGTGGGGTATTGGGAGGATGAACACAATTCCGACCAGGGCAACCAAGTGGAGGTGAAGCAAACTAGGTCGATAGGGGCTGTTGCAAGGAGTTCCTCCATGCGGTGGGACAAGGCCACCTCAGCGATCCACTCAACAACTGTAGGAACGTCAGGGGAGCGCCAATGTCTCAGGATGACCATCTTAGCCGCCTAGGGAAGATTGCGCAAGAGGGAGCGTTTGTATTTGGAAGCCGCCATGGGAAACAAATAGCAGAACAGCTTCAGGTTCACGAGGAAAGGACACTCCAGTGATCGTCCGAGTTACTGTGAGAAAAGAGTGCCAGAAAGAAGACAGGGCCGAACAACTCCACCAGATACACGTAAATGTGCCCTTGGCAGAGCCACACCGCCAACAAGAGGCCGGTACTACCGATGCAGTACAGATGGCAACCGATACCATCAAGAAAGAATTTTAAAGCCCGTTTCCCGAGCCTTGGTAGCGATAACCGCCATATGGGTGATGCAGAAGTATCTGGCCCATTGGTCAGGAGAGAACTGTTTACCTAGCTCGGCCTCCGAGGCCTCGCAGAAGGGAAGGAGGGCTTGCGATCGGGTCTAGATCAAGAGGGCGTAAAAGAAGGGAGATGGAATGCTGAGGGAACAACAAAGCCATACAAAAGACTCTCAAAAGGGGTAAAAGGGCGGTGAAGGTTCAAGTCAGTAGGCAAGAAAGAAAGAAAAAAAAAAGAGATAGCTGGAGATATTCAAACGGGGCATGGCGAGAAATGGGCCAGGACTCCTGGATGGTTGCCAGGGGCTTAAGGGAGCCCCCAGCCAACATATGGGTGAAGCGCAAAGAGCGAAAAATGGAGGAGCCGAAGATCCCGCCCTCCAAAGAAAGGCAGGGAACGAAATCTGGATGGTCTGAAAGGTCAATAAGGGACCCCATGTTCCTGGAAGTATGTAGAGAGGCCAAGGTGTGTCTAGTGGAAAACGAGCTAACAATCCTGCGCTAACAATACCTAATTTATATAGGTTTTGCTTTATTTTACTAGTAAAAATATTTTCACCTTTTTGTAAGAAGATTAGTATGCTTAAAATTGTCCTCTTCTAACTTTTTTTCTTTTCATATACAGGGATATAGGAGGGCTTATTTACTTATTTTTTTTCAAATAGTTTTTATTGGTACCATTTTTGTTTTGATGGGACTTTTTGATAGATTTTTATTAAATTTATAAAAACGTTTCTGGTATATGAAGTGACCAAAAATAAGTAGTTGTTGACTTTGGTATTTATTTTTTTTATTTTTTTTACGTCTACACTATTCCCAGTGCTCCTTAATTAACATAATATTTTACCACTTTGGACATTTCCGCACAGTGTGATACCACATATGTTTAACCCATATGTTAAAGCCCATTTTGACATTAAGACCCATATGAGGGATTTTTCTTTTTTTGCAAGAAGAAATTGTAATTTGTAATGACCTCTTTCATTTTACCATAGGATGTACCATGAAACCAAAAAATGAATATTTGCTGGCAGAAATTTATAAGAAAACTGCAATTTTGCTGTTTTACCGTACGGGATCATTAACATTTTATTTTAATAACTTTGACATTTACGCACGCCATATTTGGCGATACCAAATATGGTAACTATTTTCTTTTTGTGTAAAATGGGGAAATAAGGATAATAAAATTTTTACTAGGGGAGGGAGTTTTATTAGGCAAGAGGCAGGTAAGGGGACCCACCTTCACCATTTTAGCTCACGGAACCACCGTGATCACGCTGCGAGGGTTCCGTAAGCCCCTCTGAGCTACCAGAGATTTTTAGTTTTTACTTTGGACGCAGTGATCGGCATGGAGCACGGCTTCTAGAGGGTTAATGACCGGCAGCGGCGAGATTGCCGCTGTCTGTCATTAACAGTGAGTGTTCAGCTACTGATAGTAGCCAACACTCCCTGTTCTGAAACGAGAGCAGCTCCTGCGATCACTTCAAAGCAGCTTAAGGACTCAGGGCGTACAGGTACTTTTTTTTTTTTCATTTATGTCAGAACTGCTGTAACTATCAGTCACCCCTGCACAAATCACCAATTTAGGCCTCAAATGTACATGGTGTACTCTCACTCCTGAGCCCTGTTGTGCACCCGCAGAGCACTTTACATCCACATATGGGGTATTTCCGTACTCAGGAGAAATTGCGTTACAAATTTTGTGGGTCTTTTTTCTCCTTTTACCTCTTGTGAAAATTTAAAAGTGTGGGGCAACACCAGCATGTCAGTCTAAAAAAAATTTTTTTTTTTTACACCATGTTGGTGTGGACCCCAACTTTACCTTTTCATAAGGGGAAAAAGGAGATAAAGACCCCCAAGATTTGTTGGGCAATTTCTCCCGGAAATACCCTATATGTGGCCCTAAACTGTTGCCTTGAAATATGACAGGGCTCCAAAGTGAGAGAGCACCATGCGCATTTGAGGCCTAAATTAGGGATCTGGATAGGGATGGACCTGGATGCAAGCATTAGACTTGCCTTCTCCGCCAAAATACCCTACTGCAGTGTTTCCCAAACCGGGTGCCTCCAGCTGTTGCAAAACTCCCAGCATGCCTTGACAGTCAGTGGCTGTCCGGCAATACTGGGAGTTGTTGTTTTGGAAACAGTGCCATACGAGATATACATATTTTTATTGGGGGGGAATAACTGTGTAAGGGTGTGTATATGTAGTGTTTTACTTTTTATTTTGTGTTAGTGTAGTGTAGTGTTTTTAGGGTACATTTCACATGGGCAGGGGTTTACAGCGAGTTTGAGCTGAAACTTGCAGCGGGAAACTCACTGTAAACCCCCACTCGTGTGAATGTACCCTGTACATTCACATGGGGGAGGGGGGTGCAAATCTCCAGCTGTTGCAAAACTACAACTCAATAAAGAAAATACTGCTCAAATTATAAGGGCCCAACAATTGACCCACCGCTCCCAGTCAAACTTATCAGATAGTAGGAAAACTCTTGGTAAACAACCAAAGAATATGGGGAGTGACTATATTAAAATATAACTTTTACCAAGTCATCTAAAATAATATCAGTGCTGCATCCAGTGTGGATGACTAAGTGCAATTACATAGAAGTAATGATCTCAATACTCATTATGGGTTCATGGATCGGATATGACCAAAAAAAAAAGAGTCTAGAGATATTAAAATTGTATTAAATACTATCACACTAAATGTGATTTTGCTCATAAGGTTTCTCGACGCGTTTTTGCCGAAGTGCCTCGGCGTCCTCAGGGGAAACCCTTAGAGAGTGTTTGTATATAAAGTATTACATAAATCATCACATAAATAATAAAATTGCCAAACAAAACCCTAACAGCCTGATACAGGTCCGATGCTTATAATTTCAAGCAAGCTTAGAACCAAATTGCTGTAGAGGTAGCCGCAGGATATCAGGTACCTAGAAAAAAAGAGAGGGCACAATATAGAATAGAGTGGGGGACATCCATATTCACTTTTACACAATTCCCCCTCGGCCTCTGCTCACATACAGGCAATGCTGCCTAGGTATACCTGAAAAAAAGCACAAAAGGAAGAAAAAAAAACTATTCACTCACTGTCATGTGAAGAGAACCAAGGAGACAGTATCTGCTCCATATAGTGGTTACTCACAGTTACGAAGTTCGGGCTTCAGATAATGTGATGATGTTTAAACCTGCTTGAGCAGGGAGCCGCGATCCCTGGCTTCACTGCACACACCACATGTGAACGTCATCTGACGTTATATCCGGTCGCCCAGACACATGCATCAGAAAGCTGCGCCCTATGGCTCTGATAGGCGCGGCTTGGATTATCCATGCGCATGCGCAAAATAACGGCGATCCCGGTCGCTTACATGGCTAAGTGTTTACATAGGCTCAGTTCAATTCAGTCTTGTCAATAGACGCGATGATTGCAGTAGTAAAGATATGTATCCATATCTCATGAGAAAAGAAGGTACCGTATTTATCGGCGTATAACACGCACTTTTTAGGCTAAATTTTTTTGCCTAAAGTCTACCTGCGTGTTATACGCCGATAAGCCGCTGCAGTTCAATGATTTAAAGCGGGCACTTTAAATCAATAAACTGCAGCGGCTTTGCAGGTGCAGAGACCGCCAGCGCTGCCGGCTTCTCTGCCCCTGCCTGTCCTGGGGTCTAGAGCCCTGCTGCCTGCCCTTCTCTCCCCCTGGCTATCGGCGCCACTGCCAGTTCTCTCCCCCGGACTATCGCTGCCCCGTTGCCTCCCCCATCCCCGATTGCATAATTACCTGTTGCCGGGGTCGGGTCCTCGCTGCTTCAGGCCTCCGGTGTGCGTCCCCTGCGTCATTGCTATGCGCTGCACGGCTCGGTGCAATGACGTCACTCGTCATTGTGCCGCGCCGTGCATAGCAACGACGCATGGGACGCACACCGGAGGGCTGAAGCAGCGCGGACCCGACCCCGGCAACAGGTAATTATACAACCGGGGATGGGGGAGGCAACGGGGCAGCGGCGCCGGCAATGGGTGCCGCAGCCCCTTCTCTCCCCCTGGCTATCGGTGCCGCTGCCCCATTGCCGGCGCCGTTTCTCTCCCCCTGTCTATCGGCGCTGGCAATTGGGCGCCGGCACCGATAGTCAGGGGGAGAGAACGGGCAGCGGTGCCGATAGCCAGAGGGAGAGAAGCGGCGGCAGCAGGGCTCTAGACCCCAGGAAAGGCAGGGGTAGAGAAGCGGGCAGCGACGGCCTCTCTCCACCTGCCTTTCCTGGGGGTGTATCGGGGTATATGCATGCACACACACGCACCCTCATTTTACCAAGGATATTTGAGCAAAAAACATTTTTTACCCAAATATCCTTGATAAAATGAGGGTGCGTGTTATACCCCGATAAATACGGTAAGTATAAGAGGTCATGTAAGGAGGAGCGTATAACCATATTACCTGTGTATGTAAGAAGTTTTTTATATTGCTCAGGCAGAAACAGCAGATATGGACTCTCTCCAACATTGGACCATTACTTGAATCATTTAATAATGTATAGATGTATAGGGCCTCCTACCCCGAGGAGACCATGTCTTTGAGTACACCTAGCCTTGCTATATTTCTATTGCTAGATACACACATGAGACGCCCACGATTCCTTAGGCTTCCACCACTACCATCAGCGGCATTAGTGCCCAATTCATACGTGGGCACATTGGTGGTTTCCATGTTTTGGTGGGCCTCTCTTGTGCAATGAATAATCTATACTCCGTGAGGGAGATGTATCAAACCTTGTCCAGAGGAAAAGTAGCAACCAATCAGATCACTTCTTTCACTTTTGAAAAAGCCTCTGAAAAATGAAAGAAGCGATCTGATTGGTTGCTATGGGCAACTCGGCAACTTTTCCTCTGGACAGGTTTTGATAAATCTGCCCCAGTGACACTATAGCTTCTAAAAACCTATACTTAGGTGCCCAATATGTCTCAAACAATTCATCTATACATCATTAAATGATTCATTTACTACTGCGATCGTCACGTCTATTGACAAGACTGAATTGAACTGAGCCTATGTAAACACTTAGCCGTGTAACCGACCGGGATCACCTTTATTTTGCGCATGCGCATGGATAATCCAAGCAGCGCCTATCAGAGGCATAAGACGGGGCGCGGCTTTCTGACGCATGTGACCGGGCGACCGGATATAACTTCAGACGCCGTTCAAATGTGGTGTGTGCAGTGAAGCCAGGGATCGAGGCTCCCTGCTCAAGCAGGTTTACACATCACCACATTATCTGAAGCCCGGACTTCGTAACCGTGAATAACCACTATATGGAGCAGATACTGTTTCCTTGGTTCTCTTTACAGGACAGTGAGTGAATAGTTTTTTTTTCCTTTTGTGCTTTTTTTCAGGTATACCTAGGCAGCATTGCCTGTATGTGAGTAGAGTCCGAGGGGGAATTGTTTAAAAGTGAATATGGATGTCCCCCACTCTATACTATATTGTGCCCTTTCTCTGTTTTTACTAGGTACCAGATGTCCTGCGGCTACCTCTACAGGAATTTGGTTCTAAGCTTGCTTGATATTATAAGCATCGGACATTTATTAGGCTGTTAGGGTTTTGTTTGGCAACTTTATTATTTATGTGATGATTCAGGGATGTGGAAATCCTATCGCCCGACGTCCGGGACAAGTAGTTTTGGGCGCCGGGCAGGTGAATTTGTCATAGATTTAGCCCTGTATCGGGCTAGCAGGGACAGACCGACTTCCCCCTTTTTTTTCTTTAATGTCGGTGTGAGGCGCAGGAGCGGATGGAAGTCTGTACCTCACACCGGCACTCAGAGTGTATGGAGGGGGCGGCGGCCTCCAGCTGACTGCAGAGTCCCCTTATCTCCCCTCCCGGATGATGGACGCAGCTCAGAAGACACAGCAGGGTGAGAGAAAGGACGAGCACAGCTCCGTGCAAAGCTCCATCCCCAGCACACAGCTCTACCCCTCCCCCTGATCTGTCTCCACAGGACCTAATCCACCACGGGGAGGTTGCTAGTTTGCACGGGGAAAACACAGAGCAGGGGGGGGTGAGGGGGGAGGACGGAAATCTCACCTCACACCGGCGGTGACTACAGCTCTGATGTCCACTCATGGCGGCTCAGGTGAGGAGGCCGAGAATACAGGCGGCGGCAGGAAGGGTGGTTGTATATGTATGGTGTGAGTGTATGTGTGATGTGTGTATGTAATGTGTGATGTGGGGGCAGCGGCAGGTGTATGTATGATGTGTGCATATGTATGGTGTATATCAGTGTTTCCCAACCAGGGTGCCTCCAGCTGTTGCAAAACTACAACTCCCAGCATGCCCTGGGCATGCTGGGAGTTGTAGTTTTGCAACAGCTGGAGGCACCCTGGTTGGGAAACACTGGTGGATATGTATATTGTGAGTGAATGTGTGTATGATGTCTGTCTATGTCTGATGTGTATGTAATGTATGATGTGTGTATGATGTCTAAGTGTGATGTGTATGTAATGTATGATGTCTAAGTGTGATGTGTGTGTGTGTGTATATGTGATGTATGATGTGGGGTGGGCAGCGGCGGGTGTATGTATGATGTGTGTATATGTATGGTGTATATGTATGGTGTGAGTGTATGTGTGTATGTAATGTATGATGTGGGGGGGCAGTGGCGGGGGTGTGTGTATGTATGATATGGGGGCAGTGGCTGGTGCATGCATGAATGTTTTGTATAGGAGTGGACTGTCACGTCGGGCATTAGGGCAGTTGTGCCATCTAATTTTATTTATTTTTAGTGGCACCCGCACTGAATTGCACCCCCAGAATCCCATCCCCTTCATACTCACCCGCCAACCAAGAGCCCCACGGATGCACACAAACACGCCCGAACCAAAACTACAACTCCCAGCATGTTGGACCATAACCTAAACTGTAGAACTATAAAGTGTAACATGCTGAGAGTTGTAGTTTTGGTTTGGGTCAGCTGCAGAGCCATAGGCTGCATCAGGGCATGCTGGGTGTTGTAGTTACTAACTGAAATTCCCAGTATTCCTTGACACATCCTATGGCTCTGCAGCCAACACAAACCAAAACTACAACTCCCAGCATGTTACACAATAACCTTAACTGTACTACTATACAGTGCAACATGCTGCAACACCCACACAACTATAGGCTGTATCAGGGCATGTTGGGAGTTGTAGTTATCTAGTAACTAAATGCAACTTCCAGCATTTTCTGACACAAAATGCAGCACATAAACTGGAGAAGCAGAACCCCCCCCCCCCCCAGTAACACATAAGTCCCTATGAAGACTGAAAAATAGTGATTAAAATATTTTAAAAAGTGCGTATGTATGTGAATAAGCCCCTTTCCTAATAAAAGTTTCCAACTTTCTTTACATAAAAATAATGTACAAAAATAAACATAAGTGGTATCGCTGCATGTGGAAATGTCCAGGCTATTAAAATATAATGTAAATTAAACCGTACAGTGAACGGTGTAAATGTAAAAAATAGTCCAGAATTGCTCATTTTTGGTCACTTCATATGAGAAATTTTTTATGGTGATCAAAAAGTTACATCTAGACTTTTCTGGGCTCGCCTCGGGTATAAGAGGATCTACAGCTCTCCGGCCGCTAATAGCCTGGCATACTGCTGTCAGCAGTGTCTAAAGGAATCTTATATCCATCCCTGGTGGTCTAGTGGGGGGGGATAAGACTATTTTGGTTGAAATTATTTCATCTACCAGGACAAGTGGATTTTCTTGAGGGACAAGTAGATTGTGTTCCGCTTTAGTCCCTTGGACAAGTATTTTTTTTTTTTTTAATTTCCACACCCCTGTGATTTATGTAATACTTTATATACAAACACTCTATAATGGTTTCCCCTGAGGACGCCGAGGCACTTTGGCAGAAACGTGTCGAGAAACCTTTTTTCTAGAGAAACCTTATGAGCAAGATCACATTTAGTGTGATAGTATTTAATAAGATTTTAATATCTCTAGACTTTTTTTGGGCATATCCGATCCATGAACCCAAAATGAGTATTGAGATCATTAAAACTACAACTCCCAGCATGCACTGAGACCATGCATGCTGGGAGTTGTAGTTATGCAACAGATGGAGGCACACTACTACATCTCCCAGCATGCCCTTTGGCTGTCCACGCATTCTAAGAGTTGTACTTATGCAACAGATGGAGGCATAAGGGACCCCCGCCTGCCCCGATCGCCGCCCAGCAGGGTAGTGATTGGTAGATCGTTCCGACCAATCATGTGATCGTGAGGTGGCCCCTGTGCCACCTCACTCCTGCTGGGGAATGGTGATTGGGGTTGTCTCGGACCGCCCCAATCAAACTTTTTTTCTTGGTGACCGGAGACCCGATTGACCCGGAATCTCCACAAATCGCCAGTCTGAATTGACTCCGGTCTCAGGTCCCCAAGGGATTTGCACGGGATGCCTGCTAAACGATTTCAGCATGCATCCCGTTCCGTGCGGTGAATGGAGACGCTCAGTGTGTACCCGTATTGGTCCTTAAAGGAGATCTGTAGTGCTCTGAACATTATCCCCTATCCGAAGGATCTCCTGTACGGGGCCGCAGCAATGTACAGGAAAGGAGGCGTTCTGACCCCGCATGACGAGGCAGCCGGCACGCCCCTCCATGAATCCAATAGAGATACATGGAGGGGCATGCCGGCTGCCGCGTCCTGCGGGAACGGAACACCCCCTTTCCTGTACATTGCCGTGGCCCTGTACAGGAGATCGCGGGGGGCCCCAGCGCTCGGACCCCCCACGATTTAAAACTTATGTCCTATCTTTCGGATAGGGGATAAAGTTCAGAGCACTACAGATCTCCTTTAAGTCCAAGGACGCGAGGGCGTACCTGTACGCCCTTAGTCCTGGACGGGTTAAGGTCCATTTACACGCGCTGATTATTAGCCGATTGAGCATTCATAGGAATGCTTTCTCCAGTAAGAACTAATAACTAGCCCATGTAAAACAGAGAAATTTTCTGACAAATGAGAAAACGTTTGTTCAATGGCTCATTTGATCTTTTATGCAGGCCTAAAAAGTCATTGCACCCTGGCTATGGGATGTGCGACCAACAATTCTAAAACTTAAACATAAAAACCATCTTATAAGTTAAACAGCTTTATGGATTTATTTGTTATTTGGCTGTTACCACTTGACATTTCACGCTGATGGCAAAGGCTCAGCTTAACTCCTTAAGGACTTTTACGTTTTAGTTTTTTCCTCCTCGCCTTCAAAAAATCATAACTCTTTTATATTTTCATCCACAGACTAGTATGAGGGCTTGTTTTTTTGTGCGACCAGTTGTTCGTTGTAATGCCCTCACTCACTTTACAATAAAATGTATGGCACCCCAAAAAAATACTATTTGTGTGGGGAAATTAAAAAGAAAACCGCAATTTTGCCAATGTTGGAAGGTTTAATTTTCACGCCGTACAATTTACTTTATTCTTTGGGTCAATACGATTAAAATGATACCCATGATAACATACATTTCTATTACTGTTGCGCTTAAAAAAAAAAATTGCAAACTTTTTAACAAAATTAGTACGTTTAAAAGCCCTATAATTGAAGACCTATAACTTTTTCATTTTTCTGTATAAGCGGCCGTATGAGGGCTAATTTTTTGCGCCGTGATCTGTACTTTTTATTGATACCATATTTGCTTATATAAAACTTTTAATCCATTTTTAATTAATTTTTTGGGGAATAAAATGTTATAAAAAGCAGCTATTTTGGACATTTTTTTTTTTACGTTCACGCCGTTCACCGTACGGTATCGTTAACATTTTATTTTAATAGTTCAGTTATTTACGCACGCGGTGATACCAAATATGTATATAAAATATTTTTTAAACATTTTTGGGGGGTGAAATAGGGAAAATGAGACAATTTACGTTTTATTGGGGAGGTTTTTTTTCACATTTTTACTTTTATTTTTACACTTTAATAGTCCCCATAGGGGACTATTTATAGCAATCATTCGATTGCTAATACTGTTCAGTGCTATGTATAGGACATAGCACTGATCAGTGTTATCAGTCATCTTCTGCTCTGGTCTGCGGGAAGGCAGATCAGAGCAGAAGACGCCGGGAAGGCAGCGGAGCTGCCATGCTGGATGATGGGATCACCGCGGCAGCGCTGCGGGCGATCCGATCATTCATTTTAGTGACCGCGATGCTGCAGATGCCGTGATCTGTATTGATAACGGCATCTTAGGGTTTTAATGGTGGACATCCGCGGGATCGCGGATGTCCGCCATTACCGGCGGGTCCCTGGCTGCGATCAGCAGCCGGGACCTGCCGCGCATGACCAGGGCATATCTCCGATGCTCGCGGTTATGCTTAGGACGTAAATGTACATCCTGGTGCGTTAAGTACCAGCTCACCAGG
The DNA here is from genome assembly GCF_029499605.1 of Hyla sarda. Classification (NCBI taxonomy): domain Eukaryota; kingdom Metazoa; phylum Chordata; class Amphibia; order Anura; family Hylidae; genus Hyla; species Hyla sarda. Next base: position 373,584,674 of record NC_079189.1, on the reverse strand, counting down.
ACATACATTTATGTCCTGCGTCCTTAAGGGGTTAAAGGTCTGCACCACACAGGTACGGTGTTTTGCAGGAACCAATAGCCTGCTGAACCATACATATAAAGCATTGAAAGGGGTTACACAATTATTATTTTAGACTGGACATCCCTTTAAAACACTGGTCTATAGTCAGAATTTAGTTTGTAAAGCGAGCAGTTCCTAAAAACCCTATAAATAGCCAAACCTTAAATGAGAGCCATGAGTAGCTAACAAAAGGTATTTATTGCATGCATTAAAGGGGTACACTGCCCCTAGACTCTGCCCCTATTCGAGGTGGCGGGGCCATGACGCCCCTGTATCGCCTGTCATCAGGCACAGAGTGAAGTTCGCTTCATGCAGCAGATGACACAGAGTGCTGCAGGAGAGATCGGGGGGACCCCCGCGATCAGACATCTTATCCCCTATCCTTTGGATAGGGGATAAGATGTCTAGGGGCGGAGTACCCCTTTAATTTAAGGGTAAACCATTTGAACATTTTCATATGATGTTGTTCTTCATTTTCTCATACCTTTCAACCACAGGTCCTCTCCAAGTACATCTGCTATTGCCTTTGCTCCTTTATCTCCAATAAGTGTATTACAATTCAAGGAGATTCGTCTCAATCCAGCCATGCAGTCAAGATCAGGTCGCCTATATCTTAAGCTTTCTGCCCAAGCCTCACTGTGCCTTCTTGTTGCCTGATGCTAAAAGAAAAAAAAAAAAAAAAGACAAATGCATACATCCCTTTAATAAAAATAAATAAAAAATACAAAATAAATACTGAAATTAATTTTTTTTAACCCCTTAAGGACCAAGCCCATTTTGACCTTAAGGAACAGGCCTATTTTCGTTTTTTCCTTCTAAAAATCATAACGCTTTAAATTTTGCCCCTATAGACCCAAGTAAGGGCTTGTTTTTTGCGCCACCAATTATACTTTGTAATGACATCAATCATTTGATAAGAAAATCTACAGAAAAACCAAAAAATATATATTTGTGCAGTAAAATAAAAAATAACGCCATTTTGTAACTTTTGTGGGCTTCCATTTCTACACAGTGCAATTTTCATCAAAAATGACACCTATATATATGTTTAAAATTGTCATCTTCTGACCCCTATTACTTTTTTATTTTTCCGCATACAGGGCTATATGAGCTCAATAACTAAACCCCAATGGCCACCATTGCCTCTTGAGAAAGCCGCGGAGGCGGCGAAACATGTAGAGGCGGCAATTGTGTGTATTTTTTAAGCGACACCAGAGTGATCCTTAAAATAGGCAGCCACTGCAGGGCTACCTAGTACTTGAGAGGACATTGATCCTGTTAAACGCACTCACTGCTATATTTGGATCACCTGGTTGTCAGTTTTAATCCTTTTGTTGTTGGGAATTATCTTTTAACATTAATTAAAGTTAATTTTTAAGGGGTAAGCAATAGGGGTTTATACCCCGGGCTTCAGCCTTGGGGTTTAGTTATTGAGTTTATATACGGCCCCTTACTACCCTAGGGAAGTTTGTTTAGTACAGGGCTATATGAGGGCTCATTTTTTGGTCTGTAGTTTTTATTAGTACCATTTTTGTTTTGCTGGGACTTTTTGATCGCTTTTTATTTTTTATGGTATATGAAGTGACCAAAAATGCACAATTTTATTTTATTTTTTACTGTATGGCATCAGTGGTTCAGCTAACCTTGTATTTTAATAGTTCGGACATTTACGCACGCGGTGGTACCACCTATGATTATTTTTATTACATTATTTTATTTAAAAAATGGGAAAAGGGAGGTGATTTAAACTTTTAATAGTTAAGGGGTTAATTCACTTTTATAAATTTATTTTTTGTTTTTGTTTAACATTTTTACACTTTTCTTAGCTCCCACAGGGGGCTACAACATGCAATCTTTTGATTGCTTACACTGATCAATGCTATGCCACAGCATAACATTGATCAGTGTTCTTGGCACTCTGCTGCTCTAGCCTGCTGAACAGGCTTCGAGCAGCAGATCACCAAACGGGCGACGAGGAGGCAAGTGAGGACCCTCCCCTCGTCCAGTAAGCTGATCGGGACATCGTGATTTTGTCGAGATAGTCCCAATCAGCTCCATCAAGCTGCCGAGATAGTTTTAGCTTCATTTTAGATGCTGTGATCCACTTTGTTCGTGGTGTCTAACGGGTTAATGCCGGGCACCAGCCAGATCGGCGTAGCAATCGGGACCCACCGGGTTTAACCCGTTCTCCCCTAGTGAGAACAGTTTAAACCCCATGAACAGGACCAGGGCGTACATGTACGCCTTGGTCCTTAAGTACCAGGGCTCGGGGGCGTACCTGTAAACCCTTTGTCCTGGTCGGGTTAAAGAATGTTTCTCAGGAGACAGAACCTGAGCCTCATGGAAAGGAATGCCTAGCTACAATTATGCAGAAACAGGCAAGTGAATGTGCTCAGTTGTTACCATATCTATGTTAAGAATGTCCTTATAGCAAGTCACACAATACAGGAAGTTGTACATTTTGTTAAGTTAAGGAAATCTAATTTTCCAAAACACAGTTGCATTTTCTCTGACATTTGTTGCAGCTCAGAATTTTGGCTGATTCTCAGCAACAAACCATTACTTTCACAGCAAGTATTTTTACAAATAAAGCCATAAGTGACCAACTTTCAGACAGTGCTACAAAAAAGTCAGGCTATGCTAATAAATAAGTTCAAGATGCAGTTAAGGCAAACAGTGGTCCAGATTTAAAGGGACACTGACAGCATATTCACCCCCCACTAAACCCAATATACTGGGTTATAGTGACTGTGAACAGCATTAAAAAGAGGGGTCAATTACTGTAATTGGTGATGTCTAGCGAGGCATCAATGCCCGCGCTCTGCTCACGTGCCACCAGGCTCTCATGAGAGTGAAGAAATTTGAATATTCATCCCAGGGGTGGGACGGGCGCTGAATAGTGAGGAGGCGGGGGAGCTTGGCGAGTCAGCTCCCTGTCTCCATTGAGCACAGCAGCGCAATAGCATTAGATGAGGAAAGGACCTAACTCTGCAACTCCTTCACCAATTTAAGCAAGTAATTACTCTTTTTAATACTGTTCACCCACACTATAATCCAGTATATCGGGTTTAGCATGGGTGAACCGGTCTTTCAGTACCAAATCTCATTTCCTATATGGCACTAGTATAATTAAAACAGTGCTCTGATTGGTTGCTCTAAATAAATTAAGACATTTTCTGTCTCAGATTGATAAATCTGGACTATTGTATTATAGGGGTTAACCAGCACTTAACTACTTATCCCATATCCTGGTAAGTGTCTCATCACAGGGGGTCAGACCTCTGGGTCACCCGTGATCTCCAAAATGGGGCCCTGGCTCTCCTTGCTGTATGGAGATTTAGATGGCACATACTCCATGCATTGTTTATGGGAGCGCCATTTACCACTGATTGAAGAGAGGAGAGGCCGAACCCCATTCTGGTGATTGTGAGGAACCCCCAGCTGTCAGTCCAAGCACGATCTGACACTTTTTCTTGTGGAGAGGGGATGAGATGTTAAGTACAGCATAACCCATTTGAGTGCAGTGTATGACAGAGATTCAAAGAACACCAAAGACAGAATCTGACCTAAAGTGTGAGAAAAAATATTGTGTGAATAATGTGGGTACAAGGCTATAATCTATCTGTACCACCTTTGTATTACAACAGACAAAATCACTTATCCACACACTGTCTAATTACCTTCAAGGAATAAAACATCATGTTTCATTTACCTTTAAAATACTTGCGATCCATTCTGCTCCATGCCATGTCAAATTACATCCAGTGAAATCTATTACTATGATTGTCGGTGAATTCTTCACACTTTTGCAAATTACTACATAAACAAAACAGAACTCAATAAATAAAGATGTTACAATCACATTAAGTACAGGAAACCAACATGAGTCAATTCCAGTGTCATTGCAAAAATACAAAATTCAGTAATAGTAAAAGAAGGGTTGCACTCACTGGTAAAATTCAATGGCTCCATGCGGACATTCCGCAAACTGCGGGCACCGGCATAAACGTGCCAGCGCTAGGACCGCACAGAAATGCGCCGTCTCATAGACGGCTATGCATTCCGTGTGGAGTCCGCAGTAAGAATGAACGTGTTCATTCTTTCTGAGGACACGGAAAATGGAATTTCCATGCCGGAAAAATCTGGCACGGAAATTTCACCGTGCGCACAGTGCAGCAGAATCCTGTTAAATTCTTAGGGACACTGCTGAAGAGGAATCTCCGTGCTGAATTCCAATGCGGAATCCGGCACAGAATTTCCTTACTCAAACAGAAAAACAGAAGAGCTATAATTGGATTACAAGTCCACAAATTGGAGATGGCTCAGTCATTTAAAGAGTGATTGCTTCACTTAAAGTTCTTTAATTTCCACGTTGGAGAACATCAAAAACAACCGATTTTATCTGTTTGAAAAATTTATAAACTCAGTTTTGTTACAAAAAAAAATAAACTGAAGGTTACAGCTTCACAAATACTGTTTAAAATTATACTTTGCTAATCTCCATGGCAGCCAAGGGTACTGTAAGAACAAGACCCTCAAAATAAAAGCAGCAAGTCACAGAAGGAAAATCTGCCAGGGAATGAATGACTCACTGTGTCCATTGCTTTAGCAATCTGTATGGTAACATTTTTCCCCAGATAGGTTTGACATCAAGTGTCAATAAAAGAGCTTGACGGCTGTTAAAGATTGTGTTGTACATACTAATTGATACAACTAGTTCAATCAGTATACAGCCTCTGCCTTTCTATATCCTATATGACTTTATCTAAAACAAAATCTCACACAAGCACAGTTCCAGCTTTTGCTACAACAGTAGAAAAACAGAGGGGCCGCAAAAATCTGATTATTACAGGAGACTTTTTGGGATGATTAAAACATCTAAAAATATGTAAAACAGCCCAAAAGAAGTTCCTTGCACTTAATTTAACATCTGGAACAATTACATAAGTAAACCTAACAATGTGCATTTTTTAAGACATAAAACAGACTTTCTTGAAGAAAGCACATAGCCTTAGAATTACTTGTTTGCTCAACAGTGTTTCTCATAAAATGTGGAGAAAATACAGCATTTCGGCATCAAATTTTAAATTTGAAACATTGTCCTTAGGACTCCATCAGACAGTACAGTTCACAACTGTCTATATTCTGTGAATGAAGGGCAGACTGCAGACTGTTCTAAATTATTCTGTAATCTGCTAAATTTCCAAATTGTTCCTGTGGCCCACAGAGCAATTTCATTAAAAAAATATATATAACCTGACATTTTAATTCAATTTCCCAAATGTACGAAAGATATGATCTAATGATACATATATCATGATAAGTTTCGTGCATTTATACTCCACTATAAGAGGAAAGGTAGCTTTATTTGGGAGGATAGACATGTTATCCTCTATCCAAAGGAGAGGGGATAACATGTCTGATTGTGGGGGTCAGCCGCTGGGGACCACCACAATCTCTGTCGCAGCACCCCAATTATCCGATGCCATTCCGATGCACCATGACCTTTACAGGAGCTGCGCTCGCTTCATCAGGTCTCTGTCAGCAGTAATGCACTTACAGACAATAATGGAGAACAGCAATCTCATTAACACCTTAATTAACCCCGTCATTAATCCCTTAAGTGCCATACTCAATAGCGATTCAGGCACAGAGGTGTCAGCAGAAAGCACTGTCGTCAGGCAGAAAGGAAATTCAAAAAGAAAAGAACTTCCTGTGGATCATAGAGCAGTTGATGAGTACTGGAAGGATTAAGATTTTTTAATAGAAGTAATTTACAAATCTGTTTAACTTTCTGGCACCAAAAAAAATGTTTTCCAGTGAAGTACCCCTTTAACCGCTTAAGGACCAAGCCCATTTTCACCTTAACCCCTTAAGGACTCATAACGCTTTCAATTTTGCACCTAAAAATCCATATGATGGCTAATTTTTTGCACCACCAATTCTACTTTGCAGTGACAGTCATTTTACCAAAAAATCCACGGCGAAACGGAAAAAAAAAATCATAGTGCGACAAAATTGAAGTAAAAATTTCATTTTGTAACTTTTGGGGGCTTCCGTTTCTACACAGTACATTTTTCTGGTCAAAATGACACCTTGGCCCTCATTTACTTAGAAAATCGGGTTGTAAGTCTATCTTGCTTTCTTACCCGACTGCTTTTTTCCCCTGGTATTTATTATTATGTCACATCCTGTTTGTCGCACGTGGGTTTTGTAGGTTTTGGTTTCCAACTCCTCTGAGTTGTCAGGAAAAAATCCACAACAATTCAACAAATTCGGGTTGGAAACCTTTATAAATACGTGGGAAAGCTCAGAAATGTCGGGTTACGCCCCTTTTTCGGGTTTGGGAGAATCCACATCGGGTCCGTCGGGAAAAAATGTCGCATCGTGTCGCACGATGTCTGCGACATGTCGCAGACAAAGAAGCGCCAAAAAAAACGACAAAACAAGTCGGGTTTAGAATAGTAAATGAGGGCCCTTTTCTTTATTCTGTAGGTCCATACGATTAAAATGATACCCTACTTATATAGGTTTGATTTTGTCGTACTTCTGAAAAAAATCATAACTACATACAGGAAAATTTATACGTTTAAAATGGTCATCTTCTGACCCCTGTAACTTTTTTTATTTTACCGCATATGGGCCGGTATGAGGGCTCATTTTTTGTGCCTTGTTCTGAAGTTTTTATCAGTACCTTTTTGTGTTGATCGGCCTTCTTGATTGCTTTTTCAAAAAAATTTTACGATATAAAAAGTGACCAAAAATACGCTATTTTGGACTTTGGAATTTTTTTGCGCGTACGCCATTGACCGTGCGGTTTAATTATTGATATCATTTTATAGTTCGGACATTTATGCACGCGGCGATACCACATATGTTAATTTTTATTTACACTGTCTTTTTTTCTATTCTATGGGAAAAGGGGGGCGATTCAAACTTTTATTAGGGAAGGGGTTAAATGACCTTTATTAACTTTTTTTTTTTTTCCACTTCTTTTTGCAGTGTTATAGCTCCCATAGGGGGCTATAACACTGCACACACTGATCTCTTATGCTGATCCCTGCAAAGCCATAGCTTTGCACGGATCAGCGAGATAGGGGCTCGATTGCTCAAGCCTGTAGCTCAGGCTTGGAGCAATCAAACCCCGATCGGACGCGGTGGAGACAGGTAAGGAGAAATCCGCCTGCTTCCCAGCTGATCGGAACATGGCAATTTTATCGCCATGTCCCGATCAGCCCGACTGAGCTGCCGGGAAGGGTTTACTTTCGTTTTCAGACGCGGCGGTCAACTTTGATCACCGTGTCTGAAGGGTTAACAGCGCGCGGCACAACGATCGGTGCCGCACGCTGTTAGCCCAGGGTAACGATAGCCGGGATCGACCTGGTGTCATGCGGGGTCACAGCGTGACCCCGTTTTTCACACCGGGACCAGGCTCAGGGTGTACAGGTACGCCCTGAGTCCTTAAGAGGTTAAGGACCAGAGCGTTTTTTGCACATCTGACCACTGTCACTTTAAGCATTAATAACTCTGGGGTGCTTTTACTTTTCATTCTAATTCCGAGATAGTTTTTTCGTGACATATTCTACTTTATGTTAGTTGTCGATACTTGCATCATTTCTTGGTGGAAAATTCCAAAATTTGATGAAAAAATTTAAAATTTTTGCATTTTTCTAACTTTGAAGTTCTCAGCTTGTAAGGAAAATAGACATTCCAAATAAATTATATATTGATTCACATATACAACATGTCTACTTTATATTGGCATCATAAAGTTGACATGTTTTTACTTTTGGAAGACATCAGAGGGCTTCAAAGTTCAGCAGCAATTCTCCAATTTAAAAAAAATAAAAATAAATTTAAAAAAAAATCGGAATTTTTCAGGGACCAGTTCAGGTTTGAAGTGGATTTGAAGGGCCTTCATATTAGAAATACCTCATAAATGATGCCATTATAATAACTGCACCCCTCAAAGTATTCAAAATGACATTCAGTAAGTGTGTTAACCCTTTAGGTGTCACAGGAATAGCAGCAAGGTGAAGGTGAAAATTCAAAATCTTAATTTTTTGCACTTGCATGTTCTTGTAGACCCAGTTTTTGAATTTTTACAAGGGGTAATAGGAGAAAAGGCCCCCCAAAATTTGTAACCCAATTTCTCTCGAGTAAGGAAATACCTCATATGTGTATGTCAAGTGTTCGGCGGGTGCACTAGAGGGCTCAGAAGGGAAGGAGCAACAATGGCATTTCGGAGAGGGAATTTAGCTGAAATGGTTTTTGGGGGGCATGTCACATTTAGGAAGCCCCTATGGTGCCAGAACAGCAGAAAACCCCCACATAGCATACCATTTTCGAAACTACACCACTCAAGGCACGTAACAAGGGGTCCAGTGAGCCTTAACACCCCACAGGTGTTTGACGACTTTTCGTTAAAGTCGGATGTGTAAATGGAAAAAAAAATTTTTTTTCACTAAAGTTTTTTCCCCAAATTTACAATTTTTACAAATGGTTATGGGATAAAATGCCCCCCAAAATTTGTAACCCCATGTTCGGAAGTAAAATGCTCTGCAGGCTAAATACAATGCTCAGAAGAGAAGGAGTCACATTTGGCTTTTGGAAAGCAGATTTTGCTGAAATGGTTTTTGCGGGGCATGTCAAAAAAACACCCATTTGGAAACTACACCCCTCAAGGAACGTAACAAGGGGTACAGTGAGCCTTATTACCTCACAGGTGTTTGATGAATTTTTGTTAAATTTGGATGTGTAAATGAAAAAAAAACTGACTGCCAAAATAGGAGAAAATGACTGCCGAAATCTGTAACCCCATTTCTTCCGAGTACGGAAATACCCCATGTGTGGACTTCAAGTGCTCTGCTGGCGCACTACAATTCTCAGAAGAGGAAGAGCGCCATTGAGCTTTTGGAGAGCGAATTTGTTTGGAATGGAAGTCAGGGGCCATGTGCATTTACAAAGCCCCCTGTGGTGCCAGAACAGTGGACCCCATTTTGGAAACTACACCTCTCACAGAATTTAATAAGGGGTGTAGTGAGTATTTACACCCTAATGGCGTTTGACAGATCTAAGGAACAGTGGGCTGTGCAAATGAAAAATTACATTTTTCATTTTCATGGACCACTGTTCCAAAAATCTGTCAGACACCTGTGGGGCGAAAATGCTCACTGTACCCCTTATTATATTCCGTGAGGGGTGTAGTTTCTAGGGATGTAAGAAAAAATCGATTCTCGCGATAATCGCGATTTTTCATTTGCCGATACAGAATCGATTCAAAATATTTTTGAATCGATTCTTTTAGGGATGTGGAATTTTTAATAAAACGCACTTTATCTTACCTGCCAACGAGCCCGCGGAGCTCCGGTACAGTCCGGTACAGGTGTTCGGTCCCCGGGCTGTATTCTTCTTACTTCCTGTTAGTCCGGCACGTCACATGGAGCTTCAGCCTATCACCAGCGGAGGCGGGACATCGCTGCGGCTGGTGATAGGCTGAAGCTCCATGTGACGTGCCGGACTAACAGGAAGAAGAATACAGCCTGGGGACCGAACACCTGTACCGGACTGTACCGGAGCTCCGCGGGCTCGTTGGCAGGTAAGATAAAGTGCGTTTTATTTTATTTTGCAGCCCGGACGGGATAACATGAGAAAAGTGAGCACCGGAGTACTAGATCGCCGCTGTCAAAGCTGACAGCGGCGTCTATTGGGATCTATGAATGCTCCCAGGTGGGCGATATATCGCGATGTATCGTCACCTAGACGGTATCGCGATATATCGCGATATATCGAATCGCCACACTGGTATCGCGATTCGAATCGAATCGCCAAATTCTTGGCGATTCACACCCCTAGTAGTTTCCAAAATGGGGTCACATATGGGGGTCCATTGTTCTGACACTATTGAAGCTTTGTAAACACACGTGGCCTTCAATTCCGGACAAATTTTCTCTTAAACAGCCCAATTCTTCTTCAGTCCTTCTCTTCTGAGCATTGTAGTTCGCCCGCAGGGCACTTTACATCCAGATATGGGGTATGTTCTTATTCAGAAGAAATAGGGTTACAAATTTTGGGGGGCTGTTTTCCTATTTTCCCTTGTGAAAATTAAACACCAGCCTTTTAGTGAAAAAAAATTAGTCAAACACCTGTGGGGTGTTAAGGCTCACTATTCTCCTTGTTATGTTCCATGAGGGGTGTAGTTTTCAAAATGGGGTCACATGTGGGTATTTATTTTATTGCGTTTATGTCAGAACCCCTGTAAAATCAGCCACCCCTGTGAAAATCACCAATTTAGGCCTCAAATGTACATAGTGCGCTCTCACTCCTGAGCCTTGTTGTGCGCCCGCAGAGCACTTTACGCCCATATATGGGGTATTTCCGTACTCAGGAGAAAATGCATTACAAATTACGGGGATCTTTTTTTTTTCCTTTTACCACTTGTGAAAATGAAAAGTATGGGGCAACGCCAGTATGTTAGTGTAAATGTTTTTTTTTTTTTACACTAAAAGGCTGGGGTAGACTCCAACTTTTACATTTCATAATGGGTAAAAAGAAAACAACCCCCCCAAAATTACGGAAATACCCCATATGTGGCCCTAAACCGTTTCCTTGAAGTGAGAGCATCATGCGCATTTGAGGACTAAATTAGGGATTGCATAGGGGTGGACATTGGGAATCATTGGCATAGAATACCCCTAACAGGGTGCATCCAGCTGTTGCTTAACTCCCAGCATGCCTGGACAGTCAGTGGTTGTCCTGAAATTATGGGAGTTGTTGTTTTGCAACAGATGGAGGCTCTGTTTTGGAAACACTGCCGTACGATACGCTTTTCTTTTTTATTGGGGTGTATATGTAGTGTTTTACCCTTTATTATGTGTTAGTGTAGTGTTTTTAGGGTACATTCACACTGGCGGGGTGGTACGGTGGGTTTCCCCCTAGGAGTTTGCGCTGTGGTGAAAAATTTGCCACAGTTCAAACTTGAAGTAGGAAACTCACTGTAAACCTGCCCGTTTGAACGTACCCTGTACATTCACATGGGAGCATGCAGAGACAGCTGTTTGCTGTTTGGGCATGCTGGGATTTTGCATCTGGAGGGCTACAGTTTAGAGACCACTGCACAGTGATCTCCAAACTGTGGCCCTCCAAATGTTGCAAAACTACAAATCACAGCATTCCCAAACTGCAAACAGCTGTCTGGGCATGCTGGGAGTTGTAGTTTTGCAACATCTGGAGGGCTACAGTTTAGAGACCACTGTATAGTGGTCTCCAAACTGTAGCCATCCAGATGATGCTAGGCAACTAACCAGCTTCCGTAGGATCCAGGGAGCCACATCCCTGTCCTCTGTTGCCGCCGATAGCCGTCTGTTGCCACCGCCGCCTCCGATGGGTAAGTGGACCTTCGGCAGTGGTCCCCGTCGGTTAACCCCATTCTGCCTGGACAACAGTGGGTGGGCAGAGCGAGAGAACCGAACTTTAACCCCCCCCCCCCATCTGCTATTGGTCGTCGCTTCTGAACGACCAATAGCAGAGATAGAAGGGGTGGCGCCCCTGCCACCGCACTCCTATCCCTTTAGGAGGATCGTGGGTGTCTTGGACAACCCCGATCCCCCTTATTTACCCCGATCGCCGGTGTGGATTCAAGTCTTGGGACCCCCCTGGGGCATTTGTACGGGGTGCCTGCTGATAGATATCAGCAGCCCTCCCCCCCCCCCCCCACGTACGGTCCCTGCCCGACGGGGACGGAAATTCCCACAGGCGTACAGGTACGCCCTTGGTCCTTAAGTGGTTAAAGGGGTATTCCAGGATTTTTTATTCTTTGAATGTAAGACAGGGGCAGGAAAGTTAGTCTAGTTATATACTTCACTTACATGAGTTTGGTGGTTAATATCGAATTAACTATCTTTCTTTTCCTGGAAGATCATTTTCTGCCGACTATATAATGAGTGCTGTCTCAGACTTTTCCCAGCTTGCTGTGTAGCCCAAGACAATACAAGTCATGTGCTAAAAGGGAGCTTGGCTGCTTTGTCTGTTATGTGTGAAGCCAGACTCCTGATGAAGTGACTGGCGCACATGTGCTTGTATTAGTCATCACACAGTTCCACAGATTGTGTGTCAGGTGATATGGGGCAAGACATGTGATCAAAGGGAGCATGGCTGTGTTGCAATGGGTGGGGCGACCTATCTGTGGGGGGGGTAAACAAGACACTTCCATGTAGTCTGAGGAAGGCCACAGAAACAGGAAGTAGCCAGTTCCGAAATAAACAAGCCAACAACATTATTGGGGACACAGGATACTGCCATTTACAACCAACACAAACACAGATCCTTTGTAAGCATGTCCATTACTGTATAACAATTAGTAAAGTCAACTTATATTGGATAACCCCTTTATGGGGTTAATGACTGGGTTAATTAAGGAGTTAATGAACTTTCTGTTCTCAGTCATTGGCTGAAAGTGCACAGCACAGTCTATGCAAAGTTATGTCTCTTTACCTTTTAAAGGAGAACTAGGCTGAAACTTTTTTTCTATCTACTGTGCCCGGACTGCAAAAAGTAAAATAAATATCAAATAACACAGCCTCGGCTAGTGATACACTGAGCCCAGTGACATGTAACAGGCCGGGAAGCAGGGAAGAAGGTGGGGCCCAGGCCTGTTACATGTCACTCCACTCAGCCTATCTCTAACCGAGGTGGGACATCGCTGCAGCCGGCGATAAGCTAATCACGAGTGACGTGTCAGGCTCTAAGATGCAGAAAAAGACCAGGCCCAGAAGGCAGATATCAGCACACCGGGGGAGCGGTGGAAGGTGAGTTAAAGTTTGTTATTTAACTTTTTGCAGCCAGAGTTCTCCTTGAGGGACACACACCTTTTTGGCCTTGAGGACAGAGTCAAGTTTAATTTTTGCATTTTTGATTTACCTCCTCACCTTTTAATAGCCAAAGCTTTAATTTTCCCCTACACGAGGGCTTGCTTTTACTATGAAATGTACAGTACCACAACAATGGTACTGTGCAACTTCATACAGCGGGAGCAGGCACAGGACGTACATGTACGTCCTGTCTCCATAAGGGGTTAAAGATCAACTGTTTGTGCTCCCTTTTGATTTTTTGTATCAGTTTACCTTACTTTGTATCCAGTTTTAAACTGATCTTTTTTGTTTTGCCTTTTTTGTGGTGTTAAAGGAGCTCTCTCATTGATAAAAACTTATCCTCTATCAGAAGGATAGGGGATAAGCTTTAGATTGCTGGAGTGTCCGAGCGCGGGGGCCCCCGCGATCTCCTGTATGGATCCCCGACTCTCCCCTGGAGCGGCGTGTCACAAGCCCCCCCCCCCCCCCCACTGCCCGAAGCGTGGGCCGCAGCCACACCCCTCCATATAGTAACAGCCCCTTTGAGAAAGGTTACGAAACGGCGTTGGGGACGGAGGAGCAGCACACAAATGGGTAAGACACTGGCACTTTAAATCCTACATTCAGACATTGTTGACAGTATCATGTACTTTATGACTAGGTCTTATGTCCAGTCAGGCACTTTCTTATTATAGAATACCACACACCTTCAGGTTAGGTAGCAGTCTGCACTTTATGTTGAGGAGGTGTAGGTAAGGTACCCTATATGTATAGAAGAGACATGATATATAGTCATTTTTGAGATTGGTAGTGCTCCCAAATATCTGTGGTGTGTTATGCTCCCTGTATGTTTGCTCGGCCTAAGCTCTGAGGTCCTCCATTTTTGTATCCAGTTGGTTAATATTTTACCATGATTATAATAAAAGTTACATTTTATTTAAGTGGTATTGTGTAAACTCTTTTTTTCTTTTGTTGTTATATTGTGATATGAGTTTTCCACTATAAATGAAGGATCATTATAGACACCATGTAGCTGAATATGGCCATTTATCATTGTAGGTGTCAATTTGGATTTATTTTTTGTTTTTGGTTAACATGGAGGAAAGTAGGGACCCTCCGGCTGTCCTGTAAGCTGTTCGGGATGCCACGATTTTGCCGAGGCGATCCCGAACAGCTCCCTGAGCTAGCCGGCAGTACTTTACTTTCACTTTAGACATGCCGTTCAACTTTGAATGCCGCGCCTAAAGGGTTAATAGCGTGCGGCACCGCGATCAGTGCCGCGCGCTATTAGCCACGGGTCCCGGCTGTTAGAGGCCGGGCCCGACCCGCCCTCTGTCCCCAAGGAGTTAATTTAATGAATATATAATATCTATTTTATGTACTTACTTTTCAGACCTTCATCTCCACATGAACAATATGGTAACGCCAAGCTCTCCAAGGATGACGAGGCAGCCAAGCCCTTAGGTAAAAGAAAACAAGGTACTTGAAAAACAAACTGCAAACATCGTTTCATACATAATAAAAACAACTAGCCAAATAACGCATTTATTAGTATTATTTTCTGGTTTGCCTCGAGTCTGCAGAAAAAAGAAACCACCCGACACGCTCCTCCTCCATGTGTTGGAAAGTCTATTAAGGCAATTTATAACCTCTGTCCATTTACACTTTCAGGGCCTACAGACATGTTGGGGGAAGGTTTAGATTCCCCTTTATAAACCAGAACAGAACAGAAAGACACTCTTGTAACATTAGTTCATTTTCTGGTGGCCTTAAGCCCTCTAAATATATCACAGTCAGCTATTAAGAATAATGACTGCCATGTAATACTACATTGGCTACCTGGATATAGCTTTTCCCCAAAACATCTGTTCTGATGTGCCAAACCCTTAGCTTTCCACAATTAAATGTTGTCACTTAAATACATTTAAGTGAATGTATTCCCTAGATTTTTACTACTGCTTAGATACAGACATTGAGACTTGTTCCTATTATACAATTGGTTTCTATTCCCATTTTATTTTTATTTTTTTTTGGTTTCATATTTTTGTGTACAACCATCTTGACAAAGTGGAAACAAAATTTTAGAAAATGTATAAAAAAGAAAAACTAAAATTTCACGACATAAGTATTCAGACTAGGGATCGATCGATTATCATTATGGCCGATATTATCGGCCGATAATCACGATTTTGGGCATTATCGGTATCGGCAATTACCTTGCAGATAAGCCGATAATGCCCCCCCCCGCACCGCCCCCACTGCACCCCCCCCCCCGACCCGCCGCACCGCGACTGCCCCCCCCCGACCCACCGCGTCGCACCCCCACCGTAGTGCTGGGCGGTATACCGGTATGGATTTTTGCCCATACCGCTATACCGGTCGGGCCCCTCCCCCACCCTCCGAGTCAATAAAAAAATAAAAAATAAACTTACCCGTAATGCGGGTGGTCCGGGCCAGCCATCCTTCCTTCCTGTATTGTCCGTCCGGCGCCATTCCGGGTGGAGGGGGCACCGTTACGGGCTGTCCTTCTCCGGGGGTCCTCTTCTCCACTCCGGGCAGGCTCCAGCCTAGTACGCTGCTTAGACGCCGCTACGCCGTGACGTCAGGTGCGTTGCTGTGCACGGGCCTCACTGTGCAGCGGCGTCTATGCAGCGTACTAGGCCGGAGCCTGCCCGGAGTGGAGAAGAGGACCCCCGGAGAAGAAGGACAGCCCGGACCGGTGGACCCTCCACCCGGAATGCCACCAGACACTACAGGAAGGAAGGATGGATGGCCCTGACCACCCTGACAGGTAGGGGAGAGATGCGGGAGGTGGCGGCGGCGGCCTATGGCACCGCAAAAGCCACTGCAGTGCATTGATTTAAAGTGCCCGCTTTAAATCAATGACCTGCAGCGGTGTCCAGGGGGGATAAATAGCCGATAACTTATAATAAGTTATCGGCTATCGGCCCTAACCCCCACCGATTATCGGTATCGGCCCTAAAAAACCAATATCGGTCGATCCCTAATTCAGACCTTGCTTGCTACAATGATTAAAATTTAGCTCTGGCTCCTCCCATTTATTTTGATCATATTTGAGATGTTTCTACATCTGGATTGGAGTCACTTGCGGTAAGTTCAGTTTATTGAACATGATTTGGATAGACGCAGCTCTGTCTAAGGTAAGTTGACAATGCAAGCCATAAGGAGGAAGGAACTGCCTGTGGAGCTATAAGACAGGGTTGTGTGAAGGCACAGATCTTAACAAAAGTGCCAAAAATGTCTGCTGCACTGAAAGTTCCCAAGAGCACAGTGGCCTCCATAATTCTTCAATGGAAGATTGAAACAACCAGTATTCTTCCTAGAGCTAGCCACCCAAACTAGGTAATCGGGGAGAAGGGCCTTGATAAATTAGGTGACCAAGAACCAAATGGTCACTCCGGCTGTGCTCCAAAGATCCTGTGTGCAGATGGGACAAATTTTTTAAGGTCCACAATTACTGTAGTAGTCCACTAATCTTGGCTTTATAGCTGAGTGGCCAGAAAAAAAAAATCCTCTCCTAAGTTAAAGACACATAAACACCTGTCTGAGGTTTGCCAAAATTAAACTCTTTGACCTCAACATCAGGCACTGCTCATCACCTGCCCAATATTATCCCTACAGTGAAGCATTGTGGTGGCAGCATCATGCTGTGGGGGTGTTTTTCAGAGGCTGGGACAGGAAGACTGGTTAGGGTTGAGGGAGAGCTAAAGTACAGTGATATTCTTAAAAACCTGATTCAGAGTGTGCTGGATGTTAGACTGGGCCGAAGATTCACCTTCCATCAAGATAATGATCCTAAGCAAACAGCCAAGACAACAAAGGAGTGGCTTAGGGACAATTCTGTAATGTCATTGAGTGGCCCAGCAAGAGCCCTGACTTGAACCCAGTCTAACATCTCTGGAGAGACCTCAAAATGTCTGTTTACTGTCGGTCCCCATTTAACCTAAAATAGTTTGGTAGAATCCCCAAACCCAGGTGTGCAAACCTTATGGCATCACACCCAAGGAGGCTGGAGGCTGTAATTTCTGCCAAAGTACTGAGTAAAAGTCTAAAAATACTTGTCAATGCAACATTTTAGTTTTTCCTTTCCAATAAATAAGCAAATATTTCTAACATTCTCTATTCACATCATAATTATGGGGTACTGAATGCAGAATGATGGGGGGAAACTTTTTTTTTTTTTTGCAACATAAATTGTGAAAAAAGTGAAAAGGTCTGAAAACTTTCTAAATGCACTGTAATGGTCTGGCTGGATTGTTGCAGCGGCAGGGCGATTGTGAGAAAGAGTCACAACCTGGCAGATTCACTGTGCATGTACAGTAATTTCTAGAGGCAGAGAACTTGCTTCCAGTCTCTAATGACAGCTCAGCATGTAGTTTGGGAGCCTTTTGCACAAGAAGAGAACTACATCATACAGATGCAGTATTTCCACTCTGTTTATGTGTTCATGCAATAAAGTCTGTGGCCACACTTTGGGCCCCGATAAAAGTTGTTTATTTTTTAACTAAAAGGACGTGCAACAAATTATAAAAGGTATGACAGGCATTCTTTTACTAAACCATGTGACAGATGCATTTTAAACAATAGGTCATTCTGATGACACATTCACATCCCCCATTATAAACATTAAAGGGATTATCCAGGAATAGAAAAACACAGGTAATTTCTTTCCAAAACCGCTCCCTGTCTGCCTCCAGGTTAGGTGTGGTTCTGCACCTCAGTTCCATTGAAGTGAATGGAGACAAGTTGTAATATCACATTCAACCTGGAGACGGACAGGGAGTGGTTTTGGAAAGAAATTACCTGTGTTTTTCTATTCCTGGATAACCCCTTTAATCCTGGAAATACTTGCCTTTGCTAAGATGATTAAATCTCTTTCCCTTAAAGGAAGTCCATGGAGCTCCAACTGTTTTAAAGAACTGGACACAGTCAAACAGGCTGCAAGAGCTTTACATAGTTGAAAGGTCATGTCTTTAGATCGGATAGATGGGATTCGTCTTCGAAAGTGGACTCCATATTTATCAGACTCTGCTAAACAAACAGTTATCTATTAGGAAGGGGGTTTCATATAATAGTTTTCTTAAAACATGAAAAACACTTACCTGGCTACTGGTCTAGGGACCTGAACTGAAATAATGATACTGATCTATGAAATGGTTAGACTATGTCATTACACCTGCAAACATCTGTAATCTTTTTGTTTTAATATATGGGCATGTGTTCTCACCTATTTTAGCCCCTTTCCGCAAAATCAGGTACATATATGTGCTGATTATGGCTGACTTGCCTTAATTGTGACATAATTTTTTGTGACATATTGTAGTTAATATTAATGGTAAATTTTTAAATAATAAATTCTGCGTTTTTTGGGAAAAACTCAAACCAAATTAAAGTGGACTCCATATTTATCAACTGATGCCAGAAAGCTAAACAGATTTGCTAATGCTGCTGTGTGCTCCAGAGGAAGTTGTATTATTCTTTTCTGTCTGACCACAGTGCTCTCTGCTGACACCTCTGTCCATGTCAGTAACTGTCCAGAGTAGGAGAGGTTTGCTATGGGGATTTTCTCCTACTCTGGACAGTTCCTGACATGGACATAGGTGTCAGCAGAGTGCACTGTGGACAGACAGAAAAGAACAACTCAACTTCCTCTGGAGCATACAGCAGCTGATAAGTACTGGAAGATTTTTTAATAGAAGTAATTTACAAAATCTGTTTAACTTTCTGGCACCAGTTCATTTGAAAAAAAAAAAAAAAAAAAGTTTTTCACTGGAGTACCCCTTTAATGATTTATTCACATCTACAATATGTCTACTTCATGGGGGAGATTTATCAAAACCTGTCCAGAGGAAAAAGTTGCCCATATCACCCAATCAGCTCGCTTCTTTCATTTTTAACAAGGCCTCTGCAAAATGAAAGAAGCAATCTGATTGGTTGCTATGGGCAACTGCACCACTCTTCCTCTGCACAGGTTCCCACCAGCATTTTAGTGAAAAAAAATCTCATTTTTAATTTTCACATCAGACTTTAACAAAGTTATCAAACACCTGGCTCACTGTATCCCTTATTACGTTACTTGAGGGGTGTAGTTTCCAAAATAGTATACCAGTTTTTTTTTTGCTGTTCTGGCACCATAGGGGACTTCCTATATGTCACATGCTCCCTAAAAACCATTTCAGAAAAACTAACTATCCAAAATCCCATTGTCACTCCTTCCCTTCTGAGCCCTCTACTGCGCTCGCAGGACACTTTACGTTAACAGGTATTTCAGAGGTATTTCCTTACTCGAGAGAAATTGGGTTACAAATTGGAGGGGGGGGGGGGGGGGATTTCTCTCCTTTTACCACTTGTAAAAAAAAAAATCAAAAACTGGGTCTACAAGAACATGCGAGTGTAAAAAACGAAGATTGAATTTTCTCCTTCACTTTGCTGCTATTCTTGTGAAACACCTAAAGGGTTAATACACTTTCGGAATGTCATTTGAATACTTTGAGGAGTGCAGTTTTTATAATGGGGTAATTTATGGGATATTTCTAATATGAAGACCCCTCAAATCCACTTCAAAACGGAACTGGTCCCTTAAAAATTCAGATTTTGAAAATTTTGTGAAAAATTTAAAAATTGCGGCTGAACTTTGAAGCCCTCTGATGCCTTTCAAAAGTAAAAACATGTAAACTTTATGATGCAAACAAACATGTTTTATATGTGAATCAATATATAATCTATTTGGTATGTCTATTTTCCTTACAACCAGAGAGCTTCAAATTTAAAATAATGCTAATTTTTTAATTTTTTCCTGAAATTTTGGAATTTTTCATAAGTAATTATGTAGTATCAGAATTACTGGCTGTTCGGGGCAGTCTCTGACGGCCCCGAACAGCCAGAGCCTGCAGGGGTGAGGTGGCACTGGTGCCACCTCACGATCGCCTTGATTCGTCGGCCGGATTACCGGACGACCAATCAGGGCGCCTGCTGCGGGTGTCACTCCCGCACCCGCTCCGCCCCTCTTCCGGAGGGCGTGAGCGGATGCAGGAAGACGACCCCGGGTGCTGGGGACACCGATCCCCGGCGTCCATGTTGGGATCGGGGCCCCAGGAGTGATGGCGGCGGCGAGGGACAGCCTGCGATGGAGCAGCAGCAGGAGGTGAGTTACAGCCTCCTGCTGTTGCTTAGCAACAGCTCCCAGCATGCAAAAAGGGCATGCTAGGAGCTGTAGTTATGCAACAGCAGGAGGCAGACCACCACAACTCCCAGCATTCCCTTATGGGCATGCTGGGACTTATGGTTTTGCAACAGCTGGAGGCACATTTTTTCTATGGAAAAGTGTACCTTCAGCTGTTGTATAACTACAACTCCCAGCTTGCACAAACAGCTAAAGTGCATGCTGGGAGTTGTAGTGGTGCATCTGCTGGTTGCATAACTACAACTCCCAGCATGCCCGTTGGCTGTCGGTGACTGCTGGGAGTTGTAGTTTTGCAACAGCTGGAGGCACACTGGTTTTGAAACACTGAGTAAGGTCACAAACTCTGTGATACATAACCAGTGTGCCTACAGCTGTTGCAAAACTAAAACTCTCAGCATGTACAGTCTGTCAGCGCATGCTGGGAGTTGTGGTTTTGCAACAGCTGGATGTCCCCCCCAATGTGAATGTACAGGGTACACTCACATGGGCGGAGGCTTACAGTAAGTATCGGGCTGCAAGTTTGAGCTGCAGCAAATTTTCTGCAACAGCTCAAACTGCAAGCGAGAAACGACTGTGAACGCTCGCCCGTGCGACTGTACCCTAAAAACACTACACTACACTAACACAAAAAATAAAATAAAAAGTAAAAAAAATACTACATATACACATACACATACCCCTACACAGCCCCCCTCCCCTCCCCAATAAAAATGAAAAACGTCTGGTACGCCACGGTTTCCAAAACGGAGCCTCCAGCTGTTGCAAAACAACAACTCCCAGTATTGTCGGACAGCCGTTGACTGTCCAGGCATGCTGGGAGTTTTGCAACAGCTGGAGGCACCCTGTTTGGGAATCATTGGCGTAGAATACCCCTATGTCCACCCCTATGCAATCCCTAATTTAGGCCTCAAATGCGCATGGCGCTCTCACTTTGGAGCCCTGTCGTATTTCAAGGCAACAGTTAAGGGTCACATATGGGGTATCGCCGTACTCGGGAGAAATTGGGCTTCAAATTTTGGGGGGTATTTTCTGCTTTTACCCTTTTTAAAAATTTAAAGTTTTTGGGAAAAGAAGCATTTTAGGTAAAAAATTTTTTATTTTTTTTACATATGCAATAGTCGTGAAACGCCTGTGGGGTATTAAGGTTCACTTAACCCCTTGTTACATTCCCCGAGGGCTCTAGTTTCCAAAATGGTATGCCATGTGGGGTTTTTTGCGGTCCTGGCACCATAGGGGCTTCCTAAATGCGGCATGCCCCCAGAGCAAAATTTGCTTTCAAAAAGCCAAATGTGACTCCTTCTCTTCTGAGACCTGTAGTGCACCAGCAGAGCACTTTTCACCCCCATATGGGGTGTTTTCTGAATCGGGAGAAATTGGGCTTCAAATTTTGGGGGGTATTTTCTGCTACTACCCTTTTTAAAAATGTAAAACTTTAGGGAAACCAAGCATTTTAGGTAAAATTTTTTTTTTTTTTTTACAAATGCAAAAGTCGTGAATTACCTGTGGGGTATTAAGGTTCACATTACCCCTTGTTACGTTCCCCGAGGGGTCTAGTTTCCAAAATGGCATGCCATGTGGGGTTTTTTGCTGTTCTGGCACCATAGGGGCTTCCTAAAGGTGACATGCCCCCCCAAAAACCATTTGACGCTCCTTCCCTTCTGAGCCCTCTACTGCGCCCGCCGAACACTTTACATAGACATATGAGGTATGTGCTTACTCGAGAGAAATTGGGTTTCAAATACAAGTAAAAGTTTTCTCCTTTTCACCCCTTGTAAAAATTCAAAAATTGGGTCTACAAGAACATGCGAGTGTAAAAAATGAAGAGTGAATTTTCTCTTTCACTTTGCTGCTATTCCTGTGAAACCCGTAAAAGGGTTAAAACGCTTACTGAATGTCATTTTGAATACTTTCGGGGGTGCAGTTTTTCTAATGGGGTCATTTATGGGGTATTTCTAATATGAAGACCCTTCAAATCCACTTCAAACCTGAACTGGTCCCTGAAAAAAAGAGAGTTTCAAAATTTTGTGAAAAATTGGAAAATTGCTGCGGAACTTTGAAGCCCTCTGATGTCTTCCAAAAGTAAAAACTCATCAATGTTATGATGCAAATATAAACTAGACATATTGTATATGTGAATAAAAAAAAAAATTATTTGGAATATCCATTTTCCTTACAAGCAGAGAGCTTCAAAGTTAGAAAAATGCTAAATTTTCAAATTTTTCATCAAATTTTGGGATTTTTCACCAAGAAAGGATGCAAGTTACCAAAAAAATGTTACCACTACGTTAAAGTAGAATATGTCACGAAAAAACAATCTCGGAATCAGAATGATAACTAAAAGCATTCCAGAGTTATTAATGTTTAAAGTGACAGTGGTCAGATGTGCAAAAAATGGCCGAGTCCTTAAGGTGAAAAAGGGCTCAGTCCTTAAGGGGTTAAAGGGGTACTCCGCACCTAGACATCTTATCCCCTATCCAAAGGATAGTGGATAAGATGACAGATCGCCGGGGTCCCGCTGCTGGGGACCCCCGGGATTGCCGCTGCGGCACCGCGCTATCATTACTGCACAGAGCGAGTTCGCTCTGGGGGTAAAGACGGGCGATACAGGGGTTGGAGCACCGTTACGTCATGGCTCTGCCCCTCGTGATGTCACGGCCAGCCCCCTCAATACAAGTCTATGGGAGGGGTTGTGGCGGTCTTCACACCCCCTGCCATAGACTTGCATTAAGGGGGCGGGTCGTGATGTCACGAGGGGCGGAGCTATGACATTACGCTGCTCCGTCCACTGTATCGCTCTGTATCCGTCCTCCGAACTTGCTCTGTGTAGTAATGTAAGCGCGGTGCCGCAGCAGCGATCCCGGGGGTCGCCAGCAGCGGGACCCCAGGGATAAGATGTCTTGGGGCGGAGTACCCCTTTAAACGTTAAACATGACTATGGGATTCTACTAGGGAAATCATGTTTTATAATAAATGCCCCTTCCTTGATCCTCCCACTGCCCTATCTTCAGCAGCAGATCAGCACACAAACTGTTCAATACAGTAGACTGTTGGCTTCCCAGCCAATAGTCCTGTGGTAATGACAGGTATGTTACCTTTCTTTCCTTCAAGGAATGTATAAAATACATTCGCATATTAATACAGGAGTCGGGGAGTCGGAAGTACAGAAAACTCCGGAGTCTGAGTCGGAACATTTATCTACCGACTCCACAGCCCTGATTATTATACCGCTTAAACAAAAATCGCTAACATTATAAGCAAATTAGTGCGTTTAAAATAGGGGACTATTTATAGAAATCATTCGATTGCTAATACTGTTCCGTACTATGCATAAGGCATAGCACTGATCAGTGTTATCGGCTAACTTCTGCTCTGGCCTGCTCAATCTCAGACCAGAGCAGAAGACGCCGGGAGACAGGCGGAGGCAGGTGAGGGGACCTCCGTCCAATACTACAGATGATCGGATCGCCGCGGCAGCGCTGCGGGCGATCCGATCATCCATTAGGATGTATAGGATGTAAATGTACGTCATGGTGCGTTAAGTGCCACCTCACCAGGACGTACACTTACGTCCTGCGTCCTTAAGGTTTAAAAATAAATAAAAAAAATAAAAAAAACACACACACACACACACACACACACACACACACCACAACACAGCAAGTGGCCGTAACCTAAGAGCCGTAACTTTTTAATTTTTTTCTGAGGATGTTTTCAGGGGGACTATTTTTGGGTGAGTAATTTTTTTTATTATATATATTTTTCCATTTTTTATTTTCCACATTTTTGTACACAACTTTTTCTATTACTGATCATACGATAACACAGTTGAGTACACATCTGTTACACTGACAGACATAGTATAGCAGATCAGACTCTACCTTAGGTAAAGGCTAATCAGCTTCTGTAGCCATTACAATGAAGGCCATTGTTAGGCCTCCGGCTGCCATGGCAACCATGGTGCTCTGCTTTCACTTTCACTTTGTAGCGTCTATCAGGGTTACAGAGGGAGCTCCTGCCCTCTGTAATCCTGATAGATGCTGCTGTCACACTGACGGGTTCTATAGGGTTACTTCAGGATCGAAGCACAGTGCTGCGGCCCATCCTCTTCTCTGATCACTTCATTGCCTCAAGCAACGGAGGAGGAGGGAGGGGGAAGGAGGAGACCCCACAAATGTCACTTTTATTGGTCTGTGAGTACTGCCAGACCAATAAAAGCGATAGCCAGCCAGGGACCACTGCCATTGGTCCCTGACCAGCTTCAGGGATACTCGGCTGTGCTGCACAGCGTCAGATGGCCCTGTGACAGTTTAAACTCATCAGGTACATGTATCTGGTGATGCGGCAAGTAAGCCTTAAAGAGGTACTCCAGAGGAAAACTTTTTTTTTTTTTAAATGAATTAGTGCAAGAAAGTTAAACAGATTTGTAAATTACGTCTATTAAAAAATCTTAACCCCCTAAGGACCAGGGGTTTTTCCGTTTTTGCACTTTCATTTTTTCTTCCTTACCTTTAAAAAATCTTAACTCTTTCAATTCTGCACCTAAAAATCCATATGATGGCTTATTTTTTGCACCCCCAATTCTACTTTGTATTGACATCAGTCATTTTACCCAAAAAGCAATGGCGAAACGAAAAAAATCAGTGTGCAACAAAATTGAAGAAAAAACACAATTTTGTAACTTTTGGGGACTTCCGTTTCTACGCAGTACATTTTTCGGTAAAAATTACACCTTTATTCTGTAGGTCCATACGATTAAAATGATACCCTACTTATATAGGTTTCATTTTGTATTACTTTTGGAAAAAAATCATAACTACATGCAGCAAAATGTATACGTTTAAAATGGTCATATTCGGACCCCTATAACTTTAATTTTCTGCGAATCAGACAGCGCATTCTTTGCGCCGTGATCTCAAGTTTTTAGCTGTACCATTTTTGTACTGATTGTACTTTTTGATCGCTTTTTATTCAATTTTTCATTTTATAAAAAGTGACCAAAAATACCCTATTTTGGCCGTTGGAAATTTTTTGCGTGTACGCCATTGGCTGTGCGGTTTAATTAATGAAATATCTTTATAAATACCACATGTTTATTTTATTTACACAGTTTTTTTATTTTGTTTTTTTAATGGGAAAAAGGGGGGGGGTGATTCAAACTTTTATTAGTGGAGGGGTTAAATGATCTTTATTCACTTTTTTTTTGCAATGTTATAGCCCCTATAGGGGGCTATAACACTGTACAAACTGATCTCTTACACTGATCACTGTTATCCCATAGGCTAACATTGATTAATGATTCTGCCGCTTGACTGCTCATGCCTGGATCTCAGGCACAGAGCAGTCATTCGGCGATCGGACAAACAGGAGGAAGGTAGGGACCCTCCTTGCGTCCTGTAGCTGTTCGGGACGCCGCGATTTTGCCGCAGATTTCCCCAACAGCCCACTCAGCTAGCCGGGGGTAGTTCACTTTCACTTTAGACGCGGCAATCAACTTTGAACACCGAGTCTAAAGGGTTAATAGCGTGCGGCACCACGATCAGTGCCGCGCGCTATTAGCCACGGGCCCCGGGTTATAGAAAGGGACCGGACTCAGGGCGTACAGGTACGCCCTTGGTCCTTAAGTGGTTAATCCTTTTAGTACCAGCTGTATGGTAAAGAGGAAATTCTTTTATTTTTGAATTTCTTTTTTGTGTTGTCCACAGTGCTCTCTGCTGACAACTCTGTCCGTGTCAGGAACTGCCCAGAGCAGTATAGGTTTGCTATGGAGATTTTCATGTGTCACAAGCTGAGCATGCTTCAAACCCGGTGGGTCCCGACTATCAGCAGCCGGGACGCAATGGTTAATGCTGGGCATCTTGATCGACCAATGCCCAGCATTAACCCTTTGGACACCGTAATCAAAGTTGATTGTGGCATCTAAAATACAGGGTTAACGATCAGTGGAGCTGATCGGGACCACTGCAGTAAAATCGCGATGTCCTGATCAGCTGAGTGGGTGGCGGGAAGGCCCTTACCTACCTCCTCGCTGTCAGATTAGTCCTTTGCTACTCCAGGAAGCTTCAGCAGGCTGGAGCAGTAGATCACCGATAACACTGATCAATACTATGAAAGTTAATAAAAGTGAATTAACTTCTTCCTAATAAAAGTTTGAATCACCCCCTTTTACAATTTTTTTAAATAAAATAATGCAATAAAAAAATAAAAATAATCATATGGGGCACCGCTACGTGCGTTAATGTCCAAACTATTAAAATATAAGGTTAATTAAACCGCAAGGTCTAATGTACACATAAAATAATGCTAAAGTCCAAAATTGCGAATTTCTGGTCACTTCACATACCATAAAAAAATTTAAAAAACTATCAAAAAGTCACATCAAAATAAAAATGGTACTGATAAAAACCGATCACTGCGCAAAAAATGAGGTTCAGAAGATGACAATTTTAAACATACTAATTTTGGTGCATGTAGTTATAATTTTTTTAAAGTAGTAAAATAAAATAAATCCTATATAAATTGGGTATCCTTGTAAGCGTATGGACCTACAGAAGATAAGGTGTAATTTTTTATGAAAAGTGCACTGCGTACAAAAGGTAGCCACCAAAATTTACAAAATGGGGTTTTGTTTTATTTGATTTCACCCCACAAATTTTTTTGCTATTTCTGCTAATTTTGGTTTAAATAAGGTATGTCATTACAAAGTACAATTGGCGACGCAAAAACAAGCCCTTAAATGGTTCTACAATAGTAAATAATTCAAGAAGTAAAAAGATGCACTCACCCAGAATACTTGCTAGAAGGAATCTTTATTCACTAACAGCTTAGGCTGCTCTCACACAATGAATTTCTCCGTTTAGGAACTTCCGTCAGCAGTTCCGTCACTACAGCTGCGAAGCCCGGCCGTTACAAAACCCCTGACGGCCGTGACTAAATTGCATTGCAGCCTATGGGGTTTTGTAACTGCCCGTTTGCACCCGTATATGCCCGTAATTCATTACGGGCGTTATACAGTGACGGGACATCGTGGTGGAAAAATTACTGCATGCAGACTGTTTCCTGCGCTCCAAGCGCACTTCCTCGGGTTTCCCATCTGCATTGCCGCTCACAGGCGAGTATTAAATAGACAATCATAGGGTTACTATAGAAACATCTAAACAAATATGAGCAGTAGCTCAGAACGAAGTAAAACAAATTACAAAAATTAACTAAGATCATTCCGGTCATTCAAACTGGCCGGCCCTGGAGCTTCTAGTCTGAGGATCCATCATGCCTCACACTGGAGCAGCATTTTATGATGGTCACCTCCATTCCTAGGACATTGAATCTTTTCCCGAAATTTCAGAACTGTCCCATCTCCCCATTTTAGAAGGGGATGCGGAAAAAAAGAAAGTGCAAAAATGAAAATTGGCCTGGTCCTTAAGGGGTTAAAGAAATGGTAAGAGCTCAGCTTTATCGTGAACATTCAATTGGCTGCAATAATAACCATAAATGCATGTTAATGAGAAACACAGTTATTGTAAACCTAAAATCAACTAGCATTAACAGACTAAATTTCAGCCACCTTTTTTTTTTCCCAAAAACTGTGAAATACATTTTTTTATGCCAACAACCATTTACTAGTACAATCAAGAAGAACACCATTTGTATGAAAGACATTTTACTAACCTGACTCTCCAAGTCCGGGTTGATGGCAGCTTTTAATAGCAACACACGTCAAACTTTTGTTAATTTTGAGAGTATTAAGAATGGGTGGCCAATCTGATAATTTTACTCTGTCTGCATTAAAGCTGAGGGTTCCTCGTTGGAGATTGGTTTTCACAGCTTGTAAAGGAACAGAGTCTTGTAAGACACATAAGTAGTCATAATGTGATCTGAAGTCCATGGCCCCTTGACGGCGTATTCTTACAGAATCAATCATCTTTCTCTTTTAACTTATGCTCTGTGACAATAAAAGCAGAATATTAATTCATTTCATACACAGCTTTTTGATGGAAATATTGCCAACCATGATCTTTATTAAAAAATAAATAAATAAAAGTGAAATTCTTAATCTACTCCCTTTTCCCTGTGAACAATACGTCACACCATGGCTCAGCAAATCGTAAGCACCAAGCTGTTAGCAGTCAATTTTCATTACTGGATATGCATTTTTTAAATGAATTAATAAAAAAGAAAAGTTTTTTTTAATTTATCTAGAACCCCGTGCTGGACTAGGATTTTCGTTTTCATGCAATTTGGGACGGCAAAGCTCCCCATCAGCCCGAGCGCATATACTAGAGACCATGGGAAAGATTTATCAAAACCTGTGCAAAGGAAAAAAAAAGTTACCCAGTTGCCCATAGCAACCAATCAAATCACTTCTTTCATTTTGCAGAGGCCTTGTTAAAAATGAAAGAAACGATCTGATTGGTTGCTATGGTCAACTGGGCAATTTTTCCTCTGGACAGGTTTTGATAAATCTCCTCCCATGTGTGCTGAATAACCTGTTTGTGTTACACTGGCATAATGGAAATGTCGCTTAAAAAAAAAACTATATCCCGGAGTACTTTTAACCCTTAAAGGTGTACTCCCGTGGAAAACTTTTTTTTTTTTTTTTAAATCAGCTGGTGCCAGAAAGTTAAACAGATTTGTAAATTACTTCTATTAAAAAATATTAATCCTTCCAGTACTTTTTAGGGGCTGTATACTACAGAGGAAATGCTTATCTTTTTAGATTTCTCTGATGTCATGACCACAGTGCTCTCTGCTGTCCATTTTAAGAATTGTCCAGAGCAGGAGAAAATCCCCATAGCAAACATATGCTTGCTCTGGACAGTTCCTAAAATGGACAGCAGAGGGCACTGTGGTCATGACATGGCACTCCTGAGCCTTGTTGTGCGTCCGCAGAGCATTTTACATCCACATTTGGGATATTTCCGTACTCAGGAGAAATTGCGTTACAAATTTTGGGGGCCTTTTTTCCTTTTACCGCTTGTTAAAATTAAAAGTATGGGGCACCACCAGCATGTTAGTGTAAAAATTTTTTTTTTTTTTACACTAACATGCTGGTGTAGACCCCAACTTTTCCTTTTCATAAGGGGTAAAAGGAGAAAAAGCCGCACAAAATTTGTACGGGGAAATACCCCATATGTGGCCCTAAACTGTTGTCTTAAAATACGACAGTGCGTCATTTGAGGCCTAAATTGGGGATTTGCATCCGCCACAAAAATACCCTATGGCAGGGATTCCCATGGCTATCCGGCAATACTGGGAGTTGTTGTTTTTCAACAGCTGGAAACTCATTTTTTGGAAACAGTGCTGTATGAGACATTTTTTCTTTATTTTTATTTGGGGGGGGGGGGGGGGGGAAGAGACTGTGTAAGGGTATGTGTATATGAGTTTTACTTTTTAATTTGTGTAGTGTTTTTAGGATACATTCACATGGGCGGGTTTACACCGAGTTTCTCGCTGGGAGTTTGAGTTGCGGCGGAAAAATTGCCGCATCTCAAACTTGCAGCAGAACATGCTGTAAACAAACTTTTTAACCAATAACAGCGCAACGGGGGAACTTTGGAAGGGGAGTTAAAGGGGTTATCCACCATAAGGTGATTTTAGTACGTACCTGCCAGGCTATCTGGGTATTTCCTGTGGTCTCCTAAACTACACATCCCATAGTTTCATGCAGTGTTTCTAAAACGGAGCCTCCAGCTGTTGCAGAACAACAACTCCCAGTATTGCCAGATAGCCATTGATTGTCCTGGCAGGCTTGGAGTTTCACCAGCTGGAGGCACCCCATTTGGGAAACACTGCCGTAGGGTTTTGGTGGAGACCAGCCCCATCCTTGTATCCGAGTCCGCCCCTATTGCAAAGTCCTAATTTAGGCCTCAAATGCTTATGGCGCTCTATCACTTCAGAGCCCTGTCGTATTTCAAGGAAACAGTTTAGGACCACATATGGGGTATTTCCATACTCAGGAGAAATTGTGTTACAAATTTTGGGGGGATTTTTCTCCTTTTACCCCTTATGAAAAGCAAAAATTAGGGGCTACACCAGCATGTTAGTGTAAAAAATACAAAATGTTACACTAACATGCTGGTGTTGACCCATGCTTTTCATTTTCACAAGAGGTAAAAGGAGAAAAAGACCCCCAAAATTTGTAACGCAATTTCCCCTAAGTACGGAAATACCCCATATGTCGACGTAAAGTGTTCTGCGGACGCACAACAGGGCTCAGGAGTGAGAGAGAGTCATGTACATTTGAGGTCTAAATTGCTGATTTGCACAAGGGTGGCTGATCATTACAGCGATTCTGACATAAACGCAAAAGAAAAATATCCACGTGACCACATTTTGGAAACTACACCCCTCACGGAATGTAACAAGGGGTATAGTGAGCCTTACAACCCCACAGGTGTTTGACAAATTTTCGGAAAATTAAAACTTTGTTGTTTTTTTCCCTGAAATGCTGGTGTTACCCCAAATTTTTCATTTTTACAAGGGGTAATAGGAAAAAAGCCTCCTAAAATTTGTAACCCCATTTCTTCTGAGTATGGAAATACCCTATATGTGGATGAAAAGTGCTCTGCTGGTGAACTAAAAGGCTCAGAATAGAATGAGCGCCATTGGGCTTTTGGAGAGAGAATTAGTCTGGAATTGAAGGCCATGTGTGTTTACAAAGCCCCCATGCTGCCAGAAGGGTGGACCCCCCACATGTGACACCATTTAGGAAACTACACCCCTCGCGTAATGTAATAAGGGGTACAGTGAGCAATTACACCCCAAAGGTGTATGACAGATTTTTGGAACAGTGGTCCATGAAAAATTAAATTTTTAATTTGCACAGACCACTGTTCCAAAGGTATGTCAAACGCTAGTGGGGTGTAAATGCTCATTGCACCCCTTATTAAATTCTGAATTTAATAAGGAGTGCAGTGTGAATGTCATTTTGAATACTATGAGGGGTGCAGTTTTCATAATGGGGTCCATCATAGGGGATTTGCAACATAAAGACCCTCAAATTCACTTCTAAACTTAACTGGTCCCTGAAAAATTCTGATTTTGAAATTTTTGTGAAAAATTGGAAGATTGCTGCTATGCTTTGAAGCCCTCTGTCTTCAAAAAGTAAAAACATATCAACTTTATGATGCAGACATAAAGTTAACATAATGTATATGTGAATCAATATGTAATTTATTTGACATGTCCCTTTTCCTTACAAGCAGAGAGCTTCAAAGTTAGAAAAATTTCAACATTTTCCTTTAAAATTTTCCTGAAATTTTGGAATTTTTTACCAAGAAATGATGCAAGTATCGACGAATATTTGCCACTAACATAAAGTAGAATATGTCACGAAAAAACTATTTCAGAATCAAATTTATAGGTAAAAGCATCCCAGAGTTATTAATGCATAAAGTGATAGAGGTCAGATTTGAAAGAAAATGCTCACATCCTTAGGGTTATAATAAGCTCCGTCCCCAAGGGGTTAAAAATCTTAACCCTTCCAGTACTTATCAGCTGCTGTATGCTCCACATGAAGTTATTTTCTATCTGAATTTATTGTCTGCCTGACCACAGTGCTCTCTGCTGACACCTATGTCCATGTCAGGAACTGTCAAGAGCAGGAGTAAATCCCCATAGCAAACCTATCCTGCTCTGGACAGTTCCTGACATGGACAGAGGTGTCAGTAGAGAGCACTGTGCATTTCTGCTTGGCAGGTTGTAAAAGCAGATCACAGAGAATGTAATTCCATGCACTGTAACAGCAATGAGTTGTATGAGCAAATGAATGATTGCTTTATAAAAGTCCTCAAGGGAAAAGAGAAAAAAAAACAAAACTTTTAATTAATATATATATATATATATATATATATATATATATATATATATATATATATATATATCCCCTATAATAAAAAATAAAAAGAACCCCTCTTTTTTCAGTTTTCAAATAAAAAAAATGTATTTGATATTGTCGTGTGCGGAAGTGTCCGACCTATTAAAATATAACATTAATAAAACAGCACTGTGAATGGTGTAAATGTAAAACAAAATAACAAATGAAAAATTCTGTTTTTTCTTTGCCATCACATCCTACCAAAAATTAAATAAAAAGCGGTCAAAACAAAAACTCAGATCAATACCAAAATGACACTAGATTATGGGGCAAAAAATTTGCCCCCATACAGTTTTATAGACAGAAAATTAAAGTAGAGGACAGAAAATGTAAATTTTTAATTAATTTTTATAGTAACTTTTTTGTTGTCGTTAATTTCTTTAACCCCTTCCCACAGAATGTCATATATAAACGCAGGGTTGTGCAGTGCGTTCGTGCATCCGGACGTTTATAAATGACATTCAGTTAACCAGCAGAAATCCCGCTGTTTCCAGCAGGAGACAACTTCTGCTTCACCCCCCAGGACCATCCATTGATGGTCCTGCTCAGCGATCACTGTGATTGGTCCCTGTGGACCAATCACAGTGACCTGGGGTGAAAGTTAAGATCCCCCGCACTGCCCGCCCCTGGAAGTCGGGCAGAACGGGGGAAGATGGCTGCGGGGGCTCGCGGGGACCTGCGGCATAGGGGGGGGGGGGGGAACACGCGGGGACCGGCGGCCTTACCTGGAGCAGCGGCGGGACCGGCCACGTGGAGGAGCAGCAGCGGGACCGGCAGGTAAGTACATGGTCCTCACTGCTGCTTCTAGGAGTCTGAAAACTACAACTCCCAGCATGCCCTGTCTGGGCATGCTGGGAGTTGTAGTTTTGCAACTTCTGGAGGGCCCCAGTTTGGAGACCATTGTATAATTGTCTCCAATCTGTGCTCTGTCCAGGCATGCTGGGAGTTTTAGTTCAGCAACATCTGGCCCTTCTTATGTTGCCGAACTACAACTCCCAGCATGCCTGGACAGTCAGTGCATGCTGGGAGTTGTAGTTTTTCAACAACTGGAGACACACTGGTTTGGAAACATTGTCTGTTTCTAACTCAGTGTTTCCTAACCTGTGTGCCTCCAGCTGTTGCAAAACTATAACTCCGAGCATGCACTAACAGACCATGCAAGCTGGGAGTTGTGGTTTTGCAACAGCTGGTGCACCCCCCCCCCCCCCCCCCCCCTGTGAATGTACAGGGTACATTCACATGGGCGAGGGTTTTACAGTGGGTTTCTAGCTGCAAGTTTGAGATGCAGCAAATTTTGCTCTGGGAAACTCGCTGTAATCCCCCGCCCGTGTGACTGTACCCTAAAAACACTACACTACACCACCACAAAATAAAATAAAAAGTTAAAAACATTACATATACACATACCCCTACACAGTATCCCCCCCCCCAATGGCGCTCTCTCACTTTGGAGCCCTGTCGTATTTCAAGTCAACAGTTTATTGCCACATAAGGGGTATCGCCGTACTCAGGAGAAATTGCGTTACAAGGTTTGGGGGGGCTTTTTCTCCTTTAACCCTTCATGAAAAGGAAATGTTGGGGACTACATCAGAATGTTAGTGTAAAAAAATTTAATTTTTTACACTAACATGCTGGTGTTGCCCCATACTTTACATTTTCACAAGAGGTAAAAAGGAAAAAAGCCCACCAAAATTTGTAACTCAATTTCTCCCGAGTACGGAAATACCCCATATGTGGGCACAAAGTGCTCTGGGGGCGCACAACAAGGCCCAGAAGGGAGAGTGCACCATGTACATTTGAGGAGATTTGCACAGGGGTGGCTGATTGTTGACAAACGCCAAAAAAACAAAAACCCCACATGTGACCCCATTTCGGAAACTAAACCCCTCACGGAATGTAATGAGGGGTGCAGTGAGATTTTACACCCCACTGGTGTCTGACAGATCTTTGGAACAATGGTCCATGGAAATGAAAACTTTTGTATAGCCCACTGTTCCAAAGATCTGTCAGACACCAGTGGGGGGTAAATGCTCACTTAATTCCTTGTAACGTTCCTCAAGGGGTCTAGTTTCCAAAATGGTATGCCATGTGTTTTTTTTTTTTATTGCTGTCCTGGCACCATAGGGGCTTCCTAAATGCGACATGCTCCCCCGAGCAAAATTTGTTCTCAAAAAGCCAAATATGACTCCTTCTCTTCTGAGCATTGTAGTTCGCCCGTAGTGCGCTTCAGGTCAACTTATGGAGTACCTCCATACTCAGAAGAGATGGGGTTACAAATTTTTTTTTTTTGGGGGGGGGGGGTATTTTCTGCTATTAACCCTTGCAAAAATGTGAAATTTGGGGGGAAACATTTTAGTGAAAAACATTTTTTTTTTTACATATGCAAAAGTTATCAAACACCTGTGGGGTATTAAGGCTCACTTTATTCCTTGTTATGTTCCTCAAGGGGTCTAGTTTCCAAAATGGTATGTCATGTGGGTTTTTTTTTTTTTGCTGTTCTGGCTTCCTAAATGCAACATGCCCCCCAAAAACCATTTCAGAAAAACGTACTCTCCAAAATCCCCTTGTCGCTCGTTCGCTTCTGAGCCCTCTATTGCGCCCGCCAAACACTCTACATAGACATATGAGGTATGTGCTTACTCGAGAGCAATTGGGCTACAAATATAAGTATACATTTTTTCCTTTTACTCCTTGTAAAAATTTAAAAATTGGGTCTACAAGAACATGCGAGTGTAAAAAATGAAGATTGTGAATTTTCTCCTTCACTTTGCTGCTATTCCTGTGAAACACCTAAAGGGTTAAAACACTAAATGTCATATGGAATACTTTGGGGGGGGTGCAGTTTTTATAATGGGGTCATTTGTGGGGTATTACTAATATGAAGCCCCTTCAAACCTGAACTGGTCCCTGAAAAATAGTGAGTTTGAAAATTTTGTGAAAAATTGGAAAATTGCTGCTGAACTTTGAAGCCCTCTGATGTCTTCCAAAAATAAAAACTCATCAATTTTATGATGCAAACATAAAGTAGACATATTGTATAAGTGAATAAAAAAAAATTATTTTGAATATCCTTTTTCCTTACAAGCAGAGAGCTTCAAAGTTAGAAAAATGCTAAATTTTCAAATTTTTCGTCAAATTTGGGGATTTTTCACCAAGAAATGATGCAAGTTACCACAAAATTTTACCACTATGTTAAAGTAGAATATGTCACGAAAAAACTAACTCGGAATCAGAATGATAAGTAAAAGCATTCCAGAGTTATTAATGTTTAAAGTGACAGTGGTCAGATGTGCAAAAAACGCTCTGGTCCTAAGGTGTAAAATGGCCTGGTCCTTAAGGGGGTTAAAAAAAAAAATAAGTTTTGCGTTGGAGTACACCTTTAAAGGAAAACTGTAGTGAAAATTTTTCCTTTAGCCCTGTGCCCGAGCTGCAAAACTTTAGCTCACCTTCCTACTTTCCCCCGTTGTGCCGATATCTGTGACCCGCTCCTCTGGTACTGGTCTTCTTTCTGTTTCCTGAGAACGGCGAGTCATGCTGTACCCAGTGTATCGCAGGCCGCATCGATGTCCTGCATCGGCTGGCGATAGGCTGAGCGTCCCGATCCTCCGATACTGGTTTGCGTCCTGGGGACGGTGAGTCATACTACACTCAGCATACCGCTTCGGCCGGTGATAGGCTGAGTGCACTGCCATGTAAGGAGCCCGGGCAGCAGGAAGAAGGCGGGGCCCAGGCTCCTTACATTAGTAAGGAGCCTGGGCCCCGCCTTCTTCCTGCTGCCCGGGCTCCTTACATGGCAGTGCACTCAGCCTATCACCGGCCGAAGCGGTATGCTGAGTGTAGTATGACTCACCGTCCCCAGGACGCAAACCAGTATCGGAGGATCGGGACGCTGATATCGGTGCAACGGGGGAACGTAGGAAGGTGAGCTAAAGTTTTTTATTTTTTTTGCAGCCCCGGCACAGGGCTAAAAGAAAAAATTTGCACTACAGTTTTCCTTTAACCTCTTAAGGACCCATGACGTATGCGTACGTCATGAGTCCCGGTCCTGCGATATAACGCGGGGTCACACGGTGACCCCGCATCATATCGCGGCGGGCCTGGCGTCATAGTGAAGCCGGGACCCGCCTCTAATAGCGCGCGGCACTGATCGCTGTGCCGCGCGCTATTAACCCTTTAGCCGCGCGCTCAAAGCTGAGCCGCGCGGCTAAAAACGAAAGTAAAAGTGCCCGGCTAGCTCAGGGAGCTGTTCGGGATCGCCGCGGTATAATCGCGGCATCCCGAACAGCTGTAGCACAGGAGGAGGTCTCTTACCTTCTCCTGTGCTGTCCGATCGCCGAATGAATGCTTCAAGCCTGAGATCCAGGCTTGAGCATTCAATCGCCGAAAACACTGATTGATCCATCCCTATGGAGATGGATCAATCAGAGTAAAAGATCAGTACATGCAATGTTATAGCCCCCTATAGGAGCTATAATATTGCATAAGAAAAGTGTAAAAAAATCATTAACCCTTTCAATTATCCCTTCCCCTAATAAAAGTTTGAATCACCCGGCATTTCCAAAAATAAAAAAAACATTATGTAAATAATAATAAAAATAAATATATGTGGTATCGCCGCGTGCGGAAATGTCCGAATTATAAAAATATACCGCTTTTTAAACCGCTCGTTCAATGGCGTACGCGCAAAAAAATTCCTAAGTCCAAAATAGCGCATTTTTGATCACTTTTTATACCACAAAAAAGTGAATAAAAAGTGATCAAAAAGTCTGATCAGAACAAAAATGGTACCGCTAAAAACTTCAGATGACGGCGCAAAAAATGAGTCCTCAAAGCAACCTGAACACAGAAAAATAAAAAAGTTATAGGGGTCAAAATATGACCATTTTAAACGTATAAATTTTCCTGCATGTATTCATGATTTTTTTCGGAAGAGATACAAATTCAAACCTATACAAGTAGGGTATCATTTTAACCGTATTGACCTACAGAATAAAGATAAGGTATCATTTTTGACAAAAAATTTACTGCGTAAAAACAGAAGCCCCCAAAACTTACAAAATAGTGTTTTTTTCATCAATTTTGTCGCACATTGATTTTTTTTTCCCGTTTCACCGTAGATTTTTGGGTAAAATGACTAATGTCATTACAAAGTAGAATTAGTGACGCAAAAATTAAGCCATTATATATAATTTTAGGTGAAAGAGTTATGATTTTTTAAAGTTAAGGAGGAAAAATTGAAAATGAAAAAAAAGGAAAAAGCCCAGGTCCTTAAGGGGTTAAAGGGTGTCATTACAGAGTCCAATTGGTCCTGCAAAAAAACAAGCCTCAAATGGCTCTGTAGATGGAAAAATAAAAGCGTAATGGCTCTTAGAAGAGCCATGAGAAAAAATAAAAAAATAATTTAAAAAAAATTTAATCTTCTGTGTCATTAAGGGGTTAAAGGGTACTCTTAGCTCCTGAAAGCATGACCATGGCATTAGAGCATACACGAGAGGTCTCAATGATGGATGAATCTTCACTGTCAGTTCTGTAATGCAATTAGAGTATCTTTTAGAAAGCTCTAGGTAAGTGTTTCCTATCCAGGGTGCCTCCAGCTGTTGCAAAACTACAACTCCCAGCATGCCCGGACAGCCTTCGGCTGTCCGGGCATGCTGGGAGTTGTAGTTTTGCAACAGCTGGAGGCACCCTGGCTAGGAAACACTGACCTAGGTGTCAGGCTTTTTACATTAGGGAACACATCCGTAGTATGCATGCGACAGCAGACACCTCAAGGCTCACATAAGTATAATACAGAGCGCAGGGTGCACCTATTGTTCCAAAAGAACACAGCTAATCGCGACATGCAGCTAGAGCCCCAGCATACAGTGACGCGGTACTGCCATACTCACCGGCTGCTATGAAGCCCGCTCCACACCGACCAGCCGCCCTGCTCAGCAGACACAATAACCGCCTCCCGCTTCCCCCATAGCGTTCCGTTTCCTTGGTTTCCCAACCGTCCTCCAAAGCCTGCTGAGCCCCGCCCCCAGATTCCTGGTGTCCGCCCCAATCCTGTCTTCCCTCCCGCCTTCTCCGTGCACGTAAACACTTCCTGTCAATATCTCCCGCCACTGCCCTTCATACTTACTTCATGTTCCTTATTATTAATTCTGCTTGTATAACCTTAAGGACACAATCATTTAGGCCTTAAGGACAAAAGCAATTCAATTTTTTCATTTTGCTTTTTTTCTCCTCCCCATCTAAAAGCCATAACTCTATCATATTTCCATCCGGGGACCCATATGAGGACTTGTTTTTTGCAAGATCAATTGTACTTTGTAGTGATGACTCATTTTACCATAAGGGTATGTTCACACTACGGAATTCGCACCGCGAGCGGAATTCCGTGGTGTGAATTTAATTAGTGTGAACGGGTCTCCGCGAGACCCGTTCACACTGCGGAATTTCAGCGGCGGAAAATTCCGCCGTTGAAATTGTTCTGCGCAAAGAAACAACATGTTCATTCTTTGCGTGGAAGTCCGCGAGTACTGCCTAGCAGTCAATGGTGTCGGTGCAGTGCTTCGCGGTCCTACCCCTGCCGTCGGCTGCCAGGCTTAATCCCCGCTCTCGGAATTCTGCGAGCGGAGATTCCGTTCACACTTTGTAGTGTGAACATACCCTAAAATATGAAATTGAAATGAAAATCGCAAATTTTCGTTTTCATACTGTACATTTTATGGTAAAAATGACATGTTTTCTTTATTCTGTCAATACGATTAAAATAACACCCATATTTAGATACTTTACCATTATTGTACTGTACTTTTTTTTTTAACACAATGGCCCTCATTTCCTATTGCAAACCCGACATGTTTTGTCTGGTTGTGCGCCAGATTCTGTCACATTGCGCCAGAAATTCTGTCTGCGCAGGATCTTGCGCCAGAATTTGCACCAGAATTGAAAAAACCCTGACAAAGAAAACCCGAAAAAGGGGCGTGACAGCCATGAAAAGGGGGTGTGGTCTACGGAAAAGGGCGTGTTCCTGACATTTTCACAAAAAAACAACATATTTACTAAGGTTTCCACAGAAAATGTAGTGGATTTGAGCTGAGGAAAACCCTACAGATCAGAGCAGGTGTAAAAAAAGCAAAGTGTAGGGAAAGTGGAAAATGTAGGGAAACCTTAGTAAATACCGTGGAAAATAAATTGTAGGAAATAAAAACCCACAAAGAAACCTACACTCCACTCTTACTAAATGAGGACCAATACGTTTATTTAAAATTGCCCTATTTTGACCACCTATTGCTTTCAAATTTTTCAGTACATGGGGCTATATTAGGGCTATTTTTTTTGTGCAGTGATCTGTAGTTATTGGTACCACTTTTGGAAATATGTAACTTTTTAAAGGAAATCTGTCATCAGTGTCACCTGCACTCTATCCTGTGAGTACAGACAGTTGACACTGATGACAGCGATACTTACCTGTTCCTGTTCTGTGGTGATGTTCTACAGCCATCCTCTTTGGTATCTTCAGCTTTGGGCCCGACTTGGAGCATGGGAGGAGCTTAGTGACATCGCTGCTGCTGTTCTCTGCTGGATCCCGCTGCTAGCAAACAGCAGCAGTGACGTCACTAAGCTCTGTCCAAACTCCAATTCGGCCCCAAGTTGAAGATACCAAGAGGATATCTGGAGAACATCACCACGGAACGGGACCAGGTAAGTATCGTTGTCATCTGTCTCACCTGCACTACCTGTCTGTACTGATAAGTGCAGGTGACATGTGAGCAGGCAACATATTGAGGGAGGGGGGCGGAGACCTGCACAGTGAGGCCACGCTCCCTTTGAGAGGAATTCAGACTAGTGAGCTAAACTAAAAGTGTAATAAAAAAAATATGTAAAGGTGATGTACATGGTCAGGATTAAGTATTGAGTGATATATTAACGACGAGCGTCGTAAATTTATGGCACTGCTAAGTGTCACTACGAGTACAGCTCCGTACATTTACTGAGCTGCTTTTCTTGATCTCCGCGTCTCTGGACGCGGTGATCGGAACTGGATGACTGCTGATATCTATCAGCAGCCATCCCGACATATCGCCCAGGGGGTCGTGAGACACCCCTTGTTGGCGATTGCCATGATTCGCCGGTCAATTCTGACCAGCGAATCATGGCTTTTCCAGGCTGATCGGGTCTCTGGTGACCCGATAGCCCGGAAAATAGGGATGATCGGAGCTGTCAGAGACAGCCCCAATCATCCTAAAGGATAGAAGCGAGGTGGCAGGGTGTCACCTCCTCCTATCCCCTACAATTGGCTGATCAGAGGCGAATCGCAGGGCAGGGGCGGGGGGGGTCAAAGTTGAGATCCCCGCTCTGCCCGCTCTGGAAGTCCGGGCAGAGCGGGGCAAAGATGTCGGCGGTTATCGGAGGGGGATTGGAGGGGGACCAGCGGCGGGGAGGACCAGCAGCAGACAGTGGGGGACCAGCGGCTGGGAGGACCGACGGTAGCAAAATGCAGCAGTGAAAAAACCCCTTGTCGGCGATCACCGTGATTCGCCGGTCAATTCTGACCAGCGAATCATGGCTTTTCCAGGCTGATCGGGTCTTTGGTGACCAGATAGCCCGGAAAATAGGGATGATCGGAGCTGTCAGAGACAGCCCCAATCATCCTAAAGGATAGGAGCGAGGTGGCAGGGGTGTCACCTCCTCCTATCCCCTGCAATTGGCCGATCAGCGGCGAATCGCAGGGCAGGGACGGGGAGTCAAAGTTGAGATCCCCGCTCTGCCCGCTCTGGAAGACTGGGCAGAGCGGGGCAAAGATGTCGGCGGTTACCGGCAGGACACCGGCATACAGCGGGGGATCGGAGGGGGACCAGCGGCGGGGAGGACCGGCGGCAGACAGCGGGGGACCAGCCGCTGGGAGGACTGGCGGCAGCAGAATGCAGCAGTGATAATCTGGTAAGTGATCTTCACTGCTGCATTGCTGCATAGTTTTACAACTACAACTACCAGCATTCCCAGATAGCCAAAGACTGTCTGAGCATGCTGGAAGTTGTAGTTTTGCAACATCTGGAGGGCTACAGTTTGGAGACCACTGTATAATGGTCTCCAAACTGTGCACTTCCTGATGTTGCAAAACTACAACTCCCAGCATGCAAAGACTGTACAGGCATGCTGGGAGTTGTAGTTTGGCAACATCTGAAGTGCCAGATGTTGCAAAACTACAACTCCTAGCATGCCCTTCGGCTGTCCGGGCATGCTGGGAGTTGAAGTTTTGCAACATCTGGAGGCACACTGGTTGGGAAACACTGTTTGTTTCCTAACTCAGTATTTCCCAACCTGTGTGCCTCTAGCTGTTGCAAAACTACTGGAGGTACACTGGTGCGGAAACACTGCGGTAGTCTGTTACCTAACTTAGTGTTTCCCAACCAGTGTGCCTCCAGCTGTTGCATAACTACAACTCCCAGCATGCACAGTCTGTCAGTGCATGCTGGGAGTTGTAGTTTTACAACAGTTGAAGGTTACCCCCCCCCCCCCCATGTGAATGTACAGGGTACATTCACACGGGCGGGCGGAGGTTTACAGCGAGTTTCCCTTTCAGTTTGAGCTGCAGCAAATTTTCCGCCGCAGCTCAAACTCCCAGCGGGAAACTCGCTGTGAACCCTTGCCCGTGGGAATGTACCCTAAAAACACTACACTACACTAACACAAAATAAAGGGTAAAACACTACATATACACCCCCTTACACTGCCCCTCCCACCCCCCCAATAAAAATTTAAAACGTGGAGGCGCATGCGCGCGGCTCACGGAGAGGAAGCAGGTGATGTGAGCTCCGCGCCACTCGTGTCTTTATAGCCTTCTTAAGCGCCGAATCTCGGCTCCACAACGCTGATCCACATACCAATCTACTTCTGAATATGCCCAGGTCGGGTAGGAGGGGGGCGCTCCGCAATTCGCAAGCTCTCTCACAGTCTATTCCTGACTTATTCCGCTCGGGGGCCCGCTCAAAGATGGCGGCGGAGCGGGATGCTTC
Organism: Hyla sarda; assembly: GCF_029499605.1. Classification (NCBI taxonomy): domain Eukaryota; kingdom Metazoa; phylum Chordata; class Amphibia; order Anura; family Hylidae; genus Hyla; species Hyla sarda. Next base: position 373,542,683 of record NC_079189.1, on the reverse strand, counting down.
CCCGCTCGGACTATCTGATGGGGAGGAGCCTGCTGCACCTACAGACCTCACGCCAGCGGCCATGTTTCGCAACATCAAGAAAATGTTCCACTCGGCTCTGACTAAAGCAGTGGACGACTTCACTTCTCAGCTGCAAGACCTGGGCAAGAGGGTCTCAGATAATGAAGCCAAGTTGGACGTGCTGGTTGATGCCGCTGAGGAAGACAGAAGGGACCTCGATGATCATTCGGCCCAGCTGCGGGATCTGGAGCTGAAATTGGAGGACCTCGAGAACCGCTCAATGCGGGCTAACCTACGCATTCGTGGCCTTCCTGAACCTGATACAGATCTCACTAAAACGGTAACTTCTCTGTTTTTTGACCTTGCCCCCCAACTGGAGCCGGAGCTACTCAGGTTTGATCGCATCCACCGGGCCTTAGCCAAACCGAGGGGCCCTGACTTACCCCGGGATGTGGTCTTGAAGCTGCACTACCCCGAAGTCCGCGATGTCCTGCTGACCGCTGCCCGCAACCTAACGGTGCTTCCTGGGATGCCTCCTTCGGTGCACCTGTACTCAGATCTGGCTCCCTCTACATTGGCCCGCCGCAGGGACTTTCGTCCGATCACTTTGGCATTGCAGCGGGAACAGATAAAATACAAATGGGGGTTCCCGTTCTCCCTGTCCTTTCAACTGAAGGGGAAATCTCACACGGTACGCTCATTACCTGATGCACAGGAGGTCCTGCTGCAGGCCCGCATACCCCTTGTGGATCTTTCATCCATGCCTCAAAGAACGAATCGTCCTACCAGAGTATGGACCCCAGCGCCACGGGCTGGACGGGATCGGCCCCTCTCCCAGGAACCATGCCAGCCTGCTTGAAATCACAGTTCGGGACTCTGTTTGTGGGCTGTATCCTACCTGCCCCGTTTTGCTCCACCCGGGCCTCCATGTTACCCCTGTGGGACCCTCGATGGTGCATGCGGCCCCCGGATCCCCCCTTATTTTGATATGCCTGCATATGTGTTGGACTGAGGACCTGGGGACTTCCTTGCCCCATCTGCTACACATGTTGTTTTGCCCCTGACTTCTATTGGTAAATGGTCGAGGCGACCTGGACCCTACTCATTTGGATTTTCATTGTCCACGACTGCTCGCTGTTGCTTGCCTCCGAACTGCCTGTGTTTCCCTATTGCTCATACGGGACCCTGGCTTAGTGTACTAGGCCTGATTCCCCCTTATCTGACACGCTTGCCTGTATGCTGCGATGGATATCTGGGGACTTCTTACTGGAGCCTACAACGCCTGATCCTACCGCTGATGCCTACTATACTTTAGTCTATACTGCCTGGACCTGGCCAGTCGGGCCTTTACCTTGTGTCACTAACTGCCCTTCTCTCACCCTCCTTCTCCCCTGCTTCATTACCTTTTCCTACTTCCTTCACCTATACAGGCTCTTTGTTCTCTTTTTCTCTTGCTTAACCCCTTAATTCTCAGCCCTATGTTTTCTTTTTTGCCTTCTTTTCCTCCACTCTCTCCCTTCCTCCTCCTATCTTGACTTGCAATCTTTGCTTGGATCATCCATGTAATAGGCTAGACGTGAGTGGACTGATGTGCCTCATCTACCCCGGCCAGGGTGTGGGAAGTTCGATGGTTCTAGTGGTACTCTGGACCATCTTTCCCGAGTACAATTGTGTTTTTATTTGTATTGTTTTGTTTGCTTTTGTTTCTCTTGTTGTTTTAGGAGGTTCTCTATCTATGTACCTGTATTGCACTGCTGGAGATGTTCCTGGATCGGTCGTCACCTTCTGTAATGTATATCAGGAGGTGGCCCCTTCCCTTTTGGTCAACCTATTGCGCTCTTTATTCTATTGCCTATGTGTAGAGTAATTTCTCATAATGTGAGGGGCTTTAATTCCCCCTCTAAAAGAAGGATGGCGTTCTTAGCTTACACCCGACTCAGGCCTGATATAATTTGTATACAAGAATCGCATTTTACTATGTCCAGCTACCCCAACTTTTTCCATAAATCCTATATGAGGGGGTATAGAGCGTCTTTTACTAGTAAGTGCAGGGGAGTTGCGGTCTTTTTACACAACTCCCTCCCACTCGAAGTATCCGACGCTAAATGCGATCCGGAGGGTCGCTACCTGATTATTTTGGGATCCTTGTATGGGAAGACAGTGTGTCTTATGAATACTTATGCCCCTACTGATAACCCTATTTTATTCTTTAAAGACATGTGCACCACTCTTGGATCCCTGACGTACGAGACCTTGATCTGGACTGGCGACTTTAATTTCGTATTTAATGGCAAGTTGGACCGATCTAATACGGTTCAGTTTCGTAGGTCGGGGACCCAACAGCGCCTGCTTTCTAACCTGTTCACTACACACTCCCTAGTAGATACTTGGAGAGAACATAATGGTAACAGTAGAGGATACACTTATTATTCCCCGGTTCAGTGTCACTATACGAGAATAGACTGGATATTGGTCAATGCTGCCACGGTACCTCAACTACTTTATTCCCGACATGTCCCCATGTCGTGGTCAGACCACGATGTGGTGTTGTCGGTCTTTAACTTTATGTCCCCCCTCACACTCCCTTATAGGTGGAGATTGAATGAATCACTATTGACTATGCCACGCATTAAGACCCAACTTGAATCTGATATCACTTCTTATTTCACTCTGAACAGCTCTCCTCAATCATCCCCTCATTGGACGTGGCTGGCTCATAAGGCCTATGTGCGAGGTCGCCTGATCTCTGTGGCAACGGGTTTGAAACGTGACAGAACAAGAGTTCAAGTGGCCTTGGAAGCCAAACTTTCCAGGTTAGTTTTTGCACACCAGCAGGACCCTACCCCCTATCTCTACAAATCTATTGCGGAGGCCAGGTTGCAGCTGGATGCCCTACTCTCCACAAAGGTGGAAAAGGCTTTGAGATGGACTGGAGCGACATATTATAGACAGGCGAATAAGCCTGTTAGACTGTTGGCTGCTATGCTTAAAAAAACATCCTCGTTCAATCGAGTTCATAGTGTTCAGTTGAAGCCTGGCCTCCGCACCTCCCACCCAGACCGTATCTATGAAACTTTCTCTGCTTTCTATACTCACCTTTACTCAGCCCCTCCTCTTCCCAACTCTTTTTCCACCTCTTTACATGCCTTTTTGTCCCCCCTGTCACTCCCTACTCTATCTGCTCTGGACCGGGAGGTACTGAATGGCCCCATCACGGCGGAGGAGGTAGAGCAAGCTATTAAGCATCTCAAATTGGGCAAGTCCCCCGGCCCGGACGGATTTTCCTCTTCATACTTCAAGACATTCTCTTCCCAGCTGATCCCCCATCTTGTCTCCTTCTTTAACTCCATAATGTCTGGTGCTACTCCCCCTTCAGAGTTTCTCGACGCTTTGATCACTGTTTTACCTAAACCCTCTAAGGATCACTCTCTCCCCTCTAACTATCGCCCTATCTCTCTTCTTAATGTTGATTCTAAGTTACTCACTTCTATCCTTGCTTCTAGACTTAATTCTTTCCTACCCTCCCTTATCCACCAAGACCAGGTGGGGTTCATTCCGGGCCGCCAAGCACCGGATAACATTAGGAAAATTCTAAATCTAATTAACTATTCTGATGTCACTAAAACTCCAATGTTAGCCCTGGCATTGGACATAGAAAAGGCCTTTGATACGGTTTCCTGGCCGTACTTATTTCAGGTGTTATCTAAATTTGGCATCTCTGGTTCCTTTGTTCGCACATTGCAGAGCATTTACTCGACCCCGACAGCCTATCTCAAACTACCCTCTACGTCACCCTCCCCTATCTCTATAGGCCGAGGTACCCGACAGGGATGCCCCCTTTCGCCAGCGCTCTTTGCGCTGGTGATGGAACCCCTAGCAGTCGCTATTAGGGATAATCTTGACATTAAGGGGCTTACAGTGGGTACAACCGAATACAAAACTAACCTATTTGCTGATGATCTCTTATTGACGCTGACAAGTCCCCAGATTTCCCTTCCTAATTTGACCTCGCTTTTGGATAAGTTTGCTGGGTTGTCGGGATTGAAAGTGAATGTGGCTAAGTCAGAGGTTATGTTCTGCAATGTTCCACCTGAGATGCGTCATTTGATTTCCCTGAATTTTGGGTTCCATGACTCTTCACAGGGCTTGTCTTATCTGGGGGTTACTCTTACTACATCCCTCAAATCCCTATATGTTGCTAATTACCCCCCACTCTTTCGCTCTATTAGAGGGGACTTAACTAGATGGTCGTTCCCTCATATTTCTTGGGTGGGCCGCATAAATGTTTTTAAGATGGTTATTCTGCCCCGTGTCCTTTATCTGTTTCGTTCCCTCCCCATCCCGATGGTGAAGAGGGACGTGTGCTCTCTCCAACGTGCCTTATTCCATTACATCTGGAATGGCCGTCGCCCCCGGATTAATAGGACAGCTATGCATTATCATAAAAGAATGGGTGGGCTTTCTGTTCCATGTCTGATGAAATACTATTATGCAGCCAGATTGGCCCAACTTGCCCTTACACATGCAGTACGGGGTGCTCCTGGGTGGGTGGCTCTGGAGGAATCTCTAATCTGTCCCTATTCTATCTCAGCTTTGATGTGGTCCTCTTGTCCTGTTGCAACCCTTCTCCCCTCTACAGCGCAAATTACTTTATTCTCTCTGTCTCTTTGGCGCTTGGTCCGCTTTAAATTTTTCTTACAATCCTCGGTCCCTCCCCTCCTTCCCTTTCTTTCTAATCCCACTTTTCAGCCTGGCATTTCTACCGCTCCCTTTTCATGGTGGCACACTGCTAAATTGACTAGACTATATGACCTGCTGGTGGGCAAACAACTGATTACTCTGGCACAGCTATATTCTATACATCACCTCCCCCCTGGGGAGCACTTTCGTGCTCTACAGGTTCTATCATATTACTCCTCTCTGGGCCCTCGAGGCTTTAGGGTGGATACCACCTTTTACGAAGCGGCCTTGCTATACAGCCCTACACTGCCTGGCTTGCTTTCTAGAATTTATGCACATTTGAATGCCCCTCCCGCAGACACCAAATTACGCTTCATGAAGGAATGGGAGCGTGACCTGAATGTGACCCTCACATTGCCCCAGTGGCACGCATGCTGTACGGCTGTCAGCAGGGGCAGCTGGCAGGTCTCCTTAATGGAGACTTCAATCAAGATTCTGCATAGAGTCTATATGGTTCCCTCCAGACTGCATTCAATTTATCCCTCGGTCTCTCCCCTGTGCTTTAGGGGGTGTCGAGCTGTTGGTTCTATGCACCATATTTGGTGGAGCTGCCCACAGGCGGCGCGGTTATGGAGGCAGATCCATGTAGTCTTGAAGAACCTGTTTGGTGTTCGCATGCCCTGTTCCCCTTCCTTTTGTCTCTTAAGTAATAAACCTAGCAGGATGCCGTTCCGTACATTTCGGATGGCTCAGTTCATTCTTATGGCCACCAGGATACATATAGCTGCACAATGGAAATCCCCATCTTTGTCTTTTCATAAGGTTATTGACAAGGTTAACTACATCATGCTGTGTGAAAAGTTATCAGCCATACGTGAGAGTAGGGTAGAATGTTTTGATAAGTTGTGGGAGGCATGGCTGCTTTCTCCTTATTGTCCTTCTATGCAAACATGCCTCTCTCTCTATTGATTGGGGGTGGGTGATGGCCTCCATGTTTTACGCTAGGCTGGGGTTCCCTTTGTGGCGACGACCGGTCCAACCAATATTATTCTTATCTGTTTTCCTCCTATGTATGCATTATGGTTCCAGTGCAATTATTATTGTAAGCTGATCAGATGTTTCCTCCTAGTTATGTGTTGTAACTGTTTTATTTGTTACCATGTACCACAACGCCCATATGGGCATCCATACCTACCATTTACATCCTGTATATTGCTACCAGCTCTTTTCAATAAAAGACTCATGGTTTGACTGTTAAACATTTAAAACGTCTCATACGGCAGTGTTTCCAAAACGGAGCCTCCAGCTGTTGCAAATAACTCCCAGTATTGCCGGACAGCTATTGACTGTTCAGGCATGCTGGGAGTTTTGCAACAGCTGGAGGCACCCTGTTTGGGGAACACTGCCATGTCCGTCCCTATGAAAATCCCTAATTAAGGCCTCAAATGCGCATGGTGCTCTCTCACTTCAGAGCCCTGTCGTATTTCAAGGCGACAGTTTAGGGCCACATATGGGGTATTTCCGTACTCAGGAGAAATTGCTTAACAAATTTTGGGGGTCTTTTTCTCCTTTTACCCCATATGAAAATGTAAAGTTGGGGTCTACACAAGCATGTTAGTGTAAAAAAATAAAACATTTTACACTAATATGCTGGTGTTGCCCCATACTTTTCATTTTTACAAAAGGTAAAAGGAAAAAAAGACCCCTAAAATTTGTAGTGTAATTTTAGTACGGAAATACCCCATATGTGGACGTAAAATGCTCGGCGGGTGCACAACAAGGCTCAGGAGTGAGAGCGCACCATGTACATTTGAGGTCTAAATTGGTGATTTGCACAGGGGTGGCTGATTTTACAGCGGTTCTGACAAACGCAAAAAAAATATATCACGCACATGTGACCCCATTTTGGAAACTTCACCCCTTAACGGAACGTAACAAGGGGTACAGTGAGCCTTAACACCCCACAGGTGTTTGACAAATTTAAGTTAAAGGGATACCCCCGTGCTCTCTGCTGACCTCTCCTGTCCATTTTAGGAACTGTCCAGAGCAGCATATGTTTGCTATGGGGATTTTCTCCTGCTCTGGACAGTTCCTAAAATGGACAGCAGAGGTCAGCAGAGAGCACTGTGGTCATGACATCAGAGGAAATGCATTTCTTTTTTTTATTTCTCTATAGTATATAGCCCCTAAAAAGTACTGGAAGGATTAAGATTTTTTTTATAGAAGTGATTTACAAATCTGTTTAACTTTCTGGCACCAGCTGATTAAAAAAAAAAGTTTTCCATGGGAGTACCCCCTTAAAGTTGGACGTGAAAATGAAAAATCTGATTTTTTTCACTAAAATGCTGGTGTTACCCCAAAGCTTTTATTTTCACAAGGGGTAATAGGAGAAAAAGCCCCCCAAAATTTGTACACCATGTCTTCTGAGTATATAAATACCCCATATGTGGATGTAAAGTGCTCTGCGGGTGCACTACAGGGCTCAGAAGAGAAGGAGCGCCATTGAGCTTTTTGAGAGAGAATTAGGCTGGAATTGAAGGCCATGTGTGTTTACAAAGCCCCCATAGTGCCAGAACAGCGGAACCCCCACATGTGACCACATTTTGGAAACTACACGTAATGTAATAAGGGGTACAATGAGCATTTACACCCCACAGGTGTCTGACAGATTTTTGGAAAATTCTAACTGCACCCCTTATTAAATTCTGTGAGGGGTGTAGTTTCCAAAATGGGGTCACATGTGGGGGGGTTCCACTTCTGTGGCACTGTGGGGGCTTTGTAAACACACATGGCCTTCAATTCCATGGGGGCTTCCTAAATGTGACATGCCCCACAAAAACCATTTCAGCAAAATTTGCTCTCCAAAATCCCAATGTCGCTCCTTCCCTTCTGAGCCCTCTAATTCACCCACAGAGCACTTTACTTCCACATATGAGGTATTTCCTTACTCGAGAGAAATGGGGTTACAAATTTTGGGGGACATTTTTACCTATTACTTCTTGTGAAAATGAAAAATTTTGTCTTGCACCAGCATTTTAGTGAAAATTCGTCAAACACCTGTGGGGTGTTACGGCTCATTGCACCCCTTGTTGCATTCCTTGAGGGGTGCAGTTTCCCAAATAGTGTGCCATGTGGTTTTTATTTTGCTGTTCTGGCACCATGGGAGCTCCCTAAATGAGACATGCCCCCCAAAAACCATTTCAGGAAAATTCGCTCCCCAAAACCCCATTGTCACTCCTTCCCTTCTGAGCTCTCTATTGCGCCCGCAGAGCACTTTACATCCACATATGAGGTATTTCCTTAATCGAGAGAAATAGAGTTACAAATTTTGGGGGACATTTTTACCTATTACGTAAAATGAAGAAAAATAGGTTTACAAGAACATGTTAGTGTAAAAAAAAAAAAGATTTAGAATTTTCTCCTCCACTTTGCTGCTATTCCTGTGAAACACCTAAAGGGTTAACAAACTTTCTGAATGTCATTTTGAATACCTTAAGGGTGTAGTTTTCATAATGTGGTCCATTATAGGGTATTTCTAACATAAAGACCCTCAAATTCACTTCGAAACTGAACTGGTCCCTGAAAAATTAAAATTTTGAAATATTCATGAAAAATTGGAAAATTGCGGCTAAACTAAAAAGCCCTATAATGTCTTCAAAAAGTAAAAACATGTCAACTTTATGATGCAAACACAAACTAGACATATTGTATATGTGAATCAACATATAATTTATTTGGAATGTCCACTTTCCTTACAAGCAGAAAGCTTCAAAGTTTGAAAAATGCAAAATTTTAAAATTTTTCATAAAATTTGGGATTTTTTCACCAAGAAATGATGCAAGTATCGACAAAAATTTTCCATTAACATAAAGTAGAATATGTCACGAAAAAACAATCTCAGAATCAATTTCATAAGTAAAAACACCCCAGAGTTATTAATGCTTAAAGTGACAGTGGTCAGATTTGCAAAAAATGGCTGCATCCTTAAGGTCAAAATGGGCTGTGTCCTTAAGGGGTTGAAAAAAATTTGGGGGTTGGATTTAACAGGTACGCTTTAACCCCTTAAGGACATGTGCTGTAAATGTACAGGGCTGCTAAGAAGTATTTAGCACACAGCGCCGTACACTTACTGCGCAGCTTTCCTGGATCACCACGTCTCCGGACGCGGTGATCAGAACGGGATGACTGCTGATATCTATCAGCAGCCATACCGGCATATCGCCAAGGGGGGTCCTGACACCAATCGAGTCTCTGGTGACCCAGAAAAAAAGGGGTGAATGGGGCTGTCCAAGACAGCCCCATTCACCCTTACCCAGCAAGAGTGAGGTGGCACGGGTGCCGCCTCACTATCACGTAATTGATCGGTCTGAACGACCGACCAATCACGACCCTGTTGGAGCGGCAATCGGGACGGCGAAGATGGCGGCGATCGGGGCCGGCGGGGGTCTCCTACCTTGTCCGGGTCCGGCAGGGATCCCCTCAGGATCGGTGGCGGCTATAGGAGCAGCAGGATCGGCGGCAGTGGCAGCGGTCCCGGCAGGATACAGCAGGAGGTGAGGCCTGTTCACCTCCTGCTGTTGCTTAGCACAGCCAAAGGGCATGCTGGGAGTCGTAGTTTTGCAACAGCTGGAGTTCCAACTACAACTCCCAGCATGCCCTTTGGTAGTCTGTGCATGCTGGGGGTTGTAGTTATGCAACAGCTGGAGGCACATTTTTTCTATGAAAACACGTCCACGCTTATTGTGAGTTGTTTGCTTGCTGTTTTTCCCTTTTTATGCGTTTTTTATGGGATCCGAATAAAGTATTAATCGCTACCACTGGCTATGTTTGCTGTTTGTTTGCTGTTGCCCTCTAGGTATCAGCGTACTGAATTAAAACATTTTCTTAGCTTCTGCCCTTGACATTCGTGAAATGTAGTCTCCTCCTCTCCGGCACCTCTTAACACTCTGGATGGCTACAAAGAAAAGGTCAGATGGGTTTTGGTTATGATGTTCCGTAAAGTGGAGGGATAAAGGATGTGTTTTAATTCATTATTTATATTGTATATATATTTGATATGTTCTGATATACGTATTTTTAGTTGCCTCTTGGTGCGGCCTATATACTCTTTACTGCATTTACACTGAATCAAGTAGATTATTCCTTTGCTGTGACAGGTAAAACATTCAGAGATGACATTTTGGTTATTTTTTGTAGGGAAATCTGTAACTTTGGAGCCGGAATAAGAGCCCCATCTGTAGAATCCCTTTGTCTGTAGCCATCTTGAATGTGAGTGGGAGGAGAACGTATTTTTTCTTGTGGGAACGACTATAATTCCCAGATTTGGTGCTTTTGTATCAACAATTGGTGGCTTGATGGGAATAGGAAAATTGTAATAAATCCCGGCACTCACTTATCTTCCAATGATATAGGTTTATTCACGCAAGATGCGTTTCGGCGGTAAGCCTTTTTCAATTGCAAACATATATATCAATGCAGCACATAACACACTTATATACGTAACTTCCGTATAGATAATATATCAGCTTATCTTCCTTATTTTCTGGGTCACTGCATGACCTGGAATCGCTGCAGACCGCCCGTCTGAATTGAATCTCAGGATCCCCCCAGGCATAGGCAAGGGATTCCTGCTGAACGATTTCAGCAGGCACCCTATTACCTTCACTGTCCGGTTACCGGCAGTGAACTGAAATGCCGAGGGCATACAGGTATGCCTTTGGTCTTTAAGTCCCATGACGTGAGGGAGTAGCATACACCCTTGGTCCTGGAGGGGTTAAATAGGCTGTGGAGTCTGACATTAGAAAACTGAAACCCATTTTTAAAAAGAACTATATCTCTTATATAGAAAAAATAGGTATTTCTGAATTACAGAAAAATGAAGGAATTGCTATCCGCCCTGCGGACAAGGATGGTGGAATTGGAATTCTAGACACAGATAGATATAATCAAGAATGTGTCAGACAATTGTCTGATAGAAATACCTATACAAAATTATCGTCAGACCCCACAACCAAGTATAGTAAAGATCTTAAAATACTATGTGATGATGCATTATCCTCTGAATTCCACTACCCCCCCCCCCCCCCTGGCTGCCCCATAGTCTCTGGAATAGATTCATTAACCTCCAACTTATCCCAACTGATAGGCCGCTTTCTACAACCATTTGTCCAGAAAACTACCCAGCTATCTGAAAGATACCACACAAGTTATTCAAATCTTGGAAAACACAAAATGGGAATCCAACTACTATATATATTAGCAACTCTAGATGTCAGTTCACTGTACACCATTATCCAACATGAAGCAGGTCTAAATGCAGTCAGATATTTTTTAACAAAAGGCAACATTTTACCAGAGCAGATCGAGTTCTTATTAAATGCTATAAATTTTATTCTAACGCACAACAATTTTTTCTTTGAAAACACATTTTATTTTCAGTTAACCGATACCGCCATGGCCACAAAATTCACGCCAAGTTACACAAATTTATTCATGGCAGCCTGGGAGGACTTCATCATTACTCCCAGGATTGGCGCGAATCCGTGCTCTGGTGTCGGTATATTGATGATATCATTTTAATTTGGGGAGGGTCCAGAGAACAAATGGAAATTATTATCCTTGAACTTAATAATAATGCACTCAATTTAATTTTTACACCACATATTAGCACAGATGCTATAGATTTTTTAGACCTTTTAATTACTGCAAAACCTCCAAGACTTATCTGTAGTACATACTACAAACCAGTCTCAAAAAATAGTTTTATCCGTTTTAACAGCTGCCGCCTACCGAGATGGCTTTTAAATGTTCCTATTGGACAATATCGCAGGCTCAAAAGAAACTGCACTGTCGATTCACAATTTGAAGAAGAAGCACATGCACTTCCAGAAAATTTCCTGGAGAAGGATTATCCTCAGAATGTCCTAGCCCAAGCAATTGATAAAGTACATCATCCTTTTTTGTCCCTGACTCTGAAGAGCCAGCAACACAGAGCCAGGACCCAAAAATAGTTTTACATTTTAACCATAATTATAAACAAATAGAAACGATCATAAAAAAACACTGGCATTTTAAAAAAAAAATGATAATTTGATTGGGCAGTATATTCCCATCAAGCTCAGTTCAAAGTATAGGGCGGCACTTGGACTAGCGTGGTGCACGAGAATAGACATAGTAGGAAAATTGTAATAAATCCCGGCACTCACTTATCTTCAAATAAGGCTGGGTCCACACTACGTTTTGTCCCATACGGGAGCGCATACGTCAGGAGGGAGCTAAAAGCTCGCGCTCCCGTATGTTACCGTATGCGCTCCCGTATGTCATTCATTTCAATGAGCCGACCGGAGTGAAACGTTCGGTCCGGTCGGCTCATTTTTGCGCCGTATGCGCTTTTACAACCGGACCTAAAATCATGGTTGACCACAGTTTTAGGTCCGGTTGTAAAAGCGCATACGGCGCAAAAATGAGCCGACCGGACCGAACGTTTCACTCCGGTCGGCTCATTGAAGTGAATGGCATACGGGAGCGCATACGGTCACATACGGGAGCGCGAGGTTTTAGCTCCCTCCTGCCGTATGCGCTCCCGTATGGGACAAAACGTAGTGTGGACCCAGCCTAATATAGGTTTATTCACGCAAGACGCGTTTCGGCGGTAAGCCTTTTTCAATTGCAAACATATATATCAATGCAGCACATAACACACTTATATACATAACTTCCGTATAGATAATACATCAGCTGACTATACGTCACCATTATATCATGATTGACAGGTCAGTGTCCATGGAAATCAAAATAAACAGAACTCAAAGGAGGCTCTTGACCATGAATTAAGCAGTTTTCTATGATTTTTTTAATGATTTTTATTTTATTATATAATTGCCCTTAACCTGTGACATACACTGTATGAATATATACTATGTTGCTGACAAATAGATTTTGTCCCTGATGTGCTGACTTTGATATAAATTATTTCTTTTAGATACATAGTATGTCTACATATTAAATGAAAGCCGGCCGTACTGAAAGGATACTATGAGCACATGGCTAGTTGTTTATATTTACCTTCTCCGCAGCACTGGAGCCTCCTTTGAGTTCTGTTTATTTTGATTTCCATGGACACTGACCTGTCAATCATGATATAATGGTGACGTATAGTCAGCTGATGTATTATCTATACGGAAGTTACGTATATAAGTGTGTTATGTGCTGCATTGATATACATGTTTGCAATTGAAAAAGGCTTACCGCCAAAACGCGTCTTGCGTGAATAAACCTATATTATTTGAAGATAAGTGAGTGCCGGGATTTATTACAATTTTCCTACTATGTCTATCCTCGTGCACCACGCTAGTCCAAGTGCCGCCCTATACTTTGAACTGAGCTTGATGGGAATATACTGCCCAATCAAATTATCATTTTTTTAAAAAATGCAAGTGCTTTTTTATGATCGTTTCTATTTGTTTATAATTGTGGTTAAAATGTAAAACTATTTTTGGGTCCTGGCTCTGTGTTGCTGGCTCTTCAGAGTCAGGGACAAAAAAGGATGATGTACTTTATCAATTGCTTGGGCTAGGACATTCTGAGGATAATCCTTCTCCAGGAAATTTTCTGGAAGTGCATGTGCTTCTTCTTCAAATTGTGAATCGACAGTGCAGTTTCTTTTGAGCCTGCGATATTGTCCAATAGGAACATTTAAAAGCCATCTCGGTAGGCGGCAGCTGTTAAAACGGATAAAACTATTTTTTGAGACTGGTTTGTAGTATGTACTACAGATAAGTCTTGGAGGTTTTGCAGTAATTAAAAGGTCTAAAAAATCTATAGCATCTTGTGCTAATATGTGGTGTAAAAATTAAATTGAGTGCATTATTATTAAGTTCAAGGATAATAATTTCCATTTGTTCTCTGGACCCTCCCCAAATTAAAATGATATCATCAATATACCGACACCAGAGCACGGATTCGCGCCAATCCTGGGAGTAATGATGAAGTCCTCCCAGACTGCCATAAATAAATTTGTATAACTTGGCGTGAATTTTGTGGCCATGGCGGTATCGGTTAACTGAAAATAAAATGTGTTTTCAAAGAAAAAATTGTTGTGCGTTACAATAAAATTTATAGCATTTAAAAAGAACTCGATCTGCTCTGGTAAAATGTTGCCTTTTGTTAAAATATATCTGACTGCATTTAGACCTGCTTCATGTTGGATAATGGTGTACAGTGAAATGACATCTAGAGTTGCTAATATATATAGTAGTTGGATTCCCATTTTGTGTTTTCCAAGATTTGAATAACTTGTGTGGTTTCAGATAGCTGGGTAGTTTTCTGGACAAATGGTTGTAGAAAGCGGCCTATCAGTTGGGATAAGTTGGAGGTTAATGAATCTATTCCAGAGACTATGGGGCAGCCGGGGGGGGGGGGGGGGGGGGGGAGGGGGTTAGTGGAATTGAGAGGATAATGCATCATCACATCACATCATCACATAGTATTTTAAGATCTTTACTATACTTGGTTGTGGGGTCTTACGATAATTTTGTATAGGTATTTATATCAGGCAATTGTCTGACACATTCTTGCTTCTTGCTATCTATCTGTGTCTAGAATTACAATTCTACCATCCTTGTCCGCAAGGCGGATAGTAATTCCTTCATTTTTCTGTAAATCAGAAATACCTATTTTTTCTATATAAGAGATATAGTTCTTTTTAAAAATGGGTTTCAGTTTTCTAATGTCAGACTCCACAGCCTATTTAACCCCGCCAGGACCAAGGGTGTATGGCACTCACTCACGTCATGGGACTTAAGGACCAAAGGCATACCTGTACACCCTCGGCATTTCAGCTCACCGCCAGTAACCGGACGGTGAAGGGAATGGGGTGCCTGCTGAAATCGTTCAGCAGGAATCCCTTGCCTACGCCTGGGGGTCCTGAGATTCAATTCAGACGGGCGATCTGCAGCGATTCCAGGTCATGCAGTGACCCAGAAAATAAGGAAGATTGGGCTGTTCAAGACAGCCCCGATCCTCCTGAAGGGATAGATGTGAGGTGGCAGGGGTACCACCCCTCCTAACCCTTCTATTGGTTGGTCAGAAGCGACCGAGCAATAGCAGATTGGGGGCGGGGGGTTTAAAGTTCAGTTCCTCCGTTCTGCCCACCCTTGGTAGTCCGTGCAGTGCGGGGGAACTGTGCTGTGAGCGGCGGCGGAGGCATGCTGGGATTTGTAGTTTTGCAAGATTTAGAGGGGTACAGTTTGGAGATCACTGTGCAGTGGTCTCTAAACTGTGGCCCTCTAGATCTTGCAAAACTACAACACCCAGCATGCCCACACAGCAGTTTTCTGTCTGGGCATGCTGGGATTTTTAGTTATGTAACATCTAGAGGGCCACAGTTTGGAGATCACTGTGCGGTGGTCTCTAAACCATGGCCCTCAAAGTCTTGCAAAACTACAACTCTCAGCATGCATGAACAACAAAAGGCTGTCTCAGCATGCTATGAGTTGTAGTTGCGTGCCTCCAGCTGTTGTATAACTACAACTCCCAGCTTGCCCTTCGGCGATCAGTATATGCTGGGAGTTGTAGTTTTGCAACAGCTGGAGGCACACTGTTTGGAAAATACTGTGTTAGGTAACAGAACCTAAAGAGTTAAAAAGACCAGCACATCTAACACCACTCTGTTTACAATGTTAGTCGCTCATAAGGCGCACTCTTATGACCCTTATCTCAGCATATCTGCAGTATATACCGTGCTAGGTGTTAGTGCTGTTATTAAAACACTTCTACAGTACCCCCCTAACATGTTTCGCCACTATGTGTGACGTCCTCAGAGGATGTACTTCATGCACTTCAGAAGAGAAGGAGCACTATTGGGCTTTTGGAGAGAAAATTTGTCCGAAATTGAAGGCCATATGTGTTTACAAAGCCCCCATGGTGCCAGAACAATGGAATCCCCCACATCCCTCACGTAATGTAATAAGGGGTACAATGAGCATTTACGCCCCACAGGTGTCTCACAGATTGTTGGAACAGTGGTCCGTGAAAATGAAAAATTTAATTTTTCATTTGCACGGCCCACTGTTCCAAAGATGCTCACTGCACACCTTATTAAATTCTGTGAGGGGTGTAGTTTCCAAAATGGGGTCACATGTGGGGGGTTCCATTGTTATGGCACCATGGGGGCTTTGTAAACACACATAGCCTTCAATTACGGACAAATTTTCTCTCCAAAAGCCCAATGGCGCTCCTTCTCTTTTTCACTAGAATGCTGGCTTTTCATTCCCCAAATTTAACATTTTTACAAGGGGTAATAGGAGAAAATAGGAGATATATGTATCCTTTGGATTACTTTAGATTCGGAGGAGTATGGTGATCAGCGTTTTTTTGGTTTAATGTTAATAAAATGGTTAACAAGCACTTTTGGGGGGAGTGTTTTTTTGGAATTTTTTTTAAACATGTGTTTTTTTTATTTACGTTACAGGCTTAGTAGTGGAAGCTGGTCTTATAGACAGAATCCATTACTGAGACGGGCTTAGCGTTAGCCACAAAAACTGCTAGCACTAACCCCAAATTATTTACCCAGTACCCACCGCCACAGAGGTGCTGGGAGGAGCCAACAGGCCCGGGGCGTCAAAAATGGCACGCCTAGTCGGTAACAGGCTTGCATTACTTAGGCTGGGGAGGGCCAGTAACAATGGTCCTCACCCACCCTGGTAACGTCAGGCTGTTGCTGCTTGGTTGGTATTTGGCTGAGAATAAAAACAGGGGGAATCCTATGCTTTTTTTTTTTTTTTTGCACAAATATTTTTCCCCATATTTTTATTTTCAGCCAAATACCAACCAAGCAGCAACAGCCTAACGTTACCAGTAACCTCCCCAGCCTAAATAACACCATCCTTTTACCGTCTATGCACAGGAATGCCATTTTTGGCGCTCTGGGTCTGTTGGTACCGGCTCTTCACGGCACCCCTGTGGTGGAGGGTACCGGGGTAATAATTGAGGGTTAGCGCTAGCTGTTTTTGGTGCTAACACTAAGCCCTGCCTTAGTAATGGATTTCATCTATAAGAAAGCTTCCACTACTAAGCCTGTCAAGTAAATAAAAAAAAAATAAAAAACACAACACATTTAAAAAAAATTATTCCAAAAAAATACTCCCCCACAAGCCCTTGTTAACCATTTTATTAACATTAAACGGAAATAAAAAAATGCTGGTCATCGATGCAGTCCACCGAATCTGAAGTAGTCCACAGGATACACGGATCTGAAATGAGAAAAATAAAATAAAAATAAGAAAAATAGGTTAATACATTTATTGTCACCCGCCCGTGCATCTCCCGTGCCGCACGCCTACAACTCCCAGCATGCCCTTACAGTAAGGGCATGCTGGGAGTTGTAGTCATGTGGTGTGGGAGATGTGCAGGCGAGCGACAAGCTTGTCACCTACCCCTCGATGCACAACTACAAATCCCAGCATGCCCTTACAGTAAGGACATGCTGGGAGTTGTAGTTGTGCGGCAGGTGACAAGCTTGTCACCGGCCTCCGCCGCAAAACTACAACTCCCAGCAAGCCCTTACTGTAAGGGCATGTTGGGAGTTGTAGTTCTGCAAGCCAGGGAAGCAGGCGGTAATGCGTTCCACTCCCTGGCCCACAGTAATCACAAAATCATTGAAAATTTGAAATTACAGTAAACTATGATGTGCCTGCAGCTGCTCGGGCTCCCCCTTACAGTGAGAGGGCATGCTGGAAGTTGTAGTCTTGAAGCGGGGGGAGATGTGCGGCGCGAGCGGGTGGGGGACAATGGGGGATGTAAAGCAGTGTCCCTGCCCCCTCATTAAGTTAGATAGATTAGGGGGGATAGCATCAGATTGAGCCCGGGCGGTTGCAGAGTGATGCCATCCTGGGCTCCCTTTAACATATGATGGAGCCGCTGAGTTTCTATATTCCATACTGTAATATCAAATTTCCCGCCGGGTCCCGTGATTGGCTGCTCGGTCCCGGCCAATCAGACCGGACCCCGCGGGAAATGTGAAATTACAGTAGAGACTAGAAAAACTCTGCGGCACCAAGGTAGGTTAAAAGGAGCCAGGGCTGTCATCATGCTGCAGCTGCCCGGGCTCCATCTGATGCTATCCCCGCTACCCTAACTTAATGACGAGGACACTAATTTACATCCCTCCCCTTGTCTTCCACCTCACTTTAAGGGCATGCTGGTAGTTGTAGTCTTGCAACAGTTAACAGACAGTTGGGAGATGTGCAGCATGGACGGGTGGGAGACAAGCAGGGGGATGTAAATCAGTGTCCCCGTCATTAAGTTAGGGTAGCGGGGAGAAAATAAGACGGAGCCCGAGCGGCTGCAGAGCGAGGCCAGCCTGGGTTCCTTTGTACAGTTGTTAAATCATATTTCCCGCTGGAGCTGTGATCACAGCTGCCAGCGGGAAATAATAGAAAATTTTCTCTCAAAAGCTGTTTTGTAGACCAGCTCCGTGCTGGCTTACATTTACAGAGTTTTTGAGGAGTTTTGTGCGACTTTCGCACTTGATAAATCCATGACCACTGCAAAGTGAAAAATGAAATTCAGTTTGGTAAGCTCTTTTGCTTACAGCCAAATGTCGCACAAAAGGTCGGATGTGCACCTAAGAAAATTTTTGTGCGACATTTGGCTGTAAGCAAAAAGCTACAAAAGCTTACCAAACTGAATTTCCTTTTTCACTTTGCAGTGGTCATGGATTTATCAAGTGCGAAAGTCACACAAAAAGTCGCAACTCCTCAAAAACTCTAAATCCCTTGATAAATCTCCTCCCTTACGGATCCACTTCTGCCTTTGGCTCAAAAACTGCAGTGGCAGTATTCCAAAAACTGCCAGAAAAAAAAACCAAGTGCAAACTTAGCCTGTGGTGTCACCTTATCAGGAATGTGTTCTCACAATAAGGGTGCATTCACACCATGTTTTTGCAATACAGTTCTAGTATTCGTTTCAATGTGAAAACTGTACAGAACCATATTGAAAACCATATGCCAAACGATGCATCCGGTTGTATCTGTTTTGCGTCTTGTACTGTATTGTCCTTTTTTTCCCGTACCCCAAACCGAAGCCTACCACGGTTTTGGTCCGGGTGAAAAAACTTATGTTTTTTTTTTTTTAACATGGGAGTCTTTGGGAACCGTACAGAACTGTATGTGTGTAGGGTTCCATCCAGTTTGCACCATACATACGTTTTTTTTTTCTAAGAATTTCAATCAAACAAGTGAAACTTTATTCATAATGGAGTGAAAAGTTTAAAACTTCTACAGTTTTTTCTTAACCCCTTAAGGACTCAGGGTTTTTCAGTTTTTGCACTTTCGTTTTTTCCTCCTAACCTTTTAAAAATCATAACCCTTTCAATTTTCCACCTAAAAATCCATATTATGGCTTATTTTTTGCACCACCAATTCTACGTTGCAGTGACATTAGGCATTTTACCCAAAAATTCACGGCGAAACGGAAAAAAAATCATTGTGCGACAAAATTGAAGAAAAACGCCATTTTGTAAATTTGGGGGCTTCAGTTTCTACGTAGTACATTTTTCAGTAAAAATGACACCTTATCTTTATTCTGTAGGTCCATACGATTAAAATGATACCCTACTTATATAGGTTGCATTTTGTCGCACTTCTGGAAAAAATCATAACTACATGCAGGAAAATGTATACGTTTAAAAATGTCATCTTCTGACCCCTATAACTTTTTTATTTTTCCACGTACAGGGCGGTATGAGGACTCATTTTTTTGCGCCATGATCTGAAGTTTTTATCGGTACGATAAAATTTTTGTTTTGATTGGACTTTTTGATCACTTTTTATTCATTTTTTAATGGTATAAAAAGTGACCAAAAAGACGCTTTTCTGGACTTTGGAATTTTTTTGCGTGTACGCCATTGACTGTGCAGTTTAATTAATGATATATTTTTATAGTTCGGACATTTACGCATGCGGCAATTCCACATATGTTTTTTTATTTACACTGTTTTATATTTTTTTTTTATGGGAAAAGGGGGGTGATTCAAACTTTTATTAGGGAAGGGGTTAAATGACCTTTATTAACACTTTTTTTTTGCAGTGTTATAGCTCCCATAGGGACCTATAACACTGCACACACTGATCTTTCATGCTGATCACTGGTGTGTATTAACACGCCTGTGATCAGTGTTATCGGCGCTTGACTGCTCCTGCCTGGATCTCAGGCACGGAGCAGTCATTCATCGATCGGACACCGAGGAGGCAGGTAAGGTCCCTCCCGGTGTCCTGTTAGCTGTTCAGGACGCCGCAATTTCACCGCGGCGGTCCCGAACAGCCCAACTGAGCAGCCAGGTCACTTTCACTTCAGACGCGGCGGTCAGCTTTGATTGCCGCGTCTGAAGGGTTAATACAGGGCATCACTGCGTTCGGTGATGTCCTGTATTAGCTGCGGGTCCTGGCCGTTGATAGCCGCCGGGACGGACTCGATATGACGCGGGGACACCGCAGCATATCGCGGGAGCCAGCGGAGGACGTAAATATACGTCCTGCGTCGTTAAGGAGTTAAAAAGCGGATGCAACCGGACATAATTTTTCAAACCACATACGGTTATTAACTGTATACGGGTTAAAATTTGTACACAAGTTTTGATACAGTTTAGTCCGGTTTTGAGGAATCCGTTTTTCATCAAAAACCTGATATGGGGACTGTATTGCAGAATAACTCTTGACCCATGAGATCAGATCTACTGTTTAGTACACACAGCAAAACCTTTTAGAGGCCAACCAAATTTGCACAAAATGTGGCCTTCTCAAAGAATGCATAATAAATGTAGAAAATAGAAATGTGTCCTGGGTAAGGGGGTTGTCTGGACAGGTTTGACTGTGTAGAAACCATGAGGCACCCCATGACTGCTGAGAATCCTGTCACAGATAAGGCGCACAATCTCTTCCCGCCAATATGACTCTGGCCAAGCAGGGGCCACTGTGAGGAGCCCAGAAATAAGGTTTCTAGAATAATGGTGTGAGCGGGGATTGTAATGCAGTAGAAGTGATTTCTTTCCTCCCCTTGACATGCAGTTTTCTCCTCCCCACTTTCTCAACGTCATATGATCCAATAGTGAATTGGTTGTAATAGAATTACATGCACGGACTAGACGAAAGCCAAAAATCTCGATCTTTGTATGAATTAGACGGCACTGCGGAGGACATGGCAGGCACAAAGCCCACAAGATGCGGGGGGAAACGTGAGAGCCGTGCACAGTGAGTGAGGCACCAAGCCCTGGACTATTATTCCCTGTATAACTGTCTATCCCTGCTCGCTGGGAGAAGGTCCGCCATATTCTGCCTTACCACGCCCGGGGAGCAGAGCCATTGAAAAGGCTGGCAGAGGAAATGATTGCAGGCGCACACTGTGAACGCCACCGACAAGACACGGGCACTGTGCAGGCAGGATAGGGGCTTTTGAACAGAAATAATAAACCTGAGGCCGATCACCGAGAGACGACGAAAGAATCGAAGATCGGGAGGAAGAGAAAATGTGTGAGAGGGGGAAGGGCACAAGCTGTTAGCGCTATCGGGGGCTTCCCAGTCATCCGCAGCCGCCTTACAACAGGAAAGATCGGAAGAGCCTGGGACCAGCCCCGCTGCACGTCTGCCCATATCTAGCGCCTTTTCCCATGGATGTCACCATGTTGTTTGGTTCATGGTTCTAGAGGAGGCGGAGTTGGAGCAGTCTAGTGACAGCAGATCGGGTGTTAGGTGTCCCCTGTACACGGGCAGCGCCCACCCACTTTAGGGTGCCATCAGATCAGCCGGGGGCACCTGAGTCTGAGGGGAACCACAAGTCACAGCATTATTTGACACCGCCTACCCCGCCTCTTTACAAGGAGAAGAAGCGGCAGTAGCAGGTCTGTGACTTGCAGGGTGGGGGTCTGTCTCTTCCCAGCACCACCACCAGCTTTCAGGAGACATGACTCTGGAGTCCATCATGGCGTGCTGCCTCAGTGAGGAGGCCAAGGAAGCTCGAAGGATCAACGACGAGATCGAAAGGCAGCTTCGCCGAGACAAGAGGGACGCCCGCCGGGAGCTCAAGCTGCTGCTGCTGGGTGAGTGTTTGTGCCCGCCGGGCGCGGAAGGGTTGTGCCAATTCCTGCATACACATGTGTACTCCTCCCAGCTTCATGTGTGTGCCCATTCATCCCACATAGGCTTGAGTGTGAGCCCCTGCTGTCAGTGCTGGGCACAGGCCTTATTATCCGGATGTCCCTATAATCCATCTTGTGTACACACCCCATCCATCCATCCATCCTGCTCTGTGTGTATTCTCATATATAGGGAGACTGGCTGCAGTCAGTGACACCTCAGGCCTCACATTTCTGGTGGATTGGCTAACCATTACATTCCTCTGTCTCCGCCATATATTGCCATTTTATGGATCACGGATGGAGGCATAGCCAAGATTCTCATATGCGCTGTAGGGCATTTCACACTATGGATCATCGCAACCTCCAAAAGATGACATCTTAACCCTGTCTTAAATCACATCCACACTGTCATACAGTACATATGACCCAATGTGATATAGGATGGAAGGGATTTTGTGATTAGGTTATCTAGGGCATCACTACCACAATCCCATGCATAGATTTGCTATATTCTATATGGATGTGCAGTATTCTGTATACTAGATTGCTTTTGACTGCAGATGATGTATCTGGAAAAAGCATTGCAAGAGAACAATAAATGTCTTATATGCGGTTGCCGTTTTCAGAATAATGAGTCAGATGTATTGATCTAGTCTTGTGTGTAACATATATGTACATTAATGTTACAGTAAAGATGGATGGTCTGCGAGTAACCAACGTTAAGTGATGATGATCAAAATGGAGCTGAGCATGCTCTGCTAATGCATTGCATTTATGGCCTTGCTGTTGAGTGAAGCATCCAGAAATGCTTTCATTCATGGAATCGTCTTTATACAGTGCAATAATAACTACTGTAACCATGCTTAGGTCACATTCCGACCTTAGGTGTCATGGACTGGGCGCTACACGAACCACAGAGTGATCAAACCAGTGTATGGAATAGCAGATTTGTAGTCAATACTGTTTACACCAGGAGAGACAAAATTGATGGCTGTATGTGTGTCCCGTAAAATCATGTTGTGTATGTGTCAGACTAGCAGGTTGGCAGCATCTGACAAACCCTAGATGGGTGCACATTCACTACCAGTCTTCTTCCCAAGTCCTTACTGCACTATTGGCCATGTATACCCCTCTTGAGTGACTCCAAAACCACTTATTTTCTTTATCTAGTCATGTATTTGACCCAGTCTACAGTATATTCAGTCTATTATTGGCCATAATGAGATAACAAGTGTTTTATTTTTATTTTTATTGTTGCCAAAACAAGCAGGTGCCATATCAAAAAAGACAGATGAATAGGTCAGTAACCTTTTTAGGAGTTTTCATTTTTGACACATGTAAATGAGAAATGCTTTGCTTAAACTTCCTAGACATCACCTCACATAATGCAAGTCTATGGGACCATCTAGGTCACACAGACACAGAGCAGTCAGACCCTGACCGAAACATTTCACTTGTCTCTAGGACATGACAAAAAGATAGACTTTAATGGCCTGAACAAAGTCAGCTAGTGACTTTGTTAGTTAAAGGAGATATCCAGTGGTGAACAACTTATCCCCTATCCTAAGGATAGGGGATAAGTTGCAGATCGCGGGGGGGTCCGACCGCTGGGGCCCCCCGCGATCTCCTGTACGGAGCCCCGACAGCCCGCGGGAAGGGGGCGTGTCGACCTCCACACGAAGCGGTGGCCGACACGCCCGCTCAATACAACTCTATGGCCGAGCCGGAGCGCTGCCTTCAGCAATCTCCGGCTCAGCCATAGAGATGTATTGAGGGGGCGTGTCGGCCGCTGCTTCGCGCGGTGGTCGACACCCGCTATCTGTCCAGAGAGCCTGGCCCCCGTACAGAGAGATCGCAGGGGGCCCCAGCAGTCGGACCCCCCGCGATCTCAAACTTATGCCCTATCCTTAGGATAGGGGATATGTTTTTCACCACTGGACAACCCCTTTTAATTTTCTGAGAATTTGCCAGTTTTGTATTGGACCTAAAAGCATGGCTTAGTACAGTTTTAAAGGGGTACTCCACTGGAAAATATATATATATATATATATATATATATATATATATTAGGGATGTAAGAAAAATCGATTCTCGCGATAATCGCGATTTTTCATTTGCCGATACAGAATCGATTCAAAATATTTTTGAATCGATTCTTTTAGGGATGTGGAATTTTTAATAAAACGCACTTTCTCTTACCTGCCAACGAGCCCGCGGAGCTCCGGTACAGGTGTTCGGTCCCCGGGCTGTATTCTTCTTACTTCCTGTTAGTCCGGCACGTCACATGGAGCTTCAGCCTATCACCAGCCGCAGCGATGTCCCGCCTCCGCTGGTGATAGGCTGAAGCTCCATGTGACGTGCCGGACTAACAGGAAGTAAGAAGAATACAGCCCGGGGACCGAACACCTGTACCGGACTGTACCGGAGCTCCGCGGGCTCGTTGGCAGGTAAGAGAAAGTGTGTTTTATTTTATTTTGCAGCCCGCACGGGATAACATGAGAAAAGTGAGCACCGGAGTACTAGATCGCCGCTGTCAAAGCTGACAGCGGCGTCTATTGGGATCTATGAATGCTCCCAGGTGGGCGATATATCGCGATGTATCGTCACCTAGACGGTATCGCGATATATCGAATCGCCACACTGGTATCGCGATTCAAATCGAATCGCCAAATTCTTGGCGATTCACACCCCTAATATATATATATATATATATATATATATATATATATATATATATATATATATATATATATATATATTTTTTTTTTTTTAAATCAACTGGTGCCAGAAAGTTAAACATATTTGTAAATTACTTCAATTAAAAAATCTTAATCTTTCCAGTACTTATCAGACCACAATGCTCTCTGCTGACACCTCTGTCCATTTCAGGAACTGTCCAGAGTAGGAACAAATCCCCATAGAAAACATATCCTGCTCTGGACAGTTACTGACATGGACAGAGATGTCAGCAGAGAGCACTGTGGTCAGGCAGAAAGGAAATTCAAAAATAAAAGAACTAGGGATCGACCGATTATCGGGTTGGCGGATATTCACGATTTTGGACGTTATCGGCAATTACCTTGCCGATAATCCAATAATGCCCTGCCCCCCACAAAGCCGAAAGGAGAAATAGCCGATAACTTCTACCAGAATATCGGTATAAGTTATCGGCTATCGGCCTGAAAGGCCACAGATTATCGGTGTCGGCCCTAAAAAATCAATATTGGTCGATCCCTACAAAGAACTTCCTGTGAATAATACAGCAGCTAATAAGTACTAGAAGCATTACGGTTTTTCATAGAAGTAATATACAAATCTGTTAAACTTTCTGGCACCAGTTGATTAAAAAAAATAATAGATTTTCCAGTGGAGTACCCCTTTAACCTCTTAAGGATGCAGGGTGTACCTGTACGCCCTGCGCCCAGTCCCGGCCTATAACGCGTCCTAGCAGGTCGGTCCCGGCGGCTAATGAAAGCCAGGACCTAATGGGCTAATAGTGTGCGGCACCGATCGTTGTGCCGCTCACTATTAACCCTTAATGCAGCGTCTAAAGTAACAAAGATACACTCCCGGCAGCTCAGTGGGGCTGATCGGGACCATCGCAGTGAAATTGTGATATCCCGATCAGCTTGGATGCAGCAGAAGGGTGCCTTACCTGCCTCTTGAAATCCAGGCTTGAGCAATCGACCTCCGATAACACTGATCATAGCCATGTTAATGCACTGCAATGATCTGTGTAGCAGATCAGTGTGTGCAGTGCTATAGCCACTAGAGGGGGCTATAACACTGCAAAAATAAAAGTGTGACAAAAAAGTAAAAAAAATATAATTTAACCAAATTACCTCCCCCCCCCTTTTTCCATTAAAAATTAACATATGTGGTATCACCGTGTGCGAAAATATCAGAACTCTAAATATATATCGCTAATTAAACCGCACAGTCAATGGCGTACACGCAAAAAAATTCCAAAGTATTTTTGGTCACTTTTTATATCATGAAAACATTTATAAAAAACAATCAAAAAGTCAGATTAATACAAAAATGGTAGCGCTTTAAACTTCAGATCATGTCGCAAAAAATTAGCCCTCATACTACCCCGTACGTGGAAAAATAAAAAAGTTATAGGGGTCAAAAGATGACAATTTTAAACATATACATTTTCGTGCATGTAGTTATGATTTTTTCCAGAAGTGCGACAACATCAAACCTATATAAGTAGGGTATCATTTTAATCATATGGACCTACAGAATAAAGAGATGTCGTTTTTACCAAAAAATGCACTGTGTAGAAACAGAAGCCCCCAAAAGTTACAAAATTGTGTTTTTTCTTCAATTTTGTGGGACAATGAATTTTTTTTTCCAGTTCGCCAGTCGCTGCATAGTAGAATTGGTGGTGCAAAAAATAAGCCATAACATGGAATTTTAGGTGCAAAATTGAAAGGGTTATGATTTTTAAAAGGTAAGGAAGAAAAAAGATGGAAATACCCTGAGTCCTTAAGGGGTTAAGGTCCCAGTCTAAACATGCTGGCTATGTTTGAACTGAAAAGGTCTCTGGGGCCTGTTCCTCTCTGTACATGTGTAGCTTCGGCATCCAATTTGGCAGTAAGCTGACGTATCCGGGAAACAGAGAGGCAAACTGTGATGTGGCCCAATCCCTATACTGCATTCAGACAACTGCAGGCTGTGTTGCAGATTTCACCCCTATACATTGAAATGGTGAGAATCTGCCACCAGGATTGTCATGAAGTGGATAACACCAGAGGGCTTGACAGATATGCTAAGAATCTAGGAGCCAGGATGCTGCAGGTGACGAAATGGGATGATCAGTCACTAGTGTCTCCTTATCTCTCCCTGTCACAGTTATTACTGTCCCCTCATCTCCCCCTGTGTGTCAATTAATAATGTCCCTCATCTCCCCTCCCCCTTGTGTCTCATCTGTTTAAGGCTGCATTCACACCTCTTTTTTTACGTTACGGAATCCGGCTTGGGGAGGGGCAAACCGGGCTCTTTCGTACCCCAGCCAGACCAGTGCGGTTTCCTGACCGGACCTAAAACCGTAGTATACTACGGTTTTAGGTCCGGTTACAAAACCGGATACGGGTCAAAAATGAGCTGACCGGAGTCACCGTTTGACTCTGGCCGGCTCATTAAAGTAAATGGATTTCAGCGCTGGTCCGGCTGGGGTACGGGATCGCCTGGTTTTCCCCTCCCCCAGCTGGATCTGGCACCCGTAACGTAAAAACAAGGTGTGAATGCAGCCTAAAAATGGTAAACTGTGTTTACTTGCCTGTGCCTCCATTCCCATGCTGATCCCCCTGTTCTGCTGTCATGCTGAACACCGGATGTCTTCGGTTGGCGCTCCGGTATACAGCAGCGGATGCCTTCAGTCTGCCATCTGGTGTCACATAATGGGCACAGCCTTGCTGACCATCACACCTAAGGCTGCTTTCACACTATAAAATTCATCCGTTTTAAAGATCCGTTTGATGTTCCGTGATGAAAACCCTGAAAATCGGCCATTAAACATCCGTTAGAAAATCTCATTATAGTCTATGGGATTTTTACATTATCCATTTTAATCCGTTATAGTCCATTATTAATAACGGACATTATTTTGTGACGGAGAATGAATAGAAGAAATAGTTCATGCACTATTTCTCCCGTTACTATCTTCCGTCACAAAATAGCGTCCGTTATTCATAACGGACTATAACGTATTAAAACGGATAATGTAAAAATCCCATAGACTAACTATAATGGGATTTTCTAACGGATGTTTAATGGCCGATTTTCAGGGTTTTCATCACGGAACATCAAACGTATCTTTAAAATGGATGAATTTTATAGTGTGAAAGCAGCCTAAGCCGCTGATTGACTGTGCCGACCACAGGCAAAATAGATCAGCGCAGGAATGGAGGTAAGAAATACTGTTTATTTTAATTTTTTTCCAAGGATGAACCGGGCTGACAAAATGTGGGCACTACCGTGAAATTCTTAATTACTATGGCGATTTGCACCTGTGATTTATCAAGCTCTGCTGTAACCCATGGCGGATTTTACCTGGGCACATTCTCAGGTTTAGGGGGGATTTACCATTGTCACCTGTGTGTAAATAAGGTTCTTTTAAAGGAGCAGATTAAAAATGGTAAATATAGGAGGAAACTTTGTTCACGTCACATTTGTCTATCCTGTTGAAAGGTCTGTTTTTTTTTTTCTTAACAAATCCTTGTTTAAAACAAAAAAAATAAAAAAAAAACACCTGGACAGATCTGTTTTTTTTTCTTTGGTACAACCAAGTCTGGGGCAACAGGGATGCTGCAGGGTTGGCATCTGGTTTTGGCATGTTATTTCTTAATGAAAATTGCAGTTAACTTCAACACCTATGCCAAAAAAGTCATGCAACACTTCCTGCTGGGTTCACTGCAGGGGAGATTCATGAAAACCAGTGTAAAGAAAGAATGGTACAGTTGCCAATAGCAACCAATTAGACTGCTTTTTTCATTTTTCACAGGCCTCTTTGAAAATGAAAGAAGCAATCTGATTGGCTGTTATTGGCAGCTCAGCAACTTTTCCTCTGGACAGGTTTTGATAAATCTCCCCCTGCATTTTCCCCAGAAACTGCTATGTTACAGGGGTTGTCTGCCAGGATTATTTTATTTTTTTAAAGGGGGGGACCTACCTGGTTTCTGATACAGCCCATTGATGTGTTTGTTACACATGGCACTTTGACTCCCCTGTTTCCACAGTATTTCCACATGCAATAAGAAGCCTTTCTCGCATTCTGCAGAAAAATTCTCTGCACGCTTTTCAGACAGAAATGTTTCTACATCATGTCAGTATATGCTGCAGATACACATAATCCAAAGCAGCAACTACAGAACAACTGGTGCAGATTTACATGTGGAAATACCGCAGAAAAAATATGTATCGGGTAATATTGAAAAGAAAAAAAATGCTATTGGGTAACTTTTGGGGGCTTCCGTTTCTACGCAGAGCACTTCTTAGTAAAAATTACACTATCTTTATTCTATAGGTCCATACAATTGCAACAATACTCGATTTATACAGGTTTTACTTTTGAAAAATAACTTTTTGAAAGGAAAGTAGTATGTTTTAAAATTTGTCCTCTTCTGACACCTATAACTTTTTTTTTTTTTTTATGTATACAGGGACGTGAGGGCTCATTTTTTGCGCAGTTATCTTTAGTTTTTATCAGTACCATTTTTGATAGGACTTTTTGATCACTTTTTATACATTTATCTTATGGTATAGGAAGTGACCAAAATTATATTAAATTCTGGACTGGTATTTTTTTTTTTTTTAATATACATCAGCAACCGTGTCATCCTCTATCTTCTTCTGGCTTTTGGTGCCGACTGTCACACTGCTAAGTTAATCACCGGCCGCAGCTATGTCCTTCCTAGGCTGGTGATGGGCTGAGCAGCAGTGTCATGTAATGGGCCCGGTTTTCTTCCTCGTGCTTGGCCTAATACATTACGCTGCCCCTCAGCCAAGGCAGGACATCGATGCGGTCGGCAATGAGCTGAGCTGCAATGTGACATGTGCGGCACTAAAAGCCAGAAGAAGACCGGGGTCGGAGTATGGGACTGCGATATCAGCAGCACCAGGGAATGGATTGAAGGTATAGTATAATATTTTTATTCCGGCAGCCCATGCATAATGGACAAAAGATTTCAAAAGTTCTCCTTTAATAGTTTTGCAATCATGTACACTAGAAGTTTGTGTATAGAACAAACGCCTACGATACACCAATGTGTTAAAGATTTTTTTTTTTAAATCAACTGGTGCCAGAAAGTTAAACAGATTTGTAAATTACTTCTATTAAAAAATCTTAATCCTTCCTGTACTTATTAGCTGCTGAATACTACAGCGGAAATTCTTTTCCGTTTGAAACACAGAGCTGTCTGCTGACATCATGAACACAGTGCTCTCTGCTGACATCTCTGTCCATTTTTAAGAACTGTCCAGGGTAAAAGGAAATCCCCATAACAAACATGCTGTTCTGGACAGAGATGTCAGCAGAGAGCACTGTGCTCGTAATGTCAGCGGACAGTTCTGTGTTTCAAATAGAAAAGAATTTCCGCTGTAGTATTCAGCAGCTAATAAGTACAGGAAGGATTAGGATTTTTTAATAGAAGTAATTTACAAATCTGTTTTAACTTTCTGGCACCAGTAGATTTAAAAAAAAGTTTTTCACCGGAGTACCCCTTTAAGGTACAGCTCAGCCACTAGCCTCCACTACGACTCGGACGAGACCGGACCCATGTCTCTTGTAATATGAACAAGAAGCAAGCAAAGTCCAGCGCAGTCTCGATGCAATACGTTTCTTTTTATTCAGCAATCAGCCAACATAGAGAGCAGATGACATGTTTTAGCCACAGTTTGTAGCCGTGGTAATACTTAGAATGACTAAGGCTACATACTGTGACCAAAAAGCGTCAGTAGTTCTCTATGTTGGCTGATTGCTGAATAAAAAGATGCGTATTGCATCAAGACTGCGCTGGACTTTGCTTGCTTCTTGTTTTGAACAAACCCCTATTATAACTTTTAAAGGGATTTTCTGGATGAAAAATGATTAATGGCCTAATGCAACACATCATCTTCCATTCACTTTAATGGCAACTGTACTGAAGTTACACAGAGCCACTACTACAGACAATGTACAGAGAGCTTTTTTTATTTCTAGTGCTGCTGCTATGTGATCAGCTGATCTGAGAGAGTGCTGGGTGTCTGTATCAGCTGTTGATGGCCTACCCTATGGATAGTCCGTCAATAATTTTAAACTTAATTTTGTCTTTTTTTATTTATTTTTGACAAAAAAAAAACACCAAGCAGATGCTAACTTGGTGGGCAATATGAAACAACAAACACAATTGTATTTTGGAATTTTTTTTATGTGTACGCCATTGACTTTGCGGTTTAATTAACAATATATTTTTGCAGTTCGGACATTTACACGTGTGGCGATACCACATATGTTTATTTACAGTTTTTTTCTTTTTTTTTTAATGGGAAAAGGGGGGTGATTCAAACTTTTATTAGAGAAGGGGTTAAATCACATTTATTAACACTTTCACTTCTTTTTTTGCAGTGTTATAGCTCACATAGAAGGCTATAACACTGCACACACTGATCTTTTACACTGATCACTGGCATGTCTTAACATGCTAATGATCGTGTTATCGGCGCTTGACTGCTCCTGCCTGGATCTCAGGAATGGAGCAGTGATTTGCCGATCGGACACCAAGGAGGCAGGCAGGGATCCTTCAGGTGTCCTGTAAGCTGTTCGGGATGCCGCGATTTCATTGCTGCGGTCCCGAACAGCCCGACTGGACTGCCGGGATACTTTTACTTTCACTTAAGACGTGGCGGTCAGCTTTGATCGCCGCGTCTGAAGGGTTAATACAGGGCATCACCGCGATCGGTGATGTCCTGTATAAACTGCAGGTCCCGGCCGCTGGGACCGACCCGATATGACGCGTGGTCAGGATGTAAATATAGAAGTCATGCGTCGTTAAGGCGTTAAGGAAAAAAATGCATACGTTTTTAACTTTTCACTCGATTATGAATAAAGTTTCACTTGTTTAATTAAAATTCCAAGAAAAAAAACTGCAAAGTCAAAAACCGTATGGTGCAAACTAGGGATCGACCGATTATCGGTATGGCCGATATTATCGGCCGATAATCACGATTTTGGGCATTATCGGTATTGGCAATTATCTTGCCGATAATGCCCCGCCCGCACTGCGACCGCCACCCCCTCGACCCACCGCACCCCCGACCCACTGCACCGCACCCCCGACCCACCGCATCGCACCCCCCACCGTGATGCTAGGCGGTATACCGGTATGGATTTTTTCCCATACCGCTATACCGGTTGGGCCCCTCCCCCACCCTCCGAGTCAATAAAAAAATTAAACTAACCCGTAATGGGGGTGGTCCAGGCCATCCTTCCTTCATGTAGTGTCCAGGGGCGTTCCGGGTGGAGGGTGGTCCGGTCCGGGCTGTCCTTCTTCTCCCACGGTCTTCTTCTCCACTCCGGGCAGGCTCCGGCCTAGTACGCTGCATAGACGCCGCTACGCCGTGACGTCATGTGCGTCGCTGCGCACGGGCGTCACTGCGCAGCGGCGTCTATGCAGCGTACTAGGTTGGAGCCCGCCCGGAATGGAGAAGAGGCCCGCCAGAGAAGAAGGACAGCCCGGAACGCCCCCGGACACTACATGAACGATGGATGGATGGCCCAGAGCACCCTGGCAGGTAAGGGAGGGAAGTTAGGGAGAAGAAGAAGGGAGGTATAAGTTATCGGCTATCGGCCCTAACCTGCACCGATTATCGGTATCGGCCCTAAAAAAAACGATATCGGTCGTTAAAAATAACGTATACGATTTAATACGGTTTTTCACCCACACCAAAAACCTGACAACCTTACAGGATGCATTGTTTGGTATACGGTTTTTAATGGAGAGTCAATGCATACGGTTTTCAATACGGTTCCATATGGTTTTCACATTGAAAACACATACAGGAATTGTGTTGCAAAAATGTGGTGTGAATGCACCCTAACACATGCTAAAATTGCTGCTGTTGTTTCACGTGGTTTTCATCTGCTGGAAATGCCTGTAAGCACCACTCCTATCCTGCTCACAGACTTTCCATCGTTCTGCATGGAAGAGATGTTCCTCTAAACATTGATAATGGCCACCATCACGTCATCCCTGGATTCTTCTGCCCTCATTATACTGTGCAGGGCTGTGTGGTGGGAGTGCACTCAGCCCAGTATCCAATCCCTTCCCGCAGCTTTTATATTCTCTCCTCTGTGTACCTACCCACATCATTTACATTCTGTGATTGTGACTAGAGCCAGGTGAGCACAGCACAGACCTCCTATAGTGGGTACCGGCGCGCCTTACAGCCGATACCCAAACTGCTGCAAAATTGGGACAGGTCATAGGTGAGCTGGAATGAGAGTCTCTGGATGGTGGCCATGATGTGGTCATAAATATTATTTTAATGAAGAAAAGCTGATTTTGTAAATGAAGGACCTATCAAAGATGATTATTAAGCTATATTCTATTGAATATTGACAGTTTGTCCAGGTTACAGTGCCCATTTAGCCATGTTAGGCACATAAAGCAAACCCCTAGGAGAAAACAGCTCCCCCCCCCCCCCCCCCCCAAGCTCTAGCTTTAATAAATGTAGTATTGTATAGGTTAATCAGTGACCATACTTCTTTTTTTAATACAATTTTTACTACCTGGTTTCTTTTAGATTAGTATGCAGCTAGAGTCTGAAGTTTGTTGCTCATTGGTTTTGTCAAAAATGACTTAATGGGGTACTCCAGGAAAACCCTATTTTTTTTTAATTTCTTTTTTATTAACTGGCTGCGGAAAGTTAAACAGATTTGTAAATTACTTGTACAGCATATCTGTATATGCTGTTAAAGGGGTATTCCGGCTTTATACATCTTATCATCTATCCAAATGGGCCATCTCCTCCCATAGACATGAATTGAGGGGGTGCGGCGTGGTGTCACTAGGGATCGTGACGTCACGTCCTTGTGTCAGAGGCAGCGCCCGCCACAGAATGTCGGGGGCTACACCGAGATCGCGGGGGTCCACAGCGGTGGGATCCCTGCGATCATAAATCTTATCCCCTATTCTTTGGATAGGGGATAAGACCATAAAGCTGAAATACCCCTGGTCACCTTTTTTTTAAAAATTTTATAGCATGTCTATTGGTTCCCTCTGTCCCGGAGTCATGGTGCTTTATAGCCCCTCTGAGGATTCAGGTAATCTGTCACAGGGGCTGGAGCCTTGATTCATAAATTGCGTTGTGGTGTGTGATGGGCACATTAATTGTATGGGGCTTGTAGTCTGTGCTGGCTATGCTCTCAAAAGACCCTGCTTTCTGAGTGTGACCAAAGAGCAGACTTCATGCCTCATACATTAAATATGCCTGTTACCTTTCCTGGTCACTTAGTAAAACACAGCAAACATTACACTCAAGATCCCCACCCCTTCTGACTCAGGAATAATCAGGGGGGGCTGATCAACATGCTATAAAAAGTTTCTGATCAGCCTGCTTAAGCTAGGTATGAGTTACATTATCTCTGGTTCTAATCAGTAATCTAGGTGATACATTCCCTTTTAAAGGGGTTATCCAGGAAAAAACTTATTTTATATATATCAACTGGCTCTAGAAAGTTAAACAATTAGTAAATTACTTCTATTAAAAAATCTTAATCCTTTCAGTACTTCAGTACTTTCAGTAGCTGCTGAAGTTGAGTTGTTTTTTCTAAGTGCTCTCTGATGACACCTGTCTCGGGAACTGTCCAGAGTAGAAGCAAATCCCCATAGCAAACCTCTCCTACTCTGTGCAGTTCCCGAGACAAGCAGAGATGTCAGCAGAGACAGAAAAGAACAACTCAACTTCAGCAGCTGATGATTATTGGAAGGATTCATATTTTTTTAATAGAAGTCATTTACAAATCTGTTTAACTTTCTGGAGAAAGTTGATATAATTTAAAAATGTTCTCCTGGAATACCCTTTACTGTTATTTACTTTTATGAAAAATTACTGTAGTGTATCACTGTGCCTGATTTTTCAAACGGCTTTCATGTTAAAGTGCCTGTTTTCTCTACTCCCCGCCATATCACCCATAAGCCCCCGCGCTGTGTAATCTTATTATACTGGGTATTGCACTGCTAGGAGTGTAAGCAGGAAGCGTGCTCTCCAAATGCATAGTGGGGAGAATGAGCACTTGATGAAGGGTTTCTAACCCCAAATTCATCATCTCTGCACTAAAGTCCTTTTTTAAGTAGAAATAAGTTTATGGTAAGGACAAGCAATCATAAAAAAAAAAAAAAAAATTATAATAATTTTGCAAACACAGCCACATTTTAATCCATATTGGCCACTACAGTTGTTTAGACTGACTGTATGATCAGTGACACCAGCTGAAGGACAAAAAATCTTTCTGAAATGTCATTCGAGGACAAAAGATCTTTCCTCTGTTAGCCAACTTCTTTTCAGATGATAAAGGTCTGCTAAAATGACTGTTGGTTGCTAAATTTTACCTGACAAATGATCCTTTGCGTTGAAATCATCCTTTCTTGCCAGCTTTATGCAATGGGTATACAGAACATGTTTCTCATGTTGCTCTTCTGACGGTGTAATGGACTGTGCAGGTTATAAGGCTTGGCTTTGCTTGACACCAAAGTAGTTCTATTAAGCATCACAGGAAAAATGTAGAGATCTTTATTTACGTAAAGCTGCTGCGATGTTTGTTTAGTTTAGCAGTAATCTTTTTGTGGGTCTTATGTAAGGTATTTTGTGAGTAGAAGTATCATCTGAGCAGAGGACACAGCAGAGTGCCATGCATTGCATGTTAATAAGAGCTCATTCTTGGGCACTGTGTAATGTAGCTTTGGCAAGCAGTGC
Source organism: Hyla sarda (assembly GCF_029499605.1). Lineage (NCBI taxonomy): Eukaryota > Metazoa > Chordata > Amphibia > Anura > Hylidae > Hyla > Hyla sarda. The sequence goes on along the minus strand of NC_079189.1, from coordinate 373,507,411 downwards.
CCAGGAATGCACACTTAGTGACTTGTTTTCCTCTCATTTGCATGCATCATGTCACTTTTCATGTGCCCTCTCCCGTACAAAAAGCAGCAAATGAAAACGGTTTTCTCTCCTTACATTACTTTGTTCTGGTTGCACATTTACACAGTCATTTCACATATTTTAAAATGAGAACATTTTAATGGTGTATTTCAAAATGTATAGTAGATTATCTGGTTTGTGTATAAGTTATTTTTGCTTGAGTAAACAAGTTTCAGACCACCCTCTACAACTTTAGTTAGGCTGCATTCACACTACGTTTTTGCAATACAGTTCCCGTATACCTTTTCAATTTGAAAACTGTACGGAGCCGTATTGAAAACCATATGCATTGACTCTCCATTGAAAACCGTATGCCAAACTATGCATCCTGTCGCGTCTGGTTTAGTCAGGTTTTTTTTTTTTTTTTTTCCCGTTCCCAAAACCGTAGCCTACCACTCTATTTGTTCCGGATGAAAATCTGTATTAAAATCATATACTTTTTTTTTTTTTAACATTGGAGTCAATGGGTACCGTAGAGAACGGTTTGCACCATCCAGTTTTTGACTTTGCACAGTTTTTTTCTTAGAATTTCAATCAAACAAGTGAAACTTTATTCATAATGAAGTGAAAAGTTAAAAATGTATATGTCCCGTTTTCTTTAAAAAAACGGATGCGACCGGCCATCATTTTTTCAAACTGTATACGGGTTAAAATTTGTACAAACTTTTTGATACAGTTTAATCTGGCTTTGAGGAATCCGGTTTTCAGCAAAAACCTGATATGGGAACTGTATTGCAAAAACAAGTTGTGAATGCAGCTTTAGTGAAGTTTTTAAAACCATTCAAAATTTCAGGGTACCTGTCTCCAGCTTCATGCTGCCTGAGCCACTGACAGATTGGAACACTAACTTGCTCCCCCTTGTATGGGCATATGACACATGTCTTCAAGTAGTCAGGGTTGTTCCCGATGTTTCACATGCCACTTTGGCCCTAATTTGAACTATCTCTACCTATAACCAAATAGGGAGAGACTGAATATGACTAGTCTTTTTTTATTGGTAATCCAACAATAGATTCACAGTTTCAATGATCTCTCACTTCTCATAGACATCAGCCCAGATTTTTCAATCTGTCTCAGGCAAAAAAAAAACTCTGATATGCCTATAGCAACCAAACACAGCTTAGCTTGCCTTTGTAGGAAAACTGTCACCAAGTTCACCCACACTAAACCCAATAAAGTGGGTTATAGTGTGGGTGAACAGGAATCTAATGAGGGGTCACTTACTTTTCTTCCTCCAATTGCTGCTCAGTTATGTGCTGGTGAAGTTCTGTTTGGCCCCTGCATTGCGCTTCAAGGTGGGGCCCCTGCCAGCTGTCTGCCACTGACGCTAAGAGCTCTGGCCATTGTTACTGCGCATGCATCGGTCCCCTCGCTACACTCGGAAGTCAGGAGTAGCAAGGCTTCAGCGAGAGGGGGAAAGGTTTAGGTGCATGCGCTCTGCAGACAGAACTCTGCGCTCACGGGGCATGTGACTCCGCGTCACTATGGCAATTATGCTAATTAAGGGGGTGAGCTTAGGAGCATCAGAAACAGACAGCCCGCCTTGAAGCGCGATGCAGGGGCTACACAACAGAACTTCATTGGCGCATAAATCAGCGGCAATTGGAGGAAGAAAAGTAAGTGACGCCTCATTGGATTCCTGTTCACCAACACTATAACCCAGTGTATTGGGTTTAGTGTGGGAGGACTTGGTGACAGTGTTCCTTTAACAAATGACTCTGGTAAAATGAAAGCTGATCTGGGATTTTTTTTGCAATGGGCGAATCTGACTGATAAATTTCCTCCAATGGTCAAGATTTATCAAACCCATAGCAACCAATCAGATTTTTTAAAAAAGACCTGAACAATGAAAGTAACAATCTGATTGTTATGAGCAAATGGTCAAAATTTATTCTGTACATGATTGGATAAATCTGCCTCTAAATAGATTGTCTCTATTTCCTGCTGCGTGCAGGCCTTTTTCTGATAAAAGGTGTAAAGTAGTGCTCCCGGTCTAGACACACAACACAGATCTGCTACTAATGCTGTCTGCAGTCCAGCATGTGAAGCATGATCCCAACAGGTAGAGAGGAAGTGCAGGGAGCATGTGATGTGGGAGTGAACTGGTGTTTAGGTTACAATACGTCATGAAAGCAGGATCCTGATAGATTTGTTTTCCTTTCAATGCCACGGCAAGAGGATGCTGCAGGAAAGGCATCCTGGGATGGTGAAAGAATGAGCCCGCTGCATTACAGCTGAAATGAATGTGCTTGTGCCACAGCTAGCAAGAAGTCTTTCGAGCCTGCACAAGATTATGATGACATCAGGCTGTTCCTTTTGGTGTGAGGAGAGCCCAGGACATAGTTTTTATTTCTCTGAGGTGTACATGCAAATACTTGTGAGCAATTTACATGCAATTCTGAAAGTAATTTTTTCTTCATTTATGGATGGGACTGCATGCATACAAACAGGCTAGGAAGCCAGACAGTAATAACTTTGTAAAGGGAATTTGTCATCAGAAAATTACCCAAATTTTGCCCATGTGGCTCATTCCATAATCCGGCTGTCACACTGAGGGCCTTTATGTCTTTTAACCCCTTAAGGACCGGGGTTTTTTCCGTTTTTGCATTTTCGTTTTTTGCTCCTTGCCTTTAAAAAATCATAACTCTTTCAATTTTGCACCTAAAAATCCATATGATGGCTTATTTTTTGCACCACCAATTCTACTTTGTAATGACGTCAGTCATTGTGCCCAAAAATCTACGGTGAAACGGGAAAAAAAATCATTGTGAGACAAAATTTAAAAAAAAAACGCCATTTTGTAACTTTTGGGGGCTTCCGTTTCTACGTAGTACATTTTTCGGTAAAAATGACACCTTACCTTTATTCTGTAGGTCCATATGATTAAAATGATACCCTACTTATACAGGTTTGAATTTGTCGCACTTCTGGAAAAAATCATAACTTCATGCAGAAAAATTTATACGTTTAAAATTGTCATCTTCTGACCCCTATAACTTTTTTATTTTTCCGTGTATGGGGCGGTATGAGGGCTCATTTTTTGCGCTGTGATCTGAAGTTTTTAACTGTACCATTGATAGGACTTATTGATCGCTTTTTATTCATTTTTTCATGATATAAAAAGTGACCAAAAATGCACTATTTTGGACTTTGGAATTTTTTTCCGCGCACGCCATTGACCGTGCGGTTTAATTAACGATATATTTTTATAATTCGGACATTTCCGCACGCGGCGATACCATTTATTTTTATTTTTATTTACACTGTGTTTTTTCTTTTATGGGAAAAGGGGGGTGATTCAAACTTTTAATAGGGAAGGGGTTAAATGATGTTTATTCACTTTTTTTTTGCACTTTTTTTTTTGCAGTGTTATAGGTCCCATAGGGACCTATAACACTGCACACACTGATCTTTTACATTGATCACTGGTTTCTCATAAGAAACCAGTGATCGATGATTCTGCCGCATGACTGCTCATGCCTGGATCTCAGGCACTGAGCTGTCATTCGGCGATCGGACAGCGAGGAGGCAGGTAGGGGCCCTCCCGCTGTCCTGTCAGCTGTTCGGGATGCCGCGATTTCACCGCGGCTATCCCGAACAGCCCACTGAGCTAGCCGGCATGCTTTCGGTTTCACTTTAGACGCGGCGTTCAACTTTGAACGCCGCGTCTAAAGGGTTAATAGCGCGCGGCACAGCGATCAATGCCGCGCGCTATTAGCCACGGGTCCCGGCCGTTGTTAGAGGCCGGGCCCGAACTGCTATGACGCGGGGCCACACCGTGGCCCCGCGTTATAGATCGGGAGTGGACACATGACGTTCCAGTACGTCATGTGTCCTTAAGGGGTTAATTTTTAAATTTTTTTTTTTTTTTAACTGTGACCAGAAACTGAAGTTTTCATGTCAAAAGTTTTGATTGGTCTGGGTCATGGTGCTTAGGCCCCCACCCATCATTCGCATTAATGGAGGAGAAGCAGGACAGAGCCACAACCACTACCACAAGCTTCTCCCCCTTTTTTCCTGATTGGTGAGGGTCTCAGCATTGAGACCCTAACCAATCAAAACTTTTCACATGACAGAGACACGTTAAGCTGTGTGTCCTAAATGAAAAGCACTGCTTTGGGGCACTTGCTGTAATGGTGTCACCCACACTTAACCTAATACACTGGGTTATAGCGTGGGTGAACAGGAGTCCAACCATGGGTCGGTTACTTAAATATGTCCAGTAGGTCCTGAGATATGTCCCCCAAAAGATCCTCTGCTGAATTAAGTGAATTGTGCACAAGGGGCGGGGCTCCGCCAGCTCAATTTACATATTCATTGTCTGTGACTCCACTTCGATGGGTATGGTGATTCTGGCTGCACACTGGGCGACCCGTGGTGTTATAGATTTGCCCAGCCTGCTATCTGCATCAGTGATTACTAACGTACGATAAAGCAATAAAAGAAAGGATTAAACTAGTGAGTGCCATCCAACATGGAATAGAAGTCAGGGATAGTTCTCACATAACACCACCTTGTGTCCCAAACAGCAAGACATGCAAGTCAGCCAATTTTCAAATTGGTCTCAGTTGTGGCAGTTTAGTTGTTTTATGGGTTTGCAGTAAACTGCAAGTCAGCTTGATAACTGCAATGACTGTCAGAACCCAGTCTGAGGATATTGTAAGCTGCTATGCGCTTTTACTGTAATTTTGGGATCTAAATAGTACTGTGAAACGTTCATAACATGTGAACACCGACTTAGGGCAGGGTTTACGCGTTTTTTTGGTTTGTTTTTTTTTTCAATTATATTGCTTGCAAAACATTAAAAAAAATGTGTAAATCTTTCCCATTCTGGTTTTGGCAAAAATACTGGTCAAATAGTGACCAAAATACTGTGTGAACCCAGCCTAAGGGGTATTGTGGTCTAAAACCTTTTTCACCTATCCACTGAATTCTCTTTTGGGCTCTGTCAGTTGAATGGAGCCCTGTGAATACGTTTGGCTAATAAGTTAAGGTCTTTTTCCACCATATACGCGGTATGGGCCTTAACATGATGTTAAAAGAAGCCTTTATAGAGGATATTTATTAAAATGCCTTTGTCATTGCAAATATGCTGATGCTGGAATATGTCCTATTAATGGATGTGGCTGCAAAAGTTGTTTTGTTACTGTGCCTACATGTCTTGCCTGATTATTTTTGTCCTTTGATAATTGATGCTTGTCTATTATTTTTTCACCCCCCCCCCCCCCCCCCAGAACAATAGAAGTGTGGTTTTCTGTCTTCCTTTTAGAGTCTTGTGGCTTTTGTCCAAAGGCTCTGTATCAGCAAATTTTAAGTCTGTTTCAATTTTATGTCTTATTAATAATATGATTTTGTTGGCTCAGTTATGAATTCTTTTGGAACCCCATAAAATACTATTTTACAGTTATTTCAAATTTTATATAATTGAATTCTTTAAATCAGTCTTCTTATAAGAAAAAAACAATATCTGACTTCATACTGTGATGCGTTATCGTAAGACTTGGAATAGTATAATATTTTTCATGCATTATGTGTAATGATTAAAACTTTGTGTTCCAGAGATTTTAATCATATTAGACAATGCATGAAAAATATTATACTATTTAAGGTATCACAATAACTCGTCATGATATGATGTCTTGCATTGCTTTTTTTTCTTATTCTTATAAAAAGACTTGACTGCCTGCATCTCCTTTGCCCTCTGTGTGGTTGCCTGTGTCTTCAGTACAGTATCCCTTAAATAATACCTTTTTTAAATAATCTTTGGTAAAGTAAATCCATGAAGCTTCTGGTAAAGTAAATCTGTTGAGCTGCTCTTCCCAGTTCAGAATAGTTGCTCTAGCAAGATGGTTGCCCATGTAAAGAAAGTAGATACTCTCTTTAAACTACAATATTGTTTTTCTCTCACAATAATGATTGATTTATTAAGATTTTAAGGATCTATTCTACATTAATAGAATTGAACCAAAAGTTAAAATGACATACCGCTCTTGTTTCTCGTTTATTAATTTTAAGCTTCAATGTATCTGTTTGCTTTATATGGTTGATTTAATATGCAACCTAACAATGTAGGAGATATGATCCGATGGAAAAATCTGCTATATGAGGCCATACAGTTTTTGTGTAGCTGTTTAGAAAGCTTTTATCAGACTTTATAAAGGATGAAACCATGATGTCATAATGGCATTGCCGTAGAACTCTGTAGTAAGTGTCATTGCTAATGAGCACAAAGTGGGATGTGATAGTTTAGATTCATTCTGGGAGAAGCTATAGCACCGTGCTGGGATACGTGCATGTGATCATGAGCCTTTCATGGTCTTTTACCATGTTTAAATTTTCAAAAACCCTTCTAAATTCAGCATTACACAAACTCCAACAAGCCAAATGTGGAACTTCTCTTTAGCCACATTTCCACTTATCACATATTTTCTTAATTATTCTCCTGAGTACTTATAGATTACAGTGACAGTCTATAGATTACAGTGACAGTCTATAACGTTCCAGTTACCTGTAGTTACAGTAAGTGATTTACATCCTTTCTACTGCCGATCTGACTCCCTTAACCACTTAAGGACACGGCATACCTGTACACCCCCTGTTCCTGGAGTCCCTAAGGACTCGGGGCGTACAGGTACTGGCGGGGACCGGACCAGGATGCTTGCTGAAATCACTCAGCAGGCATCCCGGCACATTGCCGAGGAGGGTACTGAGACCCCCCCCCCCCCATGACGATGATCGCCGTAAATCGCCGGTCAATTCAGACCTGCAGCGATTCCGGGTCATACGGGTCTCCAGGTGACCTGGAAAGGCTGTTCAAGACACCCACGATCCCCCTGAAGGGATAGGAGTGAAGTGGCAGGGGTGCAACCCCTCCTATCCCTGCTATTGGTCGGTCACAACCACGGTAGTCGGAGCAGAACGGGGGAACTGTAGAGTGACCGGCCACGGAGTTCCCACTATACACTGGTCTCTAAACTGTAGCCCTCCAGGTATTGCAAAACTAGAACGCCCAGCATGCACGAACAGCAAACGGCTGTCTCGCCATTCTGGGAGTTTTAATTGCGTACCTCCAGCTGTTGTATAACTCAAAACTACAACTCCCAGCATGCCCTTCTGCGATCAGTACATGCTGGGAGTTGTACTTTTGCAACAGCTGGAGGCACACTGGTTGGAAAACCTTCAGTTAGGTTCTGTTACCTAACTTAGTAGTTTACAACCAAACTGAAGGTTTTCCAACCAGTGTGCCTCCAGTGCATGCTGGGAGTTGTAGTTTTGCAACAGCTGGAGGTTTGCCCCCCCCCCCCCCCCCCATGTGAATGTACAGGGTACAGCCACACAGGTGGGTTAACAGTCAGTTTCCTGCTTCAAGTTTGAGCTGTGGCAAACTTTCCGCCGAAGCGCAAACTCCTAGCGGGAAACTCACCGTAAACTCCCGCCCGTGTGAATGTACCCTAAAAAACACTACACTAACACCAAATAAAGGATAAAACACTACATATATACCCCCTTACAATGTCCCTCCCAATAAAAATGAAAAACATATCATACGGCAGTGTTTCCAAAATGGAGCCTCCAGCTGTTGCAAAACAACAACTCCCAGCATTTCCGGACAGCCTCTGACTGTCCAGGCATGCTGGAAGTTTAGCAACAGCTGGAGGCACCCTGTTAGGGGTATTCTACGCCAGTGATTCCCAATTTCCACCCCTATGCAATCCCTAAATTAGTCCTCAAATGCGCATGGCGCTCTCTCACTTCAGAGCCCTGTTGTATGTCTGGGAAACAGTTTACGGCCACATATGGGGTATTTCCATACTTATTTGGGGGCTTTTTCTCCTTTTACCCCTTTATATAAAGGAAAACTGGGGTCTAACCAGCCTGTTAGTGTAAAAAATTTTTTTTAAATTACACTAACATGCTGGTGTTGCCCCATACTTTTTATTTTCACAAGCGTTAAAAGGAAAAATAAAAACCAAAATTTGTATCGCAATTTCTCCTGAGTACGGAAATACCCCATATGTGGACGTAAAATGCTCTGTGGGTGCACAACAAGGCTCAGGAGTGAGAGTGCACTATGTACATTTGAGGCCTAAATTGGTGATTTGCACAGGGGTGGCTGATTTTACAGCGGTTCTGACATATAGACAAAAAAATTACTTCCCACGTGTGCCCCCATTTTGGAAACTAAACCCCTCACGGAACGTAACAAGGGGTGGTAGAGTGAGCCTTAACACCCCACAGGTGTTAGACGATTTTTTGTTAAATTTGGATTGAAAAATGAAGAAAAAAATATTTTTCACTCAAGTGCTGGTGTCACCCTAAATTATTCATTTTCACAAGGAAAAATAAGGGAAAAAAGCCCCCCAAAATTTGTAACCACATATGTGGATGTAAAGTGCTCTGCGGGCCAACTACTATGCTCAGAAGAGAAGGAGAGCCATTGGGCTTTTGAAGAGATAATTTGTCCGGAATTGAAGGCCATGTGCGTTTGCAAAGCCCCAATAGTGCCAGAACAATGGACCCCCCCCCCCCCCACATGTGACCCCATTTTGGAAACTACACCCCTCACAGAATTTAATAAGAGGTGCAGTGTGCATTTACACCCCACTGGCGTTTGACAGATCCACTGTTCTGGCACCCCCGACTTCTATTCCAACAAAATTCTCTCTCCAAAAGCTCAATGGTGGAGCTCTTCTGAGCATTGTAGTTTGCCAGCCGATCACATGACATCCACACATGGAGTATTTCCATACTCAGAAGAATTGGGGTTACAAATTTTGTGGGACTTTTTCTCCTATTACCCCTTGAAAAATGTAAAATTTGGGAAAACAGCATTTTAGTGAAAAAAAAATTCAGTTACACATCCGACTTTAACGAAAAGTGGTCAAAAACCTGTGAGCTGTTAAGGCTCACTGTACCCCTTGTTACTTGCCTTGAGGGATGTAGTTTCCAAAATAGTATGCAATTTTTTTAAATTTTTGGCACCATAGGGGCTTCCTAAATGCGAAATTCCCCCCAAAAACCATTTTAGCAAAATTTGCTTTCCAAAAGCCAAATGTGACTCCTTCTCTTCTGAGCATTGTAGTGTGCAGTGCACTTGACGTCCACACATGGGGTATTTCCATACTTAGAAGAAATGGGGTTACAAATTGTGGGGGACATTTTCTCATATTACCCCTTGTAGAAATGTAAAATTTGGTTAAAAAACAACTGCATTTTAGTGAAAATTTTTTTTTCATTTACACATCCAACTTTAACGAAAATTCATCAAACATCTGTTGGGTGTTAAGGCTCACTGTACCCCTTGTTACATTCCTTGAGGGGTATAGTTTCCAAAATAGTATGCCATGTTGTGTGTTTTTATACTGCTCTTGCACCATAGGGGCTTCCTAAATGTGACATACCCCCAAAAAACTATTTCAGACAAACTCACTCTACAAAATCCTATTGTCGCTTCTTCCCTTCTGAGCCCTCTAGTACACCCACAGAGCACTTTATTTCCATATATGAGGTATTTTCTTACTCAAGAGAAATTGGGTTACACATGTTATGGTGATTTCTCTCCTTTACCCCTTGTAAAAATTAAAAAACTGGGTCTACGAGAACATGCGAGTGTAAAAAATTAAGATTTTGAATTTTCTCCTTCACTTTGCTGCTATTCCTGTGAAACACCTAAAGGGTTAACACTTGCTGAATGTCATTTTGAATACTTTGAGGGGTGTAGTTGTTATAATGGCGTCATTTATGGTGTATTTCTAATATTTAGGCCCTTCAAATCCACTTCAAAACTGAACTGGCCCCTGAAAAATTTTGATTTGGAAAATTGCTGCTGATGTCTTCCATAAGTAAAAACAGGTCAACTCTATGATGCAAACATAAAGTAGACATTAGAGCTGAGCGGTATGACCAAAAATGTGTATCACTGTATTTTTGTAAGCTATGGAGGTTCCAAGGTATTTAACGGTATTTTCATTCTCCACCCCCCCCCCCCCCCCCCCAAAATATTAGCCACCCACTGTACTGTACTATCCTGTGCCTGGGCTGCAAAAGTAAGCAAAATAAACTTTCACTCACCTTCCTACGTTACACCCCCCCCCCCCCCCCCACCGTTGCTCCAGTACCGGCCTCACGGTCCTCTTGCTGCTTCCTGGGGATGGGAATGTCACAGACCCCTCAGCCAATCACCGTCCGCAGCGATGATAGGCTGAGCGCATTGTCGTGTAAGAAGCTGGCCGGCTCCTTACATGACAGTGGGCTCAGTCTATCACTGGCAGAGGCAGGACATCGCTGCGGCCGGTGATAGCGTTGGCCAGTACCGGAACAACGGGGGAACGTAGGAAGGTGAGAGTTTATTTTGTTTACTATCTTTGTGCCCAGGCTGCAAAAATACAGTACAGTGCAGCGGCTGATAATTATTTGAGGGGGGGGGGGGAAGAGAGAAGCAGCGCTCGCGGGTCACATATGATTAGTGGGACAGCACGCTGTGGCTGACTATTCATTCGAGGGGGGTTACCCAACCGGCATTGCGGAATGGGAAAAATTCAGATCAGAGTTTTTCAAAGTGAAAAGAAAATGCCAAATTTTCATAAAATTTTTGCATTTTTCACCAAGAAATGATGTCAGTATCGATGAAAATTGACCACTAACATAAAGTAAAATATATCACGAGAAAACTATCTCTGAATCAGAATGAAAGGTGAAAGCAACCCAGAGTTATTAATGCTTAAAGTGACAGTGGTCAGTGGTCTATGCTTGTCCAATGGCTGTTAACACGGTATGACGCATGCTCCCCATTCGAGCCAGTGGGATTCCTGTAGCTGGGGGCCGGCGTTAATAGCCGACATGCGGCTATCAAAGTTTACAGAGTGATCCCGGGGGGGGGGTTGGGGGCTGCGGGGCGATCCACTGCTGAGGTAGCCTGAGGGCTTACCTCTCCTGCTGCGACGGCTCCCGTGCTCAGGATGATGAAGCTTGGCAGGACCAGGCTTTATCAATCGAGCGCAGATCACACAGATCAATGGGATTGTATGTAATCCCATTGATCTGTATGAGGAATCAAATGATTCTTCCTAGAAGTTCCCTAAGGGGACTAAAAGTGTGTGAAAAAAAAAAAAAGGTTTAAAAACACACACATTTACCCCTTCCTTATTAAGTTTAAATCCCCCCCCCCTTTTCCCAAATTTCATATAAAAAATATATAACCGTAATAAAAAATAAACATATGTGGTATCGCCACGTGCGTAAATGTCCAAACTATATAAAAATATATCATAAATGAAACCGCACGGTGAATGGCGTACGCGCAAAAAAATTCCAAAGTCCAAAATTGCGTATTTTTGTTCACTTTTCATACCATAAAAAAAAGGAATAAAAAAAGTGATCAAAAAGTCTGATCAGTACAAAAATGGTACCGATTAAAACTTCAGACCGTACGGGGAAAAATTAAGTTATAGGGGTCAGAAAGGGACAATTTTAAATGTATTAATTTTCGTGCTTGTAGTTATGATTTTTTCCAAACGTACGACAAAATCAAACCTATATAAGTAGGGTATCATTTTAATCAGGACCTACAGAATAAAGATAAAGTTACATTTTTACTGAAAAATGTACGGCGTAGAAACTGAAGCCCCCAAAATTTACAAAATAGTGTTTTTTCTTCAATTTTGTCGCACAATGATTTTCTTCCCTTTCGCTGTAGATTTTTGTGTAAAATGACTGATGTAATTATAAAGTAGAATTAGTGGTGCAAAAAATAAGCCATCATATGGATTTTTAGGTGCAAAATTGAAAGTTATGATTTTTAAAAGGTAAGCGGGGAAAAAAACGAAAGTGCAAAAACAGAAAAACGCTTGGTCCTTAAGGGGTTAAAGTAGTTTTTTTTCTTTTTTTGTCCATGCTACTGTTATGATTATTAAAGGGGTACTCCCCTAAGTCAACTGGTACCAGAAAGTTAAACAGGTTTGTAAATTACTTCTATTAAAAAAATCTTAATCCTTCCAGTACTTATTAGCTGCTGAATACTACAGAGGAAATTATTTTCTTTGTGGAACACAGTGCTCTCTGCTGACATCTCTGTCCATTTTAGGAGCTGTCCAGAGCAGCATGTGTTTTCTATGGGGATTTTCTCCTAGGTGTCAGCAGAGACCACTGTGTTCCAAAAATAAAATAATATCCTCTGTAGTATTCAGCAGCTAATACGTACTGGAAGGATTAAGATTTTTAAATAGAAGTAATTTACAAATCTGTTTAACTTTCTGGCACCAGTTGATTGGGGGGGGGGGGGGGGGAAGCTTCCCACCGGAGTACCCCTTTCATGTAATTCACCTGTGACCTCCTTCTTCCTATGTTCTGAAAATGTGTAGTGTGCATGTGCAGAACATTTTTCAGCAGCCCTTATAGAGCAATGGATCACTGTACATGTGCTGCTCCTTGGCTTCTAATGACCCTGGTGACTATTTGAGTAAAGTGTTTGGATAAATGTAAACTTGTCCTTTCTGTTGCTCTTCAATAGCTCAGGCTGAAGGGTGTCAGATGCGGTTGTTGGCTGGATGCTATGGAACTGAAAATTCTCTTGTTTACAGAACTGTTAGCACATGTGAAGTGGATACTTTAATTTGGGCTTGTATTTGAATGAATCTTCAACCAAGTCAGTATTTCATATCTTCCTTCTTTCTGCCATTCAAATAAGCACTTTTGGAATCAAAAACTTTTTATATGTTGTATATGTCAGCAAAACATTCAACTTTGTAATATACTTAATTAATAGGTAGGCAGCTATGCAGGTAGGTAAGTAGATATGGAGGTAAGTTCATAGGTAGGTAGCAAGGTAGGTAAATGGGTAGCTAAGGGTGTATTTCCCTGGCTCACCCTGGAGAAACATCCACCTGTGGCCTAATTAATGAGGCAGCAGAGAAGGGAGGTGTGTTTATAAGGAAAAGAAACGGTCTAGTCTGGGCTCTCCCTACGAAACAGCAAGCTGGCTGTAGGGGAGAGACACAGGTCCTGCTGAGGAACACACAGCCCGAGCTGTGAGTGGCCAAAGAATAGTGTGAACTGTGAGTAGAAGGTTGCAGGAGGCATAAGTTTAACTGGCTGAGAGAAGCTCACCAGTTATTAGTCAGGACATGCTGATCTGTTTAGTTAATGACCAGACAGTCTAGGGTTTTGTTTTGTTCCTGCTTTATGTTTATTTTTCCTGCAACCTGTCTAATAAAGCTGGCAAGGTGCCAGATTTGCATTAACTGTTTGCTGGTTTATTGAGAGGAATCATGTCCAGTGGCAGTGTCCAGGACGATCCCAGAGCTACCCCAGGGAGGAATCCTTACAGTATGTATGTAGGTACTCAGGTTGCTATGTAGGTAAGTAGTTAGGTAGGTAATATATCAAAAGAATACTGCAGCACTCCAAGACGTCGGTAAAAAACCTGAGTAGCATTTATTCCATCATAGTGGCAATGTTTCAGCTGCGTGCAAGCAGCCTTTTTAAAGCTTGAAAAAGGCTGCTTGCACGCAGATGAAACGTTGCCACTATGACTGATGGAATAAATGCTACTCAGGTTTTTCACAGACTCCTTGGAGTGCTGCGGTATTCTTTTTGATATATTACCTGCCTGGAATCATGTGATTAGGGATCCTTACTGATTGCACCCACCTCTATTGATCACAAATGGTGTGCTGCTACCTTCTAATTTTTCTATGTAGGTAGCCAGGTGGATAAGTAGGTGGCTATGTAACCAGCAAATTAATAAGGTAGGTAGCTAGGCAGGTAATTGTGTAGGCAGGCAGGGAAGTAGCCACTTGCACCCCCCCCCCATCAACACTTGCACCCCCAGCATCATCATTTTGCACCCCCCCCTCTCATCATCATCATCACTTCCCCCCCCCCATCATCACTTTGCAACCCCACTCATCATCATCATCACTTTGCAACCCCACTCATCATCATCACTTTGCAACCCCACTCATCATCATCACTTTGCAACCCCACTCATCATCATCACTTTTCACCTCCCCCCTCCCCTCATCACTTTCAAACCCCCCATCCCCCCTCCCTTCACCTACCCACCCCTGCTCATGCCAGGATGATTTAAAAAAAAACATTTTTTACTCATTTATTTCCCACGCAGGGATCTCCTGGGCAGTACAGGCTGGCTGCGTTCTTCTCCCACTACAGTGCAGGCGCCGATGAGTGATGGCGCTTGCACTGCGTGGGGCAGAGTTCACAGGTCTCCTCTGTGAAGCCGCAGGTCCTGCCGCTCACACTGAGAGGAGGCTTAAAGGGGTATTCCAGGCCACAACTTTTTTTTATATATCAACTGGCTCCGGAAAGTTAAACAGATTTGTAAATTACTCCGATTAAAAAATCTTAATCCTTCCAATAGTTATTAGCTTCTGAAGTTGAGTTGTTGTTTTCTGTCTAACTGCTCTCTGATGACTCGCGTCCCAGAAGCTGTGCAGCTCCTATGGGGATATTCTCCCATCATGCACAGCTCCCGGGACGGGACATCATCATTGAGCAGTTAGACAGAAAACTTCACAAGCTAATAACTATTGGAAGGATTAAGATTTTTTAATCAAAGTAATTTAAAAATTTGTTTAACTTTCCGGAGCCAGTTGAGATATATATATATAAAAGGTTTTGCCTGGAATACTCCTTTTAAGCTGTGTGTGCGTACACAGCTGAAAGCGGCACTCGCTCACCTGGGCATCTGGGACAAGTGTCCTGGATCCCTTTTTAGTGGAGTGAATGCCTCTCCTCCCGGAGGCAGCCCCGTGTGCCACTGAAAAGCACCCCGCGTGCCATGAGTGGCACGCGTGCCAGGGGTTGCCGACCCCTGCTGTGGCATGTTGGTAGAATATACCATAGCATTGTCTGACTTCAGACTGACTGGCTTTCAGTGTTCTAGATTTGCAGCATCATGCTCTTAAATAAAGCTATTGGTCTCTTCACATCACTATGTAGGTGAAAAATTTACTTGCATAGTCTTACGTAACCATAACTGCAGACTATCCCTTCCCTCTCTTGGGAAAGTGGAGGAAGCTATGGTCTCAGCACCTCCAGAGACCCTGCTAAGACATAACGTGTCAGTCAGCACAGCCTCTTCTCCGGCTATGGTGAACTTGGGCATGTGACAGTACCAGTTTCTGTCCATATTCTTAGCTATGGAGTGCTGTGTGTGGAGTCCAGTGCTGTGGAGTTGGAGTCTGACAAAATTTTGGCTACCTGGAGTCGGCAAACAATGCACCGACTCCGACGCCTACTAAATTTAGATTGGAAAGTCTTTTGCTGAAAGATGAAATGTTGTTAGCGGCTATTTATATCGACCCAATGAGCCAACTTTTGTTGAACAGTGAACAGACTGCTACTGGGAAAAAGGCCCTCTATGGTTTATCAGTTCGCATGAAGGGATTACGACCTGAAATACCTCCAAGTTCTTTTAAGCAATAGTGGTAACTCAGGATCATCTTTTTCAAATGAAGAATTAGACTTTGATTCCTTCTTAGACAAAATGGAAGTTGCTAAAGGAAAGCAACGTCGCATAAGCGTTACAGAACCAGTAAATGTCCAAATAAAAAAAATTCCAACAGGAGTTTTATAAAGCACTAAAAGAAGTTGAAAAGCATGATCGCTCATCAAAACGTACTGTTGAAGAAGCCATCCTTGTTTATCCAGAGATCGTTAGTGATGTGGCCAGAATAGTTGCTGCAATGCCACCCACCCAAGTCAGTGTCGAAAGATAATTTTCAGCCCTAAAAATAATAAAGTCTGACTGAAGAGCTTCTATGAAAGAGGACCTGGCAGAGGCAATTCTCTTCCTTACAACTCTACATTGAATTGATTTGCATTTGCTAAGCCTATAACTACATTTCAAGATTAATATACACCATTTCTAGGTTTTACAGATTTTGTTTTTGGTTCATATAGATGAGCTTTGTTTTTGTTCTAAAACTACCAGTTCAAAAATACAAATCCACATTATTTGGTTAAGTTCCTGTTCCTGATGTATGCCTGCTGCTACTATCCAGCCACTTGCTTAATTAATTTAATTTAAAAAAATTATAAAACTTTGTTGTTTTCATTGTGTTTGTCTTTTTATTAAACTGTTCAATACAGAAGACTGTTGGCTTCCCAGCCAGTAGTCCTGTGGTAATGACATGTATGTTGCCTTTCTTTCCTTCAAGGAATGTATAAAATATATTTGCATATTAATACAGAGGAGTCGAGTCGAAAGTACAAAAAACTTGTATCTACCGACTCCAGAGCCCTCGCCCAAACAGATCTGTTAATCCAGAGCCCTGGCCCAAACTGAACTGTTTACTACCTCCAAGGTGGCACGTGAGCTGGATGAGCCGATATATATATATAAATTGTTTATTATATTTTTTTTTATTAAACCGTTTTCAATAAACATAAAACAAAATAATACAGAAAGGCAAGATCCTTGAGGATAAATGTAAATACCATGACAATGCTGATGGTGTAAATGGTGCAAAAGACGCCTTCATTTGTAACAATCAACGGGCCCAATACAGTAACAACAAACTCCCCTCAATAATAAAGCAGTCACTTATCGTCCATGTAAGACAAGAGGTGGTGTTTGTAAAGCCAATGGCCATGATTGTCCCAGGATAAGCATTTGGAGAAGAATGCACATGGTCAATGAAGAGAAGGAAACATGATATTGCCTTCCAGGCCCCATATTTGACAAGTGAGTTCCGAGCGTGTCTCCCCACACAGGAAGCCACAGTCACCTCTAGCAGCCGCTCCTCTGACTCCCAGGGGATCCAATTGAAGAACAGTCACGGTCGATTAAGAATCTGCAGACTATATTAAGTATCTGGTAAACGTAGAGCACCTCTTAGAGATTCCACACTATACCAAGTGTGGTGTATCTGGTCGTACAATTTCAGCGATCCCCTGAGAGTCAAAGTGAGTAACAATAAAGTATTTCCATTTTTGGAAAAACCATTTGGTGCCTGAATGAGCGTGTCATTCGGCATCCAATCGGTCAATCTCCAAAAAGAATTTCAATTGGGCTATCAGCATTGGCAAATCTGGAGTGACAGGTTCCAACCATTTGGCATAAAGGCAACGTAGTGCCACTAAAAGGATTACATGAATAAACCACGGGAACCTCTCGCGGGAAGTTTAGCATTTGAAATGTGTAGCAAGGCCCGCAGAGACCAAGGGTCAGCTAATGCCTTTTCCACCGCTAGGTTGGAAAAGTTAATTGGAGTCATGCAGCCATGCAGCCAATCAAGTGCTTGGTGAAAAAAATACATGCCAAATTATAGCTCCTGATATTTCGGAAGTTTAGCCCTCCCTTCACTTTACTAAGCACGAGTTTCTGCAGAGCCATGTGCGGGTGCTTGCCTTGCCACAGGAATTGTTGAAAGGCAGTGTTGAGGAATCTAACATCAGAGTGTTGGAGTAGGAGCGGTGGTTTGTGCAAAGGACCTAGTAACTAAGGGAAACCGATCATTTTGACAAGTTGGCATCTACCCAAAAAAGACAGTGGTAAGTTCTCCCAGCGCTTCAGTTCAACCAACATACGTCAAAAAAGGGTTCATAGTTGAGTGAATAAAGTGTGTCCGGAGTCCTTCCTATGCGAATGTCCAATTAAGTAATAAAGGATGAGGTAACTTTTACACCCAGCGCATTCGCATCAGAAGCCACCCCAGAGAAGTCTCCCCCACAGGTAAAAGCATACTTTTGGCAGCATTAACTCTCTAAACCTGTGAAACTCCCTACATATGATAAGAAGTAGGGATTGACCGATATCGATTTTTTTTTATTTATTTATTTATTTATTTATTTTTAGGGCCGATACCGATAATCTGTGGAGGTTAGGGCCGATAGCCGATAACTTATATCAATATTCCTGAATAAGTTATTGGCTATTTATCCCTCCCGCGACACCGCTGCAGATAATTGATTTAAAGTGGGCGCTTTAAATCAATGACCTGCAGCGGAATTGCGGTGCCATAGGCCGCCACCCGCTTCTCTCCCCCTGCCGGTCCTCCTGAGTCCTATCACCGTGATGTGAAAAAAGTGAAAAGGTCTAAAGACTTTAAGACTACACTGTAAATGTAGGTGTATGTGGTTTATGCTTAAAATCCTTAGTTGTAGTCTATAATCCTTAGTTCAAATGCAATGGTGTCCGCTCTCCTCCGGAGGCAGATCCCCAACACACCTGTGCTTCCACGGACCCGCCGGTCCCGCCCCGGTTTCAACAGCGTATGAGAAGGAAGGATTGTCCGGCACCAGGTATGCTCTAAAAGATCACTTTTATTCATGCCATAGCAAGGAAACAGACATCACAGGACTGTAGTAATCTGACGCGTTTCGCTCTCTTGAGCTTAAACGTAGTTTAAACAAGAGAGAGCGAAACGTGTCAGATTACTACAGTCCTGTGATGTCTGTTTCCTTGCTATGGCATGAATAAAAGTGATCTTTTAGAGCATACCTGGTGCCGGACAATCCTTCCTTCTCATAATCCTTAGTTGTAGTCAATCTTCAGCTCAAAAATAAATAAATAAATAAAAAAAAATCTATAATAGTCACAAGACCCATGAAATTAAATGAAGAAAAAAAACCTGCTGGCATGGTAGTATTCAACATCCTATATTACCGTACATATTATATAGTTCTATAGACGTGACCTTGTAGCCATGTTTTATTGAAGTACAGTGGGGAGAACAAGTATTGTATACATTGCTGATTTTGCAGGTTTTCCTACTTACAAAGCATGTAGAGATCTGTAATTTTTAGAGACTGAATCTGACACGTACAGAAAATCACATGTCATTTAATAAAATGCTAATTATTATTTTTTTAATCATACAATAAGTATTTCATCACCTACCAAACAGTAAGCATTCCCGCTCTCACAGACATATTCTTTTTTTTTTAAAAGGTTACCTATAGTTGCATACTTTTGTATTATTGCACTGCTGTTAAAAAATCTCAAACTTTTTGTACAAAATCAGTATGTTTAAAATTTGCCCTATTTTGACCACCTCTAACTTTCTTATCTTTCTGTATTCATGGATGTGTTAGGGCTAATTTTTTGCGCCATGATCTGTAGTTTGTTTTAGTACCACATTTGCATATATGAGACCTTTTTGATCGCTTTTTATAAAAAAAATTAGCAGTTTGATGTAACAAAAAAACAGATTTTTTTTTACTTATTTATTTTTATCCCTTTATCCTTTTTAACCCCTTAAGGACCAAGGACGTATGAGTGCGTCCTTGGTCCTTCTCCCGTGATATAACACGGGGTCCCACGATGACCCCGCATCATATCACGGCGGGCCCGGCGTCATAGTGAAGACGGGACCCGGCCGCTAATAGCGCGCGGCACTGATCGCGGTGCCGCGCGCTATTAACCCTTTAGCCGCGCGCTCAAAGCTGAGCCACACGGCTAAAAGTGAAAGTAAAAACTGCCGGTTAGCTCAGTGGGCTGTCCGGGATAGCCGCGGCATCCCGAACAGCTTACAGGACAGCCGGAGGATCCCTACCTGCCTCCTCGCTGGCCGATCGCCGAATGACTGCTCAGTGCCTGAGATCCAGGCATGAGCAGTCAAGCGGCAGAATCATTGATCACTGGTTTCATATGAGAAACCAATGATCAATGTAAAAGATCAGTATGTGCAGTGTTATAGGTCCCTATGGGAGCTAGAACACTGCAAGAAAAAAAGTGAAAAAAGATCATTTAACCCCTCCCCTATTACAAGTTTGAATCACCCCCCTTTTCCCATAAAAAAAAAAGTATATGGTATATATAAAAATCATATGGTATCACCGCGTGCGGAAATGTCCGAATTACAAAAATATATCGTGAATTAAACCGCACGGTCAATGGCGTACGCGCAAAAAAATTCCAAAGTCCAAAATAGTGCAATTTTGGTCACTTTTTAAATCATGAAAAAATGAATAAAAAGTCCTATCAATGCAAAAATGGTACCGTTAAATACTTCAGATCACGGCGCAAAAAATGAGCTCTCATACCGCCCCATACATGGAAAAATAAAAAAGTTATAGGGGTCAGAAGATGACAATTTTAAACGTATTAATTGTCCTGCATGTAGTTATGATTTTTTCCAGAAGTACGACAAAATCAAACCTATAAGTAGGGTATCATTTTAATTGTATGCACCTACAGAATAAAGATAAGGTGTAATTTTTACCGAAAAATGTACTGCGTAGAAACGGAAGCCCCCAAAAGTTACAAAACGGTGTTTTTTTTTTTTTTTTTTTCAATTTTGTCGCACAATGATTTATTTTTTTTCGTTTCACCGTAGATTTTTGGGCAAAAATGGTAGACGTCATTACAAAGTAGAATTGGTGGCGCAAAAAATAAGCAATCATATGGATTTTTAGGTGCAAAATTGAAAGTTATGATTTTTTTAAAGGCAAGGAGCAAAAAACGAAAGTGCAAAAAACGGAAAAACCCCCGGTCCTTAAGGGGTTAAGATTTCGCCGTACGGGTTCATTATATATTTATAGTTTGGACTTTTTTGTATTAATATGGAGAAAAGGGGTGATTTAAAACTTGATTGGGGAGGGGCTTTTTCACAATTTTTTTTTTTTTTTTTTTTTTTTTTTTTTACATTTTACACTTTTTTAGTCTCCAAAGGGGACTATTTATAGAAACCATTAGATTGCTAATACTGTTCAGTGCTATCAGTGATCTTCTGCTCTGGTCTGCTGGAAGGCAGATCACTGCAGAAGATCCCAGGAGATGGACGGAGGCAAGTGAGGGGACCTCCGTCTGCTAACTTGGCTGATCTGATCCCTGCAGCATTGCTGCTGGCGATCAGATCAGCAATTATAAGTGTAGGACCTTCTGGGAATGAAGCAAGCGCATCTCCTGCGCTCGCGTCACAGCAGCGCCGTAAATGTACGGAACTGTGCGCTAAGTGACACTATGCAACGCCATACATTTACAGCACATGTCCTTAAGGGGTTAAAGAAGCCCTCCTGTTCTCTACTCATTACCTTTATTAACTGCACCTGTTTGAACTAGGTTACCTGTATAAAAGACACCTGTCCACACATTCAGACTCCAATCTCTCCACAATGGGCAAGACCAGAGAGCTGTGTAAGGTCATCAGGGATAAAATTGTAGACCTGCACAAGGCTGGAATGGCCTACAGGGCAATAGGCAAGCAGCCTGATCAGAAGGCAACAACTGTTGGTGCAATTATTAGAATATGGAAAAAGTTCAAGATGGTCAATCTCAATCAGTCTGGGGCTCACCTCGTGGGGCATCAATGTTCATAAGGAAGGTGAGGGATCAGCCCAGAACTACGTGGCAGGACCTGGTCAATGACCTGGGACCATAGTTGGTTGCCACCTGTTTGAAACCTATTTGCAGTTAATGTATCTGCTCATTTTAAAAGTGTTGTTCTTAGAATATGACACAAATATGTCACTCAGCAAGCCTTGGATCTTCAGTGGCCACTTTTAAGAAAGCCAGTTTGAAAACAATCTAATGATTTCTATCAGATTGCAGCCTCTGCTGTCCTGATGACACTGGCGTCTTTTTGCTGCAAATACGCATATGTAGCCAAATGGGCAGTATCTTTCTTTCAGAAGGAGGCCATAAGCTCTAGGACCATGCACATTGAATAAATTCAGCAAGGATCTCCCCTGCCTGGAATTGGCTGTTATATTGTGTCACATTTTACAGTAAAAATATAAAAGTCCCATTGAATAATGGGCTTTTCCAAGCAGATTCCATCAAATGAATGAACTTTTGGATATTTTCTGTGTAAATATTTTAATGTGAAGAAATAAAGCATTTCCATTCTACAAGATTCCTCATGCTGGACCTTCTTTCTTGGTTCCTGCATTGTGTGGTAGATTAGTGTGCATGGACCCAAACACGTAGTTCCAAAGTTTTTTAGGACCACCCGAAGTTCAGTTCTAGCATATGGAGACGCATGGCCCTTAGTGAGGTCCAGGCAAGAGTCTTATTATTTAGGAAAGGGCTTGTGTATGGAACTCAATGGGTGTCATGCAGTTGCCTTGGAGCTAAAAATAGCTTGGGCCTCAAGCTCTTGTTGTATGCTTTAAGATACACACCCTTTCTGGCCCATGTGGTCTTGAATGGAGGACCAACCAGCATTACGTTCATATGCCTGTAGGCCAACCTCCTTAATACACTGAAGGGGGTTTGAGCTATCAATGTACCATCTTACTTTTAATGGATAAAAAGCAAACATCTGGCTGTCATTTTTTCTTTCCTCGAATTCCATTCATTAAAAGTATTTAGTATATACTTCAGAAAATTCCTGCTAGTGGACCAATACACACGGAGAATACAGTAGAAATAATGTGAAATGTAACCTAGATGTGCTTACCCATTCACATGGGACATGAGCCAAGTACAATTAGTGTAAGGGACAAATCGAAAAGAGAATTCACTTGCTGTACTGCAGACTAATGAGGAGGTAGGGCTGGGCGGTATACCGGTTCATACCGGATACCGTTTTGTTTTTTTCGTCGCACGATATCAATTTTTGCCCATACCGGCATACCGGTCGGGCCCCACCCCCGAATGAATTACTTGTGACGGAGCCGCAAGATGTGCAGGAGCGGGAGCCGCTGAGCTCACGTGCGGTGCACATCCTCGCTCCCCCTGCAGCTGCCGCTTGTTCTCAGTGATCAGAGCCAGGGGAAAGCGCAGAAACTTCATCCCCTGGCTCTGATGTTTCCCTCAGCCCCGAGCCTGCTCCCTGTTCAGCCCCCCTCTCCCCTTCCCACAGGCTATTTGTTTATCATACCAGTCCCCAGGCGCGGGCTCTGCAGGACCTCCTTCCCCCTGCAAGCACTAAATGTGACAGGCAGGCACAGGACATCTTATCTTCATCCCTGCTCTGTTCTCTGATCCCCGAGCAGGGACGGGGATCAGAAGCTCTGCCGCGCCTGTGCATTCAGCGCTTGCAGAAGGAGAAGACTCTGCTGATTCTTACATTCCCATCCCTGCTCGGGGATCAGAGAACAGAGCGGGGATGAAGATAAGATGTCCTGTGCCTGCCTGTCACAGGGGGAGAAGGCTCTGTAGCGGCTGGGGACAGGGATTATAAACTGCAGCGGCGGACAATGTATGTAAATAGCTGACAGTGCGCCCATGGGGGGGAATCACGATAGCGCTGCGGCTGACAGTTAACCCCTTCCCCGCTATAGGGGGCCGTGCGCACGGTCCCCATGGCGGGGAAGGGGTTAACTGTCAGCCGCTGCACTTCTACACTGTTTCCCACATGGCACCACGGTAATACCGTGATACCGCCATAACCTGAAAAAATACCGTGATATAAGTTTTAGGTCATACCGCCCAGCACTATGGGGAGGCTGACAGCTCTATTACAGAAATCTGCCTGTGAGTAAACAAACAACTCTTCACAACTTTTCTGCAGTGCCTATGATCTAGTACGTGGGGCAATATTATCGATAATGAAACAGTCTGTGCGAAACTGCTCTGTATGTACACATACTTGAATATAGAGCTGGGCGGTATGACCAAATATGTGTATCACGGTATTTTTGTAACTCGTGGCGGTTCCACGGTATATAACAGCCGTCAGCCTATCACCGGCCGGAGCGATGTCCCGCCCCGGCCGGTGATAGGCTGAGGCCACTGTCATGTAAGAAGCCGGCTTCTTACATGACAGTGGGCTCAGCCTATCACTGGCCGGGGCATCGCTGCGGCCAGTGATAGGCTGACGGCTGTCCGACGTTCCAGTCCCCAGTGTAAGGCTGACGTAGGTGAGTTAAAGTTTATTTTCTGTATCTTTTGCAGCCCGGGCATAGGGATGCAGTGTACAGCAGTGGTCTCAAATCTGAGGACCTCCAGCTGTTGCAAAACTACAACTCCCAGCATGCCCGGACAGCCAATGGCTGTCCGGGCATGCTGGGAGTTGTAGTTTTGCAACAGCTGGAGGTCCGCAGGTTGGAGTCCACTGGCGTACAGGGAGTTCCAGCGCCAGCGGCCCCCAACAAAGGAGGAGGAGGGCAGTGCTTGACATATGTGAGTAGTACCCGGCTGGGCTCATAATTAATTGGGGGGGAGCAGAACAGCGCTGGCGGGTCACATATGATTAGTTCCCCGATGTGGGGACAGCGCAGCGCCGGGCTGATTCATTCATTCCCGAGGGGGAGGGGCCCAACCGGTATCGCGGTATGGGAAAAATTAATATTGTGCAGCCCAAAAATTTCGGTATTTGGTATGAACCGGTATACCGCCCCCAGCCCTACTTGAATAGATATACATTTAATGCTCTGTGCCTGTAGACTTATATAGCCAAACGTAACTGAAGGAGTTTTTATTTATTTATTTTTTGCCAGTGTATGTGTGTATAAAAAATCTGTCTGTGCAATAAAATAAAATGTATATCGTGCCCATGTCCCAAATGCAGTTAATAGAGCCTTAAATATGTATATGTGATTATTATACTATAGTCAGGTTATATTGAAAGAAATATAGAAAGCAAAGAACAATACTATTACTGTACTTGGCAATTTGATTAGTCATTAATAATTCACCCTGAAGTACTAGCAAACAAATAGTTCTGATTGTTTTAATTAACCATTTATTTTCTTGGCACTTTGATCATTTTCACTTTATGAAGCTGCTTTTCCTCAGGCACTGTGCACAGGGAAAAAAATAATTGTGTTTGTGTTCTGGACGGCTGACCTGTGTCGGGCATTGAATCCATAGCAAATAGACTGACAACCACAACCATTTTCTCAGCTGGGTTTTTACCAGCACATGCCCAGCAACCAGTCTTACTGTATCTTCTACTGTGCACAAATGTAAAGGTGAAGATCTAGCAAACTAAAGATGCCCAGGTTAACTGTAAAGTGCAAATAATAACCTAAGCATTAAAAGCCAGATAAAGAAAGAGATGTACAGTACAGTCCTCAAAGCTTCTCTAGTGACGGGGGAGGAGAGGGGATGGATTTGGAAAGAACAATAATGAGCATTTGTTTTTAAAGATGAGAATAAAGATATATTTAAAGGTTAACATGGGCTGTGTCTGCCGCAGGGTCCTTGCGGTTGGGAGCAACATAGTAAAAACACACGTGTATGTGTATATATATATCTATATATAAAATATATATATTAACCAATAGTCCCATTAGACCTTTATTTAATATTTTGTTATGTATCAGCATTATAGCGGGTCTAGGCTATATACCTTCCTCCTATACTTTGGAGGGCTCTATAGGAATACATGTACACCAAGCAGAAAAGATAGAGCTACAAACCCCAATAAAAAATGTAACATTTTATTTATCATCATTTTTAAATAATAACATGAGGCGCATGCGCAGCATACAAAGGCAGGAGCGCTCCCGCTTCTGGTGCTTTAAACAGAGCGCATGCCGTAGAAGGGAGAGGAGGACGTGCGCATTGACGTGACGCCAGGAAAGGGCAGCATGATTCTCCTGCAGTGTGCTGTGTGGGCGCTGATGTCATTGGAAGACCAGTAAATGCATTAGCGTTCCGGAACATGAGGCAACAGATGGTGTGTGTATATAAGGGAACAGAGAACAAGTGTTAGTAAGTCCCCTGAGGAAGGAACGAAATAGTAGCTGTAGGGGTTCAGTGGTGTACTGGCAACAAACCAACATGGGTGAGTATACATAGGATCCCAGAATGCTGGGTAGGATTATGCTATGTTTGCAGGCGATGGGTAATTTCCCACAGTGCATTTGTCTAGTTTGCAGTCTACATTAGGATACACAACGTTCTGTGTACATCAGATTATTATCATAACTTGTATTCTAATGTGTCCAGCACTCCACTGAGTGGTTTTTATTGGTGTGCCATTGTTTGTTATACCTCATGTAATTATTTTAAAATAATGATTAATAAAATTAATGCAAATTTTAATTGGAGTTTGTAGCTCTCTTTTCTGCTTGTTGTACATATAGCAGCAAACGAATGAACTGCACTCCAATAAAGAGAGTAAGTGTTGTGGTCTTTATTCACACAAACATGTGCAGCCATTTTTAAGCAAGGAATGATACAGTAAAGGGAGTTTATATGACCATGCAGAGCCAATCA
Source organism: Hyla sarda (assembly GCF_029499605.1). Classification (NCBI taxonomy): domain Eukaryota; kingdom Metazoa; phylum Chordata; class Amphibia; order Anura; family Hylidae; genus Hyla; species Hyla sarda. The sequence continues at coordinate 373,481,259 of NC_079189.1, read as the reverse complement.
ATTTAATCATATCATTTCAAGTACAAAAGTGCTGAATAAATTGTTAAAAAATACGTACAAATAAACAGTGCATCATCAGTTCCCCAATATAGTATATAGATGGTAACAAATATTACATACATAGCTCAAAATTCAGTGCAGTTTAACCCCTTCCTGTCCCAGGACATATGCATACATCCCAGTTGCCTACATGTAAACGCAACTGGACGTGACTGCTATGGGTGTGACTGGATATGCAGCTGGCAAGACCAGGATCGCACCGGTCTCAGCAGCATTAACCTCATACATACCATGATCGGTCCTGATCACGGCTTCTATGGGATTATTGTTCACCAACAGCAATCCAGCAATACAATTTCGGGGTCTTGTTGGTTACCATAGCAGCAGAAGGCCAGCAGTATGGCAACCTGTGAAGTCCAACTATAGGCTGGATAGTACAGGTTGCATGTCAGTGTACACTGAAAGTCAAACTGTGCTGCAGTACAGATGTATTGCAGCATAGTTTAACCTGTAAAAAATATAAAAATATGTTTTTTCAATAAAGTGTAAAAAATAAATAAAAAATAAAGCCCCTTTCCCAATAAAACACTATATTATCCCCCTGCCCACCGCCCCCCCCCACCAATAAATAAAGCACCCAAACCTTTACATAAAAGGTATTGCCACATGCTTAATGACTTGTGCAATAAAACATTACTGTTATTTATCCTGCACTGGCTGTAAAAAAAAATTAAATAGGCAGAAATCGCTAATTTTGGTCCAAAATGTGGAGTAAAAAGATCAAAAGGTAGCATGAATCGCAAAAATTGTCCCAATAAATAGTTAAGCTCATTCCACAAAATAATACTTGAGGTCAGCCTGATTACAGCAATACCAAATTTGTATAGATTTAATCATGTTTTACAAATTTTAAATTTTTAAAAAAAACTTTTTAGAATTTTTTTTTATTGCCATTTTCTGACCCCCATAACTTTTTTTATTTTTCCGCATACCAGGCTGTATGAGGGCTATTTTTTGTGGCGTAATCTGTTGCTTGTATCAATATAATTTGTTTTTGATCGCTTTTTTTATTTTTTTTTCTGGAAGATTTTTTATATTTTTGTAAATACTAATTTTGTAAAAAATTTTTTGTTTGCGCCATTTACTGAATGAGAAATAATGCTATATTTTAAAAGTACAATTATGCATGTGGCGATACCAAATATGTTTATTTTTATGTTTACATGTTTTTATATGAAAAATGGGAAAAGGAGGGTGATTTTAACTTTTTATATGGAAGGGGTTAATGTGAGCATTTTAAACTTTTAGGTCATTTAGGGCACTTAAAGAAGGAATCATTAGATTGCTCGTACACATCAATGCAGTTCTATTGAACTATATTAAAGGGGTTATACGCTGCCCTGCAGTTCGGAGCTCCGCTCACAGCGTCTGGAAGTTCATTACTCCGAACGCTGTGTGCGGGCTTTCGTGTTCGCAGCCGCCGGGCGTGACGTCACCGCTGTCAGGCCCCCTTCCCATAGACTTTGGTAGAGGGGGCGGGCGAGACGTCACGAAGGGGCCGGGTGTGACGTCACGCCCGCCGCGAACACGGAAGCCCGCACACAGTGTTCGGAGTAATGAACTTCCGGATGCTGTGAGCGGAGCTCCGAACTGCAGGGCAGCGCACAACCCCTTTAATCTGTGTGATCTGTGCTCATTTGGTAGCGCCCGGCAAGCTAAATCAAATGCAGATCCATGGCGGCCAAGGGATGAGAGGTAAGCCCTCCGGCTACCTCAACAGTGGATCGCCACAACACTGTCAACCCCCCCCCCCCTCTCCCCTTTACCACTATCACACTGCAGGGGAGCCATCCACCCCACTAGACCACAAGAAAGCATTTTAATGTCCCTTTAGATGCTGCTGTCAATGACCTAATGACCTCGACCTAATGAGTTAATAGCCAACTTCTAAAATCAGCTGGGGGCCACCCGGTATGGAGCGGGCACAGGTCAGAAACCCGCTCCCTACAGTCTGAGCACTATCAGCATTTCCCGGGCGTATATATATATATATATATCACACACACAGGGACATTGAAATCCTGTCGCCCAGGACATGCAGTTCCGGTCGCCGGGCTGGTGAACCCGGCGACCGGAACTCGCCCCATGCTCTGCATTCCCCAACTGATTGCTATAGCTGGGGGCAGTTGCTAATAGCCGCCATGCGGCCGACTGTTAACTCTCTAGATTGCCGCTGTCAAAGCTGACAGCAGCGTCTAAAGGTACCTTTTAACCATCCCTGGCGGTCTAGTGGGGTGGATTGTTAAACCCCTCCCCCCCGTTTGGTTTGGGGTGATCCTCTTTGGAGGTGGCCGGAGGGCTTACCCCTTCTTCCATGGCTGCTGTGGATCTGTATTTGAGCACAGATAACCCAGAGCAATGGAATTCAGCAGAACTTCATTGATCTGTATGTGGAATCTAATGATTCCTCCTAAAAGTCCCCTAAGGGACTAAGTGTTTAAAAAAAATAATAGTAATAATTTTTTTTAAACCTACATTAACCCCTTACCTCTTCTTCCATGGCTTCTGTGGATCTGTATTTGAATGAGCACAGATCACACAGATTAATGTAGTTCCTTCTTTAAGTCCCCTAAGGGACCTAAAAGTTTAAAATGCACACATTAACCCCTTCCATATTAAAAGTTCACATCTCCCCCTTTTCCCATTTTCCATATTAAAAAAACATGTTAACATAAATAATATAAATAAATAAACTTATTTGGTATTGACGCATGCGTAATTGTCCAAACTATTCAAATATAACATTATATATCCCGAACGGTCAATGGCGTTAATGTAAAAAAAATGTTTACGTTTTTTTTTATCCTCCTCATTAACCCTAGAATAAATTTTTCCTGTCTTTAAAAACAAATGCTCATTCTTTTACTTTCCAAATCCAACCTTTCTCTTTATCCCCCCTTTCCTAGAGCTGCTCTGAGGACTGCACTACTTGTATATATATTCTACTATCTATATTTTTGTAAATAGTGATTGTTAGTGCCATCTAGAGGAGTGAATTTACAAATTTGATGAATTGGCTGTTTATTTCCTATTGTAAAAGTCATGCCACTTTTCAAGTGTTCCAATTCTCTAGAGAAGTCTGGAATAAGACCGGCCAGGGTCACTTGGAAAGTGAATTGAAAGTAACAAGACTAAAGGAATTAACAAATCGAAAGGCAGTTAGTTAGATTTGGGTTTGGTGCCCAATCACACGGTGGGATTTCCAAGTGGAATCCAGCAAATTGCACTCTGGAGAGTTAGCCTCCCATTTTTTTTTAGAAGGCATTCTGCTGCACTGTGCATGTGTCAAAATTCCTGTGTGGAAAATTCTGCCGAAGAAATTTCAATCTGGACTCTCTTTAGCAGAATGCATAGCACTGAACAGTATTAGCAATCAAATGATAAAAAGTGTAAAAATTATATTAAAAAATAATAATTTGAAAAGTGTAAAAAAAAAAAAAAAAATAAAAAAAAAATCAGAAACCACTAGAGATGAGCGAACTTGCAGTAAATTCGATTCGTCACGAACTTCTCGGCTCGGCAGTTGATGACTTATCTTGCGTAAATTAGTTCAGCCTTCAGGTGCTCCGGTGGGCTGGAAAAGGTGGATACATTCCTAGGAAACAGTCTCCTAGGACTGTATCCACCTTTTCCAGCCCACGGGAGCACCTGAAAGCTGAACTAATTTATGCAGGAAAAGTCATCAACTGCCGAGCTGAGAAGTTCGTGATGAATCGAATTTACTGTAAGTTCGCTCATCTCTAGAAACCACACCTGAAGTTTTTATCTGTAGAATCAGCTCATACTTACTTATGTAATGGGTCATTTCTTGTTTGTGTTGCTTTAACGAAATTCTTAATTTTCTTTAGGCACTGGAGAAAGTGGAAAAAGCACATTCATTAAGCAGATGAGGATTATCCATGGATCTGGCTACTCTGATGAAGATAAAAGGGGCTTCACTAAGCTGGTGTACCAGAACATATTCACAGCAATGCAAGCTATGATCCGGGCTATGGAGACCCTTAAAATTCCATACAAGTATGAACACAACAAGGTAAGTGTGACCCAAGCTTTTGGGTAAACTGAGATGCCACAGGGGATTTAAGGACCACCACAGAGACATGCTCTACTGTATAACAGGATGTGGTCTGTCCTGTGTTGCCTACGTCCTGTGAACTACAGGATTAAATCATTACCTGTCAGATCTGACGAGCTCTACCTCTTTGTCCTCAATGTAGAGTCCTGCTGAAAAATTCTTTGCTGCCCTATCTATAAGATAAGGTTAGCTGCAGAGTTATACAATTCCCCTAACTCACATGGTTTGTCTATGTCTGCTGTGTTTAGATTCACTAGTTTGATATACTACTTGTAAGAGCTAACAGGGAGGAACTTATGAGGTGAGGACACCATCTGAAGCTGTATCTCATATAATGCTCTATAGCAGTGGTCTTCAACCTGCGGTCCTCCAGATGTTGCAAAACTACAACTCCCAGCATGCCCGGACAGCCAACGGCTGTCCGGGCATGCTGGGAGTTGTAGTTTTGCAACATCTGGAGGTCCACAGGTTGAGGATCCCTGCTCTATAGTGTCATTTAAGAATGGAAGATCTATGTCACCTTAGTCTCTGACTCCTCTTTCTCTGTGAATTCAGAGAGGCATCATGGAGAAACATGGCCTTCATTAGAACAACCATATGAAGTGAAATATAGACATCCAGATGGCAGATAAACCATGCAAGTTACATGGATTTAAATAAATAGGTATGCCCAATGTTAATCGAGAGTCTCTTCATTATTTAATTTTAGACTATTCCGCACTATAGTAATTTATATCTGCCGCAGATTATTCAAGGCAATAACTTTTATTGACATGCCAATAATAAAATACATAAGAATTGACTTGAAAAATCTGCAGTTGCGGATCCGCAGCAGATTCGGTGTCTGTGTATGCAAACAGATTTGTAAATTACTTCTATTAAAAAAAAATAATAATAATAATCTTAATCCTTCCAGTACTTATTAGCTACTGTGTACTACAGAGGAAGTAGTTGAGTTGTCCTTTTCTGTCTGACCACAGTGCTCTCTGCTGACACCCATGTCCATGTCAGGAACTGTCCAGAGTAGAGCAAATCCCCACAGAAAGCCTCTCCTGCTCTGGACAGTTCCTGACAAAGACAGAGGTGTCAGCACAGAGCACTGTGGTCCAACAGAAAAGAAGCACTACCTTCCTTTGGAGCATACAGCAGCTGATAAGTACTGGAAGGATTAAGATCTTAAAATAGAAGTAATTTAAGAATTTGTTTTAACTTTCTGGCAGCACTTGATTTAAAAAAAATAAAAATAAATGTTTTTCACCGGAATACCCCTTTAACCTGAAATCAGTTCATGGAGGATGTTGTTCAAAAACACAGGAGTGAATAAGGCCTTAGTGAATGTGTTACAGGAATCAATCTAATCGACATCATGGACCGTAATAGGACTTTGCTGTGTGGACCAGTCCATGTTATAGTTTAAAACAGGAAGTCATTGTGCCTGGCACAGATTAAAGGTAGCCATAGACTTTAGATAGCTGTCCCCACATCCCACTATACACATTCTTGCTTTGCCCAGTTGCCTGTGTGACAGAAATATGTCAAATTGACATCAGTAACTTTGATAGGACATCTGTTTTCCTATCTGAAGAGCCTGCATTGAACAGTCTTCGGAATAGCATAATACCTGGCGCCACTGAACGCCAAATATGCTTTTCCTCTTGATTTAACAAGGATACATATCACTGAAGCCTTCTTCATGCTATTTCTGTGCAACAGTCCTATTCCCTATTGTCTCCATCACAGCACGCTGAGATTGCCACTGCCTAATTGGGACTGGGGTTAAAGGGGTACTCCTTTTTTACCCCATATCCACGGGATAAAGCATAAGTAACTGTTCGCGCGGAGGGTCTGACGTCTGTGACCCCTGGAGATCTCCTGCATTATGCCTTGACTCTCCTCGTTGACCGGCCACTCCAAACATTTCCATGGGAGAGCCAGATATACATAGGCACTATACTTGTATATCTCCAGTTTTCACATAGAGATACATGGTGAGGCAGTGTTGAACCCTGCACAAAGAGAGCCAGGGGGCTGTGCGGGGGGGCGCATTGGTTGGATCCCCCCTCAATCAGTGACTTGTCCACTATCCTTTGGATAGGTGTGTTTTTCAGAACAGAGCACCTTTTAAAAGTCCACTTCTACCTCTTCATTCCAGTGTTTTTCTGGTCCCAATTTGGGAAGGTGTGGGGGAAACGATGGAGGTTATAATAATAATAAAAATGTTGCAGGGGTCAGGATTTTATTTTATTTTTTAAAAGAAGAAATAAAATATTTGGTATTGGTATAATCAGGCCGACCTAAAGTATTAAAATAATTTGTAAGTTTAACCACAAGGTGAATGGCAAAAAAAAGAAAACCCCCCAAATTTACGTACTATTTTGATTAAAATTATTTTGTCTACCAGGTCAAGTAGATTTTCATGAGGGACAAGTAGATTGCGCTCCATTTTAGTCCCTTGGACAAGTAGTCTTTTTTTTTTTTTTTCTACACCACTGCAGATACCGACCAAACAGCAACAGCCTGACGTTACCAGGGTTGGCGAGGACCATTGTTACAGGCCCTCCCTAGCTATTCTTGACGCTCCGGGCCCGTTGGTACTGGCTCTTCCCTGCACCCCAGTGGTGGTGGATACCGGGGTAAAAATTAGGGGTTATCGCTAGCTGTTTTTGGGGCTAACGCTAAGCCCTGGCTTATTAATGGACTCGGTCTAATAGGCAGCTTCCACTTCTTAGCCTGAAAAGTAAATTAAATTAAATAAACTCTCCCTGAAGCCCTTGAACCTGGCATGACATTGCGGCATATAGGGGCTAAGTAGTTTTTTTGTTTTATTCTTTTCAATTGGACTACTCCTTATTCAGGACTATAAAAAAAGCTAATTTATTTCACAAACTGCTCCACATCTGTCCCCAGGTTGGGTGTGTTATTTCAACTTGGCTCCATATATTTCAATGGAACTGAGCCGCAGAACCACACCCAACCTGGAAACAGACGGGGAGTGTTTTTTTTTTAAATTTATTTATAGAAATTGGCTCCGTTTTTCTACTCCTGGATAACCCCTTAACTACATTGGACGTAACTGTATGTCGTGGTGCAGTGGTACTTAGCGCACCATGACATACATTTACGTAATGTACATGACCGCGAGCACCAGAACGGTGCTTGGATCATGCATGGCAGGTCCCGCTACGGTCAGCAGCCAGGGACAGCCGGTAATGGCGCACATCAGGGATGGCGCTGATGTCTGCCATTAACCCCTCAGATGCCGTGATCAGTACAGATTATGGTTTCTGCAGCAGTGCAGCACTTAAAATGGATGATCGGATCCAGGGCTGTGGAGTCGGAGTCGGACTAAATTTTGGGTACCTGGAGTCGGCAAACAATGCACCGACTCCTCCGACTCCTACAAAATTTAGATTGGAATAAATAAAAAATAAAAAAGCAAGTTTAAATGTCCCAATTCACAAAAAGTTATAATTAATGACGTCTCTACTTTAAGAATAAAGACCAATGCAGGCAGTGCCTCATGTAACCGCAAAACGAACACGTTAAGTGACCATGAAGAAGCTTTTCATGTGCTTTACTATATGGCACACAACACACCATTAGGAGCGGCAATACTTATACTTTCCATAGTGTTGTTTTCTGCTGTTACAGGGAACCCATGGGTAACCTAGCCTATTACTGATAAGGGATTAAGTAAATATATTTTTTGCAGGACTAGAGACACTTGTATAAGTGGAGGGTCAATAGTTCAAGACTGAAGCTGTAAACCATTGGAAAAACTGCTGCCATTCAGCTAAGGCTATAAAACCTGTAAACTCGATTGTTAGCTTAAAGGGGTACTCCGCCCCTAGACATCTTATCTCCTATCCAAAGGATAGGGGATAAGATGTCAGATCGCCAGGGTCTCGCTGCTGGGGACGCCCAGGATTGCCGGTGCGGCACCGCGCTATCGTTACTGCACAGAGCGAGTTTGCTCTGTGCGTAATGACGGGCGATACAGGGGCCTGAGCATCTTTACATCACGGCTCCGCCCCTCGTGATGTCACAGCCAGCCCCTTCAATACAAGCCTATGGGAGGGGGCGTGGTGGTCGTCACACCCCCTGCCATAGACTTGCATTAAGGGGTGGGCTATGATGTCACGATGGGGCGGGGCCATGACGTCATGCTGCTCCGTCCCCTGTATCGCCCATCATTACGCACAGAGCAAACTCGCTCTGTGTAGTAATGAAAGCGCGGTGCCGCAGCAGCGGGACCCCGGCGATCTGACATCTTATCCCCTATCCTTTGTATAGGGGATAAGATGTCTAGGGGCGGAGTACCCCTTTAAACTTTAAACATGACTATGGGATTCTACTAGGGAAATCATGTTTTATAATAAATGCCCCTTCCTGGATCCACCCACTGCCCTATCTTCAGCAGCAGATCAGCACACAAACTGTTCAATACAGTAGGCTGTTGGCTTCCCAGCCAGTAGTCCTGTGGTAATGACATGTATGTTGCCTTTCCTTCAAGGAATGTATAAAATATATTTGCATATTAACACAGGGGAGTCTGAGTTGGAAGTACAGATAACTCTGGAATCGGAACATTTATCTACCGACTCCACAGCCCTGATCGGTTCACCAGCGACGCTGCCGTGGGGGATCCGATTATCCATCATGGCGGCCAGAGGTCACCTCATCTGCCTCCAGCCGTCTCCAAGGGTCTTCTGCTCTGGTCTGAGATTGAACAGACCAGAGCAGAAGATCGCCGATAACACTGATCAGTGTTATGCCAATGCATAGCATTGAACAGTATTAGCAATCAAATGATTGCTATGAATAGTTGCCTATACATGTGTTTAAAATTTTTTTTTTTTAAAAACCTCCCCCAATAAAAATGTAAATAGTCAAATTTTCCCACAAAAAGCATAAAATAAACATATTTGGTATTGCCACGTGCGTAAATGCCAGAACTATCAAAATATAATGTTAATTATCCCATATGAGGAACGGCATAAACATTTAAAAAAAAGTCCAAAATTGCTGATTTTTTGTGACATTTTATAAAAAAAATTTTTTTTTAATAAGTCATAAAAAAGTATAATATAAGCAAAATTGGTACAGATAAAAACTACATATGAAGGCACAAAAAATGAGCTCTCATACTGTGCCGTATACAGAAAAATTAGAAAGTTATAGGTGGTCAAAATAGGGAAATTTCAAACATACTCATTTTGTTAAAGGGGTATTACTGCTTTAGATATTTTATCCCCTATCCAATAGATAGGGGATAAGATGTCTGATCGTGGCAGGCCAGCCGCTGGGACCCCCCCCCCCCGCAATGGTCCTGCAGCACCCGCATTATGTGCGGAGCTGCGTTTCCGGGCTCAGAAACCAGAGGTTTTCGGGACTGGAGACTTCACATAACGCCACGCTCCCTCTTGACGTCACGTCCCCTCCCTTCATGCCTATGGGAAGGAATGCAACAGCTGTCATGAGGGGGCGTGGTGTTATGTCACGTCTACTGTCCCGAAAACTTCTGGTTTCCGATCCCAGAGACGTAGCTCTGCACATAATGCTGGTGCTGCAGGGAGATCGTGGGGGGTCCCAGCGGCAGGCCCCCCACGATCAGACATCTTATCCCCTATCCATTGGATAGGAAAGAAAAAAGCATGTAACATTGGGTACCATTTTTATCATATTGACCCAAAGAATAAAGAAAACATGTTGTTTTTACCGTTAAGTGTACAGCGTGAAAACCTTCCAAAATTTGCTAAATTGCGTTTTTCTTTTCAATTTCCCCAATATTTTTTTGGTTGCATCGTACATTTTATGGCAAAATGAGTGATGTCGTTACAAAGTAAAATTGGTGATGCAAAAAACAAGCCCTGGTATGGGTCTGTGGATAAAAATATAAAAGCGTTATGACTTTTAGAAGGTGAGGAGGAAATAACGAAAATGCTAAAATAAAATGGGCTTGGTCGTTAAGGGGTTATGATTATTCATACTGCATGGATATGTTTTAACGTAAAAGCGGGGACATCCAAACTTCATCGAATAGAAACAATAAACACCCATTTTTTTTTAATTTATTTTTTTATTTTCTCCCTTTTATGTTTAAGCGTATGTTCCCATGTACGTCATTTTTGCTGCAGATTTGCTTGTGTAGATTTTGCTGCCCATTGACTAATGGATAGCAAAAGCTGCAACAATAAATCTGCAGCAAAAATACGCATATGTGAACAAACCCTATAGAGTAATTGTACATTGTTTCTGGTTTCCTCCCTCAGCATTATTTCGTTGACACCACAGATGAATCAGTATTTCGTGGTCCATATTGACAAGAAAATATTTTTGCTGGTATGAGTGAATGTGTATTTTTATGGATGTAGAAGGAAATGTTTATAATCTCTCTAGTGACAGACATGGTAACCAATGGGCTATTTCCTGCAGGAGATAAATGGTGACGGCTCAGCACTCTTCTTTATATGATAGCTAACATATGAAGGAAGCAACATTTTCTTTTTCACGTATCGGGTTGTTGCACATGGAGCACTTCCCTCCTTTTTAAAATCTCTATTTGCAGTGCAGGGTCTTCTAAACTTTATAGTTTCATAAAAGATTTGTATGACAAATGGTTTATTCATTTGGTCCTACATATATGAAACCTTATTCAACAGTGCACGGGAATGTAATTTTATTGAATGATGACAGGCGGCTTGGAGATGGCACCAGAATGCAAAGATTTTTGAGGGTATGTTATGTTCACACATACATAATTTGATGCGGATTTAGGGTCTATTCACACGTACAGTATTCTGCGCAGATTTGATGCGCAGGATTTCAAGCTGTGTTCAGTCATTGAGCAGTCAAAGCAGATTAAGTTTGTGTGAATGTACCTTTAAACAATAAGGAAGGACAAAACGTGAACTGGCTACAGGTTCATGGCACCCAAGGCTCAATCGTGCACATGGACAGGAAAGAGTAGTCCACCTGGTCTGAACCAAGACCAGAACTACTATACCAAGATTTAAAGAAGCTCAAAGGTTATTGCTGTCTATGATAGGAGGGTGTGAGCTCACACAGTGCATTGCAGATTGTTGTGTATGGGGCTGCAGCAGATCGGTCAGAGTACATATGCTGACCCCTGTTCACCAAAATTGCCTTCTACCGTATAGCCATGTGAGCATAAGATCTAATCCTGTTGAGCAATTGAAGAAGGTGACTTGGTCTGTTTAATAGTATTTTCTTTAAAATCTTGTGGTTGGCCATGTGCTTGTGTATCACTCACCTGGAGAAGAGATGGCACCTGGATACACTATGAAAAGTAGGCAAGCAGACAGACATAAGGTAATACCCTGGGCATTGTTCTGCTGGGAAACCACAAAAAGGTATGCACTTTAGGCATATGGGGGAACATTTATCAAAACCTGTGCAGAGGCAAAGTTGCCCATAGCAACCAATCAGCTTTCTTCTTACATTCTTAACAAGGCCTCTGAAAAATGAAAGAAGAAATCTGATTGGTTGTTATGGGCAACTGGGCAATTTTCCTTTCCACAGGTTTTGATAAATCTCCCCCATCGTCTCTGTCATATGGCTAATAGACAACATGTTATAGCAATATGGCCTTCCTATTAGGTACACCTTGCTAGTTTCAGATTGGAGCCAATTTTGCCTTCATTCTTCATGGATTATTCTTTACAAGATGCTGAAAACTTAATTCAGAGATTTTGGTCCATATGGACATGAATACATCAGACAGTTGCTGCAGATTTGTCGCCTGCACACCCAGGATGTGAATCTCCTGTTCTACCACATCCCAAAGGGGCTCTATTGATTTGAGATCTGGTGACTGTGGTGGCCATTGCAATAAAGTGAACTCCTTTTCATGTTCAAGAAACCAGTCTGAGAAGATTGGTAAACTGTGGTCATAAAGGGATGCACATGGTCAGTAACAATACTCAAGTAGGCAGTCTCGTTTAAACAATGCTCAGTTGGTCCTAAAGGGCTAAAGTGTGCCACGAAAATGTCCCTCACCTCATTACACCACTAGCCTAAACCGTTGATACAAGGCAGGATGGAGCCATACTTAACCTCTTAACCCCTTAAGGACACATGACGTTCTCATACGTCCCCATTTCCGAGTCCTTAAGGACACATGACGTATGAGAACGTCATGTGTTTTACCGGCCCCCCGCAACCATCTGGAGCGGAGCCGGTCCCCGATGCCTGCTGAAATCGTTCAGCAGGCATCGGGGCATATCGCCCAGGGGGGTCATTATGACCCCCCATGTCGGCGATGGCCGCAGATCGCTGGACAATTCAGTCCAGCGATCTGCGGCGGATTCCGGGTCAATCGGGTCTCCAGTGACCCGGAATTATTGGCTGATCGGGGCCGTCAGAGACGGCCCCGAACAGCCAGAGCCAGCAGGGGTGAGGTGGCACTGGTGCCACCTCACGATCGCCCTGATTCGTCGGCCGGATTACCGGCCGACCAATCAGGGCGCCTGCTGCGGGTGTCACTCCCGCAACCCGCTCCGCCCCTCTTCCGGAGGACGTGAGCGGGTGCGGGACGTGCACCCCGGGTGCTGGGGACCCCGATCCCCGGCGCCCCTGTTGGGATCGGGGCCCCAGGAGCAGCGGCGGCGGCGGAGACGACGAGGGACTGACCTGTGCTGCTGGATCGTTGGAGGTGAGTGACAGCCTCCTGCTGTTGCTTAGCAACAGCTCCCAGCATGCAAAAAGGGCATGCTGGGAGCTGTAGTTATGCAACAGCAGGAGGCAGACCACCACAACTCCCAGCATGCCCTTATGGGCATGCTGGGACTTGTAGTTTTGCAACAGCTGGAGGCACATTCTTTCTATGTAAAAGTGTACCTTCAGCTGTTGTGTAACTACAACTCCCAGCTTGCACAATCAGCTAAAGTGCATGCTGGGAGTTGTAGTGGTGCATCTGGTGGTTGCATAACTACAACTCCCAGCATGCCCGTTGGCTGTCGGTGACTGCTGAGAGTTGTAGTTTTGCAACAGCTGAAGGCACACTGAGTTAAGTAGCAAACCAGTGTGTCTCCAGCTGTTGCATAACTACAATCCCCAGCATCCCCAGCCAAAGTAGTATGCCTCCAGCTGTTGCATAACTAAAACACCCAGCATGCCCTTCCGCTGTCCGTACATGCTGGGGGTTGTAGCTTTTGCAACAGCTGAAGGCACACTGGTTGCAAAACACTGAGTTTGTTACCAAACTCGGTGTTTCACAACCAGTGTGCCTCCAGCGGTTGCAAAACTACAACTCCCAGCATGCACTGATAGACCGTACATGCTGGGAGTTGTAGTTTTGCAACAGCTGGATGTCCCCCCCCCCCCCCCAATGTGAATGTACATTGTACACTCACATGGGCGGAGGATTACAGTAAGTATCCGGCTGCAAGTTTGAGGTGCGGCAAAATTTCTGCCGCAGCTCAAACTGCCAGCGAGAAACTACTGTGAACCCCCCGCCCGTGCGACTGTACCCTAAAAACACTACACTACACTTACACACAATAAAATAAAAAGTAAAAAACACTACATATACACATACCCCTACACAGCCCCCCTCCCCAATAAAAATGAAAAACGTCTAGTATGCCACTGTTTCCAAAACGGAGCCTCCAGCGGTTGCAAAACTACAACTCCCAGCATGCACTGATAGACCGTACATGCTGGGAGTTGTAGTTTTGCAACAGCTGGATGTTCCCCCCCCCCCCCCCCCCCCAATGTGAACGTACAGGGTACACTCACATGGGCGGAGGATTACAGTAAGTATCCGGCTGCAAGTTTGAGCTGCGTCAAATTTTCTGCCGTAGCTCAAACTGCCAGCGAGAAACTACTGTGAACCCCCGCCCGTGCGACTGTACCCTAAAAACACTACACTACACTAACACAAAATAAAATAAAAAGTAAAAAACACTACATATACACATACCCCTATACAACCCCCCTCCCCAATAAAAATGAAAAACGTCTGGTACGCCACTGTTTCCAAAACGGAGCCTCCAGCTGTTGCAAAACAACTACTCCCAGTATTGCCAGATAGCCGTTGACTGTCCAGGCATGCTGGGAGTTTTACAACAGCTGGAGGCACCCTGTTTGGGAATCACTGGCGTAGAATACCCCTATGTCCACCCCTATGCAAGTCCCTAATTTAGGCCTCAAATGCGCATGGCGCTCTCACTTTGGAGCCCTGTCGTATTTCAAGGCAACAGTTTAGGGACACATATGGGGTATCGCCGTACTCGGGAGAAATTGGGCTTCAAATTTTGGGGGGTATTTTCTGCTATTACCCTTTTAAAAATTGTAAAAATTTTGGGAAACCAAGCATTTTAGGTAAAAAAAATATATATTTTTTTACATATGCAAAAGTCGTGAAACACCTGTAGGGTATTAAGGTTCACATTACCCCTTGTTACGTTCCCCGAGGGGTCTAGTTTCCAAAATGGTATGCCATGTGTTTTTTTTTTTGCTGTTCTGGCACCATAGGGGCTTCCTAAATGCGGCATGCCCCCAGAGCAAAATTTGCTTTCAAAAAGCCAAATGTTACTCCTTCTCTTCTGAGACCTGTAGTGCGCCAGCAGAGCACTTTTCACCCCCATATGGGGTGTTTTCTGAATCGGGAGAAATTGGGCTTCAAATTTTGGGGGGTATTTTCCGCTATTACCCTTTTTAAAAATGTAAACATTTTGGGAAAACAAGCATTTTAGGTAAAAAAAATATATATTTTTTTACATATGCAAAAGTTGTGAAACACCTGTAGGGCATTAAGGTTCACGTTACCCCTTGTTACGTTCCCTGAGGGGTCTAGTTTCCAAAATGGTATGCCATGTGTTTTTTTTTTGCTGTCCTGGCACCATAGGGGCTTCCTAAATGCGGCATGCCCCCCAAAAACCATTTGTCGCTCCTTCCCTTCTGAGCCCTCTACTGCGCCCGCCGAACAATTAACATAGACATATGAGGTATGTGCTTACTCGAGAGAAATTGGGTTTCAAATACAAGTAAAAATTTTCTCCTTTTTATCCCTTGCAAAAATTCAAAAATTGGGTCTACAAGAACATGCGAGTGTAAAAAATGAAGATTTTGAATTTTCTCCTTCACTTTGCTACTATTCCTGTGAAACACCTAAAGGGTTAATACACTTACTGAATGTTTTTTTGAATACTTTAATGGGTGTAGTTTTTATAATGGGGTCATTTATGGGGTATTTATAATATGAAGACCCTTCAAATCCACTTCAAAACTGAACTGGTCCCTGAAAAATAGTGAGTTTGAAAATTTTGTGAAAAATGTCAAAATTGCTGCTGAACTTTGAAGCCCTATGGTGTCTTCCAAAAGTAAAAACTCATAAATTTTATAATGCAAACATAAAGTAGACATATTGTATATGTGAACCCAACAAAAATATATTTTGAATATCCATTTTCCTTACAAGCAGAGAGCTTCAAAGTTAGAAAAATGCTAAATTTTCATTTTTTTCATCAAATTTGGGGATTTTTCACCAAGAAAGGATGCAAGTTACCATAAAATTTTACCACTTAGTTAAAGTAGAATATGTCACGAAAAAACAATCTCGGAATCAGAATGATAACTAAAAGCATCCCAGAGTTATTAATGTTTAAAGTGACAGTGGTCAGAATTGCATAAAACGCTCCGGTCCTTAAGGTATAAAATGGCTCGGTCCTTAAGGGGTTAAAGTGCAACTGTCACAAATTTGAACCCCCATAAACTAATCACAGGGTAACAAAGTTCTTTAGAATTACTCTCCAGGTATACCTTTTACTGCTTTCTAGCAGCTTTTATCAGGCTAATAAATGCTTTATAAGACAGCCAGCAACAGTCGGATAGGCGTGGCTATGGCCTGCGGCCGCCACGCCTACCTCCTGTATATTATCGCTAGGACTGCTGTGTGATTGGTCCCAGCACATAGGCCCCGTTAGTTTCCTTTATCTGTGGCGGCGAACATACAAATGTATAAGTAAAACAAGTGCCCATTCTCCTATTCGGTTACAGTGCCCTCACAGGGGGTTAGTTTGCATAGCAAGCAGCAGAGCATTACGCTGCGCACTGGGGCCGGGAGGGAGCGCTTGCTATGAAAACTAGCCGCCCTAATTCTCCTATTCGGTTACAGTGCCGTCACAGCTGGTTAGTTTGCATAGCAAGTGGCAGAGCATTATGCTGCGCACTGGGGTGAATGCTTGCTATGAAAACTAGCCGCCCACAGCGCCGGGCATACTGGGGCCATCAGGAAAGAGCGTTTTCGGCCCGCAGCACCAGCAGACAGTTTTCTTCACATCACCGGCGCTGCGGGCGGCTAGTTTTCATAGCAAGCGCTCGCTCCCGCCCCAGTGCGCAGCGTAATGCTCTGCTGATTGCTATGCAAACTAACCCCCTGTGAGGGCACTGTAACCTAATAGGAGAACGGGCACTTGTTTTACTTCTACATTTGAATGTTTGCTGCCACAGATAAGGATAATAAAGGGGCCTATGTGCTGGGACCAATCACACAGCGGTCCTAGCGATGACATACAGGGGATAGGCGTGGAGGCTGCGGGCCATAGCCACGCCTATCCGACTAATGCTGGCTGTCTTATAAAGCAATTTTTGGCCTGATAAAAGCTGATAGAAAGCAGTAAAAGGTATACCTGGAGAGTAATTCTAAAGAACTTTGTTACCCTGCGATTAGTTTATGGGGGTACAAATTTGTCACAGTTGCATTTTAAGGACCCAGACCATTTTCACCTTAATCTGTTCAGGAACCATGACGTAACGTTATGTCATGAGTCTGCTCCCGATCTATAACGCGGGGCCACAGCCGTCATAGCGGGTCGGGCCTGGCCTCTGACAACGGCCGGGACCCGTGGCTAATAGCGCGTGGCATTGATCACGGTGCCGCGCTTTTAACCCTGGAGGATCCCTACCTGCCTACTCGCTGTCCGATCGCCGAATGACTGCTCAGTGCCTGAGATCCAGGCATGAACAGTCAAGCGGCAGAATCATCGATCACTGGTTTCCTATGAGAAAGCATTGAACAATGATAAAGATCAGTGTGTGCAGTGTTATAGGTCCCTATGGGAGCTATAACACTGGAAAAAAAAATGAATAAATATCATATAACCCCTCCCCTATTAAAAGTTTGAATCACCCCCCTTTTCCCATAAAAAAAAAAACAGTGTAAATAAAAATAAACATATATGGTATCGCCGCGTGCGGAAATGTCCGAATTATAAAAATATATCGTTAATTAAACTGCACGGTCAATGGCGTATGCGCAAAAAAATTCCAAAGTCCAAAATAGTGCATTTTTGGTCACTTTATTTCCACGAAAATGAATAAAAAGTGATCAATAAGTCCTATCAATGCGAAAATGATACCGCTAAAAACTTCAGATGACGGTGCAAAAAATGAGCCCTCATACCACCCTTTTCTTGGTGAAAAATTCCAAAATTAGCCAGAAAATAAATAAACTTTAACTCTCCTACGTTCCCCTGTTGCTCCGGAACCGGCCTCACGGTCCTCTTGCTGTTTCTGGGGATGGGAACGTCACCGGCCGCAGCCCTGTCCCGCCTCGGCCGGTGATAGGCTGAGCGCACTGTCATGTAAGAAGACGGCTGGTGGTAAGTGATTATTCGGAAACAAAAATCCATATGTAAAGATAAGTTTATACAAATCATGAATTGTGTTGGAGGAACTGTGGCAAAGAAATGGCACATGTTAAAGTGAAATTGTCACTTCCAAAATTATTACTATACAGCCAATATTGTTACATACTCTGTATTAACCCCTTAAGGACCAGGCCCATTTTGGCCTGAAAGAGTACCTCTCATTAACTTGATACATTCTATAATCCTCCCAGTTCACTGCCCCCATCATGATAAACCACCTCCTGCCTTTATTTTTATTATTTTTTAGTTTTCTGCCTTGATATTGCTCTGTATTTTCTGCTCAGTCTCAGTCAGATTCACAGACTGGGAAGAGGCGTCCCAAGCAGGTGGGGCATCATCTGAAGCCATACAGGGGAGAACTTCCTCCCTCACTCTGCTACACACAGCCCAAAGCAGTCCAGTGTGAGATGAGCTATGATTGGCTAAGGCACACACCCCTGTACAAAAGATGTGGGGGAAATGTGCTCTGGTCAATTAGGGAGACACATAGTGGCAGCTTTTTTAAACACAAATAAAACATAGAAAACTTTATTTTTTTTAGACAAAGTATGTTAGAAATATTTTTTATTTACCATAAGGAATTCAATAGCAAAAATTAGTTTTAATGAGAGTGCCCATTTAAGGACCAAACCAATTTTATTTTTACATTTTTGTTTTTTCTCCTTACCTTCTAAAAATCATGACTTTTATATTTTCATACACAGACCAATATGAGGGCTTGTTTTTTGCATCATCAATTTTACTTTGTAATGACATAACTAATTTTACCATAAAATGTACGACACAACCAAACAAATATTATTTATGTGGGGAAAAATAAATAAATAATAAAAACCCCGCAATTTATGAAATTTTAGATGTCCTTTTTACCTTAAAGTGTATAAAAAAAATAAGTTTTCTTTATTCTGTGGGTCATTATGATTAAAATGATACCTATATTATATGCTTTTCTATTATTGTACCGCTTTCAAAATTGTACTGCTTTTAAAAAATCTCAAACTATTTAAAATAAATTAGTATGTTTAAAATTGCCCTATTTTGACCACCTATAACTTTCAGATTTTTCTATATATGGGGCTGTATGAGGGCTAATTTTTTACGCCGTGATCTGTAGTTTTTATCAGTACCACTTTTGTTTATATTTTACTTTTATATCACTTTATTATTTGTTTGGGGAATAAAATGTGACAAAAAAGCAGCAATTTTTTTTAAATGGGCACTGTCACCAACTTTATTTTTTGATATGTTGTAGTACTTATGTACTACAACATATCTCTAATATACTTTTATTATAATTTTTTTTCATTAAAAAGGTTTATCATATATACTCGAGTATAAGCCGATGTTTTCAGCACGATTTTTCATGCTGAAAACACCCCCCTCGGCTTATACTCGAGTGAACTCTCCACCCGCAGTGGTCTTCAACCTGCGGACCTCCAGAGGTTTCAAAACTACAACTCCCAGCAAGCCCGGGCAGCCATCGGCTGTCCGGGCTTGCTGGGAGTTGTAGTTTTGAAACCTCTGGAGGTCCGCAGGTTGAAGACCACTGCGGCCTTCGACATCATCCAGCCCCCTCTCACCCCCATTAGTTCTGTACAGTACTCACCTCCGCTCGGCGCTGGTCCGGTGCTGCAGGACTGTCCGGTGAGGAGGTCGTCCGGTGGGATAGTGGTTCCGGGCTGCTATCTTCACCGGGGAGGCCTCTTCTAAGCGCTTCGGGCCTGGCCCCAGAATAGTCACGTTGCCTTGACGACGACGCAGAGGTACGTTCATTACCAACGTCCTGCTGCGCCAACGTCCTGCTGCGTCAATGTAAAAGATCAGTATGTGCAGTGTTATAGGTCCCTATGGGAGCTATAACACTGCAAAAAAAAGTGAAAAAAGATCATTTAACCCCCCCCCCCCCTAATAAAAGTTTGAATCACTCCCCTTCTCCCATTTAAAAAACAAAATTGTGTAAATAAAAACAAACATGTGGTATTACCGTGTGCGGAAATGTCCGAATTATAAAAATATATAGTTAGTTAAACCGTACGGTCAATGGCGTACGCGCAAAGAAATTCCAAAGTCCAAAATAGTGCATTTTTGGTCTCTTTTGATATCATGAAAAAATTTATAAAAAGTGATTAATAAGTCCTATCAATGCAAAAATGGTACTGCTAAAAACTTCAGATGACGGCACAAAAAATGAGCCCTCATACCGCCCCATACACGGAAAAATAAAAAAGTTTTATAGGGGTCAGAAGATGACAATTTTAAACGTATACATTTTCCTGCATGTAGTTCTGGAAAAAAATCATAAGTCTGACAAAATCAAACCTATATAACTAGGGTATCATTTTAATCGTATGGACCTACAGAATAAAGGGAAGGTGTAATTTATTCCGAAAAATGTACTGTGTAGAAACGGAAGCCCCCAAAAGTTACAAAATGTTTTTTTTTTTTCCAATTTTGTCTCACAATGAATTTGTTTTACGTTTCGCCGTATATTTTTGGGTAAAATGACTGACATCATTACAAAGTAGAATTGGTGGTGCAAAAAATTAGCCATCATATGGATTTTTAGGTGCAAAATTGAGAGTTATGATTTTTTAAAGGTAAGGAGGAAAAAACGAAAACGCAAAAACGGAAAAACCCCGGGTCCTTAAGGGGTTAAACCATTTTAATGTAAGTTTTTGTGTAGCACTTTATTTTACTCAGATTAAAGAGCACCTGTCACCAAACTAAAACTTTTAATATATTGCTTCTTATGTAATTATAAGACACTTTGCTATTTACTTTCTGTTAAAAATCTCAACCTTTATGTTTTTAATGTGATTGAAAAAACGGCCACTATGTGGCTCTTTTCTGTTCCACGTCGCAAGTCAAACAGTTAATTTGGTCTCCTCCCGGCCTTGCAAGAGACCAAACTCTGGAAACACACTTTCTCCGGCCAGGAGCTCACACAATGTGAGCAAGGGAAAAGGTAGATAAAGAGATTTTTAAAGCTTGGAAAAAAAATTGAAGGGCAGGAGGGGTGGTAGGAGTAGTAAGGGAATATAATCTGAGTTAGTTTAGAAAATGTGGTTTGATGACAGGTACTCTTTAATCCCTTAAAGGGGTACTCCAGCGCTGGAGTGTTTTTGTAGTATGTTGTGTATGTGGTTATCCTTCATTTATGTGCTGTTTTCGTTTTGGGTATGCCTTACAGTTTCTGTGCAATCTTACCTTTTCTCATTGGTAGAAGTATTGTAGTTTTACAGTTTTAGCCTTGCTCACGACGCCGTTTTTTCTCCGTTTGGCAGCCATATTGCCTTTGTGACCTCACACTTTGCATCCTCTGGGTCTCCTCCTTGCCGCCCCCCTTGTTTGAATATTCATCGCGTTTTCCTTAGTTCCTCCTTGTTGGGTTGTGCCTTTCTATGTTTCGAGGCTCCTCATTTGTTGTTTCCTGTCCAATCGTCTGTATTAGTGTCATGTGATGGGCGTCTCTTCTCCTCCGTGATGCTTCGCTGTAACTGTGATGTTTGGTTGCACCACAGCGCTGCCGACGTCATGTTTTCACTTTGCGCATGCGCTTAATGTTCGGCTATAATATTTGTAAATTATCTAGTTGGCTTCAGCTGTTTCTGCAGATGTTTATTCGCTCGCGTTTTAGTGTTGCTGCTGGAAAGGTGAATGGCCATTGTAGCTGGAACGCAAGCGCAAACAGGTTAGGCTGTACGCAAGGTCCCACACACATGCACACTGGGAAAGGGAAAACAAAAGGGCGGATTCGGGGTGGGGAAAACATGGTAAGCAGAAGGCAGGGCGGCAACAAAAGCATAGGGAAGGGAGGGAAATAAAGGGAAGCCCAGCCCAACAAAGCATAATAACGCCACCTACAATAGCACCCAAAACACGTGATGTGCCCGCAAACGCTCATGGGAAAGGAAGTTTACTCACGCAAAAACACCGGAAGAAGGGGAGAATGTACAACTCAGGTGTAACGTGAAAATAAACGCATTAGACACGCAAACACAGCGCAACACGTCAGGCAACTGTAGGGTAAGTAAAACAGGCAGTAAAACTTATGCCCTATTAGGTTGAAAAAAAAAACATAACGCCGGAGTACCCCTTTAAGTACTCAGGGCGTACCTGTACGTCCTGAGTCCGCTCCCATTCTATAACGTAACTGGTCGGGCCTGGCCTCTAACAACGTCCGGGACCCGTGGCTAATAGCGCGCGGCACTGATCACAGTGCAGCGGGCTATTCACCCTCTAGACGCGGTGTTCAAAGTTGATTGCCACATCTAAAGTGAAACTAAACTAATGCCGATTAGCACAGGGGGCTGTGGTGAAATCGTGGCGTCCCAAACAGCTGTAGGACACAAGGATGGTCCGCTTACCTGCCTCCTGGTGTCTGATCCCCAAATGACTGCTCAGTGCCTGAGATCCAGGCATGAGTAGTCAAGAGGCAGAATCATCGATCACTCGTTTCCTATGAGAAACCATTGAACAATGTAAAAGATCAGTGTGTGCAGTGTTATAGGTCCCTATGTGAGCTATAACACTGCAAAAAAAAAAGTTAATAAAGATCGTTTAACCCCTTCGCTAATAAGTTTAAATCAACCCCCTTTTCCCATAAAAAAAAGTGTAAATGAAAATAAACATACCGTATGTGCTATTGCCGCGTGCAGAAAGGTCTGAATAATTAAATTAAATCCTTAATTAAACCGCACGGTCAATGGCGTACGCACAAACAAATTCCAAAGTCCAAAATAGTGTATTTTTGGTAACTTTTTATATCATGAAAAAATGAATCAATACAAAAATGGTACCGCTAAAAACTTCAGATCACGGCGCAAAAAAGGAGCCCTCATACCTCCCCATACGCGGAAAAACAAGGAACGTAACAAGGGGTATAGTGAGCCTTAACACCCCACAGGTGTTTAATGAAAATTCTTCAAAGTTGGATGGAAAAATGAAAAAAAAAATTTTTTCACTAAAATGCTGGTGTTACCCTAAATTTTTCATTTTCACAAAGGAATATAGGGAAAAACAAAACAAAATTTGTATTGTAACCCATTTCTTCTGAGTAAGAACATACCCCATATGTGGATGTAAAGTGCTCTGCGGGCGAACTGCAATGCTCAGAAGAGAAGGATCGCTATTGGGCTTTTGAACAGAAAATTTGTCCAAAATTGAAGGCCACGTGTGTTTACAAAGCCCTCATAGTGCCAGAATAATGGACCCCCCACATGTGACCCCATTTTGCAAACTACACCCCTTAGGGAATGTAATAAGGGGTACAGTGAGCATTTACACCCCACAGGTGTCTGACAGATTTTTGGAACAGATGTAATTTTTCTTTTGCACAGCCCACTGTTCCAAATATCTGTCAAACGGCAGTGGGGTGTAAATACTCACTGCACCCCTTATTAAATTCTGTGAGGGGTGTAGTTTCCAAAATGGGGTCACATGTGGGTGGTCCACTGTTCTGGCACCACTGGGGGGCTTTGTAAACGAACATGGCCCCTGATTTCCATTCCAAACAAATTTTCTTTCCAAAAACTCAGTGGCACTCCTCTTCTGAGCATTGTAGTGCGCCAGCAGAGCACTTGACATCCACACATGGGGTATTTCTATACTCAGAAGAGATGGGGTTACAAATTTGGAGGGGCATTTTCTCCTATTACCCTTTGTAAAAATGTAAAATTTTAGGTAAAACCAGCATTTTAGTGAATTTTTTTTGTTTTTCATTTACACATCCAACTTTAACAAAAAGTCAACACCTGTGAAGTGTTAAGGCTCACTGTACCCCTTGTTACGTTCCTTGAGGCGTGTAGTTTCCAAAATAGTATGCCATGTTTTTTTGTTTTTTTTTGCTGTTCTGGCAGCATAGGTAGGGGCTTCCTAAATATGACATCCCCCCCCGAACCATTTCTGCAAAATTTGCTTTCCAAAAGCCAAATGTGACTCCTTCTCTTCTGAGCATTGTAGTGCGCCAGCAGAGCACTTGACGTCCACACATGGGATATTTCCATACTTAGAAAAGTTGGGGTTACACATTTTGGGGGGCATTTTCTCCTATTACCCCTTGTAAAAATTTAAAATTCTGGGGAAAACCAGCATTTTAGTGGGAAAAAAAATAAAAATCATTTACACATCCAACTTTAACACCCCACAGGTGTTTGAAGACTTTTCGTTAAAGCTCACTGTACCCCTTGTTATGTTCCTTGAGGGGTGTAGTATTATTTTCATTATTTTTTTTTTTGCTGTTCTGGCACCATAGGGGCTTCTTAAATGTGAGATGCCCCCCAAAAACCATTTCAGTAAAATTAATTCTCCAAAATCCCAGTGTCGCTCCTTCCCTTCTGAGCCCCCTAGTGCACCCGTCGAACACTTGACATATACATATGAGGAATTTCCTTACTCGAGAGAAATTGGCCGCCAAGAGTTACAAAATTGAGTTTTTCTTCAATTTTGTCGCGCAATGATTTTTTTTTCTGTTTTGCTGTAGATTTTTGGGTAAAATGACTGATGTCATTACAAGTATGAGTAAGGCTAGGTTACCTACCTGAAACAAGTTACTTTTATCCTGTTACTGTTGGTGCCTAAATAAAGTCTTGAAACCGCACGAGGTCTGTGCTGGATTTATCCTTTCTGCATCTATTCCTGCCGGTATTGGGTTGCACCTATCTGGACACTGACGTTTGGCGTCTCTGGGGTGAGCTGTTGAACTCTGCTGCTCTGTTTCCAAAGTAGAATTGGTGGCGCAAAAAATAAGCCATCATGGATTTTTTGGTGCAGAATTGTAAGAATTATGATTTTTTAAAGGTAAGGAGGAAAAAACTAAAGTGCAAAAATGGAAAAACCCTGAGTCCTTAAGGGGTTAAGGAAGATTGCTGAAGTAATGGTGGTATCTGAAGCTGTGGTATAAGAAGACTGTATTGATCTTCTCTCTGAACCTTCACACTGTGATCTGGTAGGTACAAGCAAAATAACCTCATCCTCTAACCAGTGAAGCAGCCCAGAGTGTCTCCCATACATGCCGGATTATAGATGGGCTACTAGATGGGTTGTGGCATAGGTTGCTAAGAATAGCATGGGTTGTGGCATAGGCTGCTAAGAGTGGCATAGGCTTCTATCCGCAGCCAGGGACCTGCCGGTAATGGCGGACATCAAGTATCGCACTGATGTGCGCCACTAACCCCTCAGAGCCCGCGATCAATGCAGATTATGGCATCTGCGGCAGTGTGGTCGTTAAATGGATGATCGGATTGCACGCGGCACTGCCGCGGGGATCAGTTTGTCGACAATGGCGTACGGAGGTCCCCTCATCTGCATCTGTCCATCTCCAGGGGTCTTCTGCTCTGGTCTGTGATCGAGCAGTCCAGAAAAGATTGCCAATAATACTGATCAGTGCTATGCCTATGCATAGCACTGAACAGTATCATCAACCAAATGATTGCTATCAATAGTCCCCTATTAACCCCTTAAGGACACAGGGTGTACACGTACGCCCTGACGTCCTAGTTCTTAAGGACACAGGGTGTACCTGTATGCCCGTGGGAACTCCGTTCCCCGCCAGGTGGGGTCCGGACCGGAATGCCTGCTGAAATCATACAGCAGGCACCCCCTGCAAACCCCTGGGGCGTCCTGAGAACCCCCCCCCCCCCATGTTGGAGATCGCTGCATATCACATCAATTCAGATCGGCGATTTGCAGCGATTCCGGGTCAATCGGGTCTCCGGAGAACCGGGAAAAAAAGGGTGATAGGTAGTCCAAGACAGCACCTATCATCCTTTAGCAGCAGGAGTGAGGTGGCCACCTCAGGATCATCCTGATTTGTCGGCTGGTAACGGAATCAGGACTCCTGCTGTGGGGGTGTTCCTAACGGCACCTGCTCCGCTTCTGTTTCGGAGGGTGAGAGTGGGTTCCGGGAGTATGTACCTGAGGATGGGGCCCCCGATCCCCGGCATCGGCGGTAGGATCGGGGCCCCAGGAGCGTAGGCGGCAGCAGGAGGATCCGGCATGCGCAGCAATAGGAGGAAAGGCTGGCCTCCTACTGTTGCTTAGCAACAGCAGAAGGCACAATTACAGCTCCCAGCATGCCCTTTGATAGTTTGTGCATGCTGGGGGTTATAGTTATGCAACAGCTGGAGGCACATTTTTTCTATGAAAATGTGTACCTCCAGCTGTTGCATAACTACAACTCCCAGCATGCACAAACTACCAAAGGACATGCTGGGGGTTGCAGTAGTGTGCCTCCAGCTGATGCATAACTACAAGTCCCTGCATGCCCTTTGGCTCTAAGTTCGTGCTGAAAGTTGTAGTTTTGCAACAGCTGAAGGCACACTGGTTGTGAAACACAGTTTGTTACCTAACTCAGTGTTTCGCAACCAGTGTGCCTTCAGCTGTTGAAAACTACAACTCCCAGCATGCACGGACAGCCAAAGTGCATGCTGGGAGTTGTAGTTTTGCAACAGCTGGAGGTTTGGACCCCCCATGTGAATGTACAGGGGGTTTACATTGAGTTTCTCGCTGAAAGTTTGAGCAGCAAATTTTCCGCTGCAGCTCAAACTCACTGTAAACCCCCACCTGTGTGAGTGTACCCCAAAAACACTATAAAAAAAAATAAAAACTGGTACGTCACTGTTTCCAAGACTGAGCCTCCAGCTCCTAGTATTACCGGACAGCCATTGACTGTCCAGGCATGCTGGGAGTTTGCAACAGCTGGAGGCACCCTGTTTGGGAAACACTGCCGTCTACTCCAGCATGTTGTTATTGTAAAACATTTTTACACTAACATGCTGGTGTTGCCCCATACTTTTCATTTGCACAAGAGGTAAAAGGGAAAACAGATCCCCCAAATTTATACTGCAATTTGTCCTGGGTACGGAATTGCCCCATATGTCGATGTAAAATGCTCTGCGGGCGCTCATTATGTGGTTTAATTAACCATATATTTTTATATTTCTGACATTTATGCACACGGCGATACCACGTTTGTTTGTTTTTTTACACACTTTTTTTTAAATGGGAAAAGGGGGGTGATTCTGACTTTTATTAAGGAAGGGGTTAAATCACATTTAATAACTTTGTTTATTTACTTTTTTTATGCAGTGTTATAGCCCCCTCTAGTGGCTATATTACTGCATACGCTGATTGCAGACACTGTTCAATGCATTGCCATAGGAATGCATTGATCAGTGTTTTCTGCGCTTGATTGGAGCAATCAAAATCCGATCAGACAGCCGGGAAGAAGGTAAGACACTTCCTCTCTGTCCTCGCAGCTGTTCTGGATGCATCGATTTCACCGCGGCGGTCCCGAATAGCTCTGCTGGGCTTACCGGCTGTGTATTCTCCCTTTTTATATTCTGCGATCAACTTTGATCGCGGTGTCTAAAGGGTTAATACTGGACATCAGCCCGATCGGCGATATTTGCCAGTATTTGCCACGGGTCCCCACAGATACGAAGCACACTCGCATATCGGGAGCCGACCACGGATGTATATATACGTCCTTGGTCGTTAAGGGATTAAGTACCAGGGCGTCGGGGCGTACCTTTATGCCGGTGATCCCTAAGAGGTTAAGGAGGCCCCCATGGTGCGAGAACAGCAAATAACAAACACATGGCATTCTATTTGGAAAACTACACCCCTCAAGGAACGTAACAAAGGGTACAGTGAGCCTTTACACCCCACAGGTGTTTGAATGCCCCCGAAAATTTGTAGCCCCATTTCTTCAGAGTATGGAAATACTTCATATGTGGATGTAAAGTTCTCTGCAGGGGTACTACAATGCTCAGAAGAGGAGGAGCGCCATTGAGTTTTTGTAGAGAGAATTTGGTTGCAATGGGAGTCAGGGGCCATGTGCATTTACAAAGCCTCTGTGCTGCCAGAACAGTGGACTCCCCCACATGTGACCCCATTTCAGACACTACACCCTTCACAGATTTTAATAAGGGGTGCAGTGAGCATTTACACCCCACTGGCATTTGACAGATCTTTGGAATAGAGGACTGTGCAAATTAAATTAAATTTTTCTTTTTTTATTGACCGCTGTTCAAAAAATCTGTCTGGCACCTGTGGGGGTGTACATTCTCTCTGCACCCCTTATTATATTTTCTGTGAGGGGTGTAGTTTCCAAAATAGGGTAACAAGTGGGGGGGGGGGGTCCACTGTTCTGGCAGCATGGGGGCTTTGTAAAAGCACATGGCCTTCAATTCCAGCCAAATTCTCTAACCAAAAAAACTATTTAGCTCCTTCTCTTCTGAGCATTGTAGTGCGCCCACAGAGCACTTTATGTCCACATATAGGGTATTTCCTTACTCAGAAGAAATGGTGTTACAAATAAATTTTTGGTGGGCTTTTTTCCGCCCGCCTCTTGTGAAAATAAAAAATTTGGGGCAACACTAGCATCTTAGAAAAAAAATAAAATAATAATTTTCACATCCTATTTTACCAAAAATTTGTCAAACATCTGTGGGGTGTTAAGGCTTATTATACACCTTGTTACATTCCATGAGGGGTGTAGTTTCCAAAATGGTCACATGTTTTTTTTTTTTTTTATGCAGTTGTCAGAACTGCTGTAACTATTAGCCACCCCTGTGCAAATCATCAATTTAGGTCTCAAATGTACATGATGCGCTCACTCCTGAGCCCTGTTGTGCACCCACAGAGCACTTTATGTCCACATGTGTGGTATTTCTGTACTCAGCAGAAATTGTTACAAATTTTTTCCTTATTTTTTTTTTCCTTTTACCTCTTGTGAAAGTGAAAAGTATGGGGCAACACCAGCATGTTAGTTTTTTTTGTACACTAACAGGCTGGTGTAGACCCCCAACTTTAGCTTTTCATAAGGGGTAAAAGGAGGAAAAGCGCCCAAAATTTGTAACGCAATCTTTCCCGAGTACGGAAATACCCCATATGTGGCACTTAACTGTTCCCCTGAAATACACAGAACTCCACAGTGAGAAAGCACCATGCGCATTTGAGGCCCAAATTAGGGATTTGCATAGGTGTGGACCCGGATTTACCAAAAATACCCTAGGACAGTGTTTCACAAACAGGGTGCCTCTAGCTGCTGCAAAACTCCCAGGATGCCTGGACAGTCGATGGCTGTCCGGCAAGACTGGGAGGAGTTTTGCACCAGCTGGAGGCTCCATTTTGGAAACGCTGCCATACGTGAAGTTTTTTTATTTGGGGGGGGGGGGGGGGGGGGTCACTGTGTAAGGATGTGTATATGTAGCGTTTTACTCTTTATCTTGTGTAGTGTAGTGTCTTTAGGGTACATTCACCTGGGCCGGGGTTGACAAGGAGTTTCCCGCTGGGAGTTTGAGCTATGGCGGGAAATTTCCTGCAGCTCAAACACACAGTGGGAAACTCACCCCGCCCAGGTGAATGCACCCTGTACAGTCACAACTCCGCAGGCTGCTGCCACCGGTCACCTCAGTGGAGCCCACTGATGCCACTACCAGTAAGATGCCGCAGCCCACCCGCTAGACATGTTTCCCCCGCTCTACTCGGACTTCCATGGGTGGGCCGAGCGGGGGATCTTAAAATTAACCGCCCACTCACCCCTGCCCTGAAATTAGCCGGTCAGTCCTGACCAGCCAATCGCAGGGGATAGGAGGAGGTGGCACCCCTGCCACCTCACTTCTTTCCTTCAGGGTGATTGGTACTGTCTCGGACAGCGCGATTACACTGACTTTCTGGGTCATTGGGTCGATGCATTTGCACGGAATTCCTGCTGATAGATATCAGCAGTAATCCTGTTCTGATCACCGCCCCCGCCCGACGAGTGGTGGTGATCGGAAATACAGAGGCGCCCTCTGTCCCCAACAGGTTAAAAAAAACATTTTTTATTTAACATACTTTAAACAAATGAATGATCTGCAGCATGTGGACTTACCTTTTTAGACAGTGTCCACATGTACTTTATATGCTGCAGATTTTATGCTGTGTAAATCAATATAAAGGGATTAATGCAGCATTAAATCTGCAGTGTATACAGTACATATGAACATCCTGCAACTGTCGTGTTCATCCTAAATATTCCTGTTCGGATGAATGGAACTTGCTTTGATGTGCAGAAATATCTGTAACATATCTCCCATATGTAAATGAGCTCAGAGGCAAGATCCAGCTGCACCACTTGAGACAGTAGAGGATGATGCACCCTCTCGGGGGGGAGGGAGGCGCTTGGGTCAAACTAAGGCATCCATAAGCCAGTACAGTTAGTTATAACAATATATTAGTAAGTTATGTCTTGGTTTGAGTTTTATTTAAAATAATTTTTTTTGGTTGAGGGTAGTGGTGCCATTTCTTGATTTAAGGGTAGTGCCATAAAACAAATCAACTTTAATAAATTCCTAAATAAATCCTGTGTTACATTGAAATATTGATATTGGTTGGTGTCTCATAAATGTTACATTTCTTAGGAGTTGCTGAGCAGGAATTTTTGCCTCTTAATCCCTTTCACACACTGTCCCTTGCCCCAATGTACTGTAACTTTGCAGTCTGGATTGGTGGCTGCGATATCAGGAAGTACATCTGCTTGATTAAAAGCATAAGACTCTCTTGTTGTAGGCTCTATTGTGTTTATCACTTCTTTTCTGGACAAACCACTCCCTTTTTATTAAATCAAACTATTCCTTCTTGGCTTGCCTCCAGCGGAAATGCTGCACTTGATATAAAATCTTACTGATCAGTACTTTCTTTCTGAGCAGACAAACTGTGAACTATGTGAATACACTGTGGTCAATTACACTTCCATTCTTATTCATTTCCCGATTTCACATTGCTGGGATGACTAATTATTTTACAGCTATTCCACTGGGAAAGCCAAATTCTCGTCAGTGTATGATAAAGACGAGCGCTCCAGAGTAGATTGTAGCGGAGGGCATCCAATGCACAAAGTGCTTCTTCCTGAGTCGTTGTGGGAAAGGCTGCTTCTCTTCCTATCTCTTTTGATCATTTCCAACGTATCACATTTCACTTGCTATCCACCTCTGACCCAGGTTGACCCTATTTTGATATGTTTGTAGATATTGTGGGATGATTCTAAGAGAGTCTTCTAAAACTTCCATTAAAACCATCATAAATGCAAAGATAAATTGGGCAGATCTAAAAAGATGGCACAGTGCATAGAGGCTTAATGGTAAGTACAAAAGAGAAGAATCTGTGGAGCTCACAGTAAGAGTATGAGGTTAACTGAATTCCTATACTCAAGGAAAAAGAAAATAAAAATAGCAATAAAATACACCTCAGTCCTCAGTAACTCACTACTAATAAGTAGTATGTGATGGACACATGGAAACTGGACTAATTATTGTGGCACTCTCTATAGTTGGTGTCCTCCCACAATGCCACTGTACTCTCCACACGTACGCCAGCACCGTTCGTTGGCGTGTGACGGGACCCTGCCTCTGAGGTCAGCTGACCTGCAATCACACGCCAACGAACGGTGCTGGCATATGCGTGGAGAGTACAGTGGCGACGAGTACACCAGCCGAAGGAGACACCGTCTACCTAACGGAGAAGCGGCTTGATCCTGATCCACGGGTGTCGCCGCTCCCGGTCCGAGGAGATACCATCGCGCTGAATAACATCTGAAAACACCAACAAACACCGGCCAAGGGTGGTGAGTGGCCCATAGTGCCAAATCCTATTTCTTTCAACAGGAACATTGCTGTAAAAACAGATGCGACAGGTCTGCTGGAAAGTCACAAAGTGATAGTAACAAAGTTTAAATCACAGAAAGTGAAACATTGTTTATTTTTGTCTACAGGAGTGGAGACATTCTCTTTTATCCCAATAGGTTTCGTTATTTTCCCTAACAGGATTATTGATTTACAGGACTATTAATTTAGAGGACTTTATGATCCATAGGACTTCATTACAGTATTATCTATACAACGTGAATGGCATTATTTACATCCCTATATGATGTTGTGATTAATATTTGTTATCGATAGCTTTGGTATTCGCCAATAACCGCAAGGG